>NC_064616.1:708749388-709374388 GCF_023898315.1 Schistocerca nitens | reverse complement strand
AGAGATACTGAAGGAACTGAACTGGAAGGCACTTGAAGACAGATGTAAACTATCCCTAGAAAGCCTATTAACAAAGTTTCAAGAACCATCTTTAAATGATCACTCTAGGAATATACAGGGAGTATCAAAAAGAATCATCCAATTTGGCATGTCTGTATTTCTGAAACTAATAAACATATACAATGAATTTTGTTTTTTGATGAATGGGAAACTCAAGAAATTTTTTTTCATACCTTTTCATAGGTGTTCAATATGCCCCCTTTCAGATGCACGGCATATGTCAATGCAGTATTAAAACTGTTCCAACACTGCAGCAAGCATGTCTTGAGTTACAGTTTCCACAGTTGCTGTTATGCAATGTCTCAGTTTGTTCATTATTGTCAGTAACAGAGGCACATAAAGAGAGTCTTTTATAAACCCCCACAAGAAATAATCACATACAGTCAGGTCCGGTGACGTTGAAGATCAGTAAATTAAGTCTGAATCATTTGGTACAGAGTGACTGGTCCATCTTTCAGTAATCCTTTGATTTAAAAATTCCTGTACTTCCAGAAGCCAGTGCGGTGGAGCCCCATCCTATTGGTAAATGAAGTCATTTGAAGCAGTCTCCAACTGTGGCAAAAGTAAGTTATCAAGCTTATCGAGATATGTGCTTACTGTAACTGTGTTCTCGGCAAAGAAAAATTGACCATACACCTTTTCCCATGAAACTGTACAAAACACATTAAATTTTGGAGAGTCCTTCTCATGTTGTATAACTTCATGTTGTTGTTCCATACCCCATATTCTCACATTATGACAGTTCACCTTTACATTTAAATGGAATGTTGCCTCATCATTGAACACTAAGCATGGACGAATACTATCAACCTCTGTCTAGCCAAGAATGAAATTATGGAACTCCATACATTGTGTTTATCACCTTCACAAAGAGCTTTCAGTAGCTGAATTTTGTAGGGTTTCATGTGTAAACATTGTTGCAACACATTCCAGATGGACATCGGGGGCATTTTGAGCTGTTGAGCTGCATGGCGAATGGATTTCTGCAGACTTCTTGTGAAACTATGGTGGATGCATTCATCACCTGTGTCAAACACTCAGGGATGGCACAGCGATTTGCCTTTATGTAAACAACCTGTTTCTCAGAATTGTTCATGACATCATCTAATGCTCTGTACTGGAGGACAACCCACACCATACCTAGTACAAAGGCCATGCTGAACAGTTATTATTGAGCCAGACTGCATAAAATGTAGAACACAAACACTTTCTGTTGTCCCGACACCATTTTTACTAGAACTGAAGTGGGTGCACACTGCTGCTACCTAGCAGGAACCATGTAAAACTCGAGAGTTTGCTCTTTCCAGCAGTATGTTGTTCACACACATATCTCGAATAACATAATAGTTATGATTTTTTTTCAATCAGATGATTCTTTTTGATACACCCTGTACTACAACCCCCTACATATTGCTCACATAGGGATCATGAAGGTAAGATTAGAATAATTACTATATGCACAGAGGAATTCAAACAATGATTCTTCCTCTGCTCCATATGTGAATGGAACAGAAGAAACCATAATAACTGGTACAATTGGACATACCTTTGTCATGAAGCTCATGGTGGTTTGCAAAGTATAGATGTAGATGTAGAGGTAGATTTAATTAACTTTGTACAATCCATTTCCACAGGAATGTTATGAGTATTTACAACTGTCTCTGAATATTAAAGTATTACTTAATACAGACAAATTTGTGCAGTGTTCACATTAATTTCCATCTAAGAAATTTAATTCTCTGGTGGCCTATCTAAGACATTGCTGTCATCTTAACCATTGACTACAAACTAGGCAAGTGTCCCTCTGCTCAGATGTAAGTAACCAAGCCATTGTAATAACAAAGAGAAGCTCTAGGAGGCATGGCTATGCCATCATCTCTCATTCATCAGTGCAGTATACAGTGACTATACTTTTCTGTGGTTTTGTTTTGAGGTGCCAACCTTACTTTGGCAGCCTGCTCTTTGGATGAATCCACATTCCTCACCCTCAAAACTCCACACTACCATCATGCATGGTGGATGCATGTAATGATGGCAGCAGAGAAAATTCAGTGTGGATGCATATGAGGAGATGGAGAGTGTAATTGTAGAGGATGACAGCTACCTGTCCGCACCTGGTATCGACCTTGAAAGTGACTGGGAACACCAGACAAAATACCAGTCACAGAGGACACACCCACATCCGGAGACACATATGGTGTGGTCAATTGAAGAGCAAAGTGATTTTCTAGAGTGTCATGACGACTTTCCAGGCATAGTGCATTGATTCAGGCTACAGGATGGGAGCCAATGGTGGTGACATCAGTAGCGCCAGTTGAGGTGGCTGAGCATCAACCTCCATGGGTTCCACTGTGGATGGTGTCACTCTTGACTGTTGGAGAGATGGAAGCAATTTCTGCTGTGAACCCCAGAGATGTGTTGGGCCTATGGACAAACATTCTGTGGCAGAATCAGTAACATACTCAGAAGCACACCAAAGCTGGTTATGGTGGCACCACTGCGGCCCTGCAGAATTTTGGATGAGAAGAAGAACGTCTGACAGCTTTGGTAGTGATTCCATGCTCCCAATGCTGTTTCTTTCTGAAAACTTTGTAGAAGACTTCATCTTACAGCTGAAACTTTGTCTGACCAGGTGGGAGAAATTGTTTCTGTGGTGGCTGCAGAAGATGCAACAGGGTACAGTGTCTACAACCATGTAATAATTCTGCTGCTGACTTCCTGTCACATGGCAAGGAACAGTTCAAACATTTGAATGAACTGTTCAGCTTCACTGTTAGACTGAGGGTGAAGAGGTGTGACAGTTACAGAATGTACTGTTGGAAATCAGCTGACATGAGTTGTGGTCCACTGTCTGAGACAATGACCTCAGGAAGATGTTAAAGATAAAAATAGAAAACAAAGCCTATACTGTACAATCAGTAGTGGAGGATGTCAGGGGGAAAACAAAAGAAAAGTTACTGCAAGTGTCTTCTACTAACAACCATCACATGTTCCAGAATGGACCTGCAAAGTCAATATGAATGAGTATTCATAGTCTGGACAGATGCAGCCACTCAAAAAAGTATTGCAGTGGAGCTGACTGATGTTCTGCAGAAACTTCACAAAGAGAGGTCATTTGCTCCATTCTCTACCAAGCAAAATGATGTCTTGTGATTTGCTTCATGCAAACTACACCCAATGAAAGTAAAGCAATAAAGATAAAACTTACCACTGAAGAGAGTGAGGAATCATGACACATGCATTGCCATTCTGTGTATGCAACAGCAGAACACCTGATATAAAAAATAGTGACACACTACTGGGTGGTGAATTTCTTTCAAATTACAGAACCACCCGTGGCACACATGTGGCAAAACAACCTTAAGAGCTGCATCAGAAGCATTTGCAATGGCAACACACCAAAAATTGAGAGGAAAATTTTGAAGACTTTCAATCAATTTGAAAATACAATTCCTCATATGAATCAAATGCTGTGTCAGAACACACCAGTAATCAAAACAATAAGTCAGCATTTGGATGTTGAGCAGTGAGCCTGTACAATAACTCACATCAATCATGAAACAATATCAGAGGCCAGCGTTGCAATATCTGCACTCTCAGAGGTGGGACAGGCTTGGCAGGATTGAACAAGGCTGTCAAAGGCCAATGATCTGTCTGCAAATAGAACATCCAACCATAAAAATATTGGTGGAATTTTCTAACACCATTGATAATGGTGAGTGCCTCTTTTTCAAGCTGGCTGTAGTTACTCTGAACTTTAGTAACAGTTTTTGAGACCATAGCAATAGGTTTATCAGAAGAATCAATTTTATTGGAGAAAAGAGCTCTGATACCATAAGAAGATGCATCCACAGTTAAAACATTGGGCTTAGCTGTGTCTAAATGAATCAAATGTCAACAACAACTTAACAATGTGTCCTTTAATTGCTGAAATGCATTCTGGCATTCCTTGGCCCACACAAAAGGAACATTTGTCTGGGGCAGCCAGTTGAGCAATACAGCAATTTCCACAGCATTTTGAATGAATTTCATATAATATGAAAGCTTATTCATGACCAATAGGAGCTCCTTAATCATACAGAGTACTGGCAGATCTCTAATTGCAGTCAAATGTGAAATTGTAGGATGAACACCCTGTGCATTAATTATGTGAATTAATTAGTTCAGTTGTTCCTGGAAGAAGGAGCACTTCTGTTTATTGCACATTAAGCTGGCCACAGAAAGAAATTGAAACAAGCAATCTAAATTTTCTAAATTTTTAGCAGGTGGGTGACCCGCAACTACAATATTGTCCAAATAGTTTGTACAAGAAGGAACTTTTGCTGTTAACTGTTCCAGGAACCACTGAAAAATTGCAGGAGCTGAAGGACTTCCAAATGCTAGTCTTTGAAACTGGAACAAACCTAGGAGAGTGTTTATCATGAAGTATTGCTTGGATTGCTCATCCAGTGGTAACTACAAATATGCCTTATGCAAATCAATCTTTGAAAAGTATCAGCCCTGTCCCAGTCTGGCCATCAGTTTCTCTGGACATGGAAGAGGGAAGAATCTATGACTGTTTGTGGGTTTACTGTTGCTTTAAACTCAGTATACAGTTGTAAACCACCTGAAGGCTTCTGTCATACATGTCTCTATTAATTAGGGCAATAAAAACACCAGCATCCAGCTGTCACTTAATTGTCTGTTGTTCCACCCATAACTGAACAAAAAGTTTGTTAACCTGCCTGCACATTGCCTCAAAAGATTTCCACAGCATGGAAGTATGATGGCTTCACTGTAACTGTATGCACCTGTTAACAGCTGTGTGGCAACCACATATTCACCTGGTGGCAGCTGTTTCCTGTGTCTCTGTTGCTGCACAAACACATGGTTTGATTGGGACCATGCCATCCACACTGGTAGCATTCACATCACAACAAGGACAAGCTTTCCACAAATGATTCAAAAAATGCTGAGGTCAAGACTTCCTCACAGAATTTTGTAGCGGATATCGTGTACCACAAGGTAGTTTACACTTCCATGCTTACTGTTTGTCAGAGCCTTATTTTTCATCACTTCACCATGTACTTTAGACTGAGTGTCTTCTGCACTTTAAGTAATGGAAATATATGGAGCCTCAAAATCAACTTATGTTAGTTCAACAATAGTCAGAGATTTCAAAATAGACAGAATTATTTTTAAATGAGGATCTGCTAGTTTTAGAATTGCAGTGTGAATGCGTGCATCTCATACATTCTGTTTCACTGGATCACATAAAATGATGTCACTATAATTCATACCAAAGGACGCTTAAACTTCCAATGCCTTGTTAACCCACAGAGTTCAGAAGTCCATTGTTTTAGCGTTTTTGCAAGCTGCTGCTCAAGACAAAAAATTTAAACTATGCTGCAGCAACATGAACCTATCACCTGCTCAAGATGAAAAAAATTTAAACCTTGCTGCAGTGACGTGAATCTGGCTATTAAATGTTCATTAAGGAGCTGAACATGGTTGTCATATTTGACTGATGCGGGACTAGTGTCTGCACACAGTTCCACACGGATGGTAGACATTCACACCAATTGAAAGTTCCTGGCAGATTAAAACTGTGTGCCGGACCGAGACTCGAACTCAGGAGCTTTGCCTTTCGCGGGCAAGTGCTCTACCAACTGAGCTACCCAAGCACGACTCACGCCCCGTCCTCAAAGCTTTACTTCTGCCAGTACCTCATCTCCTACCTTCCAAACTTTACAGAAGTTCTTCTGCGAACCTTGCAGAACTAGCACTCCTGAAAGAAAGGATATTGCAGAGACATGGCTTAGCCACAGCCTGGGGGATGTTTCCAGAATGAGATTTTCACTCTGCAGTGGAGTGTGTGCTGATATGAAACTTCCTGGCAGATTAAAACTGTGTGCCGGACCGAGACTCGAACTCGGGAGCTTTGCCTTTCACGGGCAAGTGCTCTACCAACTGAGCTACCCAAGCACGACTCACGCCCCATCCTCAAAGCTTTACTTCTGCCAGTACCTCATCTCCTACCTTCCAAACTTTACAGAAGTTCTTCTGCGAACCTTGCAGAACTAGCACTCCTGAAAGAAAGGATATTGCAGAGACATGGCTTAGCCACAGCCTGGGGGATGTTTCCAGAATGAGATTTTCACTCTGCAGTGGAGTGTGTGCTGATATGAAACTTCCTGGCAGATTAAAACTGTGTGCCAGTCTTGCACATGCCCACGAAAGGCAAAGGTCCCGAGTTCGAGTCTCGGTCCGGCACACAGTTTTTATCTGCCAGGAAGTTTCATATCAGCTCACACTCCACTGTAGAGTGAAAATCTCATTCTGGATTCACACCAATTGTTGATAAAACACAAAACAACAAAATGTAGCCCCAGATAGTCTGATCATTCTTCTTCTTGACTATGGTATAGACGACATTTTGGTGCAGCAACCTCTGTGGTGGTGCTGGTTTGAGAGACCTATGGTGCCAGTTGCTCGACACTGAGTAGCAGACATTCAATCTTCTGTGCCTGAAACTGAGCAGTTTCAGTTGGAGACATTTCCTCTGGCAGTTCATACGCAGTGAAACATTAGCTATGTTACACAAAATTCAAGAACAGAAAGCTAGTAACACAAAGCAGTGAAAGAGCTTGCACACTTCCACAATGTAACCATGTAGCAGAAGACAGAATGAGTGATGTCACCATTTGTTATACCATACCGCTGGCACAATGGCGGGTTCTTTGGTTTGTGGCAGGATGCTGAAAAACAAGGCAATTTTTACAATATTTAGCAAACATAGTATATGCTTTCATCTTCTCATTTACTATTAATATTTATTAACACACAAAAATTTAAATTACTGAAATATCACAGTTTTATACACACTTAAATTGAATGTAGTAGAAGATAATCAAATTTTCCAATACACTCTATGGATAGGATAGTTAGAGAAGGGAGTGATCTGTGAATACAAGAATGAAATAATATTCCTGGGGAAGGCACTACATGCCAAATAGTGTATTCACTTAAGTTTAGTGAACCCTCTCACTGTTCAAGGATTCACAATCACACTGACCCCCTGTTCCTCCATCTATTTTTGCAACAGTAGTGAAACCCTACTTCTTTTTTAATTCCAGTCAATTGCAATTACAGCAGTCCAACCAACAAAATCCTTCAGCATTCAATCTTTTACAAATAACACACCATTTAACACTGCCTTTACACTGACAGTTACCTTCTGCACATTTAAAATGACAGTTGTTTTCTGTAAATTGTTTATGTTGTGACTCGCCGATCATTCAAACTGCCACCGCGCAATTACGCGTGTCCTCTATGTGCGGTGCTGTCTGCCAGCCATGCAGCAGCTGCGCCACCTACGCAGCCAGCCAGGCAGCGGCCGCTAGACTTGGACTTGGTGCTCATTCGAATGTTACCGTGTTCACATGTATTGCTTGTCAACTTGCTCTGTGACTTATATGTGTTGTGTCGTTTTGAAATATATGTGTTCAACTTGACGTTATAACAATTGGCGATGAGGTAGTGGATTTTTCCTTTTCACCGTTGACCCACAGGTTTCCATGGCTACTGTCGAGCAACTGTTGCAAGGTCTCATTGAACAGCAAACGCTTCTAACATCGGCGATTCGCGATTTCGTCGTGGCGTCAAATGTGGGGCGTTTCTCGTCGTTGGCTATACCTCCTTTTCCTCCTTACGACGAGACGGCGGAAGACTGGTCTGATTATGAAAAACGTCTTCGACAGCACTTCTTGGCATTTCATGTCACGGACGATCAACCATATAAGTATCTGTCCTTTCCTGGATTTCACCTCAAATGTATCGGTTGTTGTCACAATTGGCTCCTTTGAAAGATTCTGCGTCTTTGTCCTTTGCTGAAATGTGCTCACTTCTGTCTATTTTCAAAAGCAAAAGCATGTGGTAGCCTCTCATGTTGCCTTTTATCGTTGTCAAAAACAGCCCCATCAATCCTATCACGCTTGGGCTGCTGAACTTCACGGCCACAGTCGAAAGTGTAAATTTGTTACTGACGTTCACAAAGAACCCTATGCCGATTCCATGGTACGGGATGCTATTATCCGGTCAGCGCCCGACAAAAGTTCGGCAACTTGCCCTTCAGTTGGCTAATGCGCAGTCTTTCGAAATTTCTCGCGCCGCTAGGGTGCAAATAGAGGTGTGGGGTGATGTCGGGGAAATACAACCACTGTACGCTATTGACGACGCGTGCGATGCGTCCCCGCCGGCCGACGTGGCCACTGTGCGCTCCCACGCGCAACCTCGGCCTAACCGTAAACAAACCGCTAAGAAACTGCAGGAAAACCCCCGGCAACTTCCTTCATGTCCGCGGTGTTTTACGAAACATTCACGCGAGGATTGTCCCCAACGTTGGGCTGTGTGTCACAATTGCAAAAAGAAAGGTCATGTGTCTTCCGTTTGCAAATCCGACCGCATACATGATGTTCATGAACATGACGCTGATTCTGTGTTGTCTGTCAATTGCACTTCTTCCCTTTCCGGGAAGTTATTCCTCACTGTCCAAATCCTTGGTCGAGACGTTCGAATGCAGGTGGATACCGGTTCTGCTGCCACTATAATTAATTCTCAGACGTATCTTCAGTTGGGTTCTCCACTCCTGTCACCTGTCACCTGTCACTCGGCAATTACAGACGTACAATAAACAGAAGATTTCTCTCTTGGGACAATTTAATGCTGAAGTATCTTACAAATCCGTCGTTCGCACTGTTCTCATATTTGTGGTCGACCAGAGTAACGCAGAGAATCTTTTTGGTTTCGATGCCTTTCGCGTTTTTGGGTTCTCCATAGATGACTCTGTCAATATCGTCTCTGATGCTATTCCTTATGCTCAATTGGATTCCTTGTCGACGACATTTTCGTCCCTTTTTTCTCCTGGGTTAGGCCGTGCGAACGACTTTGAAGCTCATATCACGCTCAAACACACTGCTTGGCCTAAGTTTTTTCAGGCTCAGCCCATACCTGTGGCCCTTCGTGATCGGGTAAAATGGGAGCTGGATCGTCTCACTACTTCAGGGGTCTTGCTTCCTGTCACTTCCAGTGAGTGGTCCACACCTGCCATTGTCGTTGCTAAGCCAAATGGTGATATTCGTCTCTGTGGCGTTTTCAAAGCCACTGTAAATGTTCAATGCCTCATCGACACTTACCCTATGCCCCGACCTGAAGAACTGTTCACTAAACTTGCTGGAGGCCAGTATTTTTCTAAAATTGACCTGTCAGAAGCTTATCATAACTTCCTCTCGACGCTGCTTCCCGGCAGTTTCTGGTCCTTAACACGCCTTTCGGCCTCTATCAATACCAATGCTTGCCATTTGGGATTGCTAGAGCCCCTGCTCTCTTTCAGCGATTCTTGGAACAATTATTGCTCCCTGTCCCTGGGTGTATCAATTACATGGACCCCCAAGGGGGTCCACAACTCTTTTGTGGATATGTGCGTGGCGAGCATGGGGCCCCGAGCTATTGCAGCCTTCTTTCTCTCCAGGGCTGCATTTCCTTCCCCTTCCCCTCCTTTCCCCTCCTTGCTCCTTTCCCGTCGCCCTCTCCTCTCCTTCTCTTGGTGTCCTTGCTTATGTTGGCCCCTGCTATCCTCCAGGTTCTGTTGGTTTTACAATTCGGCTTTGTTGGGTAATCATCACCTCCTTTTGGCATTCCTTGGTCCTCCTCTGGGGTTTGACCTCCATTACAAAATTTCTCCTCCGTAGTGTGAGCCATTTGGGGAAGAGCACCTTACCTAGTGTCTCCGACGTGTGCCCTCCTAGTACATTCCACCTTTTCTTTCACGTCGTTGTCTGATGCTAGGGTGCATAGCCAGCACGGTAGCCAGCCTCTGTGGTGGGGTCGCTATGTACCCTTTTGGTTGAGCCCCTTAACACTCAGGGATCACACTTCTGATACCTGAGCTGTGACCTCCTCATGAATGCCTTGGAGTGGTTGCTCGTCATCCTGGAGCTTCGGAACTCCCGGCAATGGCCGCCGTGCCAGACGGCCCTTGCTGTGGTTGGGTGGTGCCCGTGAGGAGAGCCCCTGATTGGAGTGGGTGGTATCAGGGCGGACGCTATGCAAATGAAACGCATATGGGTCCAGAACTCTGGCCGTTCTTCTGCGGCTGTCTCTCTGCGTGGAACTGATTCCTCAAGTGCTGCTTCTCTTGCCCCTTCGGCCTTCCCTTCCATGGCTACCCCCTGGGAAGAAGGTCAGGCCCGTCGGCTAGGGCTGAAACCTTTCACCCGTTGTCAAGTTTGCACCAGGACTGATGGAGATACTTTCACCAATACCAAACCTTTATTCTTTGTGGAACGGCAGCTCCAGGGAGCTATACGGCGTGCTCTGCATGGACCGTCTCACACGGGTTTCAATTCTCTCCTTCAAAATCGCGGGTGATCCACTTCTGTCGCTGTACTATGATCCACCCTGATCCAGAGCTCTATCTCGATGCACAACGATTACCTGTGGTCCCACAGTTTCGTTTCCTGGGTCTTCTTTTCGAAACCAAGCTCACTTGGCTGCCCCATATCAGACTTCTGAAGGTAGGATGTTTCCATAAACTTAATGTCCTTCGCTTCCTTGCCCACTCCTCTTGGGGTGCGGGCCATTCCCTCCTTCTCCATTGTTATCGTGCTCTAGTTCTGTCTCGCTTGGACTATGGTTGTCAAGTTTATGGTTCAGCTGCTCCTTCCACACTGCACGTGCTGGATCCAGTCCACCACCGTGGTATCCGTTTGGCCACCAGTGCCTTCCCTACTAGCCCTGTTGATAGTCTCCTGGTTGAAGCTGGGATCCTCCCCCCCCCCCCCCCCCTTTCTGTTCGGCAGTCCCAACTTCTGGTGTCTTATGCGCTCGCTATCCGTTCCTCTCCCACTCATCCTTCCTATTCTATCCTGTTCCCAGACCATGGACGTCGCCCACCCGACTCCCGCCCTCAGGCGGGTTTACCGGTTGGGCTCTGCCTTGCGTTTCTTTGCCGTGATTTTCAGCTTCCTTCTTTATCCTGTCTTCCTCGCTCCCTCCCCTCCAACCTCCCTTGGTTAGTTCCTCGGCCTCGAATTCGGATGGATCTCCGCCGAGGTCCGAAGGATTCCATCCCCCCGGTTGTGTTCCATTCCTTTTTCCGCCAAATTTTATGGGAGTTTCGGAATGCTGTTGTTTTTCACACTGGTGGCTCTAAATCTGCTGATCATGTGGGGTATGCCTTCACGTCCTCTGTTGGAACGGAAAATCATCTGCTGCCACCTACATATGGGATGTTTACTGCGGAATTGATGGCAATTTCCCAGGCCCTTACCTTTATTAAAATTAAACAGTCCCAACACAACCGCGTTTTGTTATGTACAGACTCAATGAGTGGCCTTCTTGCTATTGACCAGTGTTTTTTGCGCCATCCCTTGGTCTCTGCCATCCATGACCATCTCGCTGATATTCACCGTGCTGCTTGTTCCACTGACTTCCTTTGGGTCCCTGGCCATGTGGGTATCCCGGGTAATGAGCTCGCTGATCGTTTGGCTGGGGGAGCAGTCACTTACCCCCCGTTTTCTGTAATCCCTCCTGCAGCGGATTTACGGCTTCACATCAAATCCCACTTCGCACAGTCATGGGCCAACTCTTGGGAGGCTACTCCCCTGTCTAATAAACTTCGTGCGATTAAGGTGACACCAGGCCCATGGCGTTCTTCCTTTCGCCTCTCCCGAAAGGACTCAACCACACTGTGTCATCTCCGCATTGGCCATACCATGCTGACCCATGGTTTTCTTTTGCGTGATGAGCCACCCCCACTTTTTGGTTGTGGAGCCTTCCAGTCAGTAGCCCACATTTTGGTTGAATGCCCCCTTCTTTTGGCTCTGCGTGCTAAGTACAGACTCCCCCACACTTTACCTTTGATGTTGGCTGACGATTCCCAGATGGCCTCTCTGGTTCTCAGTTTCCTCTCGGAAAGTGGTTTTTATTCTCAGTTTTAAGGTTTTTAATCTCTCTCTGGTGTTGGGGCAGGACGGTGAGTGTTTGGCTTGCTGACTTCCCTCATTTTGTTTTTACCATTGACAACATTGGGGAAAATCGCATACTATTACAAGTTTTTACCGTCTGCGGCTTCGGTGGCTCAGCCGTTGCATCGCCTGTTGCATAAAAACGTGCCTTTTCACTGGTCCGCATCATGCGATGCGGCTTTCCAGAAATTGAAGACTATGCTGAAACAGGCCCCATGCCTGGCTACTTATCTACCTGGCCAACATCTTGTTCTTGCCACGGACGCCTCTCAATATGGGGTGGGTGCAGTCCTTGCGCACCGTTTTTCTGATGGTTTGGAACAACCCATTGCTTATGCCTCCAAAACGCTCACGGATGCACAACAAAAGTTTTCTCAAATTGAAAAAGAAGCTTTGGCCATTATTTATGCTCTTCATAAGTTTGGTGTTTTTCTCTATGGCTACAAATTTCATCTTGTTATGGATCACAAACCACTTTTTTCTTTGTTTCATCCATCAACGTCACTTCCCGACAAGGCTGCACACCGCCTCCAGCGTTGGGCTCTTTACTTGTCTCGTTTCAATTATGAGATTCATTTCCGGCCAACGGCTCAACATGCAAATGCTGATGCTCTGTCTCGCCTTCCCATGGGTTCTGATCTGGCATTCGATAGGGACGAACTTTTGTGTTTCCACCTGGATGTTGCCGAGCAGCGGGTTGTGGACAAGTTCCCCATCACTAGGAATGGGTTGGCGGCTGCTACGGGTTCTGACCCTACCTTCTCCCAGGTTTTACGCTGTATTCAGAAGGGTTGGCCAGATCGCCCGTCCGATAAGACTTCTGATCCTTTGCGGAACTACTACGCTTTGTGCTACTGCCTCACGGCTAGGGATGGTGTTATCCTCCTTTCCACTGACAATGCTTTGCCGCGTGGTGTGGTTCCTGCATCCTTGTGTGCTTCGGTCTTGTGCCTCCTTCACCAAGGGCACTGGGGTGTGTCTCGCACAAAATCTCTGGCGTGCCGTCATGTGTACTGGCCCGGCATCGACTCTGAAATCGGACACATGGTCGCTGCCTGCGGCCCTTGTGCGTCACAGGCCACCGCCCCAAAGTCATCTTTGTCACTGTGGCCTTCGCCTGAGAAGCCCTGGGAGCGCATTCATGCTGACTTCACAGGACCCTTTTTAGGTACTTATTGGCTCCTCGTAATTGACGCCTACTCTAACTTCCCTTTCATTGTCCGTTGCACGTCGCCTACCACCGCGGCAACCACAAGTGCTCTTGCCCGCATTTTTTCTTTGGGAGGCCTCCCCTCTACTCTTGTTACTGATAATGGTCCGCAATTTGCCTCTTCTGAATTTGCGGATTTTTGTGCTCGTCACGGCCCTGCCGTTCCATCCACAATCAAACGGTGACGCTGAACGACTGGTCCGCACATTTAAGGCTCAGATACGGAAACTTCTAACTTCTTCTGCTGCTGCTGATGATGCGCTTCTCCAGTTTCAGGCATCTTACCGTTTCACCCCCATGGGCGACCACAGCCCAGCTGAGCTCTTACATGGCTGACAGCCCCGCATGCTACTTCATCTTCTGCAGCCTTCCACCTCACGGCCGCGGGTACCTTCCTGGGCCGGTTCACCACCAATGACCTCGTCTGGGTCCGGGGATATGGCAGGCGGCCAAAATGGAGTCCGGGTCTTATCTTAAGACACCGTGGCAGATGCCTGTATGAAATCCAGATGGACACGGGTGTTGCAGTGCATCATTCGGACCAGCTTCAGCCTTGTGTGCTGGCAATGCCTGTTCTGAATGCCGGTACACCTCCTTCAGCTCTACCTGATGCTCGGGATCTTGGCATCTCTCAATACTCACAATGTAGCCCTCTCACCGTCATCATGGTGCCAGCACAAGAACGGACGCCACCAGGAGACGTGCCCATGCAGGAACCAGATGACCATCCTCTGTCAGAGCCAATCTACTCGCCTCCTCCTCCTACAGATGCCGACACATCACCCATGTCTCCTGTTATATCAACTGGACTTGCCACAACGGGCAGATTGGTGCATGGAGCCCCAGCAGATTCGACCCCTACGTCTCCTGTCATCTCGACCCGTTATCATCGGGGACACTTCCGTCTGTACGGGAAGCCTCCTCCTCGAGACTTTATGGCCAGTCAAACAACGCCTATGGATGTTAGCCATCTCCAGGCCACCTCCATCAAGACCAGTGCAACAATTTCAAAGGGGGGAAAAGTGTTGTGACTCGCTGATCATTCAACGTGCCGCCACGCAATTACGTGTGTCCTCTATGTGCGGCGCTGTCTGCCAGCCATGCAGCAGCTGCGCCACCTAAGCAGCCAGCCAGCCAGGCAGCGGCCGCTAGACTTGGACTCAGTGCTCATTCGAATGTTACCGTGTTCACATGTATTGCTTGTCAACTTGCTCTGTGACTTATATGTGTTGTGTCGTTTTGAAATATGTGTTCAACTTGACATTATAACAGTTTACTTTACTGTCAACTTTGAAAACTGTGCATACGTTCATTACTCGATATTTAGCAACAGCCTTATTTATATTAGTACCTTTCATCTTCTAAATATGCACATCTCTCATCAGCACATTGCGTTTCTTTGTTTTAATTATTTGTAACTTACTTATCATTAATAGCCAAAGATTTACATCCACTTACTTTACATTCAGTTAATTGCAAATCATTTACACTGTTAATTACACATGACCTACATTCCTCACCATACTGGCATTCAGAAGCTATGTCACCTATTTCACAAATAATTCCATCCACTAAAAGTATAAATTCTGTCTCAAAAATCAGTGTTACCAATATTTGCATTATCATGTTCATGATCTTGACAATTTGTTAAAATACCATCATCTCTGTCCACCATACAGTTCACTACTTGCACACTCTCTAACTCAACATCATGAAATGTATAAATATTTAAATTACCATTTTCTTTCACCAAGAAAACTGGCATTGGAGCTAAATTAGAACAAAAATTATCAAAATTGTACAAACTCTCTTTTATGCTACTATTGATACCATTGCCTATTTGCTATCGCCTCTTGCTATCGCCCCACAATGGTCAATTCTTTTACTCAATAAATCCAGCCGTTATGGCTTACATACATGGTGATTATAATTAAAGTTACCACTAGATGGCTCAGTAAGCTGCAGAATATGCAAATTAAAAGATGTGGGAAACACAGTTGTCCTTAGTTGACATCTGAGATGTGCAGCATGATTGTCTCAATGCAAGATCACATTCAGCTGGTAAAGTTCTTTTACATGAATGGTGGCTGTATGCCAGAAGTTCCAGACACTCAAAAGATTTGAAAAAGGGCATTGGTCTAATTTCTGCCAAGGTTCTGGAGAAAATGGTGATGAAATTAAAAAAGACAGGCTCTTTTGAAGATGTGTGCTTATTTCCTTGGCCTAATTCCACTCAAAAGATAAGTCTCAACTGTGCAGTCGATGAACAAGAATGAAGTTACCATCAACCAATAAAAATGTTTGGCATTAATCAACTGGAAATTCACTCTTGATATCTATAAACCATTTGTGTTTCAGCAAATGATTAGAGAAAGAAAAGAAATGTTCACCATAAAACATTTGACAGCTGCAAAAGTCACAATTTGTACCAGTTCAGCAAACCATGAACTTTGTGTGTTGCCTTCCTTTATCTCCACAAAGCTATGATTCTCCTTGTCATTTACTATTTTGTGTTAGTTAGTGTTGCAATGTGGATCTCATTAAATCTGTGAATATGAAGTCTGTGACAACATAAACATTGTGCACTAGTGAAATGAAAAACAAAATGCATATTCATACACCTCCCCCCTCCCCCCACCCCCACCCCCCCACCCCCACCCCAAATACAGCACACACACACACACACACACACACATAAAAACAAGATTCGTCATTAATTTAATATTTTGTGTGAGTAGGCCTAATTTAATTTTGTATTGTGCAAGCAATTAAAACCATGGATATAGAGTGGTTGCAGTGTAGTGTGATTTAAAAATCGTGGATTGAAACTTGGTTAATTACAACTGGTGGTGAAATGGGCATTGTTGTATATGCTAGAAACTACCAGGTATTTAGATAAGTAATACCTGTGTATTACTTAGCACAATTCCAACCACAGAACAATGATAAGATACACACAGAAGAAGAAAAAGCAGAAAGAAAAGCACATAAAAGAAGCAAAAATAAGTCAAAGCGTGAGTATTATAAGGATAATCTGGAAAGTAAGGTTACAAGAATTTTTTGAAGTACAAAAAATGAATTTATTTTAATAAAATTTCCATGCCTTGTAGAATAGGTCTTGTATTATTTTTCCACATAATCACCATTTACCTCAATACATTTTGTCATCTGTGGGGCAAGTTTTTTTATTCCTGTGTCCTAGATGTCTCCCGCTGCCTTTTTCAGCCAGTTCTTCACTTCAATTTCTACCTCGTTGTCGTCAGAAAAGTGGTTTCCAGGAAGGTGTTCCTTCAATTTAGTGAACAGATGATAGCCACTAGGTGCAAGATGAAGGCTGTGAGAGGGATGGCTTAAAACATCCCAACCAAATGAAGTCAACAACTCTTGTGTTGCATGAGCGGTTTGTGGACATGCATTTTCATGGAGACAGATTCCTGTGGTCAGCATCCCGCGACATTTGTTTTGCATGGCTCTGTGAATTTTCTTCATGGTCTCACAATATCTTGCAGGAATTATTGTTTCACCTCTTTCCAAAAAGTCAATGAGCAGAACCCCTTTTCTGTCCCAAAACACTGACACCATGATTTTCCTCGTTGCTTGCTGAGTTTTGAATTTTTTGGCTGGAAGAGAATGAGTACAGCACCGCTGCACTGATTGTCGTTTGCTCTCTGGAATATAGTGATAAGCCCAAGTCTCCTCTCCTATCACTATAGAGTTGAGAAAAGCCTCCCCTTCAGTCTCAAAATGTTTAAGAAATTTGCAAGCGGAACTGGCTCTGTTCATTTTGTGTGCTTTGGTAAGCACCTTGGGCACCCATCGCGCACTCAACTTGCAATAATTTAGTCAATCAGTTATGATTTCATGAACAACAGTTCAGGAAATGTTTGGAGAAAGTGCATGCAGGTCATCAATTGTCGAATTGAGAGATGTTCTTCAATTTTTTGCACCACATCAGCAATTACAACAGTCTTCTGTTTCTGTCTTCATCATGAATTTTTGTCTTTCCAAAATTGAAATTTTGTACCCATTTTGTCACATGCTGCCTTGACATTATGTCCTCTCCATAAACTGAAACAATTTCATGATTAATCACAGCACCATTCATGCCCTTAGTATTTAGGTAGCGAATTATAATGTGCACTTTGCACTTAGTGGGAGTCTGAATGAGAAAGCTCATTTCTAACAGTGACCACAACACTAATCGGTGAGCTACTGATTGCTGAGAATGCTCGTTCCTCCCACTGGCTTCCCACTACATGGCAGTGGTACCGATTCTCTACTGCACATTCCATGCTAAAGGTACATGCCTTGAAACCTTAGTTTCTGGATAATCCTCACATATTATCATTACTTGAACATGCATGCTTCCTATTCATTACTGAAAGGAATTTTACAGTTGTCAAAACAGATCAATGAGCAGCTAACAGTTGCCCAGTAGAATGGGCATTGTTCATTTGAGCCAAGACACCGGCAACACTTGAATATTTTTATGTACTTCTGATAGGATTACCATATTCTGAAACCCCAAAATGAGGATACCTGCAACGTGATTGATCACAATGCTTTTAGGATGGATCTAGTCTGTATCTCAATAAGAGGATAGAATAAAGCAAAGATTGCTGATGTCATATATATATATATATATATATATATATATTATTGATGACATCTTCATGATCTGGACTCACAGTGAAGAAGAACTCCAGAATTTCCTCTCCAACCTCAACTCCTTTGGTTCCATCAGATTCACCTGGTCCTACTCCAAATCCCATGCCACTTTCCTTGACGTTGACCTCCACCTGTCCAATGGCCAACTTCACACGTCCGTCCACATCAAACCCACCAACAAGCAACAGTACCTCCATTATGACAGCTGCCACCCATTCCACATCAAACGGTCCCTTCCCTACAGCCTAGGTCTTCGTGGCAAACGAATCTGCTCCAGTCTGGAATCCCTGAAACATTACACCAACAACCTGACGACAGCTTTCGCATCCCGCAACTACCCTCCCGGCCTGGTACAGAAGCAAATAACCAGAGCCACTTCCTCATCCCCTCAAACCCAGAAGCCCCCACAGAAGAACCACAAAAGTGCCCCACTTGTGACAGGATACTTTCCGGGACTGGACCAGACTCTGAATGTGGCTCTCCAGCAGGGATACGACTTCCTCAAATCCTGCCCTGAAATGAGATCCATCCTTCATGAAATCCTCCCCACTCCGCCAAGAGTGTCTTTCCGCCGTCCACCTAACCTTCGTAACCTGTTAGTTCATCCCTATGAAATCCCCAAACCACCTTCCCTACCCTCTGGCTCCTATCCTTGTAACCGCCCCCGGTGCAAAACCTGTCCCATGCACCCTCCCACCACCACCTACTCCAGTCCTGTAACCCGGAAGGTGTACACGATCAAAGGCAGAGCCACGTGTGAAAGCACCCACGTGATTTACCAACTGACCTGCCTACACTGTGATGCATTCTATGTGGGAATGACCAGCAACAAACTGTCCATTCGCATGAATGGACACAGGCAGACAGTGTTTGTTGGTAATGAGGATCACCCTGTGGCTAAACATGCCTTGGTGCACAGCCAGCACATCTTGGCACAGTGTTACACCGTCCGGGTTATCTGGATACTTCCCACCAACACCAACCTATCCGAACTCCGGAGATGGGAACTTGCCCTTCAGTATATCCTCTCTTCTCGTTATCCGCCAGGCCTCAATCTCCGCTAATTTCAAGTTGCCGCCACTCATACCTCACCTGTCTTTCAACAACTTCTTTGCCTCTACTCTTCCACCTCGACTGACATCTCTGCCCAAACTCTTTGTCTTTAAATATGTCTGCTTGTGTCTGTATGTGTGGATGGATATGGGTGTGTGTGCGAGTGTATACCTGTCCTTTTTTCCCCCTAAGGTAAGTCTTTCCGCTCCCGGGATTGGAATGACTCCTTATCCTCTCCCTTAAAACCCACATCCTTTCGTCTTTCCCTCTCCTTCCCCTCTTTCCTGATGAGGCAACAGTTTGTTGCGAAAGCTTGAATTTTGTGTGTATATTTGTGTTTGTTTGTGTGTCTATCGACCTGCCAGCGCTTTTGTTTGGTAAGTCTCATCATCTTTCTTTTTATATATATATATATATATATATATATATATATATATATATATATATATATATATATATAGCTTTTCTAGAATGTTCTCTTTTTTCTTTTTTAAATAAAGAAATATGACTTCCATACTTCTTAGCTGTTTTTTATCCCAGGTAATCAACATTGATTGAGATGTTCTTATTGAAATCCAGGCTAAACCCTTTAGGGCTGCCAAATGAAACAGTGTTAGTTCAATTTTATAATGCCAGATGACTATATTAGATGTCAAACAAACACAATAAAAGTATTATATCCTACACATCATGCATACTTCCTTTACTTTACATATATCCCTTGTGTATTTTTCACTGGACTGAATCTTGTTTGAAAGTTCCTTTTGCTGACATAAATTAAATTATATCATTTGAATTCATTTTACAGATTCAGCTGTTAGTCTATTTCTCTCCTTTGTCCACTGTGCCTGTATTAATAAGAAAAACTCTCAGCACTTCAAAGAAAAAACACACAGTTTTAACTAATTTATTATACTGTTCTTCATTACTAGATACTGAGTGAGGTGGTGCAGTAGTTAGCACACAGCACTCACACTCAGGAGGACAACAGTTCAAACCCACATCCAGCCATCCTGATTTAGATTTTTTGTAATTTCCCTAAATTGCTTCAGGCAAATGTTCAGATGGTTTGTTCTAAAGGACATGGCCAATTTCCTTCTCCATCCTTCCCTTGTCAGATGGGACTGATGACTTCACTGTTTGGTCCCCTCCACCAAAGGTCCCCTCCACCAAATCAACCAACCAACCAATTTCACTACTACATGATTCAATGCACTTGCATCATTTCTTCTGGCTTGGCTCATATTGTTGTGGTCTTCAGTCCTGGGACTGGTTTGATGCAGCTCTCCATGCTAATCTATCCTGTGCAAGCTCCTTCATCTCCCAGTACCTACTGCAACCTACATCCTTCTGAATCTGCTTAGTGTATTCATCTCTTGGTCTCCCTCTACGATTTTTACCCTCCACACTGCCCTCCAATGCTAAATTTGTGATCCCTTGACGCCTCAGGACATGTCCTACCAACCGATCCCTTCTTCTAGTCAAGTTGTGCCACAAACTTCTCTTCTCCCCCAATCCTATTCAATACCTCCTCATTAGTTACGTGATTTACCCACCTAATATTCAACATTCTTCTGTAGCACCACATTTCAAAAGCTTCTATTCTCTTCTTGTCCAAACTATTTATCGTCCATGTTTCACTTCCATATATGGCTACACTCCATACAAATACTTTCAGAAACGACTTCCTGACACTTAAATCTATACTCGATGTTAACAAATTTCTCTTCTTCAGAAACGCTTTCCTTGCCATTGCCAGTATACATTTTATATCCTCTCTGCTTCGACCATCATCAGTTATTTTGCTCTCCAAATTGCAAAACTCCTTTACTACTTTAAGTGTCTCATTTCCTAATCTAATTCCCTCACCATCACCTGACTTAATTCGACTACATTCCATTATCCTCGTTTTGCTTTTTTTGATGTTCATCTTATATCCGCCTTTCAAGACACTGTCCATTCCGTTCAACTGCTCTTCCAAGTCCTTTGCTGTCTCTGACAGAATTACAATGTCATCGGCGAACCTCAAAGTTTTTATTTCTTCTCCCTGGATTTTAATACCTTCTCCAAATTTTTCTTTCGTTTCCTTTACTGCTTGCTCAATACACAGATTGAATAACATTGGGGAGAGGCTACAACCCTGTCTCACTCCCTTCCCAACCGCTGCTTCCCTTTCATGTCCCTTGACTCTTATAACTGCCATCTGCTTTCTGTACAAGTTGTAAATAGCCTTTCGCTCCCTGTATTTTACCCCTGCCACCTTTAGAATTTGAAAGAGAGTATTCCAGTCAACATTGTCAAAAGCTTTCTCTAAGTCTACAAATGCTAGAAACATAGGTTTGCCTTTCCTTAATCTTCCTTCTAAGATAAGTCGTAAGGTCAGTATTGCCTCACGTGTTCCAACAGTTCTATGGAATCCAAACTGATCTTCCCCGAGGTTGGCTTCTACCAGTTTTTCCATTCGTCTGTAAATAATTTGCGTTAGTATTTTGCAGCTGTGGCTTATTAAACTGATAGTTCGGAAATTTTCATATCTGTCAACACCTGCTTTCTTTGTGATTGGAATTATTATATTCTTCTTGAAGTCTGAGGGTATTTCGCCTGTCTCATACATCTTGCTCACCAGATGGTAGACTTTTGTCAGGACTGGCTCTCCCAAGGTCGTCAGTAGTTCTAATGGAATGTTGTCTACTCCTGGGGCCTTGTTTCCACTCAGGTCTTTCAGTGCTCTGTCAAACTCTTCACGCAGTATCGTATCTCCCATTTCATCTTCATCTACATCCTATTCCATTTCCATAATATTGTCCTCAAGTACATCACCCTTGTATAGACCCTCTGTATACTCCTTCCACCTTTCTGCTTTCCCCTCTTTGCTTACAACTGGGTTGCCATCTGAGCTCTTGATATTCATACAAGTGGCTCTCTTTTCTCCAAAGGTCTCTTTACTTTTCCTGTAGGCTGTATCTATCTTACCCCTAGTGAGATAAGCCTCTACATCCTTACATTTCTCCTCTAGCCGTGCCTGCTTAGCCATTTTGCACTTCCTGTCGATCTCATTTTTGAGACGTTTGTATTCCTTTTTGCCTGCTTCATTTACTGCATTTTTATATTTTCTCCTTTCATCAATTAAATTCAATATTTCTTCTGTTACCCAAGGATTTCTACTAGCCCTCGTCTTTTTACCTACTTGATCCTCTGCTACCTTCACTACTTCATCCTTCAGAGCTACCCATTCGTCTTCTACTGTATTTCTTTCCCCCATTCCTGTCAATTGTTCCCTTACGCTCTCGTTGAAACTCTGTACAACCTCTGGTTCTTTCAGTTTATCCAGGTCCCATCTCCTTAAATTCCCACCTTCAGTTTTAATCTACAGTTCACAACCAATAGATTGTGGTCAGAGTCCTCATCTGCCCCTGGAAATGTCTTACAATTTAAAACCTGGTTCCTTAATCTGTCTTACCATTATATAATCTATCTGATACCTATTAGTATCTCCAGGATTCTTCCATGTATACAACCTTCTTTTATGATTCTTGAACCAAGTGTTAGCTATGATTAAGTTATGCTTTGTGCAAAATTTTACCAGGTGGCTTCCTCTTTCATTTCTTAGCCCCAATCCATATTCACCTACTATGTTTCCTTCTCTCCCTTTTCCTACTGTTGAATTCCAGTCACCCATGACTACTAAATTTTCGTCTCCCTTCACTACCTGAATAATTTCTTTTATCTCGTCATACATTTCTTCAATTTCTTCGTCATCTGCAGAGCTAGTTGGCATATAAACTTGTACTACTGTAGTAGGCATGGGCTTCGTATCTATCTTGGCCACTATAATACATTCACTATGCTGTTTGTAGTAGCTTACCCACACTCCTACTTTTTTATTCATTATTAAACCTACTCCTGCATTACCCCTATTTGATTTTGTATTTATAACCCTGTATTCACCTGACCAGAAGTCTTGTTCCTCCTGCCACCGAACTTCACTAATTCCCACTATATCTAACTTTAACCTATCCATTTCCCTTTTTAAATTTTCTAATCTACCTGCCCGATTAAGGGATCTGACATTCCACACTCCGATCCGGAGAATGCCAGTTTTCTTTCTCCTGATAACGACGACGTCCTGAGTAGTCCCCGCCCGGAGATCCGAATGGGGGACTATTTTACCTCTGGAATATTTTACCCAAGAGGACGCCATCATCATTTAACCATACAGTAAAGCTGCATGCCCTCGGGAAAAATTACGGTTGTAGTTTCCCCTTGCTTTCAGCCGTTCGCACTTCCACAACAGCAAGGCCATTTTGGTTAATGTTACAAGGCCAGATCAGTCAATCATCCAGACTGTTGCCCCTGAAACTACTGAAAAGGCTGCTGCCCCTCTTCAGGAACCACACGTTTGTCTGGCCTCTCAACAGATACCCCTCCGTTGTGGTTGCACCTACGGTACAGCTATCTGTATTGTTGAGGCACGCAAGCCTCCCCACCAATGGCAAGGTCCATGGTTCATGGGGGGAACCATGGCTCATAAGTGGCAATATTTTCTTTTCTAAATTTCCATGATGATGTAATTCAATAACTGAAGTAAAAAGGATATACAGTGATGAGAAGATACAAGAAAACGAAACTCAAAATATCTTAATTCCCAGAGCTAAAAAATATTAACATTAGCAGAGTACATAAAAATGCATTCAGACACTACATTAAAGATCAAAAATGCAGAAATGTCCACATAAATGGAGATGAATGCCAATTTCTGATGTAGCAATACATTTATAATGATTTGATGTAGCACTCTGGCTGACAATGAAGTCACTTATATAGTTTTGTGTTTTCTTCCTAAAGTTGTGACTTTTCTTTTAGCAGTAGCTATATTGGTACACCCAATTTTTAAATTTCAGTCTTGTGTATTGCTCTTGCTGTTTTATCTCAGTTCTGTAATGAAACCTCTAGTCTTGGCTATAGTGTGCAAAACAAGAAGTGTCTCTGGCAGATAACAGTTGAGGAATGCAAGAGTTTAGATTAGTGAGTTTTCCTAGCTTAGACCTAGCCTGGTCCTGAAGTTGTAACTAAGCGAAAGCAACAGTCACTAAGCAGTGACTGTACTATTTATATGCTACAAAATATGATCAGTAGGCCTATAATCAATGTTCCAGAGTCTATGGCATTCTGCTTCAGATAATTTTATCTTTGATGTGTCATGTTATCTTCTTTAGAAAAGCTTGAATCTTCTGAAGTGTGTGTATTACTGTCTTTTATGGATTACACCTTCCAGTACATACTTTGAGGTTTAATGGCTTCTATGCTGACTTCTTGCAGCCTCTGATCCTGTTCTTGCTTCTGACACACAAAACAGATTCCTTCATCTTTCAGTGTAGGTGCGCATGTGTAAATCTCATCTAGAACCTACATGCTACAAAAATATCTATATCACAAAAACTTGATACATCAGATCTTTTTTATGTACACCTGTGCACACAAATCAGTGATCTACACATGGGTAATTGCAGGTCTTCAGTTTCTGTTTTTGTTTTCAGTTTCTTGTAATTTGTAATTGGTTGCACATTTAGGTAAGAAACTAAGAACTAACAACTATCACATGAGGGTGGACGAACGAGGATGTGTTGGCGAGGATGTGTTGGCAGGTAGAGGAGACAGAGGTGATAATTGCTTTCAAATACTTCAGGTCATAGTATTTTCTGTTGGAAGTGAGCTGCCACTTGATAGCAGATTCATATGTAGGACAAAAATTCCCATGGAATTAAATCTGATGAAGATTCTTATCTGTCAGAAGCTGTATGCAGCTGCAAGATTTCATACGATCATGGGCTGTCATTACTTTGCCATTACATTTGGTTGATCCCATGTGGCTCCACTGAAAATATTGTGGGTTTTCTGTCTGTAGCAACTGACCACACACAGAAAACTCCAACAAATTAAAATCGGGCGCTTTTATTAAGTTCATGTAATTACACAACACAAGACAAACACTACAGAAATTCACAGCATGCACAATGCAACCAAAGTCCATAAGACCTAACCAAAGAACCACAAGTCCCCAAAGCCCATTTACTCTGCACATCATAGGTGGCAGTTACTCGCGGTCGATGGTTGCCACAGAGCCCCCGCCCTCCAGGAGCGCGGAGCACTGGAGGAAGGACATGGGTGTCTTCCTGTGTAGTGGTGTTGTGGGATGCTCGCTGATTGATAGAGGCATGTGCAAAGAGTCCATTTTGTCTGTGTAGGGTGGGCTGGTGCTGGTATACTCCGCCATCCAGTGGGGAGGACAGACTGGTCGACCTGCACCCGTGAACTGGACTGGCACGGACGATGTCAGTGTTGCAGTACAGGAGGAGAGGGGGATGCGAAGCTTGAGCATCCCATCAGTGCTAAATTTTACAGTTATGCCAGCCATATCCACCCCATTTGGGATGGGGACTGTGTCCAGGATGGTGATATGTGACGTGGGGGTGGACTCACATGAAGTGTCCCCTATGCGGAGGACAAAGATGGATACCTAGTGGAGCTGCAAGGAAAGCTCATCGTGTGGGCACTCAGAGGCATTGATTGAGATGCAGATTTCATTGACAGTGGACATAGAGGGCACTAGGGGATGTGGTGGGGAAAAATAACATAGTTCACGAGAAACACTGGAACACTCTGTGGGGGGCACTGGCTGCCGACACTTGCGACGGGTAATGTCACATGCAACATGTAGTTGAGGCTGAGGTTGTGGATTGTCACATGCAGTGCCTGAGTGAAATGAGGGTACAGTATCATCACATGCAACACCTGAGCTGCCCACAGGTGTAGGCTTGGTGCACATATGATCATGGTGGGGCACAGGGGAGTGGGAGGTCTGTGTGAGATTGGAGTCATCACCTGACGGAGGAACATTTGACTCGAGAGGGTGTGGTACAGATTCCTCGATCAACCAGGCTGGTTTCACGTGTTGAAGGGAAACTGTCTGCTGATGGCCACTGACAAGAACATCCATAGTATTGTCCATGCGAGCCACTACTCAATGCGGGCCAGAGTAAGGTGGCTGTAATGCTGGTTTGACTGTGTCATCCTGTAACATAATGAACTACCAAGAGTCCAGTGCCGAATGTAGAAAGATCCAAGGATGGGTGTGTGGTCATGGAAGGGACATGTGGATCGCAGCTATGTGTGTCTGGACACACATGTTGACGATTGCTTTGTCATTGATGAACTCTGAGGGGAGACCTAGGGTCTTGCCATACAGGACCTCTGCAAGTGAAGCCTGGAGGTCTGTCTTGTAAGCCGTGCATTCCTAACATTACCCAGGGAATTGCGTCAGACCGCTCACCACCTTGGCACAAGAGGGCCACTTTCAGATTCCTGTGTCACCGCTTGACCAGTCCATTGCTTTGTGAGTGGTAAGCCACAGTATGGAATTTATCCACCCTACAGAGTTTGTTAAACAGCAGGGATTCAAACTGACCACCCTGGTCGGTGGTGGTGGATGTAGGGTAGCTGAATCAAGCTATCCAGGAGGATGGCACATGCTACGGAATCCACTGTGATGTCCTGCAGGGGTATTGTCTCCACCCAACATGTAACACGGACAGTGACAGACAGGATATACCTGAAACCATCAGACATGGATAACGGTCCTATGAGGTCCAGATGCACATGTCGGAAGCGGCCTTTGGGGATGTTGAATTTACTTTTACAGTGTTGTGTGAGCCTGCCAACTTTGCTGTGCTGGCACTGTAAACATGCACGAGCCCAAGTACGACAATCCCTCTTCACACCTGACCCCACAAAGCATTCTGTAACTAGGCACATAGTGGCCTTAGCACCAGGATGTGAAAGGTTATGTAATGTAGTGAATACTTGGTGACACAGCGGAGGGGAACAATAGGCCGGGCAGTACTCATGGATGTATCGCGCCACAGTGGCCTGACCGAGCCTGGTAGGTTGTGGGAAACGATCTGGAGGGAAGTAACCAGATCCTGTCGGAGGTAGTGCAATTTAGTATCATTGTCCTGTAAGGGGGCCAATTCATCAAAATTAATGTGGGATGAAATTGCCAAGATAGGTAGTCAGCCACCACATTTTCAGAATCTCGGATGTAATGGCTGTCTGTGTATTGGCAAATTAAGTCATCTGCCAAAACCTACGTTGGGGGAAGGTCAACAGTGGGGTTATGGATAGCCTCCATGAGGGGGCGATGGTCTTTGAAAATTGTTATGCTCCTTCCTTCGATGTCTGTGCAGAAATATTTTACAGCTTCATAAACCGCAAGCAATTCTCTGTCAAATGCTGACCATTTATGTTGAGCTGTAGATAGTTTTTTTGGAAAAGAAATGGAGTGGTTGTATCGCGTCACCGACGTGCTGTTGGTGGACTGCACCAATTGCAAAATCACTTGCAGCTGCTGCAATAGAGATGCAGGCATCTGGCAAAGGGTGGGTGAGAGTGACACCATGTGCTAACGCTAGCTTAAGGTCTCCAAAGCTCTCAGACCACTGTACTCGGCGATTGCCCGAGGTTTGTTTCCTGGCCAATGAGTCAGTCAAAGGGGCTTGAATTGCTACTGCCATCGGCAGGTTACGATGGTATAAATTGATAGTTCCTAAAAACCGGCGTAATTCATGAACCGACACTGGGAGAGGTAGATGGCAAATGCAGTCAACCTGCTCCTGAAGGGGGGCATATACCTTCCGAGGAGATGGTGTACCCCAAAAAAGTGACAGCGGTGCAGCAGCATTGTGACTTGTCATTATTGATCTTGACTCCGTTACATTCCAATAAGTCCTGTATTGTGGATAGGTGGAGTTCATGTCCTCTGTCAGTGAAGGAAAAAATGAGTATGTCGTCAAGGTATGTGTAACAATATGTGCAGTTAAACAGAAATGAGTCTATAAAACGTTGCCAAGTTTGGGCCACGTTTTTGAGACCATAAGGTATGTAACATAATTCGTAGAGGCCGAAAGGTGTGATGAACGCTGCCTTTGGTATGTCACTCTGTTCCATGGGTATCTGTAAATATGCCTTGCAGCAGTCCAAAACACTGAAGATGCCTGCTCCGCTAAGTACTTGTGCGAATTCTTGTATATGAGGTATCGGATAATTGTCTAATACTGTCCACACGTTGGGGCAGCGATCGTTGCTGCAGAGGTGCACTGTGCCATCCTTTTTGGGACCTAAATGTATGGGCGAAGACCAGTTACTGTCCAACAGATGAACAATACCAGCCTGCAGAAGTTCCTCCACTGTGGCCTTAGCGAGGCATAGTTTATGTGGTGGCAGTTGGCTCGCTTTATGACGCACTGGTGGCCTGTCATTTGTGACAATGTTGTGTGTCGTGCCATTCATGATAGCATTCAGCTGGGCTGTCGAACTTGCTCGGGGGCCATCACAAATGGGGATCAGTAGCATGCAAGAGTCACTAACCTGATGTGCCAGAGAAGCTGTACGCGTCGGCGGCGACAAAGTTCCATGAGGTGCGTCTCCAGTGTCAGGGAGCGGCAGCGTCAAAGTCCCACATAGTATGTCGCTGGTGTCAGAGGGTGGCGGTGTTGACAGGCATTGTATGAGGCATCGTGCCTTGGCAAGGGCTTGTGTAGCTGATGATATTGCATGGTTCAGTTTGGAGTTGCGAACATGGAGATCATCGACTGCAGCGCTCTTGGACTGAAGCTGGGCAACGGAAGTTGCGGGGCTGTCCGTCAGTGAAGAGCACTCGATGAGAGCCATGTTGAAATCATCGGGAAGCTGATGGGGAGGGGGGGCCGAGGAGGCAACTGAACACACAATATAAGTGGATGAGGTGTGGTGCAATAATGAAGGCAACTGGAGGTCTGGAGACAGTCCGAAACGGGAAAGGAAGTCAATGCCTATAATTGGGTCTCCTTCATCAGCCACGTAGAAGGACCAAGTGAACTGTTTGCCAGGTATGAGTTCAATAGGTAACTCAGCCAAACTGTCAATAAGAAGTGGTGATTTATTTGGTGCTCGAAGGAACAGTTTGGCTGGTGTCGTGTCCTTTACAGTAAATGAGGGAGGTATAACACTAATGTCTTCTTCGGTATCGACAAGAAAATACCGGCACGAACCTAAATACAAGGTGTACAGATGTCCTCATGAAGTGGGGGATCTGACAGAATGCAACATCTGTGGGCGCCTTTGCATGCATCTGAGAGCCGTGGCGCCTACTGCTGCCCATGTGCGGCATTTGGGAATGTGCAGGGCGGGCGGCGGCTGCGAGCGGCGTCCATGTAAGTCAAGTGGAACCAGAATATATGTGAGTCAGCTGTACTCGTCCCACCAGCTGAAGCGTCAGGTGAGGGGAAGGTGGGGCAGGCAGGCGCTAACCCGGTTGGGGAAGGGAGAGGCTGCTGCCGTCCTGCTTGTGATTCCCAATCTTGGCCACTAGATGGCTGCTGTTCTGTGATACGCACGTGCCCGGCCTCTACCACCCGATGGTGGAAGTATACTCACAGGATTACCAACCTTGGTGGTATTAGTCACTGTGCTGCACGGAGGGAGGTGGTGGTGCCAAATAATGGTATATGCCTGGTCTGCCAGCCATAGTTTATCCTTGAGTGAAGCTGCAGTGTGTGGGAGCCAATGTAATTGTAGTTCCTGCAGCAGTTTCACCAACAAAAATGCCCAGAGTGCTAAGTTCAGCAAGATCTGGGTACTTACCTGAGCACACAAGCCTCGCCACAGCTGTGAGGGGGTTCTGTCACCTAAAGTCTCGTCATAAATAATGTTGTGAATCACATCAGCTGGTGGATGAGAAAGGCGTTTGATAAGTAGTGCACGGGTAGAGGCATATTTGTCGCTCTTGGGTGGATTCAGCAACAAGTCACTGATGAGATCAGGGTGGTCATGCAGGTAGTTCATAAACACACAAAAATAGTGCTGTCATCTGCAATACCGTGTATGTCCCAGATGTTGTCCACCAAAGTAAACCACATCACTGGGTTGTCCGGTTGTAATGGCGGCAGCTTCGGAAAATGACCAGGAACCAGTGCTTGCAGGGGTGTAGAAAAGGCACAAATGATATGGGGATTTTGCACGGTGTTCACTGATGCGAACTGTCCCTCAGTGGCAGGTGATATGTTGCGCTGGACATCCATTAGCTGTGCAGGCAAGACATGCTATCCAGTCCATGCAGGCAGAAAATCTGTAGGCCACACAACGAGCATGTCATGGCAGGCACGGAAGGATCAACGGCCAATGCACACAAAATCTCGAACAGAGTGATAGGGCGGAACCAAGGCAGGCACGTCGTCTGAGGTGTGCATGGGACGGCAGGATGGGTAGACATATACATGGCCCTGTGTGGTTGACATGAGTGTCCCTTTGACTGGCATGGAGGGAGAGACATTAAATGGCTTACCGCTCTGAGGAGGGGGCGACCATGCAAGTGGACCCTGAAACTGGACAGCCACATGGTCCGTGTTGTGCAGTAGAAACTCGGGCAAGGGGTTTCCTTGATCTTGTGGTGGAGGAGCATTCTATCGAGCATAGAATGCCATAGAAGGTGTCTGCCCCCATGTGTACAGTGCCCGGTGTGGTGTGCCGGCAGAGGTTAGGGTCGTCTGGCTGGTTGAAGCAAACACCAGAGATACGAATATTCACAGTGTATTATTAGCACACGGGGTGAAGTGTTACACTTCACAGTCAAGAGTGATGGCACACAGGTTTACGGTGACTGAGGATTTTGCCATTTAAACATTGCTTTAGAAGCAACAATGAAACTCTACCAGATGCCATAAGCTTGATGAGTGTTGTTTTAGACTGTAAAGAATGAAGAAATCTCATATCTGATGTTTAGTATGGTCATATTGTTCTTTTGAAAGTACTCTGCTATTTAAATGGAAGCTTTTATAGATTACAGTGTAGGGTTTTGCTTATAGTCCATAAATTGTAATATACCTGTGTTGTGAGAATGTTAACTGGTGGCAGTTTATGCAGACACAATTTGTTCTCATTATGTAGCTCTCACGGTAAAAGAAATACAACATTGCTCTTCCCCATAAACCTGATACCCTGACATGGTCTAAGTATGGTTGGCAGAGAACTTGATTTTGAGACTCTCAGACATGATCTTCCATAGGATGGTAGTGGTGGTGGTATGTATAGAGCAATTAACTGTGACATCATTAGCGCCTGTATTCAACTAAAAGAGTACAAGTATGGTTATAAATTGTGAGAAGCATGCAGAAAAATGTAAATTAAGAAATGGAAACTGCAACCAACATAGGACTCTCTCACCCACATTGTGACACAAAACAACAAAAGGCAGATGCCTCAGGGTAGTACTTGAGTAAAACACATAGACTGTAACCACACAACATCTAAAATAGTGTAACAAGGAAATGTGTCTACACAATCAATTGGAAAATAAATGATGAAGCAACACATTAAAACCTTCTACCTAAGACACTACTAACAAGACCAGACATCACACAGAATCTTAAAAGATGAACCACATTCAATTCATCACCTAAAATAGAGGGCAGGTCAGCTGGTAAGTGGGTTGCAGCTCACATGGCTTGGTGTAAAACACATTCAGTTAAAATGTGGTGTACAGAAACCTGTACACCACGAGCACTGCATACTGGTGGGCCTTCCTGCCAAAATAGGAATCCATGCATCAGGGGACAGTGTCATATCTGGAGGTGCATTAAAAGTACTTTCTTCTGTCACTGTGACCAGAAGGAGGAGTTCTATGTGTACGTCATTGGTTTTATGGGCCTCAGCTTGTTGTTCTCTGACCCTAACCACTCCTTCTCCCACAGGATGAGGAGGATGTGCAGTAGATGAGGATGTACAGCAGGCAGTTATGGACTTCTTCACACAGCAGGACATGGTGTTTTACCAAACAGGTATGTTCAGCATGGTGTGTCAGTGAAATGATTGCCTCAATTTTCATGGTAATTCATTGGCATAATGATTCTGGAGTATATGGCCTTAGAACGGAAACTTTTTGATTGCCCTTTATATACATACATCAAAAAAGGTTTTGCATCATTTTGGTTCTGAGAACTCCAGAACCTATACAGAAAATTGGAATAGAGATTGACATAAATATTATTTCCACTCTTTTTATTGCTCATGAAAACCATACATTGCATATTGTACCATCATACAGCGAGACCTTCAGAGGTGGTGGTCCAGATTGCTGTACACACTGGTACCTCTAACACCCAGCAGCATGTCCTCTTGCATTGATGCATGCCTGTTTTCAAAATGGCATACTATCCAAAAGTTCATCAAGGCATTATTGGTCCTGATTGTCCCATTCTTCAATGGCAATTTGGTTGGTGGGTCATGTTGTCCATAAACAGCCCTTTTCACTCCATTCCAGGCATGTTCGATAGGGTTCATGTCTGGAGAACATGTTGGCCACTCTAGTCAAGCAATGTCATTATCCTTAAGGAAGCCAATCACAAGATGTGCATATGGGGGCGCAAATTGTTGCCCATGACAATGAATGCCTCGCCAATATGCTGCCGATATGGTTGCACTATCAGCCGAAGGATGGCATTCACGTATTGTACAGCCACTATGGCGCCTTCCATGATCATCAGCAGCATATGTTGGCCCCACATAATGCCACCCCAAAACAGTAGGGAACCTCCATGTTGCTGCACTCACTGGACAGTGTGTCTAAGGTGTTCAACCTGACCGAGTTGCCTCCAAACACTTCTCCGACGATTGTCTGGTTGAAGGCATATGCAACACTCATCGGTGAAGAGAAAGTGATGCCAATCCTGAGCGGTCCATTCAACATGTTGTGGGGCCCTTCTGTACCATGCAGAATGATGTCGTGGTTGCAAAGATGGACCTCACCATAGACGTCTGGAGTGAAGTTGCGCATCATGCAGCCTATTGCTCACAGTTTGGGTCATAACGCGACGTCCTGTGGCTGCACGTAAAGCATTATTCAACATGGTGGCATTGCTGTCAGGGTTCCTCTGAGCCATAATCTGTAGATAGCGGTCATCCACTGCAGTAGTAGCCCTTTCGCGGTCTGTGCGAGGCATGTCATCGACAGTTCCTCTCTCTTTGTATCTCCTCCATGTCCAAAGAACATCGCTTAGGTTCACTCCAAGACATCTGGACACTTCCCTTGTAGAGAGCCATTCCTGGCACAAAATAACAATGCGGATGTGATCAAACTGCTGTATTGACTGTCTAGGCATGGTTGAACTACAGACAACACGAGCCATGGTGATGCAAAACTTTTTTTGATGTGTGTATTAGATATAATACCAATCAACGAATCTGACCTATTTGAGGAAGTCACATAGAAAATGGTGTCAGTGACCATGAGGCAGTTATATCAAGAATGAATATCAAAGTACAAAAGACAGAAAGATTTATATGTTCAGCAAACTAGACAAACAGTAGTGTCATATCCCAGTCAGGAACTTGAAATGTTCAGCTTAAGGTAAGAGCTTGTAGAGGAGCTATGGCTCAAGTTCAAAAGAATAGTTCACGATGCACTGGAAAGATATGTATCCAGTATGACAGTTCATAATGAGAGAGATCCTCCATGGTATACAGTCACTATTAAAAAATTTCTAAAGGAACAGATACTATTGCATAATGCATATAAAACAAAACCTAAGGCTATAGATACTAATACTATTATTATTACTAAGTCAACATTGTTCACTAGTCATGACCAGACAGATTGCATCACATCTTAGAGATTTTATATCAAAACGACTACTAAAACAAAGATAATAGACAAGAAGATATGCAACACTGACCTTATAAACAATGGCTATAAACAACACTTTATAGCTCTTGAATGTTTCAAGTTTGTAGCTTCACAAGTGATGGTATTATGTTGAACAGTGTACAATTCCACTTGCAAAGAAAAATTCATTTACAGAATATAGTGGCCATTGCTTGAGCATATGCAACACTCTAGCTCTGAACATCCTCAGTAGCCATGTTTGAAAATCCAGTGGTATGTAGTTGAACACCTTCAGGACTGTTGTGAGAAAACTGTCCAGTGCCTTGCTTAGGTGACAGCCTGGAATATCAACGTCAGCCTTATTTCTAGTGTTGTAGTTGTGAATCTCTTATCTCTTCCAGGAGGATCCTTGATTTTCTTTTATCCCTTTCAGTTATTATTTTTTCTTCGACAATGAAAAATTTTATTTTTGCATTTTTGTTGATCAAATGATTTACCTCCACATGTTTACTGAAAAAAAATTTCGAAAATGGTTTTTGAAAAATATGTTGTCACTTGACACCATTGTGTTGCTACAGGTACATATAATGCAGTCAACATATTCTTGTTACAGAAATAATTAGTACACCATTCAATTGATAAAATTTATTACAACAGATTATTTAATATGAAATTTAACAAGATAATTGTTATTTTTGTTCAAACAAAGTGTTACATGGCATTTGGGACTTGGCTTCTGCCAGTGAATTTTTCTAATTTGCATATTTGCTCCCTCCCTTCAGTGTAATGTGGTGAATGAGAAAACTTGTCATATCTGGCATCCAAAACTGGCCTCGCCACATCCGACATGGGTTCTCCATCTTCACACTCATCTTCAATCAATCACAGATGTCCTCTTTTCCTCAGAGTGGAGCTGTTTTCCTTCTCCATTAGAATTAAAGCTTCAGCTTCCTGATTTCTGAACTCCAGCAGATTCATTTTCTCTTTATGTTCTTTTCCTTTGGCATCCAGGTCTCTCAGGTGCTGTAGCCATGAGTTGCATATAGAGAGATTGACCATGTGACAAATTACTTTTACAGGGTACTTCTTAGTTTTCATGCGTATTCTGTACAGAGAGATCAAAAAGCCAATTTTGTCAATAATGCCCATAAATGCACAGTAATCCTTTATGATGGCTGGTCTCGTGATCTCCAGTAGTTGCTTCTGTGCTGTACTCCACCTCTTTACTTTATAGATAATGTCTGCACCCACGTATGAGGAATTGAGGGTCACAGCACTATTACTGAGCCAGCGAATGACACAGAGATCTTCTTCTATGTTCACACAAACATCAACAGATCCTCTTCCTTCCTTCTACAGTTCAGACTCAGAGTTCAGTGGGCACTTTTGTAACCAGTTACCTCTGATGGTCCCAAAGGAAAAGATCTTATTTTTTAACAATTCATGTACCATTGACATAGATGTAAAATAATTATCGAAATATAGTCTGTACCCGCAGCCTTGTGGAATGTTTTCACTCAGTCACATCATAGTGAAACCACGAAGGCTCAAATGCTTGTGCTCACTTCAATTTCCTGTACTTTTGCCCTGATATATTTCAAAATCATATACAATTCAGGAAACTCCACAACAAACAATTTTTTTTTAGATCAACAGGGTTTGGTTTACCATGAACAAATTGCTTCATTACAGTCCTTCCTTTGAAAGGAAGCATTTGCTCATTAACACCTTGCCTTTCTTCTTGTTTTGGACTGAGACAAGTTTCCCTGATTCTATGTAGCAGTGGTCTCACTTTCCATAGTTTCTCTTCTGGAGAGCCACCTTCCATATTGTCAAGTAAATGAAGATGATTCCTCAGTCTGAATATTCTATTTACAGAAAATGTGTCTGCAATCAAAGGTTTTCTTGTGCGAGGCTCCCAGTACATATGCAATCTGGGAAATCCTAATGTATACATCAAAATATGTACTCCAATCAGTTTTTTTTTTTTATTTCAGAGCTGGTACATTTCACTGGCACTCCATTTTTCTGCAATGAATACAAATTTGTTTGTTCCTAAAGCAATTCCAGAAAATCATTGGTGAAGAATTATGAAAAATATTCAGCATGACTTCCTACTTCTTCATCAGCTGTAGTATCTGGACCACTGAAAGTAGTGTCAAGGCACGTGAAAGGCATTTTTTTTTTCATTTGACATTACCTTGTGGCTGTTAATTTTCTGCTTGTGAAACTTCTTTTTCAGGTTCTATCCCTTTTCACCCTGAACACCTTTTTTTTAAAAAAAAAAATGGTGAATAAAGTTGAATTCCCTGTATACTTGGGCATAGTAGACACTGGGAAAAATAATAAAAAACTCTTCCATAAAAAATGTAGTGGGAAAACAACTAGCACAATTGTGAGGGTCAGGTTTTATTTCACCAAAATTATTCTCTGACTACCCACTATTTGTTTGATATTATAAGTTACCTGAGGAACAGTTATGAATAAAAAATTATTCTTTAATTACTTTTATTTATTAGTTATTATAAAAAATGTTACATAGATTGCAAATCATATTCTGTGGCAAAAAAATTAATAATAAATTTTTTTTATTTGTTTTGTAACACGAAGTTATGGTTCAAACTCCTTCACTTTCTGTGAAATAATTTGAAACAATCCTTTCCTTTTGCAAGACATAAGTACTGATTGCATTTTATGCACTTTATCTTTGTTCTGGAACTGCAGCGCTCATACTGACATGTTCGTGGTGACAAAATATCATCCACTGTCAGCCAGTGATCATACCCATCATATCGCTTGTCCAAACCTGGTTTCGGATGGGGTTTGTAAACTTTTGCCTTTGTGGAGGTACTTAATGTATCATCTAATGGTGTTTCAAACTCTTCAGCTCTCCTCTTTCTGTCTGGACATGACAGAAGAGCCTCAGCTAGAGACATTCTAAATTTCAACAGATCCATAATGTTCTTTTTGGCAGTCTGGTTTTCACAACAGTGCTCTCTGTAGAGAAACCAGCAGTTGACCACTGAAAGGTCTATGAAATGCAGCAAGCACTCGAGCGTCCATTTTCTGGTTCTGAAGCATGTTCGGTAACACTCAACCTGCTGATCATGAATGTCTACACCACCCATACTGGCATTGTACTGCTGAATTACAAAAGGGCAATCTACATCAAGATAGTGACCCTCCTGCTTACACCACCTTTGAACTTTACATTTTGGCTCAATGCCAGCACAGGTGGATGCTATCACGACCCTCTGACTGTCCTGCCACTCAGTAATTACTACAGCTTCATCTGCTCTAACATATGAATGGCACTCTCCTCTTTTCATTCTTCCCTCTTTCAAATTAACATTCTTAATTCTGTTTACCATTATTGTGCCAGTACCCTCAATTCCTTTCTCCTTAAGCTTTGCTAAGAGAGGAATTGTGGTAAAGTACCTATCAAAATAAACAAAACTTCCTTGTGGAAGAGTCTGTGTTAGTCGTAAAATAACAGTTAAATTTCAAAATCCAACACTATACCTGATGCTGAGGTCATGATAAAGTTTTTAAGACCTACAGGCCTTGGTTTTCCTTTAACATATTGCTTCAGTTTGCAACGCCCAGTAAAAGGGATCATTTGCTCATCAATACTGTAGTAGTTAAAGCTACGAGGCAAACTGTGACATCTTCTTCTTACTGTGTCGATCACTGGCTGAACTTTCCACAGTCTATTAGTTTTAGCCTCTTCAGGTGGTTTTATAGTATCAACAAAGTGCACATTATTCCTGAGTGCAAGGAACCGGTCTCTAGATATAGTGTCACTAATAGCTGATAAAGAAATAGATTTCTTCCAGTACATGGGTAGCCAAGGATACCTTATGCACCCTATCATTAAATTTATCCCAAAAAACACCTTCAGTTCATGAGCTGTAGTCCCTAGGGATTTCCCTGTCTTTGCAACACTATACATATTTGTATATTTTGCTGCCTCTTCAAAAAACTTTTCACTGAAATATTCACAGAAATATTCAGCGGGAGTTCCAATTGGTGAAGGACTCTAGAATTAAAAATAAGATATTTTAGTAACAAAATGGGAATGATACATGAAATAGGTAACTCAGATCGCACCTCTTTGTCACTGACCTCAACAGCACTGTAATTAATGTTTGGTGGATGAAACTCCTGAACAAAATTTGATCTCCAAAAAAGCAGTGGTCTGACACCTTCTGTGACACTGTGTGAACTCCTGCGCTCTTCAGGAACTTATTCTGCACTCAAATCATCATCAGACGAGTCATCTGCCTGCTGAATATTTGAAGGAGAAGGAACAAACTCGTCGTCTTCATCTGACGAAATGCCACTCAAATCCGAATCCTCTAATAGAGAACGGATTTGATTGTCTGATAAACCTGCATACAATAATGGGAATGTGCATAAAAACTTTCCCATTCAAGACTGTATGAAAAGCAGTAATATAGGCAGGCCAATGACACAATCAACAACACCCACTGGAGGATGAAGTTACACAGTCAACACCTAACCTGCACAATCGTGCTAGTACAAATTTAATGCACGATTACTGTGCAAAGATATGAAGTTACTAATAATTATCAATATCACAACATTATACACACTATTACAAATAACCAGATCCAGCAAATCGCCAAAACAATTCAATTTAACTTAGTTATGAGCTACTAACCAGGTGCCGGCATAATGCTCACTTCTCGATCAACTTAAACAACATGTGCTGCAATCTGTTGGCGCCTAAAGGCAACATAAACATGAGAAACGCATAGCGCACAACCTGCACGATCGTTGTAGGTCAGTTGGAAGCAAGGCAAGAGATTCAGTTTGTCGCAAAAAAATAAAAACCGAGCCCGCACGATCATGTGGGTTCGGGTGAAAACGGCTAGAGTATCTCTTTCATGTTGTGAGGTCCAGCACTCCCATGGTGCTTCTTCATTCCTTGTATCTGCTGCATCTCCAACAGTTTCAGGTCCACACTCTTCACTGTCTGAGAGCTCTGAAAGCTCACTGTCATTGAGCACTAATTGAATCTGCTCAATTCCTTTGTCATAAAGTTTCACCATATCAGAACCTGAAAAATTAAAATATTTACTGAAATGAGCTATGTGGTGAGTGAAAATAATCAGAATATCCATTAAATATATTAAGAATTATTATCTTTCAAAATTATTTCAACTGAACATCAAAAGTATTACCTAAAAAATGAGAATATCCATGCAACATGAATGCATGTCATCATAATGGTGTCAAATGACAAAAACCAGATTTGAAACAATGTAGCTAACAACATTCACCAAAATAACACACGCACAATAACATTATCTTTAGGAAACTTCTAACACCTTTGTCGTCTATAAATTCTCAACAGGCTCGAAACAGAAAGGAAAAAATGTGAAGCTACACACTACAGCACATGTAACACAGCATGACAAAAATTTGACTGTTGAGATGAAAGTGCTCCATGTGGAACTCTCCTGCAGACATTCTGTGTTTCCACTCTGCAGTCGGTGAAACATAATGGTGTCAATTGACAACACAGTGATTGTAAGTGTTATGTAGACAAGACAGTTGGAAACATATTGGCTAAATGTTGACATTATTCCAAACTGTTTAAAAATGGGCCTGCTGTGGTCAGATTTCTTGCTCAAAAATGTTATTCTTACAGACTTATTTTGTAGGAGCAATATGTTTTTACTTTCAGTAGGGTGTCCCCACAGCAGCAGTTCATATGTGACATGACTGTGGAAAAGTGTGTATTATGTTGTGATTAAGTACTGATCTGTTATCACATCTTTCAGCTTCCTCAGAAGATAAATTACTCTTGAGAGCTTGGAATACACATGTGCAGTGTGTTCGGTCCATGCCAGCTTATTGTCTATGGGGAATCCCAGGAGTTTCACACTTATCAACATTTGCTGCGGATCCATGGTCACCAAGGCTGCATAATATTTCCTGGGTTTTACCTTCATTTAATTTCATTTTGTTTGCTTTGAACCATTTTCTGGCTACTTCAAACAAAATATCAGCATCCTTTAATGGCTCAGCTGAATTTCTACCCTTATTCATTAATGCTGTATCATCTGGAAAGAGTGCTTAGATCACAAAGAATTAAAGCCTTCCAGTTCTTTTCTTCAAATGCTTCCATTATTTTTGTTATCATATCAAGTATTGCAGTAAATGTAGATTTCTCTCTTCTAAATTCATGTTGGTTATCCACGAAGAGGGTTTTGTCCTCAAAATAACATAATAGTTTTAATCACTTTTGCTAGTATAGGTGATATAGAAATTGTCTGTAGCTTGATGGATGGTTAATATCACGTTTTTTTATACACTGGTACTGTCTTTGCCAGTTTTAAGAAGTCTGGAAAAGTACCAAAGTTTAGCAATATCAGATACAGTTTCCTTGAGAACACCACATGACTTACCATATATATCTGCACTAACAGGGTGTTTAAAACCTTTCACACTTTTCACTATGTCATCTGGAAGTCCTTTCTTCCACCTCGTTAATGTGCAAAAATTGTTAATGCATATATTGCTTGCTACCATACACAAGGCTGACATTAACACAAACCAAACAAAGAGCCATAAACACCTTAGCTTGAAATTTTATAACAAACTCTCAAAGGCTGTGAGCGAACTACCGATGAATAAATTTAAGCAAACAATAGAAGGGTGGCTCAAATGTATGCCATATTACTCACTTGATGAGTTTCTAAACAGTGACACAAAAGAGATTTGCTACATGAAACAAAAAACTGCCATATGAATTATAGCTATATGTTTGTGATAGTAATGTACCAACAAAGACTTTTTACATGGATATGTAAGATGTACCATAAATACATCTTGATACTATTGTATATTTAACTGTTATGAATTATTATTATTATTATTATTATTATTACTATTGTGAATGAATAATTGTTGTATTATCAATATTACTTTCACAATTATGTACAATAATAATTATTGTAATTTTAAAATGTATTGAACACACTGATGATGCCAATTGTATGGAAAACATATTGAAAGGCAAATAAAGATTATATTCTATTCTATTCTAATATCAATTTCTAAATATGGTACTTCAGGTAAAGTATTCCCAACAACATTAATAAAATATTTAATAAAATCATTAGTGTTTCAAGCATTTAATGAATCAGTGAGTCTTTTACTGTGTTCGTTAACCAGTTACCAGGATGCTTTGAATGGATTGCAGGTTTCAGAAATGAACTTAACATTATATGCCTTCTTGGCTGTTTTCCTTTATGTAGATTCTTTTAGCTTTCAGATAATCATAATGAAACATATCTGTGGCCCTAGCATAGACAGAGATATGCTGAATGAAATGCATTTGGCAGTCAAGAGAGCAGTGCCTGAAGCCTTCAATTACTACCATAGAATAATACTGTCAAAAGATCTTTCACAAAACCCAAAGAAACTCTGGTTGTATATAAAGGCTGTTAGTGGCACCAAAGTTAATGTCCAGTCACTCATGTACAAGTGAGGTACTGAAATTGAGAATAGCAGAAACGCTTAACTATGTTTTCAAATGTCCCTTTGCGAAGGAAAACCCAGGAGTATTGCTCCAATTTAATTCTCATACCACTGAAAAGAAGAGTGAAATAAGTTAAGTCTTCACTTCCTCTCGTTTGGTTTCTTTTTCTAAAGCTCTTTTTCTTTGCCTTTTCGTATAGTGGCAACAACAGTCCTTCTTTTGCTAGTATCTTTAATATTTCAACAATTAAAGGCAAATAATTATGCTTTCTTCTAATATTCTCAGCCTGATATATTTTTATTTTGGCTTCTTCCTCTTCTATGAGCGCTTCTAATCTTGCAATTTCACCCTGCTGAGCATCAGTTTCCATTCCATTTTCATCCACTTGTTTTTGTATCTCTTGAATTTTCCTCTCATTTTTCCTTCTGTCTGATACAATTGCCATAAGGTTAAAATGAATCTCTCCTTCACTGTACTTTTTAATTCTTTTTTCAGTTATAGTGTCAGTGGCATTGAGAAACACCTGAAGTCGTTAAAACTGAACAAAGCCCCAGGGACCCTTGCAATCCCTATCAGACTCTATACCCAGTATGTGGCTGAGTTAGCCACTCTGTTAATTATAATCTACTATCATGGATTTCTCGGACAAAAACTGTTCCCAGTAGATGGAAAAAGGCATAGGTCACAAATCTTAACAAGAAGGACAGCAGAAGTGATCCACAAAACTAACGTCCAATATACTATACACCCATTTGTTTTATAATCTTACAACATGTTCTGTACTCAAACGGAATGAGCTATCTCAAAGAGAATGATTTCCTCCATGACAACCAGCAGGGATTTTGAAAACATAGATCATGTGAAACTCTGCTCAGACTTTCCTGATATGACATTCTGAAAGCCATGGATGAGTGTACTCAGGTAGACACAGTATTATTCAGTTTCTGAAAAGCATTTGGCTCAGTATCACACCTACATTTATTATAAAAAGTACTGTATGATTGTACTGAGCATCAAATGAAATTTGTGACTGGATTGAGGATTTCTTGGTAGGAAAAAAAAACCTCCACCTGAACGGGCCATGAAGGTCCAGTGGTACTGACCAGCCACTGTGTCATCCTCAGCCCACAGCCATCACTGGACGCAGATATGGACGGGCATGTGGTCAGCATGTTGCTCTCTTAGCCATAAGTCAATAAGTCAGTTTATAAGACCAGAGCCATAGCCAATCAAGTAGCTCCTCTGTTTGCCTCACAAGGGCTGAGTGCACCCCTCTTGCCAACAGCACTTGGCAGACCGGATGGTTACCCATCCAAGTGCTAGTCCAGCCCAACAGTGCTTAACTTCAGTGATCTGATAGGAACTGGTGTTACCACTGTGGCAAGGCCATTGGCCTCTTGGTTGGAAGGTCATGGCATATTATCTTGGATGGATTGTCATTGACTAATGTAGAAGGAACTTCAGGGGTACCCCAGGGAAGTGTGTTGGATCCCTTGCTGCTCATGTTGTATATTAATTATCTTGCAGACAATATCAACAGTAACCTCATACTTTTCACAGATGATTCAGTTATCTAGAGTGAAGTACAGTCTGAACAAAGCTGTACAGATCATCAGACCTTGATAACATTTCAGAAGGGTGCAAAGATTGGCAACTTGCTTTCAGTGTTCATAAATGTAAAATTGTGCACTTCATAAAACTAAAAAACACAGTATCCGGTGAATATAAGATCAGTAAGTCATAGTGGGAATCTGTAAACTCATACAACTACATGGCTGTAACACTTTGTAGTGACATGAAATGGAATGAAAGGGCTAGATGGGTGAGAACAATGACTAATGAAGGTTGAGGTCAGGATGGTTATGGGGATGTAGGATATATTGCAGGGAGGGTTCCCAGCTGTGCAATTGAGAAAACTTGGTGTTGATGGAAAGGAGTCATATGGCACATTCTGTGAAGCAGTCATCAAACTGAAGAATGTCATGTTGGGCAGCATGCTCAGCAACAGGGTGGTCCAGTTGTTTCTTGGCCACAGTTTGTCAGTGGCCATCCATGTGGACAGACAGCTTGTTGATTGTCATGCCCACATAGAATGTAGCACAATTGTTGCAGCCTAGCTTCTAGAACACATGGCTGGTTTCACAGTTAGTCCTGCCTTTCATAAGTAATGTTTTTGACTGAAGTGAAGTAGGAGGTGGTGGGAGGATCTATGGGACAGGTCTTTCCTCTAGGTCTACTACAGGGATATGAGCCATGAGGTAAGGGGTTGGGAGAAGATGTCATGTAGGGATGGACAAGTACATTGTGTAGGTTTGATAGATGGTGGAATACCACTTTTTGAGTGGTGGGAAGAATAGTGGGCAGGACATTTCTCATTTCAGGGTATGATGATAGGAGCAACTGAATTACATTCTCTGCAAGGTTTAGACTACCTTCAACAAACTGTGGTCCGGCCCCGGTAGCTGAGTGGTCAGCGTGACAGAATGTCAATCCTAAGGTCCCGGCTTTGATTCCTGGCTGGGTCGGAGATTTTCTCCGCTTAGGGACTGGGTGTTGTGTTGTCCTAATCATCATCATTTCATCCCCATCGATGCACAGGTCGCCGAAGTGGCGTCAAATCAAAAGACCTGCACCAGGCGAACGGTCTACCCGATGGGAGGCCCTAGCCACACGACATTTCAACAAACTGTGGCCAAAAAAAACACGATGTTCTTCATTTCAATGACTGCTTCACAGCCTGTGCCATATGGATCCTTCCCACCAACACCAGCTTGTATGGTGCAGGTGGGAACTCTCCCTGCAATATATCCTATGTTCCTGTAACCCTCCTGATCTCAACCTTCGTTAGTCATTGTCCTCACCCATCTAGCCTCTTCCCTGTTCCCATTCCAGCACTATATAGCCCTCTATTCCACCAATGCACCCAGTACCCAGTCTTTTAGTTCTCTCCTTTTCCACTAAACCCCCCCCCCCTCCACCACCTACCACCTGTGCATGCTGTCACCTCCCAACTACACCTAGCTGCCCTACCCTCTCTGCACCTTATTCCTGCATGCTCCCCAGCAACACTTCATCACCACCCACCCCTACCCTGCTATCCGTCCCACTCCTGACCCAGACTCCTCCTTACCCCCACCCAGTTGCCTCTCCCATCATGCACTGCTGCTGCTGCTAGTAGTCTAGCTTCAGCTGCCAGTGACTGTGGTTATGTGGGTGTGAGTTATGTTTGCATGTGTGTGTGTGTGTGTGTGTGTGTGTGTGTGTGTGTGTGTGTCGTCTATGTTTGACAAAGGCTTTGTTGAACAAAAGTCTTTTTGCTGTTGCCTATCGATCTTCGTCAGCCTTACGCAAAATGTACTTTGGGGGCAGTAGAATCATTCTACAATTAACCTCAAATGCTGATTTTCTAAACTTCTGCCATTTTTGTGAAAATGGCATCATCTTATCTCCAGGTATTCCCATCTGAGTTCCCTGCTATCCCTCCCACTCCTGACCCAGACTCCTCCTTACCCCCACCCAGTTGCCTCTCCCATCATGCACTGCTGCTGCTGCTAGTAGTCTAGCTTCAGCTGCGAGTGACTGTGGTTATGTGGGTGTGAGTTATGTTTGCGTGTGTGTGTGTGTGTGTGTGTGTGTGTGTGTGTGTGTGTGTGTGTGTGTCGTCTATGTTTGACAAAGGCTTTGTTGGACAAAAGTCTTTTTGCTGTTGCCTATCAATCTTCGTCAGCCTTACGCAAAATGTACTTTGGGGGCAGTAGAATCATTCTACAATTAGCCTCAAATGCTGATTTTCTAAACTTCTGCCATTTTTGTGAAAAAGGCATCATCTTATCTCCAGGTATTCCCATCTGAGTTCCCAAAGTATCTCCATAAAACTTGCGTGCTGACAGAACCAACCAATCACAAATCAAGCACCGCATCTCTGAATTGCTTCGATGTCTTCTTTTAATGTGACCTGGTGGAGATCCCAAACACTTGAACAGTACTCAAGAATGGGTCACACTAACATTGTATTCACCATCTCCTTTATGGATGAACAATACTATTCCACAATACTCCCAATAAAATGAAGTCCAGCATTCACCTTCCCTACTACTATCCTGACATGATCATTCCATTTAATATTGATTTGCAATATTACATCTATATTTAATCAATGTGACTGTGTCAAGCTGTACTCTAATAATGCTGTGTTTGAATGTTACAGGATTGTTTTTCCTATTTATCTGCATTAACTTGCATTTTTCTACATTTAGAGCAAGCTGCCATTAATCACACCAACTGGGAATTCCATCTAAGTCATCTTCTATACTTCTACAATCACTCAACAATGAAACCTTCCTGTACACCACAGTGTCATCAGAAAACAGCTGTAAAATGCTGCTCACCCTGTTCATCAGGACATTTATATACAGAGAGAATGTCCTATCACACTTGCCTGGGGCACTCCTCATGGTACTCTTGTCTCTGATGAACACTTGTCATTGAGGACAACATACTTGGTCCCATTACTTAAAAGGTCTTTGAACCACACACATATCTGGGAACATAAACTGTATACTTGGACCATTGTCAAGTCTGCAGTGGACACTGTGTCACATGCTTTCTGGAAATCTAGGATTATGGACTTCGCTTGTTGCCCTCTATCCATGGTTTGCAGGATATCATGTGAGAAAAAGACTAGCTGAGTTTCACACAAGCAATGCTTTCTAAAACTGTGCTGATTTGTGGATGGAAGCTTTTCTGTCTCAAGGATATTTATTATATTCAAACTCAGAATATGTCCAGGAATTATGCAGCAAACCATTGCTAAGGATAATGGTCTGTAAGTATGTGGATCAGCTCTTTTACCACTCTTATATACAGGAGTCAATTGTGCTGTTTTTCAGTTGCTTGGGACTTTTTGCTGCAGCAGAGATTCAAAATAAATGCAGGCTCAGTAAGTATCCAACACTGCAGAGTACTCTCTGTGAAAGCAAATTGGGATGCCATCTGGACCTGGTGACTTATTTGTTATCAACTCTTTCAGTTGCTTCTCTACACCACAGATGTCAATTTCTATGTCCCCTATGTGGAAGCATGTACAATGGCCAAAAAATGGTACATTTGTATGATCCTCCTGTGTGAATGATCCTATGCCTCTAGGAATATCCTGCAACCCTTTACATATTGCTCCCATAGGAATCATAAGGACAAGGTTAGACTAATTACAGCATGCACAGAGACATTTGAACAATCATTCTTTCCACACTCCATACATTAATAGAATGGAAAAGCCATGATAACTGGTAAACTGGGATGTACCCTCTGCCATGCACTTCACAGTGATTCTTAGAATATAAACATAGACGTAGATGTATATACTTCCTGCACATGTGTACATGGTTCTACATACAAAACAATGTGAAGTATCCCATATGCCACTGTGTTCCAACAGCTCCATAACACACACAACACATTTTTCAGCAAGTCAGTACCCACCCTCACCGAGAGTAATTTTCCTGTGCCTTACCTCTTAGTATTTTATCAAGCAAATTGAGCTTCAATAAATGTATATGCAGTTTAGTGAGTTTCACTTTCATGATCAGTGAACCTTGTAACATTCCCTGCTGGAACATAACACTGAGAGTGACAATGTGCTGTAAAAGATCAGTTTTTGTGTGATGCTTATTCAGAAAATCTAGCCCTAGGACTGCACAGTACCTCACCAACTTGGGAAATACTTCCACATACTCCCCAAAATTCCCTGCTCCAGTACAGAAACTGAGCAACATTAATCCCAAATATTCCACATCACTGACCCCTACTACACATAATAAATATCATGGAGCATTCAGTCCCTACCTATAAAAGAGGTCGAGACTAGTCACCAACACATGAGCCTCTGTGGCTTATAAAAACATAAGTTTGTTTCTGTTCAGCATGCCCATCAAGTAACAGTTCACCACTGCACCACCTTGGAGGATAATGCCTTACTGGGAATGCCATTTGGTGGTTAGTGAATTCTCATTCACATTTAATGAACACTTACCCTGATGGCACTCATTCTGTCATTTACCCTGGTAATTTTGCACCAAATGGCCCTCCACCCCACACTCATAGCATTGTGGCTGCCATGTGGCCCATACATCCAAATAAAAGGGAGAACAGAACATTACTAACAAATAAAATCACTTAACCTCTTGAAGTCATCATTACCGCACTGTTTTCATCCCAAAAACCTCCGTCATGACTGCACACTGAAAGCCACTAGAAGCATAAAACGTGTAAGATTCAATAAAGGTAGGAAGATAAAGTGCAAATTGTATGTAAATACTTACATAAATTCTAGAGGAACCTGTCTCTTCATCCCACCCAACTGGGATGACTAACAGGAAAACTATCCAATAATTAATAAATACTTGATCACCTTGAGTATTGAGGGCACATGGCTCGTAACATAGGCATGGTATGACTCAGATATGTGATTGGTAAACTGTTTAGAACATAAAAGAAGGAAGAAACAGCAGAAAGGAGATGGAACCATCACAACATTAGCAGTGAAGAGCATTTTTTGTGATACAGCTCAGCCCATTCAGTAATAGTATCAAGAGGATTGGAATGGAGACTTCTTAAGATTTCAATTTCTTGTAGGACATTGAGTATCTGACCTTTCTCTCCAGTGAGTAAGACAGTTAAGTTATCTCTAACCTGATGCAGCTGATTTTGGTTTTAGTCAAATGCAATGACAATGCTGACTTAGAACTGGCCAGGCCTTTCTGTTATTTAAATCTTGTATGAAAAGCCCTACAGGTCTTGTCAATATATTTGCTCTTACACATCCAGCTTGTACTGCACTCAGTGCAATACACACCAGCATACGAGAAACAATAATATTTGAAAACTTCATGTTTCCTTAACCTACTGCCCAAATTTTGTGATATAAAAAAATGCCAGAACTATATTGGCTGACAACAGTGTCTTTCCATTCCTCTATGATATGTATCCATGATACAGAATCTTAAAAAACTTACTCTTTTTCTCTTTCTCTACTAGGTTCAAAGTGGTTCCCTTCCATGCTCTCCCCAGGCAGATAAGGTGTGTATGTAACATAATATTTTTCTTTGTTTTTAGAGTTGCAGGTTCTCTTTCCTCCTAATGTTATGATGGTTACAGCTCCTTTCTGCTGTTACTTTCCACTTTTCTGGTATAAACAGTTGACCAATCACATATCTGATTCTTACTGCACCTGCATTATGGGTCATGTGGGTCCTTAATCTCATGACTGGCATGTATTTACTATTGCACAGTTTTCTGTTAGCGATCCTAGTTGGGTGGGAAGGGGGAACTGTTTTTATGGGATTTGTGTCACTAATTCCACACTATGTGTGTTTTAGCTTCCTGTCTTTATTACATCTTCCATGTTTTATGGTTCTGGTGACTTTCAGTGTCTGGTCATTATGTCAATTTCCATGACTATTCTAGATCAACTTTTTACTCCTTTGGCATGGAACTTTCGTTCTGTTGTAAAATTGGGACAAAGAGGACCTCAGATGGTTAAATGATTCCATTTAGCAGTAACATCCTGATCTCTCTTTTATTTTATTTTAGACATTTTAACAGTATAGTTCTTTTTATGACTCTTAATAAAAAAATAACAACCCTTGAGGATCCTCTCCCATTTTCTTGTAACCAAATATTATCAATATTATAGCTTACACCAGATGGAAGTTTTCAAAATCCAGTTGTGTACAAAATAAAAGATGGTTGATTCAGCAACTGTTGTGAAGTGTCTTCAATTGTCTTCAATTTACAAAGTGGACTTGTATAGTTGCAGCTGCTCCACAAGAGGAACTCTTTGTAAACTTAACGGCAGCAGCCAAATACTTTGAATTCTCCATCTGTACCCTCCTCAACATATTGGGTGTGAGTCCTCTGAAAAACAAATCTAGCTCCATGTATTATGCCACTTACAGAATAATTTTATCTGGCTCCTCATTCTGCTTTAACTTACACATTCATGTATTGATTTTCCTTATTATAAGAATATTTCCTCTGACTCATTTCATTTCTGCAACACCCATTAAGTTATTCCCTGAAGTATCTGACACTATTCTGCTTGTGGTAGCACTGATAGAGTCCCATCTCAAGTTGTTCAAATGTGCACACCTTATTCAACCCCTCATGATATACGACATACACCTGCCAATTGTAACTTGGTCTTGTGCAAATGTACATTGTCCAATCAATTAACTGGACTAGCAGCAGCTTCCACAGTGTCAATAAATGCTGACACATCCTCAGGCACTTTACCCAAAATAGGAGCCACTAGACTAGCCACAATGGGATTCATAGAAGGAACAGGTACACTGGGTGAAGCTTTTCCCTCTACTGTCCCAGCTAACTCATGCTGTCTATGTGCATTACCTGCCACTAAGGTGTCCATCTGTCTTTCTACTGCAGTACTCTTGTCCAGCAGTGTGGCCATCTGCTTCATCAAAATTACAACTAATTCCTGCACTGCCACAGCTCGTGTTTCTGACATTTGTGCAACCTCTATCTACTGACAATACAGTATACCTCTTAAGTGCACCACACATCAAAAAAGCAAGTACAGCAATCACAACAACTCTGGCATAAGGACAAAAGAAAAGAAAAAGATATATCATCCTTATGATGGACCATAACACATCGAGACTGTGAGCAGTGGTGTGCCTCATGTCCACAATGTCAGCAAGTACTACACATACCTGGTACTGCCTGCATACATGGCAATTTGTGACCCACCAAATAACCATATGCGCACTTCATTTGTTGTAAATAGTGTTGTTGTTGCAGTCATCAGTCTGAAGACTGTTTTGGTGCAGTTCTCTGGACTACTCTACCCTGTGCAAGCCTCTTCATCTCCAAATAACTACTACAATCTACATCCTCCTGAATCAGCTTATTGTATTCATTCTGTCTTTCTCTATGATTTTTACCCTGCATACTTCCCTTCCTTAGTAAACTGGTGGTCCCTTGATGTCTCAGAATATGTTCTACCAACTGATCCCTTCTTCTATTCAGCTTGTGCCACAAATTTCTTTTCTCTCCAACTCTATTCAATACCTCCTCATTAGTTACTTGGTCTACCGATCTAATCTTCATCCTTCTTCTGTAGTGCCAAATTTCAAAAGCCCCTATTCTGTTCTTGTCTAAAGTGTTTATTGTCCATGTTTCACTTCCATGAATGGCTTAATTCCAGACAAATACCTTCAGAGAAGACTTCCTAACACTTAAATCTGTATTTGATGTTAATAAAAAATTTCTCTTCTTCAGAAACACCTTTCTTGCCATTGCCAGTCTACATTCCATGTCCCCTCTATTTCAGCCATCATCAGTTATTTTGCTACCCAAGTAACAAAACTCATATACTACTTTAAGTGTCTCATTTCCTAACCTAATTCCCTTAGCATCACCTGATTTAATTTGACGCATTCCATTATTCTTATTTTGCTTTTGTTGATCTTCATCTTATATTTTCCTTCAAGATACTGTCAATTCTATTCAACTGCTCTTCCAAGTCCTTTGCTGTCTCTGACAGAATTACAATGACATCAGCAGACCTCAAAGTTTTTATTTCTTCTTCCTAGACTTTAATTCCTAATGTAAATTTTCTTTGGTTTCCTTTAATACTTGCTAAATATACACATAGAATAAAACTGGGGTAGACTGCAGCCCGGTCTCACTCTCTTCTCTACCATGCCCCTTGACTCGTATAGCTGCCATCTGGTTTCTGTACAAGTTGTAAATAGCCTTTCACTCCCAGTACTTTCCACTGACTACTTTCAGAACTTCAAAGAGAGTATTCCAGGTCAGCACTGTCAAAAGCTTTCTTAAGTCTGAAGCTGCTACATAACATAGGTTTGCCTTTCCTTAATCTATCTTCTAAGAGAAGTTATTGGGTGGTATTGCCTCATGTATTCCTACATTTTTCTAGAATTCAAACTAATCTTCAAGCTTCCACCAGTCTTTCCATTATTCCGTAAAGAATTTGTGTTAGTATTTTACAACCACAACTTATTAAACTGATAGTTCAGTAATATTCACACCTGTCAGCACCTGGTTTCTTTGGTGTTGGAATTATTACACTAAGGTAACAAAAGCCATGGGATAGCAATTTGCACATACACAGATGGTGTAGTATCATGTATCCACGGTATAAAAGAGCAGTGCATTGGCAGACCTGTCATTTGTACTCTGATGATTCATATGAAAAGGTTTCTGATGTGATTATGGCCACACAACGAGAATTAACAGACTTTGAACATAGAATGGTAGTTGGAGATAGACACATGGGAAATTCCATTTTGGAAATCATTAGGGAATTCAATGTACGGAGATTCACAGTGTCAAGAGTGTGCTGAGAATACCAATGAGGCATTACCTCTCACTATGAACAACACAGTGGCCAACAGCCTTTACTTAATGAGTGAGAGCAGTGACTTTTGCTTAGGGTTGTCAATGCTAACAGACAAACCACACTACGTGAAATAATGCATAAATCAAAGTGGGATGTACAGTCAGTTCCATGAGAAAGCATGCAATGTTTTCTGTATGAAATAAAAGATACTATTATGAATATATGTTTACATGAAAATACATTCTTATTACTAAGTACACAATTATCTTACAGTTAATCCAATCACTGTCATTATAGATTATAGCTTGGCACATTGTTTATCTATACACTGTGCAGAAGCACATTGAGTACAGATTTGAGATGTTACTGCAGACACTGCATTTAAAATTATGGTGTACACTTTCTTGTGGAACTGATTGTATGACAAATGTATATGTTAAGACAGTGCAACAAAATTTGTCATTAATTGGCTGTGGTAACAGACAACTGATACAAGTGCATTTTCTAACAGCACAACATTGCCTGATAGTGTCCCTGCTGGGCTCATGACCACATCAGTTTTACCCTAGATGACTGAAAAACCTGGTCAGTTGAGTCCTGATTTAAGTTAGTACAAGCTGAAGGTAAGATTTGACTGTGGCACATACCCCCACAAGGCCATGGACCCAAGTTGTCAACAAGTCATTCTGCAAGCTGTGGTGGCTCCATAATGGTGTGGGCTGTGTTTCCATGGAATGGACTGGGTCCTCTGGTCCAACTGGTTTGATCATTGACTGGTAATGGTTATTTTTGGTTACTTGGAGACAATCTGCAGCCATTTGTGGACTACATGTTCCCAAACAACCATCGAATTTTTATGGATGACAATGCACCATGTCATGAGGCCACAATTCTTCACAACTGGTTTGAAGAACATTCTAGACTATTTGAGTGAATGATTTGGCCATCCAGATTGCCTAACATGATTCCCAGAGAACATTTATCAGGCATAATTAAGAGGTCAGCTTGTGCACAAAATCCTGCACCAGTAACAGTTCTGCAATTACGGACAGCTATAGAGGCAGCATGGCTCAGTATTTCTGCCGGGGACTTCCAACAACTTGCTAAGTCCATGCCACATCAAGTTGCTGCTCTACACTGGGCAAAAAGATGTCCAACATGATATCAAGAGGTATCCCATGGCTCTTGTACATTCCTCTTGAAGTCTGAATGTATTTGACCTGTCTCATATGCCTTGTGCACCATATGCAATAGTTTTGTCATAGCTGGCTCTCCCAAGGCTACCAGCAGTTCTGATGGAATGTCATCTACTGCAGGGGCCTTGTTTCAACTTATGGCTTTTAGTGTTCAATCAAATTCTTCTTGCAGTATCATATCTCCCATCTCATCTTCATCTACATCCTCTCTTTCTATAATATTGCACTCAAGTTCATCTCCCTTATATACTTCTTCCAATTTTCAGCTTTCCCTTCTTTACTTATTATTAACTTTCCATCTGAGCTCTTGATATTCATACAGCTCCTCCTCTTTCCTCCAAAGGCCTCTTCAGTTTACCTGTAGGTGGTATCTATCTTTCCCCTAGTGAAAAATACTTCTAAATCATTAAATTTGTCCTCTAGCCAATCCTTCTTAGCCATTTTGCACTTCTTGTCAATCTCATTTTTTAGATATTTGTATTCCCTTTCACTGGCTTCAATTGCTACATTTTTATATTTTCTCCTGTCATCAATTAAATTCAATGTCACCTGTGTTATCCAAGGATTTCTACTAGGCCTTGTCTTTCCAGCTATTTGATCCTCTGCTGCCTTCACTATTTTGTCTCTCAAAGCAAACCACTTGTCTGCTACTGCATTCTTTTCCCTGTTCTAGTCAAACATTACCTTATGATCCTACTGAAATGCTTACTAATCTCTTGTCCTTTCAATTTATCCAGGTCCCATCTCCTTAATTTCCTATCTTTTTTCAATGTCTTCCATTTTAATCTACACTTCTTTACCAATAAATTGTGGTCAGAGTCCACATCTGCCACTGTAAATGTCTTAAAATTTAAAATCGGGCTCCAAAATCTCTATCTTACAATTATATAATCAATCTGAAACCTTCCAGTATCTCCAGGTCTCTTCCACACATATGTATAATCTTCTTTCATGACTCTTAAATCAAGTGTTAGCAATGATTAAATGCTATGTGCAAAATTCTAGCGGGCAGCTTCCTCTTTCATTGCTTTGCTCCAGTCCATATTCAACTACTATTTTCCTTCTCATCTTTTTCCAGTCCCCTATCACAAATTTTTATCTTCCTTAGCTATCTGAATAATTTAATCTTACATTTCATTCTTTGGAGCTACTTGGCATATAAACTTGTACTAATGTGGTGTATGTGGGGTTAGTGTCTATTTTGGGTATGATACCACATTCACTATGATGTTCACAGTAGCTTACACATATTCCTATTTCCTTATTCATTATTAAGCCTACTCTTGCATTACCCCAATATGATTTTGTATTTGTAATCCTATATTCACCTGATGAGAAGTCCTCTACCTTCACCTGATGAGAAGTCCTCTTCCTCCTGACACTGATCTCACTAATTTCCATTATATCTTCCTTCAACCTATCCATTTCCTTTTTTAAATTTTCTAACCTATTTGCCCAACTAAAGAAACTAATATTCCACACTGTGACCTGTAAAATGCTCGGTTTGTTTCACCTGATCATGACATCATCATGAGTAGTCCCTGTCTGGAAATGCAAATGGAGGACTATTTTAAGTCTGGAATATTTTACCTGAGAGGATGCCATCATCATTTAACCATACAGTAGAGTTGCTTGCCCTTGGGAAAAATTACAGTTGTAGTGTCCCCACTGTTTCAGTCATTCACAGTGCCAGCACAGCAAGGCCATTTTGGATGGTGTTACAAGGCCAGATCAGTCAACCATCCAGACTGTTGCCCCTGCAACTACTGAAAAGGCTGCTGCCCCTCTCAGGAACAACATGTTTGTCTGGCCTCTCAATGGATACCCCTCCATTGTGGTTTCACCTACAGTACAGCTGTCTTTATCACTGAGGCATGTAAGCCATTCCACCTGGCTCGTGGGGGTGGGGGGTCATAAATAGTAGTCTCTACAATGTTCTTTAAACTGTGATAAATGCACAGGTCCCTCATGTTTCACATATTATACCTTAATGTTCCTATGCACTTCACCTCTGTCTACAGTGACCATGTACAAAACAAAGCAAAAAGGCCAAAAAAATAAAAATTGAGTCACCAAAACTGATTTGCTGGATTGCTCATTGTGGTTTGAGATGTGGCCCTGGACCCAGCTGCAGACATCCGTGACCAGTTCAGATAACACTTATTGAAGTTGGGGTGGCAGGTCTCTATGTAGGGTGGCGTAATCAGGATGAGAGAGGTAAGGAGGCCATCAGTTTACTGCCTGGAGTGTGATAGCAGTGGAGTAGTGAGTGGATGCATGGTAGCAGTCATTTTTGTTGCCATGATAACATTATTGTTAAAACATTCATTTATAGTTCATCAACTATGACAATTGTGATGATACTCAGAGAAGTCAATGTCTCAAAGATGTAAGCTGTACACAGCCAGCAAGGAGAAGCAGCCACCAGTGTGTAGCATGACAGCTTACAGTGTCGTGCAATCAGCAGGCGATGATGGCAGCAATTCTGCAACAATGTTGATTGCAGCAGTGGGTGGCAGCTCACAATGCCAACTACAGACTGTCTGGTAGCACAGAGGCATGTTGAATCACATTGTGGGCCCAGCACTGGTGAGACGGCTTGTGGCAGCAGCAGCAGTGTCTGTCATGAGTAAAGGCAGCCAACAAGGAGTTTGCCACACAGACATGCCAGCTGAACGGCTGCATGGGCCCTGTAGTGTCGGCAGACTTGCCAACACTACGCACACTAATTGAAAGAGGCGGCCAAGATGCACGCGCTAACTCACGAAGGATGGAGTGAGGTCTGAAACAGGAGACTTAATTAATGTCATAAAGAAAATACGTATCTTTGGAATATACTTAACTTTTAATACATCCTTGTATACATCGTTCTTGATGAGACATCTGGAGATTGTGGCAATACCAGTGACTCTTTATATACAAGCTATTTAAGGCTAATGGTGCCTTGCTAAGTCGTAGCCATTAACTTAGCTGAAGGCTATTCTAACTGTCTCTCGGCAAATGAGAGAAATGGCTTCGTCCGTATAGTCGCTAGCAACGTCGTCGTACAACTGGGGCGAGTTCTCGTACGTCTCTCGAGACCTGCCGTGTGGTGGCGCTCGGTCTGCGATCACACAGTGGCGACATGCGGGTCCTACATGTACTAATGGACCGCGGCCAATTTAAGCTACCACCTAGCAAGTGTGGTGTCTGGCAGTGACACCACATTCCTCCCCCGCAAATCGGCGAACGGTCGTGTTATAAGGCTTCCGCCCGCTGTGGGGAGGACCCCATGTTGACGTATGTGATGAGGTGGGGAGCCTAACAACAGGCGAGGCTGTGCCACCCGCACCCGGCCATTTGGTCCGAGGGGAGCTAGGAAACGCCTGAAAACCTAGTCCAGGGTGCACGTAGAGAGACAGGAGGGGCCAAAGGGTCGACCTCCATGTGGTCGGGGCACCCGACGGGCGAAGACGACATCTGGTCCGGAGCGGGCAAGAGTTCCATGGTGGAGGACAGCCGGTCACGGGAAGCGAGCGGCGGTGCGTGACCCAGGGAGGCGCCAGGCGGTTGCAGCGACGCGTCCACTGCGGGCGGCGCCGGCGGGAGAACAGGCGGCGGCGGCGGCGCGTCGCCATGAGGCAAAATGGAAGGCAGCGTCGGTAACACCTGGGGATGAGGCGAGCCAGTAGATGGGTCCCCAGGGCGCTGACCGGACGGCACCGTCGCTGAAAGCAGACGGGGAGCGGCAGAACCCAGGCGACGACAGAGGTGCAGCTGATTGAGATGCCGACGCACCTCACCAGAGGCCCCCAAAACCAAATACATCACGCAGCCGAGGCAGCGAAGAATGAAGAATGCGCCCTGCGAGCCAACGCCGTGAACCATGATAGTCGCGATAGAAAACAACGTCGCCAGGAGCAAAAGCAGTAGTCTGCCGCTGGACTGGAACCTGATGCGGCGGATGCAGCAAAGACATCAAGGTTCGATGAGGACGACCATGGAGCAACTCAGCCGGCGAGCGACCATCGCGGGGCGGAGAGCGATACGAAGACAAAAAGAGCAACAATGCGTCCTCCCTAGAATGCGACTCTTTCAACTTCAACATCTGTGACTTGAAAGTCCGGACCAACCGTTCCGCGGCACCGTTTGACTGAGGCCAAAACGGCGCGGATGTCAGATGTTGAATACCATTGGCCTTGCAGAATGACTGAAATTCTGCGGACATGAATTGTGGGCCATTGTCGGAAACAATAGTCTGGGGAAGACCTTCAATGCAAAAAATAGCGGACAACGCTTGGATGGTGGCAGATGACGTCGTGGAAGACATCCGGACAACAAAAGGAAAATTACTGAAGGAATCCACCACAACCAACCATCGAGCGTTCCAGAATGGACCAGCAAAATCGATGTGCAAGCGTTGCCAAGGGGAAGTGGCTGTCGGCCATGCAAAGAATTTCCGCGGTGGGGCGGACTGTTGGTCGGCACACGCCACGCAAGAAGAGCACATATTCGCAATCGCAGCATCGATTCCGAACCAAGTACAGTGCTGACGAGCAAGTTGTTTCGTACGCACTATACCCCAATGTCCGTGGTGAAGAAGCCGTAAGACAGAGGACTGGAACGAACGTGGGACCACGACTCTAGACTGATCATTATCAGAACGCAACAACAAAACACCACGTCGTACAAAAAGTCTCCCCTTGTGAGCAAAAAAATCGGCGAACCAGCGGATCCTCGATCCGTGACTTTGACAAGGGCCATTGCATAGCAACAAAACGCAAAACAGTAGCCAGGACAGGGTCAGCAGCTGTGGCTGTAGCGACACGACGAAAATCAATTGGAAACGATTCGACCACGTCATCGGTTTCCGAATCAATGAACATGCAAGCAAGTTCGGAAAAATCGAATGCTTTATCCTCAGCAACAGGCAAACGGGACAACGCATCAGCGTTTCCGTGCTTAGCAGTGGACCGATACAAGATATCGTAGCGGTACTGCGAGAGGAAAAGAGACCAGCGAATGAATTTCTGTGCTGTACGTGGAGGTACAGGCTTGTTCGGATGAAAAAGTGATGTCAAAGGTTTGTGGTCTGTGATGACGGTAAAGTGACGACCATACAAGAAATCATGGAACTTAGTAACACCAAACACGAGAGCTAAAGCTTCTTTCTCTATCTGGGAATAATTTCTTTGCGCTGACGAGAGCAATTTGGACGCAAGGCAATAGGGCGATCATGCGAACCATCTTTGTGCGCAAGCACAGCACCGATCCCGAAGTCCAATGCATCGACCATCAACAAAAGTGGTTTCTGGGGATCGAATGGCGTAAGGCAAGTATTAGAAAGCAACGCCGATTTCAACCGGCGAATGGCGCGTTCGCATTCCGTCGTCCAGACGAACGGAACACCTTTACGGTGTAAGCGATGAAGCGGAGCTGAAATGGAAGAGGCATGGGGAACATATTTATGGTAGTAATTAATTTTTCCCAACACACTCTGTAGCTGTTTCAAGTTCTGTGGCGAAGGCAATTCCTGTATGGCACGGAGGTGCTCTGGACTCGGATGTATGCCTTGTGCATTTATGACATGGCCCAGATATGGTAAGTCACGAGCAAAAAACACACATTTGTCCTTCCTCAAGCGAAGACCATTTTGTCGCAAGACCTGAAATAACGTTCGTAGGTTGGCTAAATGTTCAGCTTCTGTCTTTCCGGAGATCACAATATCGTCCAGATAGTTCGCAGCAGTAGGGACCGACGCACAAACAGTTTGTAAATATTGCTGAAACAATGCAGGGGCGGATGCACACCCGAATGGCAGTCGTTTGAATCGGTACAATCCAAGATGCGTGTTAACCACCAATACGCGCTGGGATTCCTCGTCCACTGGTATTTGCAAGTACGCATCTGCGAGGTCCAATTTCGAAAAGTATTTACCCGGGCACAATTTATCAAAAAGATCTTCCGGGCGGGGCAAAGGAAAAGTTGCAGTCACAAGTTGGGGATTCACAGTTGCCTTGAAGTCCACGCAAAGTCTCAATTTTCCGGAAGGTTTTGGCAAAATTACTAAGGGTGAGGCCCAGAGAGAAGCCTGCTCATGTTCAATTACACCTTGAGATTCTAAATCGTGTAACGTTCTTGCGACCTCATCACGCAATGCGTGGGGAACATTGCGCGCTCTGAAAAATTTCGGTTGCGCGTCCACTTTGAGTTCCAAATGTGCTTCATAGTTCTTAGCGCAACCAAGGCTCGGTGCAAAAATGTCTGCAAATTCTGCACAAAGACGAGAAACACTGGCGGAAGGCACAGTCTGGTTCACTGATAGGACCTGATTGACTATAGACAAGTTAAACAACTGAAATAAATCTAAACCAAACAAGTTCACTGCAGAAGAAGAACGAAGAACGTAAAATGACACAAGTTTTGTTTGTCCCTTGTATGTGGCAAGAAGGCTGCACTGTCCTAACACAGGTATCTGCTGTCCTAAATAACTATTGAGCTGAACATTTGCGGCACGCAACGGAGGTTTGCCCAGTTGTTTGTACGTGTCTTGATTGAGCAATGAAACTGCAGCTCCGGTATCGAGCTGGAATGGTATCACTTTGCCTCCAAAGTCTAAGTCTACAAAAATTTTATTGTCCTGCTGACGACAAGAGCGACTTTCACGTGCAATTTGAAGTGATACAGGTACAGAAGCACTTGCGACTTTACGGGAGTTCCGGCGACGTCGACGCACACTTTGTGCGGGACAAACACAGTCACTGTGAGATAAAGTGGCACTGGACGGGGTGGAATTAACGACATGAATGTCCATGGGCGAAGGTCCACGAGCCTGATTGTCCCTGGTTCGATTCCGGCGCGAAGCAAAGGGCCTGGAATGGTTTTGATTGTCTGATCTTAGCTTTTTCTGGCAAACACTTTGAACATGTCCTTTCTTATGACAGTAAAAGCAAATAGCTTGGCGTGACGGGCAGTTGTCACGCGAATGTCTAGTTGCACACCGCGGGCATGATTTGAGCACGGCATTGGCCTGCTTACGCAGCACACGTGTTTGCGAGCTAGGCTGCAGCTGCTCGGACGTGCGCGAGGGCCGTTTAACGTCCCGTGCTGTGCGCCCGGCGGGCCGGTTAATGTGACACACTGCTGGCGAAGTTTCAAATGATTCCTGAGCTAAGTCAAGTGTGTCTTGCCTATCCAATATGTCTATCACTTGTTGAAGGGAGGGATTAACTAGTTTCAAAATCTGTTCCCGTGTGCGAACATCAGAAACGTTCTGTGCTATTGCATCACGCACCATAGTATCTGAATACGGAAGTCCACATTCACATGCAAAATCACAATCCCTAGTAAGTCCTTGCAATGTTGCAACCCACTCCCTATTAGTCTGACCGGCCGTACGTTTGGTACGAAAGAACGTATACCTTTTTGCAACTACATTAACTGTTTCTTTGAAATAGGCATCTAAAGCAGACAAAATTTCTTCGTAGGACAGAGTTGCTACGTCGCGTCGGGGAAACAATTTCACTACCACACGGTAGGTGGACACACCGACACAAGAAAGCAAAAACGGCTGCCAGCTCATTACCTTGAATTCTGTAGGCGGCCAGATGGAAGCCAAACTGGCGTGACCATTCTGGCCACGTTTCTTGCGTTGAATCAAAATTACGGAAGGATGGTGCAACGGCGTGTTGTGGCTGCGGTAGCGATGAAGCGGCGGCGGCCGCATCGGGGTGCAGCGCACGTTGACCCTGGACGAGCTGTCCAAGGGCATCCAATAATGCCTGCGTCTGCTGATTCTGCAAGCGATAAAATTCGGACAGTACATCTGGCGAAGCCATGACACAAGTAATGTAAGCAATGCAAGAAGAACGAAGACCGTTTTCACGCTCGTCGCCAAAATTGTAGTGTCGGCAGACTTGCCAACACTACGCACACTAATTGAAAGAGGCGGCCAAGATGCACGCGCTAACTCACGAAGGATGGAGTGAGGTCTGAAACAGGAGACTTAATTAATGTCATAAAGAAAATACGTATCTTTGGAATATACTTAACTTTTAATACATCCTTGTATACATCGTTCTTGATGAGACATCTGGAGATTGTGGCGATACAAGTGACTCTTTATATACAAGCTATTTAAGGCTAATGGCGCCTTGCTAAGTCATAGCCATTAACTTAGCTGAAGGCTATTCTAACTGTCTCTCGGCAAATGAGAGCAAATGCTTCGTCAGTATAGTCGCTAGCAACGTCGTCGTACAACTGGGGCGAGTTCTCGTACGTCTCTCGAGACCTGCCGTGTGGTGGCACTCGGTCTGCGATCACACAGTGGCGACACGCGGGTCCGACATGCACTAATGGACCGCGGCCGATTTAAGCTACCACCTAGCAAGTGTGGTGTCTGGCAGTGACACCACAGGCCCGGGCTCAAATGATAGACCTGCAGGATAGAAGTCGAGCAGTAGTTGAGGTAGGCCAACAGGTAGCCCACTAGATGTAGGGGAGACTTGTAAATCCCTTTAGACTTATAGACTCATGGGCCATCTTAGGACACCTCTCAGAGCTGGTTGCTGGTACACTGCAACACTTCTGTCTAGAAGAATTTTTTATACTGGCTTAGTCCATCCTTACTTTGCTGAAGCATGAGTTTCCATAACAGGACCATGCCTCAGACATGAAGCAGTTAGGTCACCTATGCCACAGTGACTATTATTTTCTGTTGTGTCAATGATATTATGATTATGGTCACTCTGCTAAGACAGGCTATGTGGTAACTGCTCAGCAGTTGCTGACAGTGCTTACCATAACAGCAGGTAGCCACTGATGTAGCTTCACTTGGCTGACACAAACTTTCCTGCTTCCAAGACCTTTTGCATTACCATGATATGTGTCCCAGTTTTACTTAGTCATCCCCAGTAAATTCTTTGCCATGCAACAACAGCTTCCATCCTCTTTTTCACAATACTTTCCAATTTTATCTTTCCTAGACTCTCATTCGTAACTGACAGTATTTTCCTTTACATTCAAGTTTTCATTAATTTTTCTAACTTATTGTCTGAACAAACATTGAAATATTCCATTTTATCATCTAAGTCTTTGATATATTTACTCAAGTCTGATTTTAAGTTAGTAGTGTTCCCATTAGTTTGGTCCAATTTCAAATCCAGGTCATCCATATTACTTTTAAGTTCATTACCATTTTTGTCCACTTTTGTATTCAGACTTGAATCTAACGTGCCAATGTCCCATTTGAGATCTGGCAATGACTGTAATAATAATGAACTACTGCTCTCAGTTTAAAACTTTCATTGTATATCTTTATTTTTTCATACAATTCACATTATCATTATCTTTTCCACTACTTCTGAATTATTCTTTTCACTCTTCACACTACCATAATCAGTAGGTGAAGCCCTTGGCATTTTATAAGTAACTTGACTGTCATTCACTTCATCAAACAGGGTTGAATCTAACTCTGACTTAAATTCAACACCTTAGTAAGTTTCACCTTTAAATATTAATTTTTCTCCATTAATTTTTGTCCCCCGTTTATTAACATTAGTCACAGTGTCTTGAACTGTTTTAACACTCATCTTAAAAGGATTGTAAACAACACTTGAAAACAAAAACACTTTAACTTAATATTTCTTTGATGTTAGTTGGTATTGCATTTCCATTCCCACCAATTTGTTGATGGTTCTATGTTGGGCTTATTTGTTCACATGTGGGCTCCAAGCTGTTCCCTTATTGGCTGAAACCCTTACATGATGGTGTCAGTTTTCTTCATATGCCCACTGACTGATCCTGATTGCAAAACATGGCAAATGATTTCTTAATTTTCAATTAGTAGATCCTCAATTTGGTGCCATGTCTACCGTTTCATCTGTGCAACATCCTAACTAATTTTGTCTCTCTTATTAGTCTTCTGTACACTATCCACTTTTTCACGTAAGAATGGTCTCTGCACTTTAATATTTTCAGCTGAATTTCTAATTCAGTGTTTCACTGTTACTGTCACTAAACATTCACTTTTCATTACCACTGGATTCCAATTTTGTCAGTTGTAAGATCTTGTTCTTAGTGTCAAGGACCAAACCTTACCTAGAAAGGCCCTGTGTGTAATGTTTACTTACTTGGTTGCAGGTTGAAGTCCCTCACTGGCGTATGCAGAACTGAAGCCTCATAATCTGAAACTGCTTTTGTTGTAAGCCATGTAGTTCAATGATGAACACAAAATAGTTCGGTTTAATTTTTCATGAATTAACATTTACTCTTATCAAACATTTTCATTGCAGTGTTGATCAGTCTCTATCAATTGAAAGTTCTTTGTATATTATCCTACTGGCATATGTACCAAAAACTGTCCTACTAACTTTAATCGAAAAAAATTTATTAAGCAATCAAGTAAAGCAACCTTACTCAATGTTATAAACAACAATGACACTTAGTGGTAGCTCATCTACACAATCCATTCTTGTTACCTATAATCAGTTCACTACAGTACATTGTAGATTTCAAAATTGTGTATAACTCAATAATTAAGTGTGCATGGTGTAAATAAACTTATTGGTGTGTTACCTTTCGGTACATGTTTGATTGTATTTATCGGCCACATGAACTACCAATAAAACAGAAAATTGTACAGATGAATGACAAACTAGCTGAAACTGCTTCTCATGAGCATAAGATGATGCTAGTGCTAACAGTGTGAATAACATCATTTACTTTGTAAATTCTCCTTGACAAGTGCACTTTAAACTGTAAATTAGATCAGCATTTGTGCCTATTGGGTTTTGCGGTGTTCTATACAATTCTTTTTTGTATTTTGATAAATTTCATATGTGGTGCAAAGATTGAATTATGCTCATCAACTAACATATAATTTGTTTCAATGGTGCTAATATGAAAGCCGTTTATATTTATTTTTTGATGTTACGGAATATTTAAGTTATGATGATAGTCCTATGTGTGTTTTTTACTCAAAATTTTACATATTTTTAGAGATAATACAATTTTATTTTGGCATGAAGTACAAAATTTTGGCTCTAGATCCATAAACTTACATATTATGATAAGTGCTGTGTGCACACAGGTCTCTTTTTGTATTTGAAATCATTACTTAAATGACAAATAATTTTATTTTGGTGGTCAAGATTGTATTTTCAAAAAAAATGACCTTTCATCACTGTCTTGGTCCACAACTGTCTTTGGTCATGTTGTTTGTAAACATTTTGTATTGAGAAAACTCGTTTAATACTGTAAAAATATGCAGCTAAAGAATTACATTGCATTCTCATCAAAACACATTCTTCCTTCTTTCCTAAAATAGTGTTTTGTCAGTTCATTTGTTTTTTGGGTATTCTGTGTGTTTCTTCATCATGTATTTTGGTTAGATTTTTTTATGTTTTTATTATCTGGGAAGTACAGTCTGTGAACATTTGAGAGAGCCTTGACACCACAGTGCTGCTTGGTAAATATTGTAACCTTCCTCAAGTTATTTTGCTTTGTATTTCTTAAAATTTCTCAAGTGAGCTTTGCAAGATATTTGGTGTCATTCTCTGAATGCCTGTCAGTTGAGATTTTCCAGCATTTCTGTTACACCCTCTTGCCAGTCAGACTGGACTGACCATTCACAATGATCTCCTTTTTATATACATCATGTCCCATAATGTGTTATCACACACTTCAAGAGTATGCTAATATAGGTACTAAAATTTTGTTGTAAGCAATATCTTTTGTAGACTATCAACAGCTGTTTAATAACCTACCAATGAATCAAACTTGTCATTTAATTTAAATCTAAATTTTTATTCCACAGACCTACCTAGAGTGTGTGGTGCAGGGTACATCATATACCACTATTATTATCCTCCCATCAGTTACATTTGTAAATTATATGATCTTAAATTTCTCTGATTTCAGCATGATGCTCATTTATTGAGATGCATATGGGAAGAAGAGATATGTTACTAGGTTCTGCTTGGAATGTATAGTCTTTGAATTTTAACAGTAAACATCAGTATGATCTTGCACTGACTAAATGGAACTTTTAAAAAATGTTCAGTAATTCTTTGCTTCTTCTATATTTTATCTAATATTCCTACCAAGTAAGAATCCTGATTGCCAACCAATATTCAAGAATCAGTTTTCAGCAATCAACATAATCGCTAATGATTCTCCCAGTTAATTTCCAATTTGGATCTGACTTTCTGGCAAATAATTTCTATGTGGTTCTTCCGCCTCAAATCACTCCAGACACTGCTGTGACTGTTTACAGTATCTGACTGAGACAGTTGTGCCTACTTACGCACAATACTGTACATGTGTACCTGCACCAACTGTCATTTCTCTGCACAGTTTCCTGTATTTCACTACAATTTTTTGGATATGCAACTTCTCTATGTTCAAAACCATAATCCCCAAACTGTGTAATGGAGCTTCTGATACCATCCACCAGATCATTTATGTTTGAATTGTCAATAGCAATGGTCCTATAATGCCTCCTTGGGGTACACCTGAGACTTTCATACCTCAGAATTCTTTCCCAATGAGAATGATGTACTGAGTTCTCTCCAGAAGACACTGCCTTGTTGAAGCACTATCCATGCAGGCAAGGGAGGTTAGCATATTCACAAGGAACTGAGGGCTATGCCATAAGTAGCACAGCTACTGGCAGTGTCTCCCATGGCAGAAAGGCCTCAATGGTTAAGATGAAGAGTGTCCTACTATGGCCCATTTCTCCCATATCCAACCCCACAGCTGTACCTCATTTACCCTGATATGCAACCAAAGTTGTCATGTGATCCATGCTGATGGGTGCATGGAACGTGGGAAGATGTGTTACTAATGGAGCGGCAGGGATACCAGGTGACTTCTCTGAGTAAATAGTCTTGTACTGCATGGGGTTCCATGGTGATAACTGAACAATTCCACAACTTTTGCAAAACCAAAATGGAGAGCACAGAACATGAAAAAACAAAAAACAAAAAAAAAAAAAAAAAATTAAATCATTCTCAGGGGCTCAGAGGAGAAAACTTCTCCAAGAACAGAAACAAAAAGGAGGTAAAGAATGGTTTCCTAAACAAAATTAGGGGAGGGTGACCTAAAAATTCTTTAACCTAACGCCACCAAGAAAGACTGTCATGGAGAGAAGGAAACAAGAGAACAAGGGAGGAGTCCGACACTTCCACTTCTCAGGATAATCACATCCAGAAAAAGCATAGACAGGCAATAGGGAAACAGACTTATAATACTACAGTCTCAGTGTTCAAGACGGTGGTTATCCAAGATGAATAGCCACTGCTCGACGTCACTTCACAGCAGACGGAACTTGTTCAGATAGCTCTCTTTGAGATGACTGGGGGTGATGCAATTCCAGTACCCAAATTCAGGAAGGTCCATCTAGATAAAGGTGCTCTTATCTTTGTCTCTGAGGGGTTGGGGACAGTGGATTAGCCTAAGCAGATGGTGTCCAAGATACCTCCAGGTGCAGAGGTGTAGCTTCTGATCAAGCCAGTGCCTGCGCCCTTCAAGAAACAAAGGTTTCAGTATGGGAACCAAAACTTTTTAAGGATAGTCCTCCAAAGACTCTGTCCAAGAAATTAAGGGTCCAGAAGCAGATGGTCTCTGTGGTGTCGATAGTTCTGATGCCACAGCGTAGGTTGGCATTACGAGAGCAGAATATCTTTGCTGACCACAGTACCCTCTGGCCAACGCTGTGCAGCTCTACGAGCGCCACTCCACTTTCGCCCAGTTCATCAAGAGCAGACGGCCGGGACACTTTGCTTTAGCTTCACTTGGAATAAAGACTTTGCACTACTTACGACGGGTCTAAGGCTTTGCACCTACGTGCTCATCTGTACAAAGTTATATATGCCTCTATATTTATTGATGCACCAGTAAACCCCTTTTACTTACTTGCAGTATGTCACCTGCTCCTACTTGCTTCCTTCATTCGGCCAACCTTCAAGTTTTCAGGAGCAGAGCCACGTGCCGCCTTCCAGGTGGGATACAAAAATATTGCCAACGAGGATGCTGTTTTTGTTCCTCTCTTCTTTCTTCTTCTTCTTTTTTTTTTTTTTTTTTTTTTTTTTGTACTGCTTTATTTTTTTGTGATAGCACAGTGTGACTGCATGTATGAGTGCTCCCACCTTTCGCTATAAGACATTTTGGCTAATCATTGGCTTTGCCACAGGAACAGGCTTTGCTGTCCGATCTTGTACAGTTTCAGGCTCAGCAAATGACATACCAGCTTCCTGCTGTAAATGGACTGGTCACACTAGAAACTGCAGCAACTACGGCGCCTCTGAGGAGGAGGAGATTACTGTTTAACGTCCCGTCGACAACGAGGTCATTAGAGGCGGAGCACAAGCTTGGATTAGGGAAGGATGGACAAGGAAATAGGCCGTGCCCTTTCTAAGGAACTGTCCCAGCATTTGCCTGAAGCGATTTAGGGAAATCACGGAAAACCTAAATCAGGATGGCCGGACGCGGGATTGAACCATCGTCCTCCCGAATGCAAGTCCAGTATGCTAACCACTGCGCCACCTCGCTCGGTGGGCGCCTCCGACAACTCTGCCTGTACCACTGCTGACGATGCCTCTGGCGCCACCATTTCGTGCCTTCAATCCTGACGTTGAATACTGGCCGGAACACATCGTGCAGCTCTAGGCACACTTCGCAGCATACAACATACCAAGTACAGAGCGGCTTGCCTTTTTCATTGCCAATGCGGGTGTTGTGTTATACCGTGTGCTCGTAAAATTGTTTCCCACCACTCCCCCAGAAACTAAAATTTTTGACGAAGTGACTAACACTTTGAATTCCCACTTCTGTGACAGTGCAAATGTGGTACCTGGATGCTACAAATTATTTCGTCTCCAGCATGGCCCTACTCAGTCCAATAAATCTTGGTTAGCAGACCTTCAGGGACTAACATCTGATTGTGACTTTAATTGCTCATCTGGACGCTCATATGTGGATATAATGATTATAGATGCTATTGTGCAGAATGTGGTGGATCACCGCATCTGCGAGCAAATCTTAAAATTTAAAAACCCTTCTTTGCAGGAAGTAGTGGACTTGCTAGACCGACAAGATACATTAGATATGGCTACTTCCATGTTCGACATGACCCTGGGTGTGTGTACTGTTAGTGAGGCACAACAGGTGCCCTCCCACCCTGCCCCAGCACAGCAGATCACACCGCACCGCTCATGCGCAAGTAAACAAGTTTCAAGCCATCATCATCATGTTCGAACTGTTTTCCTACCCACCCACAGGACAATTGCCCATGCTGTCAAGTACTGCATTATTTCTGTAATAAGAAAGGACATGTGCAAGCTGTATGTAGTAAGAGAAGCTATAATTCACAACTTGTCTCCCATTCGTATGACTCGCGTGGGTGTCACTGCAATGGAAACTGCTGTGATCACAATTCACATCAGCCTATGGACGTTAATGCCATTTATTCACAGTCTTCTGCTTCACGTGCTTCTACAGCTTGTCATGTGAATAAAGAAGTTTTGCCAGACACTTCCTCTCGCATTCAGCACAATGCAAGGAAACTTTTTGTGACTTTGAAGATTTGTGGACTTTCTGTTCACATGCAGCTGGATACTGGTGTGTCAGCTTCTTTACTGAACAGATCAACATATGACTTGCTTGGTTCGCCCCCGCTTTGTCATTCACATTCCACACTTATTGCATTTACTGGACAAGAAATCTCTGTGCTCAGCGTGTGTAGTTTGCAAGACATGTACAGTGTCTTTCCATGTGCTCCAATTTAAAGATGCTATGAACATTTTTGGCATGGAAGCATTTGAACTGTTTGGCCTTGCAAATTTAAGACAATGTACTTTGCATCAACACTAGTGACCATGCAGATAGTGTTGCCGCACTATGCGATAATTTGCTGAACTCTTTTCTGATGATCTTGGATGTCGCACAGACTTTGTAGCATATGTTGTAGTTAAAGACAATGCCATGCCTATTTTCCGGCATGCACGCCTGGTACCGCACATACTGCATGACACCGTAGCTGCTGAACTTAAGCATTTGCAAGACAGTGGTGTCATTGAACCTGTTTCTGCTTCACCATAGGCTTCGCCTATAGTGTGTGTGAAGAAACCAAATGGTCGTCTCCGTATTTGTGCTGACGCTAAGTCTTCAGTAAATCCCCAGACAGTGGTAGCTATGTTTCCCTTACCGCTTCCTGAAGACATTTTTGATAAGCTCGGTGCAGGAAAATTCTTTTCCAAGATTCACTTGCGGAATGCATACTTTCAAATTCCGCTCGACAAACAGTCACAGCGCTATTTTGTGATCAACACCCACCTTGGATTGTTCAAGTTTCACTGCCATCCGTTCAGTTGTGCTTCAGCTCCTGCTATTTTTCCGTGTTACTTACAGCATTTGTGTGCCACTCTCCCTGGTTGTTCCAGTTATATAGACAATATTGTCGTATCAGGTCGCACCCCTGATGAAAATTTGCAGAATTTGCGTGCCTTATTTACTGTAATTTTGCAGGCAGGTCTCAAGTGTAACAGAGACAAGTGCAATTTTTTTCAAACTGAGATTCAGTAATTAGTACATATGATTAACAGACCCGGTACTCACCCCTTGCCATCACATTTCAGTGCGATTAGAGACTTGTCAGCACCCAGGAACTTGAAAGAACTTCTGTCTGTGTTGGACAAAATTACATATCATGTTCGGTTTATACCAAATACAGCACAGATTGCAGTGCCTTTGCATCGCCTTAGGCGTAAGAACGTTCCTTTTGTTTGGTCTTCAGAATGTGATGCTGCTTTCCACACTCAAATCTCCTTTGTTGAGTGATCGCTGTTTGATTCCTTTCAATCCCTCCAAACCAGCTGTTTTGGCGGTCGGTGCATCTTCTCATGGCATTGGAACAGTTCTCTCGCACCGCATTAATTATGTCGATCACCTGATCGCTTTTGCATCTAAGTTGCTCAATTCTGCCCAGCAATAATATTCTCAAAGAAAGAAGCATTAGCTGTTATATATGGAGTGACAAAGTTTCATGATTTTTTATACAGTCTCAAGTTCTATTTGGTCACCGACCATAAGCCTTTGAGGTCGTTGTTTCACCAGTGAAAGCCAGTTCCAGCCTGTACTGCACAAAAGTTGCAACGTTGGTCTTTGTTTTTGTCTAACTACAATTACGTAATTTTGTTTCGGCCTACCGCCCAGCATGGTAATGCCAATGCTTTGTCTCGTCTACTGATCAGCACTAATGAAGTGTTTGATTCTTCCGAATTGTCTTGCATGTTTATTGATTCGCAAGACAAGGTATTCGCTGATGGTTTTCCAGTAGATTTTTGTTGCATTGCTTCAGCGACAGCCGGCGATGCTTCTTTGCAGATTCTTTTGCAGTATATTCGTACTCAATGGCCTCTGTCTGCTATGCAGATTTGTGATCCACTTGTTCGACGTTACTTTGCGCACTGTCACAATTTGTCTGTCCACTATGGTGTTATTTTCTTATGAACTGACAATGATCAGTCTCGTGTGGTTTTACCTCATTCGCTGCAGGTGGAAATCCTCCAATTGCTGCACACTGGTCATTGGGGTATAGTGCAGACGAAGCAACTAGCATGTCGTTACTACATTTGGGTCGGCATTGATAAAAAAATTGAGAATTTGCTTGCTAATTGTCGCTCTTGCGTGGAGCATCAATCTGCTTCACGCCAGCGCTTCTTTTTGTGGCCGACTCCTACTGAGCCTTGGTAGTGCGTTCATATAGATTTTGCGGGTCCTTTCTGGGACACCCACTGATTGTTAGCTATTGATGCGTACAGCAACTTTCCTTTTGTTGTGACTATGTCTTCTACTGCATCTGCCAGTACTATTCGGGCTTTGACGTCTATTTTTTTGCATTAAGGGCCTTCCTGAAGTTATTGTCACCAACAATGGCCCCCAATTTGTGTCCTCCGTGTTTGAAGCACTCTATGATGCTAATGGCATTCACCATCTGACCTCAGCCCCATTCCTACCCCAGTCGAACAGCGAGGCTGAATGCTTTGTGCGTACGTTTAAGTTGCAGACGAACAAGTTGTGCGCCACGCACTCTCGCGAGTGCGCGCTATGGACTTTCCTTGCTTCCTATCGCTCTCAGCCCATCGGTCGCTCCTGCAGCTATTGCACCCACCGATGCAAGCTCCCACTGCTTTGCCTCGTTCTGGCTTGGCGCCGCATGCTTTGGTGTTCTATCGCATTTTCTCTGGCAGGCAGCACTGGGAGCAGGGGCGCATTCTTTGCCAGCTTGGCTGCACCTTATTTTTAATTTCTTGTCCCTCCAGCAATGTCAAGCGACTTCGGAACCAGATCTGTTTGTGCTGTCCTCGGTTTTCTGCCGCTGGTTCTTTTCTGGCAGAACTGGAGGCTTTGCAGCTTCCACCGCTTAAGCTCACGAATCCATCACCGGTGCCACCGCCGCGGGCATTCCTGCCACTGCCGCCGATCCGGTCTCCTGTGCCGGGTGGGCGCCTCTCACCACTGCCATGGCCCCACCTCCAGCCACTGCCATCGCCACCGCCACCATGTTCCTCCATGGTGCTCGAACTGATGGATGCTGAGGCTGCCGTCACGCTGCCACTGCTACCACCACCACCGCCCATGGAGGCCGTTGCTCCGCCTCCTCATCTGAGCATACCCAGTGGCGGTGCGTGTCCTGGCAAGGTTTTCAATGGGGCGTTTTCCTCACCCCCTCGCAAGCAATTCGGGGATGTGGGTGGGCAGCACGCCCCGGCAATTCCGCTGTCCGCCCCCTCAGTTGCGCTGCCCCTGGGTCCCTCCACCCGCCGTTGCAAGCTCTACTCAATGACGGTGCGTCATTTCAGGGGGGAGGGATGTGGTATCGATAGTACCAATGCCACAGCATAGGTTTGCACTACAAGAGTAGAAGATCTTCACCAAACACAGTGCCCTCTAGCTGTCACTGTGCAGCTCTACGAGTGCCGCTCCACTTTTGCTCAGTTCATCAAAAGTAGATGTATGGGACACTTTGCTTTAGCTTCACTTGGAAAAGAGACTTTGCACTACTTATGATGGGTCTAAGGCTTCGTACCTAAGTGCTCATCTGTTCAAAGTTATGTATGCCTCTGTATTTATTCATGCACCAGTAAACCCCTTTTACTTACTTGCAGTATCGACTTGTTTTACCTCACCTGCTCCTACTCACTTCCTTCATTCGGCCAACCTTTAAGTTTTCAGGAGTAGACTCATGTACCACCTTCGAGGCAGGCCACAAAAGTCACGACAGAGGATTGCAGAATAATCAACCAATAAGTTGTAGCAGATCACCAAACCGTATGGTGGAAGTTGTTGAAAAATCTCAGAGTGCAATTCCATAACAGGATCTGAGATCGTACTTAGAGATCTCACAGGTTACCATAAGAATAATCAAAGATACTAGAAGCAAGCATGGTGGCAAAATAGAGACTTCGAGTATTGCAGATAAACCGGCAACAAGTAAAGGGGCAATTGCCACCCTGAGAAATCTTCCAGGAAGACAGGATCCAATAAACCTATCTGTGTATAAAGGGGGCATTTCAGCCTTCAAAGAAACTGGAGGTAAGTTGATTTATGCTAGAAATCTAAAGAACTCTGTAACACTCCTGTCGAGTGCACGATACTTTTTAAAGCCTGTACTATAGTAAGTTGACGGGCTTCACCTTAAGAGAAAGGATTTTTGTATAGACATTGACCGCGTGTACCTGAATGGAGGCAAATCAGACTTACACCCACTCAGTAATAATGATGATACGTCAAGCAAGTACAAAATACCACTACACGTCAGGACGGACAAGAAACAACACAGAAGATGTTACCAATTTGTTAATAATACGGTCGCCAGCCTAATTAGGCATTAACTGAGTTTCTTCCCTGTACAAGTTGATGTAGGTTCGAGCATAACAACACGTAGTAACACTGCATAATATGGTAAATTTTAGAACCAGAAAATCTACTGAACTGATAATTTCACTTTCTGTACCAATATGGATAAACCATAAATACACAACATTACACTATAATGTTTACTACGAAACTTCGTACTGTCTATTGATCTGATTAAAATCGGGCATAGGTTACCCTAGAAATATCACTTTCGAAACACACACACAATGTCAATTTTGATAAATGTAAAAGACTGATAAATTTAGGTTTTTGTATTGGTTTTAACTTTGCTGGTCTAATCAGTTTAGAACACTTCAGAATTCAAATGAATAAGAAAGAGGGGGGGGGGGGGGGTCCCTGAAACTGTTATGATCACTGTATTGAAACTATTAACTATTGAAAGTATTAAGCTCTCAAAATTTCCACTATATGAGTTACTACTCTTTTTAGCTTATTTCCTGCTCATTTAATTACCACTATATCTGCCTCAAAATAATTAAACTTCATTACTAAACCAATTTCAAAATTATCTTCCCACTTTGTCAGACCTATGTTATTCGTCTATTATTTCATTAACAGCAAAGTTCCTTAAACATCATTCTAACATAGCTAGGTAATTATTATTAACATAAACTTTGAATCTTCATCTCAGGACACTCGGATTGCACAATATTTGGAAAGGACCCTGTCTAGGTTAGTTGTGAGGAAAATTAAATGATAGGACAGTTCTGGTAAAATTTAAGTTGTTATTGAACAGTATGGAACAAAAGTAACACTGGTCCACACGAATACAGTACTAAAAGTTTCAACCTGTTCGTATCGATGCAGCGGTCGGCAGGCAGCGAGATGGCGAGGCACAGGGCACACATACAATCACAGCAATGGCTCTTGATGTATCGGCACTTTGCTTCTTCTTAGTGTCGCAATTCTTTTCCATTAGTGCCTATGGAATTTTGCCATGCTGTATAGCCGTCGGAACGGCACATCCGAGGCTCAAGGAAACTATGCCTTCCAGGAGAGCCTCCTCGATCCAGAATGTGTGTCTCAGACCAATGCCCAACTCCGACTACTACTGCTGAGCCCGTTATGCCGTGCAGCGCCCGTGTGCATTTTCCCGCGCTCGCCTGCCATCCACCTTTTACCGCTCCCCTACAAACAGGGTATTCACCAGAGGTTTTGCATTCTACATATCCTAATACATTGCCTACGTATAGACCAGACGCACAATTACAACTTCGACATCTTACAATAGTTTCAACGTTTCTTACATTTCAATTCTGTTATAACATTGCTTGAAATTTGACATAAATATTAATATTTACATTGAAAGTTGTTTATAGTTCCCCTGACATAATGGCATGAAAAAAAAAAAAAAAAAGAAATGAAATCAGAACATCGATTACACTAATTTATCGAAAAGCAGAAGAAAAAAATTATATGTACAATAGTACAGCGTTGTTGTTGTTACAACTCCAGATCATGTGTTTATGTCAAAAATGGAATTTCATTCCTGCTAATGGTGGACTTCTGTTCCTGGTATTCAGTGACCAGTGTGAGGAAGGAAGCACAAGGGAAGTTTCATTGACCTCAGCTTACCTTCCTTATGAGGACAGTACTACTCCTTCCCAGGAAATGAGGGGACTGGTAGACAGCTGCTCACAGCAGACTTAACAATTGCTGATTGGTTGTGATGTCTACATCCACAAACTGGTGTGATGATGCAGTGACACCAAGAGAAGAGGTCAGTATGTTCTTGTATTTTTACTCAAAAGCAACCAGGAGGTCCTGAATATGGGCAAGGAACCTATGTTCAGGAATATAAGAAGTGAAAAAGTAATTGACATGCATTGTGTGTACATTGAAATGGGCAACAATTTCAAAGTATGGCATTGAACACTGGAGCATCCTTAACTAACCACATGTGCATTAAATTTGAGGTTGAGATGGGTGTTAAACAGATCATGACCTATAGGAATCCTAGAAAAACAGGATGGAACTCACACTTACCTGAAGTCATAACTTTGATAAGAAACCCAGTAGATTTCTAGGAACCATTATGATCTCATATTTATAAGACTGCCCAATCACCAAGAAGTACACAAACAGGAATGTATCTTGGTGGAAGAATAATCTGGAATTGCAACGCAAGCAGGTAAAAAGACTATTCAACCTTGCAAGAAGGAAAGGACAACAGGCAAAATATCACGAGACCCTTTCTAAATATAATCTTGCAATCAAGCAAGCAAAACTATCATTCTGGAATGTATTTTGTGAGGAAGTAGAAGTACAGCTTCTTGTGCTAGATTTCACAAAGGACTTGCCAGAATACCATCAAATCACAGAGGTGCTCTAAAGAAGGGGGACGATGAGTCTACCTTTCAGTGAATGAGATGCTGGATGTGCTCCTCAAGACTCACTCCCTCACTGCACGCTGGAACTTGTTGGGAAGGTGTAAAAAGCACTACACTTTCAGGAAATAGCTTCTGTATCTTCCTAAATGTCGAAAGGGCTTTTAGCACTATAACCTTCAGATACATGGTTAGAGCTGCAGAAGAGCAAGGCATGGAGACAACCATAAATAGGTGGATTAAGAGCATGTGGAGCAGAAGAAATGTGGAAGTCACCATGATGACTAAAAAAATGGGTAATCATCACCACCAAATGGCACCTGCAAGGAGCAGTTTTGTCCCCACTATAGTGGAGCCTAGTGCTGAATGAACTCACATTTGCCAAGGATATACAGTCAACGTAGTCATAGTAATACTTGGCAAATTTACTAATACTGTTAGAACAATGGCACAATGTGCACTGAACATTGTGCAAAACTGGTGCAGGAAACAGGATATAAAGGTCAGCACCAAGAAAACTGTTGTAGTGCCATTTATGAGGAACCGTATCCAGCACATGTTCTGGAATCTTAAGCTTTTTGATGACACTCTACCTGTAGAGGGATAGTGAAGTATTTGGAAGTAATCCTCAATGTGAAACTATCACAGATCCCTCACAGAAGGAATATAGATTTCATGGCAAAAGGTGTTCTTATGAGCACCAGATGAACCTGGGGAAAAACCTGGTGTCTAAACCCCAAGAGCATGTACTGGATATATGACACAGTAATAAGACCTATGATAATTTATGGGGCTATAGTATGGTGCAACAAAGTGAAACAGAATGTGGCAGCTAAGGAGGCTGGCAAGGTACAGATACTGGCCTGCTTAGCAGTAACAGGCAGAATTACCAACACCTCCACTATTGGGATGGAAACCATGCTGAACATGCCCCCATTACACCTACCGGTTAAAATGGAGGCAGTGGCAGGGAGATACAGCCTAAAACAGGAAGTAACTGGATACCTTTAGGATATCATGACTCCCACGCCAATACAGGGAACTTCGTAAATATAGGAATGATTGGGGAAATGCTGGCTGGCTAAAGAATTACTTTCAGCTGCCTCAACATGCCTTTCAGTGGAACAGTTGGTAGTATGGATCAGTGGGAGACTGAATGACTACATCATACAGGTCAAAGACAGACAAAGGTGCTGGGGCTGAGTTATATGGGGTACAACATATACTAGAGAGAGAAATCTTTCTAGTGAGCTGGCCATGGTAATCCAGGCAGAAATACCCACTATCAGGGTGTGCACGGAGGATAATCTTAGCATCTATATTTATTCAGCCACACAATCAGCTCTTAAGTCTCTATCACATGCTGAAACAAGATCAAAGATCATTGCAGAATGCCATAAAGCCCTTGAGAGATTAGGGGAAACAAATAGGTGAAATCTGCTGTGGGTTCCAGGTCACTCAGGAATCAGTGGCAATTAACAAGCTGATAGGCTGAATAACACAGGTCTGACGACTCCATTTATTGGGCAGGAACCTATCCTAACCATCAGTAAGGTGATGGTTAAATCGAAGCTACAAAACTGGATAAGAAGGCAGCGTGTAGAATATTCGACTATGATCCAAAAACAAAAACATGGCAAGCTAATGAAGCCAAAGCCTTGTTTAAAGAGAAGTTCTGTAATCTTGAACTTGAACCGGAAACAGATTAAACACATGGTAGGACTAATGATAGCTCAGGTGAATTTAAGAAATACCTAAACATGATGGCTATAGAGGAAAAAAGTCCTAAGTGAAGACTGTGTGGTGAGGAGGATGAAAGTGTGAAGTGTTTGAGATCAAGAGAGACAGAATATTTGGGTCATTAAGTCCTAAAGAAATTATGACTTATACAGAGAAAGTAAAGGATCTCGCACTACTCTTTAAGGGTATTGGTTGGCTTTACTATAATAACAGGGAGTGAAACACCACAATAAACACGCGACACGACTATACAGGAACTCGATACACTTGAACAACCCTTTCATCCTTACTCTGGGAGACTATGATCACAGCCATAGGTGTAAGCATAAGCAGCCAAAGACACTACTAGCTAGGGCATAACCACCTATGGCAAGCTAACATACTCCAAAAAGCGACAAACATCGGCAAGCCCCTGCATATCAGCAACATTGACTGGATATACCAGCTGCTTTTAAAGCCAACCAACAAGCTACAGCAGGGAAACTGACGAGCTTGCCCACTGATGTGCAAACAAATAGCCAACATCACCCTACACTGTACATCTGATATATGACCTATCGGACACAAAACAATGATGAAGCTGTTACAGGTATGCTGATGCTCACCGAGAGATCAACACCGGCACCCAACGGCACCTGCTGAGCAATAGCACTGCTCAACATCAAAGGTATCAACATGCATGATACCCACGATTAACAAAGCCTACCCTTGCATGACCTGTCACAGGCAGTAAGACATCTGCTACTGCTCTTACTACCTGACCTAACTACCGCAGAGGTTTTGTTCCCTTGGCTCTTGCCTTGGCACTTTTTTTCCTCTGCCCTTTAAACTGCTACCCTTCATTTAACTTTGACCCAATCAATCTCCAGATGAGCGTGTATTAATGGTTAACCTTAACCAGATGTACGCAAACATCCCAGTACCCACATCCTGCGACACCTCACTTTAGTGAAAACTGACCCTTATGCAGAGATGGCAGTAGTCCTTTTGAATTGTATGTCATGCTGGTGTGGGCTTGGGGGGGCTCCACCTCTTTATGAAGAAAAAACACACAATAAACCATGTTTTGGTGCAGACAGTAGTGGGCCAGAACTACTGCTGTTTTTATCTCCCTGATAAAATCAAATCAAATCAAGTCTTCAGTCCATTCAATGACAACAAGTGAGCAGAGTTTAGACCTATACAAAATATACTTGTGGGATCCATGCTGATTCCTACATAGAAGAGTTTTAGAATCCAAAAACATCCTATGAGGTAAGAACATAATGTGTTCCATAACTTTACAACAGAACTGATATCTAATGTTTGAAAGCGGCTTTGTTGTGGATCTCCATTTAGCAAGATGGTCAGATCCTGCAATTCCCAGATTTGTGGGTCATTCAGATGTGACAGCAGCCTGATGTTGGGCTTCATGGGAATGTGAGGACAGGCATATTTGTTGTCAAAGTTTAAGTCAACAATCTCTGAGCACCACGAGGAAGGTTCTTCATACTGCACACTAAGGACATTGTAACCCCTTCACATCTGTGCCTGCCACCTGAGAACAAGTAATGGACTCTCTGTAACATTCTGTCTAATCCCACACCATGGGTCTTAGACTAGCAGCAGCCAGATTAGGGAATTGCCATCCAATGTGTAGGCTGTGATTGACACCATAACACAAACAGTTACTTTGGAGTGATGTCTTGACTGGGAAGCATGGACTGCTGATGAGTGGCATTGCATTGTGTTCAATGATGAATCATAAACCAGCACTAGCCAAGGTGACAATTGTCATCGAATATGACCTGTGGAGAGGTCCCATTTTTCCAATGTTTTGGAGAGGCACAGTGGTGTTACTCTTGGCATCATGGTGTAGGAAGCCTCAGGTATGGCTCCAGTAACAGGGAAATCTGATGGCACAACTGTACATCACAGACAACCTGTGTCCTCATTTGTTACTTTCATGTGACAGTACTGTGGTATCATTTTCTAGCAAAACACCACCCATCCCACAGGTGGCATGTGTGTCTATGTGATGTTGAGGTACTCTTGTAGCAAGTAAGGCCACAGACCTGTCCCCAATAGAAAACACTTGGGGCCAGCTGGGATAGCAACTTTGTAACAGTGCTAGCATCCAGTGTATCAAGGACCAGTTCAACAGTTGTGATCCGGCTTGCCTCAGAGAGTACACAATGACTTAATGACACCCATGTGAACAGAATCAGTAAATACATTTAGACCAGACAGGGTTCAACATCATACTGATAAGTGGGCTCATACTGCCAAGTTCTTTGTAGATCTGACTCTATATTTTAATCACTGCAGTAACATCACATGCCATCTCAACCCACAAAGTTTCATTTTGTTTTCTTCTCACTTTTCAAGTGTTTCATTTTTTGTGCAGGCAGTGTAGATTCATAGTTATGTTCATCTGTCGCACAGATCTTCTTGGAAAGGCATGACTCCCATTTAATATATTTTTTTTTCAATCATTTGAAATGCTTAATTGCTCCAGTGACCTCCAGTACCCAACTTCTAGAAGTGAACAAAGTTCTTTTGCATAATCTACTGTACACAGACCTAAAAATGAACTTACATGCTCACTGCACTTTGTATTCCAAAGTGCTATTATCCCCATTAATTTGATTGTATTTACTGGCCTTAGATGTGACTCATTAAATGTCTTGTCAAAGGCTAGTATATTTTCATGTTGCATTAACTGTGCACATTCACTGTTCTCTATATTAAGATGTAACATAACGAATATTTAGGCAAGTTAATCAGCTGCCCAGTATTGCTATGAGGTAAGATGAATTTGTTGTACAGCTGAATGCTAGTGGGCATAGGTCTCAGGACATGCCACGGCAGTTCCAGCTTCCAACTAGGTAAATTGTACGAGCCAGTCCAGGTGCAAAGACTAGCTGCATCACCAGAAATGGGGAAAATCCCAAAGCTCAAAATTTAGATGACTGTTCCTCATGTGGCCTTTATACAGAAGATGCTCCAAGAAATGGTGGAGTGTCAGAGAATCTTAAAAATGGCTAAGTCACACTTCTTTCAGATTTTACAATAACTCACAGTCAAATATTAATGCAGATCTAAATACATCAGCAATCCCAGAAAAATGATGTGCATACAATGACACAACAATATTTCACTATTTTTTAAAACTACAGACATTAATATTTCACAATGAATAAACACGTTCTCAATGAACTTCTGAATTAACTACTTTTAATCACTTTGTGCAATTTCAGTAAAGGATATTGTATATGAATATTGTAAAATGTGTTGAGACATTCGTTAATTTATTTGTAGGAAGGGAAATGAATGATGGCATGAATGTTTGTTTGATGAGGGATTCTGTGATCAGAACAGAGGCAAAGGTGGGTGGAGGTGGAATGTATGATGAACCTAATGAGGCACTAGTCAGTATGTAATCTTACCCTCCCACAAATCACCATTAATGTCACCGTTCTTTGCACAAATGTTTGAAAGTTGCAAGAGGAGTAAGATTACAAAAGAAGAACTTTTTTACTTAGCTTCATAATCTCGTTGTTGTTGCCGATGGCTCAAAGTCTTGTGTGAAGTACTTTCTTGCAGCTGAAAATTTCGATTTCTTAGGTTTGTGATGACAAAATAACTGTTGAAGAGTTGCCTGTTGCTATGAATATTCTTTTTATTTTATCCCATTCCTCTAAATCACACTGACTTTACAATTGCCACATTCAAAAAACCAATAATTACATTGTTGTCGACAAGTTTAGCAAAATACGAGCATTTCCATCAAAGGCATGCCCACCACTACCTACATTCTGCAGTACTCACATTATTCCAAAGAAATTACAAAGAAAAAGAGTTTACAGAACAAAAGATGAATCATTGCTAAAATGTATCATTATTTCATAAATTAATCCGGAAATGAATTCAGTAATTAATGTTATATTAAGCAATTAATAACGTGAATTTTAAGTATGCCACAAATTTTGTAATTTCAAATATTTTTAAAAGAAGAGTAATTTTAACTGTTAGTACATATTGATTGTAACACATTAATTTCTTTTTATACATTTTAGCCTCAAATATAATACATCATATACAAAATCATATGAATTCTTTTAATGAAACAGCTGAGATAATTTTAACCTATGCGAGTTTCGAGATTATACATGATATCGGTTATCTCTATAAAAAAAAGGTACTGTTTGAGGAGGAAGATGATTCATTACAATATCCCCCTCACAAAATTTGGAAGCAGAGTGTTTACAATATTTTGTGAGAGACTATAAGTTTGCCAAACAGTGTACAAAATGATGCCCAGGATAGCAGATGGATGTATAGAAGTATCTGATACATAAAATATTACAAAGAACATAAGAAAAATATCTACTATAAAAATCATAATCTATACATATATCAGGATATGGCATCCAGATTTTCAGATCTGTGGAGCGTACTTTCCACAATACATATAATACAAGGTCAAAACTACAACATTACACAACTAAGCTATATAAATAAATACAGAGACAATGTAAATTACTATAAATTATAAATTTTAAGTTATGATCCATACAATCAAACCTTCAAAATCTTCAAAAGAGAAGAGAAAAATTTTCAGAACCTAAGAATACGACAAGTGAGCTGACTCAAAAACTCACAATGACAGTTGCTGACCAGAAGAATATGCTCGATCATAAGTAGGAATCAGTCAGCCATATAAACCATAGTATTCGAGGATATGTTGACTCAAGAAAGAACAAAATAATGGAAAACTATTAGGGCCCGAGTTTAAAATATGCGGACCAACCCATGAATCCAAACCACACCGGGTACAAACCAGCAAAAACTGTTTCGACACAACAAAATGAATAAAGTTTATAATCATATCAATGAGTTCAGTCATATGCAAAGAGTAATGGTGACAAGCATCTAGATTCAGTCAAAAATTCTATCTAATTGGTATGAGTCTTACTACAATATGTTCTAAACAGTCTTCCATCAAACAGCTCAGTTCATACGTATGATACCAGGAACAAAAATTATCTGCACAAGGACTTAAAAGCACTTACTTTAGTTCAAAAAGGGGTCCACTACTCAGGAACAGTCATCTTCAATAATTTGCCAGCAAACATAAAAAATTTAGTTACAAATAAAGATCAGTTTAAAAGGAGCCTGAAAGACTTACTAGTGGCCAACTCCTTCTACTCCATTGACTAATTTTTTTAATAGAAACAAATGATGTATTGTATATACTCCTACTATTAGTATTGTTATTTCAGCTGCTTTTTTTTTAAAAAAAAAAAAAAAAAAAGGACATGTTCCACATCCACGAGGATCTTCTCAGCACGGATCTCTGGAACGAAAAACTAATCTAATCTAATCTAATCTTCCAATCACTCTCATATACCTTTCAGCAGGGTTACTCGAAGGATGATACACCGAGGTTAGAATATACTTTATTTTTGTGTGATCAACAAAATCTTTCCAAGCTTGTGATGTAAACTGAGAACCATTATCAGATAAAATTGTCTTAGGGATACCTGTCTGATGAAAATATGTATTTTCAAACTTAGAGATGATTTACTTACTGGTAGCTTTCATGAGAGGAAACAACTTCATGAACTTTGAAAATACATCAACCGCCACATAAACATAGCAAAATCCATTCTTAGGCTTAGGTAAAGGTCCATAAACATCAACAGACATGAGATCAAGGTTACTATTAGGTAATATGTTTTGTATTTGGCCTCTATGTGTTTGGTTACTTACCTTCACACTTTGACATCTGTCAGCCCTAGCAGTCTTCTTCCTGACTCTTCTTCCTATGTTATAAAAATAGATATTTTCCTGAATCTTTTGTGTGCATATGGTTGTTGCACAATGTCCAAAACTCTCATGTGTATAAGTAATTAAAGTATCAATACACTGTTCCGGCCGACATAGTTTCCAATCCTCTGAGTCAGTCTTATGTCCCCTGAATAAAATACCCTTGTGTACCTTATAATACTGTTCTGTCTTTTCTCCTCCTTTCTTACCTATCATGCTATTAACCAATTTCCAGTTTTAATCATGATTTTGATACGTACAGATGTCTTTGCAAATTTTCAAGATCTCTTTTTCCTCTTTCGACACCTTTCAAGTACATAATTTTAAACTTTTTTTCTCCTTCTCCAATGTTGTCAGATAATTCACCTCCTAAAGGTATCCTAGATAAACCATCACCAACTACATTATCTTTGCCCTTAATGTATCTGATTTCATAATTGAACTGCTGTAAAAACAAGGCCCAATGAGTAATTTAGTTATGGTACAGTTTACACACCTGGAGATGACATAATGCTTTGCGATCTGTATAGCTGATGCCTTTGTGACCTATTAAATAATTTTTAAATTTGTTGAATGCCCAATTTACACCCAAAAGTTCTTTCTCAGTAATAGTTTATGTCTTTTCAAGTTTCTGCACATGTAAGAGATCTATGTTCAATAACACCATCAACTTCATCCTCCTGCAATAAATGAGCACTCAACCCAACATCACTACTGTTTGTCATAATACAAAAGGGAACAGACAAATCTGGTCTGAACAATATCTGACTCTGACACAACTGTTGTTTGATTTCATCAAAAGCATCTTGAAACTGCTGATTCCAATCCCAAATGGTATTCTTCTTCAAAGGTTCACACGAGCATGAAGCATTCAAAGCTTGGCTGCTACAAAATTTTCTATAAAATCCAGTTAACCCAAAAAATGATTTAAGCTGATTCTTGTAATGAGGAGGAGGAAAATTAGCAATAGCATCAAGTTTTTCTTTATCAGGTGCAATTCCTTTTCAGATATAACATGTCCTAAAGATTTAACTTCTTCCATACCAAATTTACACTTACCTATTTTCAAAGTCATGCCTTCTGAGTCTAATTTTGAAAACACATCTCTTAACAGATTCAAATGTTGTTCCCAAGTCTTTTCTGTGACCAGAATGTCATCAACATACACAGTTAATTTTGAATTCACTTTACTTCCCAAAACAGAATAGAGAGCTCTTATGAATTCAGCTACAGATAAATTTAGACCAAATGGCACCACACAATATTGAAAACACTTACCTCCATACAAAAATGCTGTATATTTCCTAGAATTAATTTCAAGTGGGATCTGGTGAAATCCAGTGGTCAAGTCCAAACTACTCATGTATTTTACATGATCAGATTTGTGTAACAGCTCATCCATGTCCTCAGGTTGATCATTCTCTCTGATAAGAAATTTATTAGGATGTCTAGAGCCCAAAACAACTCTCACTCCACCATTTCTCTTACTTACCACATCTAAAGGATTACTGTAAGCATTCCTACTTCTCTCTATTACACCCCATGTTTCCATTTTCTGAACTTCTTTCTCTACATCTTTCCATTTTGAAAATGGTATATCATATGGCTTGAGAAAGGAAGGTTGATAATTTTTAAGGTAGAGCATGCACTGATGGCCTTTTACTCTCCCTGGTGTTTCACTAAATACATTTCTAAACACCAATAACAAATTTCTAAGTTGTTCCTTTTGTATGTCATTAAGAATCACAGCTTCCCTTACTTTAGATTCCACTATATTTTCAAAAGGCTGATCCTCAATCTCATCAACATCTATATTATCATCAAACATGTGGTACTCATCTTGGTTCACCATGTCTTGCAAATAGTTAAAACTTTCCCACAGTTTAAGATACAGAAATTAGTTTTCACATAAGTATTACTTTTAGGTTCCAAAATAAACAATTCTTTAGCATTCCATCCAAAACACACCTCAACTTTCACTATCTAATCCATACTGAGAATTATATTTTCTTCCAGACTATGGAACAATAAGCATCCAGGTTTTGTGTTCTATACTAAACATTAAAAGTACTTGAGATTTTACCAATTTGCTTTGCTTACCTGTAGCTCCTCTTATCTATACACCTACAATGGGCATTTCCACAAAATTCTTACTATACTGGATTTTGTCTCTAAGTTGTTCAGATATACCACAAATTGGGCTACCTGTATCAATCAATCCCACTGATCAATCTTAATCTTAATGTAAGGACATCCAAAACCTGAATTATCATCTCTGCTATTAGGTGCTTCGTGTAAAAGATCACTTTCAATTTCATCAAATGCTACATCTACACTGTTTTTTCAAGGTTTTAACAACTCTACTGGTATCATAGCATCACTTTGTTTACACATGTTGTCAGGTAAAGATTGAACACACTGAATGGGTTCCATAGCACAATTAACATCACTTATTACACAACGAACACAAAATACATCATGCCAGCAATTTGGATACAAATTTTGACTAACCACAGCTAACTTATTCCAGAATGCTAATTTATCTGTGTTGACATCAGTATGGTCCCAAACATATTTCAAAACATTTTAATCCTTTATTCTCAAAGCTTACAGATAACTCACCTTTACTGTTTGGATCATTTCTCTGCACGACATTAACGAAAAACTGCTTTGACTGGACTGGTGTTCCATGGCTCTCACTTACATCATCAAAGATATCACTTACCTTACCTGTATTTGCTAATAGCTCTAGAACTTCATTATTCTTAACCTCCACAAAAACCTGATACTCATCATCTTCATCCTGATCATCATTATCATCAATATGATCATCATATTCTTCCACTACTTCATTAGTAACGTCATTAACAACACAGCTCTCATCAATATCAAAGTCACATACCTCACCTACATTCATTTACAATAAGCTACCAGTCTCAGACTTACCAACCCCAGTCATTTCAAAGCTCTCATTCACATCTACATAAAAAATACAACCTAATTCATATCCAATACAGTCATCACTTGTTTTACAAATATGAATAACATTGTTTTCTGACCAAAAGAAGAAATCATTAGTACATACTACATCATTTTCTCATTACTCTCACATTCTGGTTTGTGATTAGTATCTACATCATTGTAATTGAACATAGTATTCCAAAACTTTTGATCAAAACATAAATGAGAAATCTGATGTACCTTTGTTCAACTTCAGATACCTGTGTTACATTATTGATACTATTATTATTCTCTAAATGTGTGTGTAACTTGGAGTTCCTGTACTTGTGGTTTTTCTCACCCCAAAAATGTGAACCTTCATTGAGGCAACCACCGTTTCCTGAACAGTTGCCTCTATGATTATTTCTCCTATTATATTGCCCATGGTAATCCGCATTATTCCTGTTCTGCTGAGGTTAAAAATTTCTGTTGACAGTGATAAAAGTTACCACCATCTCAGTTTCTGTTGCTGTTACCATTTTGATCTCTGTCATTATGATTGTTATGGTACATGTTTCTTTCTACTGCCCTATCCAGCCTGTCTACATATCGTAAAAATTGTTCTAGACAATCCTCAGGTCTGTGTACTAAATCCCACTGCAACCTTTCTGGCAATCTCCTTCTTAGTGAATCAATTAATGTCATTTTGACAAGTGGCCTGTCAAGGTGTGCTAAATTCTTAAGTTGATTCTTACAATATTCTTTTAGTGTATCATCCCTATTACTATAATTTGGACCATTCAGAAATTCATTTTTAATTCTCCCTTGTTAATTTTTTGAATAAAATTTATTTAAAAAACTTTTTTTGAAACTTTGGTATGTTTTCCACTGACTTAAATTTAGATTTACCCATGACAGAGCTTCGTCTTCACCAAATTTTATCTTTTGGTCATCATTAATACCCAACACAAAAACTATCCCTTAGCTGTGTATAAAAACCACTGAATGTAAATTGTTTGATTGGAATGTTGGACCACACAATACCATTATTTGAATATAGATTTTTATGAATACAATTTCCCTAAACTAATGAAATTTTTTGGTCTGAAACATTTAGATTAGTTACCATACTGTTTTCAACATTTAATTTTTTTTTCTCTAAACTACTACAGTTCTGTTACATTGTTTCTGTTACGGTTTACTAATCAACTTTGATGTCATCAACATTCTTTGTTTGTTGTGCAGATTGGGCCATGAACTCATTTTCCAAATCAATAAATTTACACACATCAAAAAAAGTTTTGCATCACCCCAGTTCCCAGAAGTCCTGATGAGAGATGTTGACTGTGGATATTGTATCGCAGACACAGGCCCTTTGACTGTTCAGAGATGTCACTAAACCCCCCCTCCCAAAATATGTAAACAACCATGCATGAACAGCACCTATTAAATGGAGGGGGTCCAACAGCCGACCAGTTTCAGTCATTCGACCAGGATGGAGGTACACAGCTCATATTTTCTGTAGTTCTACTATGCCTAAACAGTCAATACCATGATTCGATCATGCACACATTGTTACTTTGTGCCAGGAAGGGCTCTCAACATGGGAAGCGTTCAAGTGTCTCGTAGTGAACCAAAGCGATGTTGTTTGGACATGAAGGAGATACAGAGAGACAGGAACTGATGATGACATGCCTCGCTCAGGCCGCCCAAGGGCTACTACTGCAGTGGATGACCGCTAATTACAGATTATGGCTCAGAGGAACTCTGACAGCAATGCCACCATGTTGAATAATGCTTGTTGTGCAGCCACAGGACATCATGTCACGACTCAAACTGTCAGAAATAGGCTGCATTATGGGCAAGCTAAATGGGAAATTTCAGCATAATGTAGAATTAGTTTTATAGTTTGTAATTAAATATGATAAAATTGTGGAGAAATGATGAAATGTTAGTTGATTTATGGTGTTCAACAAATTGCATAGTGCAAAAGAGTATTTTTTAGTGGTAACATGGGCAGAGTGTTTGAAATGTCAAGCCAAATCAAGTGTTCTGCCTATGCTACAAGTCAGTTTTTTCTTACTGTCCTGTCTGTGAATATATTTATTCCAGTGGGGAGGGTGTTCAATGCCTGACCTATGGGGATTTGGAAAGTCATATCATTATTGGTAACTAAACCACAGTCATATTTTGACAGCTATCGTCCTTCAGCAGTGACTGCGGATTGACAAATGTTCGATGCAGTACTTTGTCCAGAGCATCATGAATTTCTGTGGTGGTGCTGTGTAACAACACCAACGCTATTCTATTGTACATATAATAATTTTTTCTTCAGATTTTGGTAAATTAGTGTAATTGATATTCTGTTTTCATTTCTTTTCTTTTCATATCATTGTGTTGAGGAAACTATAAACAACTTTCGATGTGAATATTAATGTTTATGTCAAATTACAACTAATATTATAACAATATTGAAATGTAAGAAATGTTGAAACAATTGTAAGATGTCGAAGTTGTAATTGTGTGTCTGGTCCATACGTAGGCAATGCATTAGGATATGTAGAATGCAAAACCTTTGGTGAATACCCTGTCTGTAGGGGAGCGGTAAAAGGTGGGATGGCAGGCGAGCGTGGGAAAATGCACACGCTCGCTGCACGGCATAACGGGCTCAGCAGTAGTAGTTGGAGTTGGGCATCGGTCTGAGAAACACGCTCTGGATCGAGGAGGCTCTCCTGGAAAACGTGATTTCATTGAGCCTCGGATGTGCCGTTTCCGACGACTATACAGCATGGCTATATTCCATAGGCACTAAATGGAGAAGTATTGCAACGCTAAGAAGAAGCAAAGTGCCGATACATCAAGAGCCATAGCTGTGATTGTATGTGTGCTTTGCACCTCGCCATCTCGCCGCCCGCCAACAGCCGCATCGACATGAACAGGTTGAAACTTTTAGTACTGTATTCGTGTGGACCAGTGTTACTTTTGTTCCTTACTGTTCAATAACAACTTAACTTTTACCAGAACTGTCCTATCATTTAATTATCCTCATCACTAACCTAGACAGGGTCCTTTCCACATGTTGTGCAATCCGAGCGTCCCGAAATGAAGATTTAAAGTTTATGTTAATAATACTTACCTGCAGACCTATCTATGTTAGAATGATGTTTAAAGAACTTTGTTGTTAATGAATATATAGGTCTGGCAAAGTTGGAAGATAATGTTGAAATTGGTTTAGTAATGAAGTTTAATTATTTGAGGCAGATAAAATGGTAATAAAACGAGCAGGAAATAAGCAAAAAAGAGTAGTAACTCACCTATTGGAAATCTTGAGTGCTTAATGAATCCTTTAATCAATATTTTCGATACAGTGATCATAACAGTTTCAGGGTCTCCCCCCCCCCCCCCTTTTTTTTCTTTTCTATTCATTTGAATTCTGAAGTGAACTGAACTGATTTGACCAGCAAAGTTAAAGTCAATATAAAACCAAAATTTATTAGTGTTTTACCTTTTTCCAAATTGACATTGTATGTGTGTTTCGAAAGTGCTATTTCTAGGGTAACCTATGCCCAATTTTAATCAGATCAATAGACAGTACGAAGTTGGTAGTAAACATTATAGTGTATTGTTGTGTATTTATGGCTTGTTCATATTAGTACAGAAAGTGAAATTATTAGTTCAGTAGATTTTCTGGTTCAAAAATTTACCATATTATGCAGTGTTATTACGTGATGTTTTGTATGAACGCACTTCAACTTGTACTGGGAAGAAACTCAGTTAATGCCTAATTAGGCTGACGACCGTATTATTAACGATTTGGTAGAAGCTGCTGTGTTGTTTCTTGTCCGTCCTAACGTGTATTTGCTCTTCAGACTTGCTTGACGTATCATTGTTGTTACTGAGTGGGTGAAAGTCTGATTTTGCCTCCATTCTGGTACACGCGGTCAACATACACTCCTGGACATGGAAAAAAGAACACATTGACACCGGTGTGTCAGACCCATCATACTTGCTCCGGACACTGCGAGAGGGCTGTACAAGCAATGATCACACGCACGGCACAGCGGACACACCAGGAACCGCGGTGTTGGCCGTCAAATGGCGCTAGCTGCGCAGCATTTGTGCACCGCCGCCGTCAGTGTCAGCCAGTTTGCCGTGGCATACGGAGCTCCATCGCATTCTTTAACACTGGTAGCATGCCACGACAGCGTGGATGTGAACCGTATGTGCAGTTGACGGACTTTGAGCGAGGGCGTATAGTGGGCATGCGGGAGGCCGGGTGGATGTACCGCCGAATTGCTCAACACGTGGGGCGTGAGGTCTCCACAGTACATCGATGTTGTCACCAGTGGTCGGCGGAAGGTGCACGTGCCCGTCGACCTGGGACCGGACCGCAGCGACGCACGGATGCACGCCAAGGGGACCGCACCGCCACTTCCCAGCAAATTAGGGACACTGTTGCTCCTGGGGTATCGGCGAGGACCATTCGCAACCGTCTCCATGAAGCTGGGCTACGGTCCCGCACACCGTTAGGCCATCTTCCGCTCACGCCCCAACATCGTGCAGCCCGCCTCCAGTGGTGTCGCGACAGGCGTGAATGGAGGGACGAATGGAGACGTGTCGTCTTCAGCGATGAGAGTCGCTTCTGCCTTGGTGCCAATGATGGTCGTATGCGAGTTTGGTGCCGTGCAGGTGAGAGCCACAATCAGGACTGCATACGACCGAGGCACACAGGGCCAACACCCGGCATCATGGTGTGGGGAGCGATCTCCTACACTGGCCGTACACCACTGGTGATCGTCGAGGGGACACTGAATAGTGCACGGTACATCCAAACCGTCATCGAACCCATCGTTCTACCATTCCTAGACCGGCAAGGGAACTTGCTGTTCCAACAGGACAATGCACGTCCGCATGTATCCCGTGCCACCCAACGTGCTCTAGAAGGTGTAAGTCAACTACCATGGCCAGCAAGATCTCCGGATCTGTCCCCCATTGAGCATGTTTGGGACTGGATGAAGCATCATCTCACGCGGTCTGCACGTCCAGCGCGAACGCTGGTCCAACTGAAGCGCCAGGTGGAAATGGCATGGCAAGCCGTTCCACAGGATTACATCCAGCATCTCTACGATCGTCTCCATGGGAGAATAGCAGCCTGCACTGCTGCGAAAGGTTGATATACACTGTACTAGTGCCGACATTGTGCATGCTCTGTTGCCTGTGTCTATGTGCCTGTGGTTCTGTCAGTGTGATCATGTGATGTATCTGACCCCAGGAATGTGTCAATAAAATTTCCCCTTCCTGGGACAATGAATTCACAGTGTTCTTATTTCAATTTCCAGGAGTGTATGTACCAAAATCCTTTCTTATAAGGTGAAGCCCGTCAACTTACCATAGTACAGGCTTTAATAAGTATCGTGCGCAGTAGCGTAGTGTTACAAGTTGCTCCCGGTGACAGGACATCCCATTGTTGTCGGTCACAAATTAAAGTGAATACCGAACAGTGGATGTTCAGTGGCACGGGATTGCAATAATAATTAGTAAAGTAAATAGCAGTGAACGTCAAGTACGATAGTGTGGTGTAATTTGTTTTCAGTATGGACAAGAACGTAGAAACAGTAGATGTGCCGAGCGTAATGGAAAATGCGGCTGGCAGTAGCAGGAGTTTACGCGGCCAGATAACAGATGGCGTTAGCGGAAGACAATTGGCGTACATACAATATCACGAACTTGTTAACGAACAGATTGAAATGTCAAGAGTGCCTCGAACACAGCAAGGGATAAAACAAGAAGTAGAAGGTGACTTTGTACATCTACATCTACATTTATACTCCGCAAGCCACCCAACGGTGTGTGGCGGAGGGCACCCTACGTGCCACTGTCATTACCTCCCTTTCCTGTTCCAGTCGCGTATGGTTCGCGGGAAGAACGACTGTCTGAAAGCCTCCATGCGCGCTCTAATCTCTCTAATTTTACATTCGTGATCTCCTCGGGAGGTATAAGTAGGGGGAAGCAATATATTCGATACCTCATCCAGAAACGCACCCTTTCGAAACCTGGCGAGCAAGCTACACCACGATGTAGAGCGCCTCTCTTGCAGAGTCTGCCACTTGAGCGTATTAAACATCTCCGTAACGCTATCACGGTTACCAAATAACCCTGTGACGAAACGCGCCACTCTTCTTTGGATCTTCTCTATCTCCTCCGTCAACCCGATCTGGTACGGATCCCACACTGATGAGCAATACTCAAGTATAGGTCGAACGAGTGTTTTGTAAGCCACCTCCTTTGTTCATGGACTACATTTTCTAAGCACTCTCCCAATGAATCTCAACCTGGTACCCGCCTTACCAACAATTAATTTTATATGATCATTCCACTTCAAATCGTTCCGCACGCATACTCCCAGATATTTTACAGAAGTAACTGCTACCAGTGTTTGTTCCGCTATCATATAATCATACAATAAAGAATCCTTCTTTCTATGTATTCGCAATACATTACATTTGTCTATGTTAAGGGACAGTTGCCACTCCCTGCACCAAGTGCCTATGCGCTGCAGATCTTCCTGCATTTTGCTACAATTTTCTAACGCTGCAACTTCTCTGTATACTACAGCATCATCCGCGAAAAGCCGCATGGAACTTCCGACACTATCTACTAGGTCATTTATATATATTGTGAAAAGCAATGGTCCCATAACACTCCCCTGTGGCACGCCAGAGGTTACTTTAACGTCTATAGACGTCTCTCCATTGAGAACAACATGCTGTGTTCTGTTTGCTAAAAACTCTTCAATCCAGCCACACAGCTGGTCTGATATTCCGTAGGCTCTTACTTTGTTTATCAGGCGACAGTGCGGAACTGTATCGAACGCCTTCCGGAAGTCAAGAAAAATAGCATCTACCTGGAAGCCGGTATCTAATATTTTCTGGGTCTCGTGAACAAATAAAGCGAGTTGGGTCTCACACGATCGCTGTTTACGGAATCCATGTTGATTCCTACAGAGTAGATTCTGGGTTTCCAAAAACGACATGATACTCGAGCAAAAAACATGTTCTAAAATTCTACAACAGATCGACGTCAGAGATATAGGTCTATAGTTTTGCGCATCTGCTCGACGACCCTTCTTGAAGACTGGGACTACCTGTGCTCTTTTCCAATCATTTGGAACCCTCAGTTCCTCTAGAGACTTGCGGTACACGGCTGTTAGAAGGGGGGCAAGTTCTTTCGCGTACTCTGTGTAGAATCGAATTGGTATCCCGTCAGGTCCAGTGGACTTCCCTGTGTTGAGTGATTCCAGTTGCTTTTCTATTCCTTGGACACTTATTTCGATGTCAGCCATTTTTTCGTTTGTGCGAGGATTTAGAGAAGGAACTGCAGTGCGGTCTTCCTCTGTGAAACAGCTTTGGAAAAAGGTGTTTAGTATTTCAGCTTTACGAGTGTCATCCTCTGTTTCAATGCCATCATCATCCCGGAGTGTCTGGATATGCTGTTTCGAGCCACTTACTGATTTAACGCAAGACCAGAACTTCGTAGGATTTTCTGTCAAGTCGGTACATAGAATTTTACTTTCGAATTCACTGAACGCTTCACGCATAGCCCTCCTTACGCTAACTTTGACATCGTTTAGCTTCTGTTTGTCTGAGAGGTTTTGGCTGCGTTTAAACTTGGAGTGAAGCTCTCTTTGCTTTCGCAGTAGTTTCCTAACTTTGTTGTTGTACCACAGTGGGTTTTTCCCGTCCCTCACAGTTTTACTCGGCACGTACCTGTCTAAAACGCATTTTACAATTGCCTTGAACTTTTGCCATAAACACTCAACATTGTCAGTGTCGGAACAGAAATTTTCGTTTTGATCTGTTAGGTAGTCTGAAATCTGCCTTCTATTACTCTTGCTAAACAGATAAACCTTCCTCCCTTTTTTTTGTATTCCTATTAACTGCCATATTTGGGATACTGAAACGGCCTTATGATCACTGATTCCCTGTTCTGCACATACAGAGTCGAAAAGTTCGGGTCTGTTTGTTATCAGTAGGTCCAAGATGTTATCTCCACGAGTCGGTTCTCTGTTTAATTGCTCGAGGTAATTTTCGGATAGTGCACTCAGTATAATGTCACTCGATGCTCTGTCCCTACCACCCGTCCTAAACATCTGAGTGTCCCAGTCTATATCTGGTAAATTGAAATCTCCACCTAAGACTATAACATGCTGAGAAAATTTATGTGAAATGTATTCCAAATTTTCTCTCAGTTGTTCTGCCACTAATGCTGCTGAGTCGGGAGGTCGGTAAAAGGAGCCAATTATGAACCTAGCTCGGTTGTTGAGTGTAACCTCCACCCATAATAATTCACAGGAACTATCCATTTCTACTACACTACAGGATAAACTACTACTAACAGCAACGAACACCCCACCACCCGTTGCATGCAATCTATCCTTCCTAAACACCGTCTGTACCTTTGTAAAAATTTCGGCAGAATTTATCTCTGGCTTAAGCCAGCTCTCTGTACCTATAACGATTTCAGCTTCGGTGCTTTCTATCAGCGCTTGAAGTTCCGGTACTTTACCAAGGCAGCTTCGACAGTTGACAATTACAATACCGATTGCTGCTTGGTCCCCGCATGTCCTGACTTTGCCCCGCACCCGTTGAGGCTGTTGCCCTTTCTGTACTTGCCCAAGGCCATCTAACCTAAAAAACCGCCCAGCCCACGCCACACAACCCCTGCTACCCGTGTAGCCGCTTGTTGCGTGTAGTGGACTCCTGACCTATTCAGCGGAACCCGAAACCCCACCACCCTATGGCGCAAGTTGAGGAATCTGCAGCCCACATGGTCGCAGAACCGTCTCAGCCTCTGATTCAGACCCTCCACTCAGCTCTGTACCAAAGGTCCGCAGTCAGTCCTGTTGACGATGCTGCAGATAGTGAGCTCTGCTTTCATCCCGCTAGCGAGACTGGCAGTCTTCACCAAATCAGATAGCCGCCGGAAGCCAGAGAGGATTTCCTCCGATCCATAGCGACACACATCATTGGTGCCGACATGAGCGACCACCCGCAGATGGGTGCACCCTGTACCCTTCATGGCATCCGGAAGGACCCTTTCCACATCTGGAATGACTCCCCCTGGTATGCACACGGAGTGCACATTGATTTTCTTCCCCTCTCTTGCTGCCATTTCCCTAAGGGGCCCCATTACGCGCCTGACGTTGGAGCTCCAAACTACCAGTAAGCCCACCCTCTCTGACTGCCCGGATCTTGCAGACTGAGGGGCAACCTCTGGAACAGGACAAGCAGCCATGTCAGGCCGAAGATCAGTATCAGCCTGAGACAGAGCCTGAAACCGGTTCGTCAGACAAACGGGAGAGGCCTTCCGTTCAGCCCTCCGGAATGTCTTTCGCCCCCTACCACACCTTGAGACGACCTCCCACTCTACCACAGGTGAGGGATCAGCCTCAATGCGGGCAGTATCCCGGGCAACCAGAGTCGTAGTCCGATCGGGGGATGCGTGGGACGAGCTGGCCGTCCCCGACAAACCCCCATCCGGACCCCCACAGTGATGCCCATTGGCAACAGCCTCAAGCTGTGTGACCGAAGCCAACACTGCCTGAAGCTGGGAGCGAAGGGATGCCAACTCAGCCTGCATCCGAACACAGCAGTTGCAGTCCCTATCCATGCTAAAAACTGTTGTGCAAAGAACTTCTGAACTAATCTACAGAGAGCGCAAACAAATCGACAAAATTTAAATGTTATTAAAATACAAGATTGCCTAGTAAATGCAGTAATGCTGCTACTTGCGCACTGCTGACACACTGCTCGGCGGCGGAAGGAGACTACGCGATTTTACACTATTCAGGTACTAAAACGCGATGCTACAACTCTCAAATACTATAATACGCCCGAAATTTATGAATTAAACAATGCTAGTACCAAAAACACGCAAAGAAATTAAGAATTAAACTATGTAACAAATGAGTGAGCTAGGAGTATACGACTTGCTGCTGCAGCTGCTTATCCAACGGCGGCAGGGAGCATGAATGAATCCACTGACATGTTTGATTCACCACAGATAAAGAAAGAACCGAAAGAAACTTTTGAAGTGGGATCGGAACACACAGATTCCGTAGAACAGAACAGTGTGAAAATTGTAAGCATGAACGATTTATTTGAACAATTAACCAAACAAATTGCAGGACAGAATAATCAGCTTAAAACACACGTTGCCGAGCAGCTCAAAACACAGAATGGTCAGCTTCAAAAACAAGTCAGTAATCAGGTTAATCAGCTTGAAACACACGTTGACGAGCAGCTTAAAACACAAGTTGGTCAGATTAAAGCACAGGTCGAAGAACAAGGAATTAAAATTAGTAAACAAATAGAACAGGTAGAACAAAAAGTGGGTAATTTAAGTTCTGTGGTAAATACTATGAAATTTGAAATTGACACCATTAACAAAAATATGGATACTATGCAGGGGGAAATTGGCAACATTAACAGTAGGTTCGATGTTGAAATTCTCAACATCCTAGAGAAAGTAGAGCCTCTAGTCGAAACAAAAGTAGACGAAAAAGTTTTCGGTCTTAAAACTGAGATCGTAAACGAATGTCAACACGGAATCACACAGTTGAAAAAGGCAGTTTCAGACACTGAAAGAGATTTAGGTAAAAAAGTTACCGGATGTGTACAAAAATGTGAACAAAATACTTCGAAAATTCAAGGCAAAATTTTCGATCTTGAGAGTAAAATTAAAGATAGACCTGGTGTTGTCTGTAATGGCACACCATTTACGAAGCTGTTGGAAGGTGAGGAACGCTTCAATCCCGCCAAGAAACATAACGGATGGCATCCGTTAGATTTCATCAAAAATTGCGAGAGGATGTTTCCTGAACACTTGTCTGATCAGCAAAAGATAAACGTTGTAATTAGCGCCTTAGCAGGTGATGCTAAGCGCTGGGGAATTAATTTGAATACCGAACGAATGACGTTCGAAGAATTTAAGCAAAAGTTTACGGAAGAATATTGGTCCGAACAAAAACAGGATCATTTGTGGCGCGAGTTTATCATGGCCAAGCTTCATGATAACAGGGGCAGAAATTATTTGAAAGATTTCTGCGAATATTGGTACCGAAAGTTGACACACTTAAGAGGGAGAAGATCCGATTCTGAAATAATATGGGAGCTATACAAAAAGCTTCCAGAAGATTCAAAGAGATACGTGGGAAGCAATCATCGCAGCTTCCAAGCATTTCTCGAAAGGGTCGAAGACGAAGACCACTGGCGCGAAAGTCGTGCCAATTTTCAGAATTTTGGTAGCAGGAATAACCGCAATAATGACGAGAGAAATGACGGCGATGGCGTTCGCGTCAATATGATACAGAGAGGTAGAGGTAGAGGAAAAGGAAGAGGAAGTTATACAGATCGCGGTAGAGGGTACACCGCGCAAAATAATAACGACGCGGGAAACTGATTTCCGCGAACGTTGCGGGCCAAACGGAAGCGGACAGTACATACCGGCCCCAATTTAAGAAAGGTTACCGAACTGACAGTAAAGTTATGAGACAGGTTAGAGACAGGCGTGGAACGCCGCAACGTGTTGTTGCGAAACAAGCGTCAGGTGCGAGAGCGAATGAGTCATCTTCACCGCGCAGAGCGATACTTGTTAACAGGCGAGTGTAGCATCAGAGGGCAACGGCCCACTCTAGCAGAACAGCTATTCAGAGAGAAGCCGCTAGCAAGGCGGCAGCATTAGGTACGAACATAGCCGTAAGAGCTGGTGAATACATTACGAGTGATAATTCCGTGGCGAAGGAAATAATAGATGAAACTGTGGATACACAGAGAGGTGCGGTAAGCAGTATTAGCAATGAAGTAAATGGCGAGAATGAATTAGCGGAAGTAAGTAATTGGCGTGTGCAGATCAACGATCTGTACAAGGGCCTTAAGCAATGTGAGTGGGAGGATTTTAAGAAGCAGTATGAGACAAGGAGGTTAATTAGTGAAAAAGGAGATAGTAGGGACGACGATAAGGTGACGTGGTCCGAATTTGAAGAGGAGAGAGTAAATAGCGCCGCGCAAAGTACGCGTGCTGCCAATAGGACGAAGGTTAAAGATAGAAAGGAATTGGAGGATGAAATCCTAAGCATTGACGAGGAAGTAACTTCTGTTAACAATCCGCCAACAGTACAAGCTGCTACCGAAAGGCACCGTGGGGAAGAGGCAGGTGATTACCTAAAAGTAATTGAAGTCCACGAGGATTACACTAAATATGAAGTAACAGTGGATGTGAGTAAAGCTGATAATGAGGCCGTTTTGTCAAAAGAGGATATTGAATTAAAATTAAAGCCTGACAAAAATGCAGAGGGAGAAATTAGTGCTTGTCTCAGAAAAGCTTTTATGTTAGAACCTGAAAGCGATCCAGAATGGTCGGATTCTGACGATAGTTCAGATGACGAATATTTCGGTACTAGTGTAAATAATGGGGATACAGCTAATTGCGATATTGTACCTAATGACGACGTAGTTTCAAAACAAAATCCAGATGTTGAGGCTGAACAAAGAAAGAAAGAGCCACCTGACGACTCAGGATCTATTTTACAAAGAGTTCAAGTAATTAATGACTTTGAACTCCCGGAACCAAAGAAACCGCCAGATATAGGTGAGGTGAATGTTAAAAGCATATCTTGGGACGATGTTATCGTCGACCCGGATGTGCTTAGGGAAGACCACAACAATGAAAAACATTCGACGGTTAAACAAACTGTAATACCAGTTGAAATTTATAATGTGAAATTGCAAGTACTTCTTGATACTGGATCTCAGATAAGCGCAATCTCCCAGTCGTTTTTCGAACACATTTGTGATAAGCCTGGACTAGTAATTATGTCAGTGACGGGTGTAAAAATTGTTGGTGCTACGGGCAAGACTAACAAGCCGGTAAAGAACCAGATTTTGGTTGAATTTAGTATAAAAGGACAAAAATTTGAACACGATTTTTTGGTTGTGCCAGACTTGAGTACTGAAATGATTCTGGGAATAGATTGGTTAGATAAAGAAAAGGTTATTATTGATTGTAGCCAGGAAGTGATCAAAATTAATAATGCATCTATGAATTTGGAATTAAAATTTGAGGAAAATGGGAAGGTGTTCGATTCAGAAATTGATTCTTTATTGTTGGAGATCGACCAAGGGAATGATGGTTTGACAAACATGTATGAGGTGTACCATGTCCAGAGGTTAATAGATGAGAGTGACAAGCAGGGGCATAATTTTAAAGAAATTGTGGAAAATTTGAAGGAGATATCTCCTGATCAGAAAACAGAATTGCTTGATATTTTAGAAAGTAATAGCACCGTATTTTCGGACAAACCTGGCCTAGTTAAGATCTTCGAATACCAGATTGAGACAATAGAGCATAAGCCTTTATTTGTAAGACCGTTTTCAGTACCCATATCAAAGAGGCAGGCTGTGCAAGTGGAAATAGATAAAATGATAGAATGGGGTGTAATCGAACGGAGTAGCAGCGAATATAATAGTCCCCTTATCATCGTGAACAAAAGGGATGGGGGAGTGAGAGTAGTTATCGACGCCAGGACTTTGAACAAAATTGTAAAGAAGGAAATAGACAGACCTGAAAATCTGGACGAAATGCTCCAAAAATTTTATAATGTGAAGTATTCAACCAGTCTGGACATGACTGCCGGATACTGGCAAATCCCATTGAGTAAAGAATCCCGTAAATATACCGCTTTTCTATTCGCCAGGAAACGCTATCAGTATAAAGCAGTGCCATTTGGGCTTAGCACTTCTGTGGCAGTATTTATTAGGGCACTGGACTTTGTATTAGGGAGAGAATTGAGTTCCCGGCTAACCATTTATGTAGATGATTTACTGATTGCTACAGAAGAATGGCAAGAGCATTGTGAATTATTGCAGAAAGTGTTTGTTGCTCTACAAGCAGGGGGCATGACACTTAAGTGGAAGAAATGTAAATTTGTGAAGTCGGAAATAAAGTTTCTGGGGCACATTATTACTACGACCGGTATTGGCAAGGACCCGGAAAAGTTAAATGCAATAGCAGGATGTCCAGCTCCTAGAAATAGAAAACAGTTGAAAGCCTTTTTAGGTTTATGTGGGTTCTATAGAAAATTCGTCAAGGGGCAAGTTTTTAATAGTCATCATTTGAATAATCTACTTAAGAAAAATAGTGCTTTTGTGTGAACTGAAGGGTGTATGAGAGATTTCGAAAATTTAAAAAGTGAACTTTTGAATGACAATATTTTGCATCACCCCATACTGTCAAAACCTTTCCACATGAGTACTGACAGCAGTGCTTATGGAATTGGTATAGAAGTTTTCCAAGAAATCTGCAATGGCAAAGAAATCGAACACAGGACTATTGCGTTTGCAAGTAGAACTCTAACAAAATACGAGAGAAACTACACTATATCGGAAAAGGAAGCTTTAGCCATTATATGGGGGTTAAAGAAATTCAGAAATTATCTGTGGGGCCATAAGCTCATCATACATACTGACCTCAAAGCTTTAACTTTTCTTAAAGATTGTCGTTTACTTAATGGTAGGCTAACTCGTTGGGCTTTGTACCTGCAACAATTTGATTACGAGATTTGCTATGTTAAGGGTACTGAGAATTATGTGGCAGATGCTTTATCTCGATTGCCTAATGGTATGAGTGAAGTGCTCAATGAAAATGGCGAAGAGGGTACTTTTCAGATCAGGTATATGAAAGAGGTTTCAGGAAAAAGGAAAATTGAGCAAATATGTAAAAATATGAGATACCATCAGAATGAGGATCCGACATGGAAATCTGTGAAGGTAAATTTTGACAGTGTGCAGTATCCTCAAATTAAGAAATATTACAAAATTTTTAAAGGCATTTTATATAGGAGGAAAGATTTAGTCACTGAGGAATGGAGAGTATGTTGGCCACACCAGTTTGATACTGATGTCATAGATTATTTTCATTTAGCATTGGGGTATAGTGGGCCAAAGAAATGTTTGGATAAATTGAATAATGTAATAGTGATTGCTGATAGTGTCAGTAAGAAGGTAAATGAACGAATTAAGTCGTGCGATGTCTGTCAAAGGGCCAAAGTACCGAACAGAACTAGTAGAGGTCCAATGCAAAATACATTACCTGAAGACGCCCTAGAATTATTATCAGTAGATCTGTATGGTCCCCTCCCAAAGACTTTGGGAAATTGTGCATATATTTTAGTAATTTTGGAAGTATTCTCAAAGTCTGTGAAATTATACCCCTTGAAAAAAGCAACAGCAAAAGCTGTATTTAGTAGGATGGTTGAATACTTCAGAACCATCGGTAAACCCAAGGCAGTACTATCTGACAATGGACCCCAGTTCATATCCAAAATTTGGAAAGAAGGAATGGAGCAACATGGTGTGGAGGTTAAATATATCTCAGCCTACCATCCTGCTAGCAACCCGGTTGCAAGGTACATGCGAGAAATCGGGAGATTGTGTAGAACGTAATGCAGTCATAACCATAGAGCCTGGTGTAGATTTATATCGGACTTTGAGAATGTCATGAACACCTTACATCATGAATCTACTGGGTTCCCACCGGAAGAAATTTTGTTAGGCAGCAGAAGTAAAAGTTTAATTGAGGAAAAACCAGAGTTTCCGCCTTGTACAAGCTTGGGGTTGAATCAAAAGAAAGAATTAGTCAGAAAAAGGGCGAAGCAAAAAGCTGAATCTAGATCTAAAAGACATGATAAAAATCTGAAAGTTTCAAAATTTAAAATTGGGGATTATGTTCTTTTAAAAACCCAAGAAAAATCTAGTGAACTGAACCATGAAATTTCCAAATTTAAATATATTTTTAATTGACCGTATATAATACAGAACATTCCACACGATAATGCTTACTACCTGATCTACCCAAAATCCAAAAGACCTTTAGGTGTAAGAAATACTGTGGACCTGAAACTGTATGTTCCTAGAAGTGAGTGACCTAAGTACACTCAGAGAGCAATTTGCAGTAAATATGCTGTATCTTATGCTGAAACTAATTTATTCCAAATGTAACTAATCTTTGTAAATATACGTGTACCAATATCGGTGTGCTAATGTACTTATGTGAGTTTCAGATTTCCAAATGTACTGTAAATGTAAAGATGTATGGAGAAAAGGGATGAAAAGAAAGGGTAAATGCTGCAAGCCAAATAAAAGATGGGACTGTCAAAAACCAAAGTAGGCAGTATATGAGTCATAATATAAAGGACTGCCAAAAATCAAAGAGGGCAGATAAATAGTCAAAGGAGAATTATAAGTGTGGTACAGGAGATGTGATAAAAAGGTGCGAAATGGACTGCCCAAATCTGAATAATAGGCAGCAAAAATATGTAGTGATTTTTCTAAATATTATTGTGTGTTCTTTTTTTTTAGTAAGTAAGGAAATTGACTGCCATTCAATGCAAGCAGCAACAAATTGTCTTATAGTGTATATAGATATTTGCATTTGCTTTTGTAGTTAAATGTTTGTGTTCCAGATTTTGAAATTATTTCTTTGAGAAATTTAGTAAAAATGAGAAATTTGCTATTTAAATAATGTTGTGATAGGAGGTTGGACTGTACCAAAGGCACTTAAGTGAATGATAAGTAAATGTTCTTGATATGTTAAAAAGTGTAGACCTATATAATGTGAGTGAAAGGAAGTTTGTGGTATAAATTTTTTTGGGACATTCACATAAAGATTCAGAACCACTGTATAAATATAAAATTTAGTGTTCCCATCAAATTTGCACTTAGTGAAATTTACTGGAAACAGGGGCATGTGTAACAACACCAACGCTATTCTATTGTACATATAATAATTTTTTCTTCTGATTTTAGTAAATTAGTGTAATTGATATTCTGTTTTCATTTCTTTTCTTTTCATGTCATTGTGTTGAGGAAACTATAAACAACTTTCGATGTGAATATTAATGTTTATGTCAAATTACAAGTAATATTATAACAATATTGAAATGTAAGACATGTTGAAACAATTGTAAGATGTCGAAGTTGTAATTGTGCGTCTGGTCCATATGTAGGCAATGCATTAGGATATGTAGAATGCAAAACCTTTGGTGAATACCCTGTCTGTAGGGGAGCGGTAAAAGGTGGATGGCAGGCGAGCGCAGGAAAATGCACACGGGCGCTGCACGGCATAACGGGCTCAGCAGTAGTAGTCGGAGTTGGGCATCGGTCTGAGAAACACGCTCTGGATCGAGGAGGCTCTCCTGGAAAACGTGATTTCATTGAGCCTCGGATGTGCCGTTTCCGACGACTATACAGCATGGCTATATTCCATAGGCACTAAACGGAAAAGTATTGCAACGCTAAGAAGAAGCAAAGTGTCGATACATCAAGAGCCATAACTGTGATTGTATGTGTGCTTTGCGCCTCGCCATCTCGCCGCCCGCCAACCGCCGCATCGACATGAACAGGTTGAAACTTTTAGTACTGTATTCGTGTGGACCAGTGTTACTTTTGTTCCTGACTGTTTAATAACAACTTAACTTTTTCCAGAACTGTCCTATCATTTAATTATCCTCATCACTAACCTAGACAGGGTCCTTTCCACATGTTGTGCAATCTGAGTGTCCCGAGATGAAGATTTAAAGTTTATGTTAATAATACTTACCTGCAGACCTATCTATGTTAGAAAACTGTTTAAAGAACTTTGTTGTTAAAGAATATATAAGCTAATAATATAGGTCTGACAAAGTTGGAAGATAATGTTGAAATTGGTTTAGAAATGAAGGCTAATTAATTTGAGACAAAAAAATAATGGTAGTTAAATGAGCAAGAAATAAGACAAAAAAGAGTAGTAAATCATATATTGGAAATCTTGAGTGCTTAATGATTTAAATAACAAAAATTTCAGTACAGTGATCATAACAGTTTCAGGGTCTCCCCCGCCCCCCCCCCCCCTTTTTTTTCTTTTCTGTTCATTTAAATTCTGAAGTGTACTGAACTGATTTGACCAGCAAAGTGAAAGTCAATATAAAACCAAAATTTATTAGTGTTTTACCTTTTTCAAAATTGACATTGTATGTGTGTTTCAAAAGTGCTATTTCTAGGGTAACCTATGCCCGATTTTAATCAGATCAATAGACAGTACGAAGTGTGTAGTAAACATTATAGTTTATTGTTGTGTATTTATGGCTTGTCCATATTAGTACAGAAAGTGAAATTATTAGTTCAGTAGATTTTTCGTTCTAAAAATTACCATATTATGCAGTGTTATTACGTGTTGTATAGTATAATAGTGCATCAACTTGTACAGGGGAGAAACTCAGTTAATGCCTAATTGGGCTGGCGACTGTATTATTAACAATTTGGTAGCATCTGATGTGTCGTTTCTTGTCCGTCCTAACGTGTAGTTGCACTTGAGACTTGCTTGACGTATCATTGTTGTTACTGAGTGGGTGAAAGTCTGATTTTGCCTCCATTCTGGTACACACGGTCAACATATATACCAAAATCCTTTCTTATAAGGTGAAGCCCGTCAACTTACCATAGTACAGGCTTTAATAAGTATCGTGCGCAGTAGCGTAGTGTTACAGCTGGACTGTGACTGATCTAATCTTTGATGCCAGAACACTGATCATGTGTTGTGATGGTGATGGTGAAGTGCTACAATGTGGTCAAAGCAAAAACGGTGCAATCAAATAAGCACAAAACCAGTAAAAACTTTTGCATATAATGAGCTAACTAGAGAGTTTATTCAAATTTATAAATTTATTTTTGCATTTAATTAATATGGTGTGATTTTATAATTTGTGACACATATAAGAAATTTAAGCTGATAACACCAAACAATGGAAACTCCAGATAGGAATATCAAGAACGTAGGCAAAGATAGATTTCTGCTTACCATGAAGAAGACAAATCAAATTGCAGTCCCCACCCCCTCCAGATCGCTGCTTGCATCCCACATGATGCTGCATTCCAGACGAGATGATGGACTTCGCGGTTGTGTGTGCGTGAGGTGTGCTTGCTTGTTAGTGTGTGTATGAATGTTGTGTGTATGTGATTCTCTTTACTGACAAAGCCTGTGGCCAAAAGCTGTATGTGAGTGTCTTTTAATCATGCCTGTCTGCAACTTGACGTGTCTTCTTTTTTTCTACATTGTTAAGCTGATAATATGATGTTTCTCTTGAGATACATACTGTTTCACACACCACCACATAAATACTTACACTAGTGTTCTGACACACAAGTAGGTTATTCCATTTATTACATTATGTATGTTTTTACTATGTTGTGTGTGTTAAATTTGGTGCTACTTAATGTGCCAAGTTATTGAGCTAACAAGCCACGTTAAGTGGAGGTATGTAACATTACACATATTTAGGTGAGCTAATCAGCCACCCACTATTGTGATGAGGTAATATGAATTTGTTGTACATCTGAACACTTGCGGGCCCAGGTCTCAGGGTGTGCCATGGCAGTTCCAGCTTCCAAATAGGTAATGAGTATGAACTAGTCCAGGTACAAAGACTAGCTGCATTGCCAGAAGTGGGGAAAAACCCAAAGCTTGAAATTTGGATGGTTGTTACTCACATGGCCTTTATGCAGGAGATGCTCCAAGAAATGGTGGAGTGGCAGAGAATCTTAAAAATGACTGAGTGGCACTTCTTTGAGATTCAACAATAACTCACAGTCAAACATTAATGCAAATCTAAATACATCAGTAATCCCAGAAAAATGATGTGCATACAATGACACAACAATATTTCACTATCTTTAAAATTACAGGTGTTAATATTGTACAATACATGAACATGTTATCAATGAACTTCTGTATTAACAACTTTTAATCACTTGATGCAATTTCAGTAAACAATATCTCAGATGATAGCATTGCACTATAGCTACCATCCCTGAGAGCTATGCATCTCTATCTATTTTATTTATTGATTTACAATGTCTTTTATATCTGTTTCATTATGCAACAGATGTTCTGTTTGTCAGAACATCATGTATGCCATAATAACACAGCAAATGAATACAGGCATGAATACCTCATATTTTGTCATACTTCTTTTCTATATTGCCAGTAACATTATTCAAATGTTGATTGTAAGTGCTATTAAAGAGTTGTGCTAATTTAAGAATGGTCAATCACATGTGTTAGTGGACACCAAAATTGAAAAGAGAACCGAAAGATGGTTCTGTTAAAGAGGTACAAACAATAGTTTAAATAACATTTAGCAACAATCTGTCATCATTTATCATGAGCTCACTTGCACATGAATACTGACTTATTTACACACATCAAAAAAGGTTTGCATCACCCAAGTTCTGAGAGTTCCATAACCTGTAGAGAAAAACAGAGATCAACATAAATATCATTTTTGCCCTTTTTATTGCTCATAAAAACCACACATTACATGTTGTACCACCATACAGTGAGACCTTTAGAGGTGGTGGTCCAAATTGCTGTACACACCAGTACCTCTAATATCCAGTAGCACGTCCTCTTGCATTGATGGATGCCTGTATTTGTCATGGCATACTGTCAAAAAGTTCATCAAGACACTGTTGGTCCAGATTGTCCCACTCCTCAATGGCAATTCAGCATCGATCCCTCAGGGCATGTTCAATAGGGTTCATGTCCGGAGAACATGCTGGCCACTCTAGTCGAGTGATTTCGTTATCCTGAAGGAAGTCATTCACAAGATGTGCACAATGGGAGCGTGAATTGTCATGCATGAAGATGAGTGCCTCGCCAATATGCTGCCGATATGGTTGCAGTATCGGTCGAAGGATGGCATTCACATATCGTACAGCCGTTATGGCACTTTCCATGACCACCAGTGGCCTATGTCGACCCCACATGATGCCACACCAAAACAGCAGGGAATGTCCACCTTGATGCACTCACTGGACAGTGTGTCTAAGGCATTCAGCCTGACCGGGTTGCCTCTAAATATGTCTCTGACAATTGTCTGGTTGAAGGCATATGTGACACTCATTGATGAAGAGAACATGATGCCAGTCCTTATTGGTCTATTTGGCATGTTGTTGGGCCCATCTGTACCGCACTGCATGGTGTCATGGTTGCAAAGCTGGACCTCACCATGGACATTGGGAGTGAAGTTGCGCATCATGCAGCCTATTGCTCACAGTTTGAGTCATAACACAATGTCCTGTGGCTGCACAAGAAGCATTATTCAACATAGTGGCATTGCTGTCAGAGTTCCTCTGAGCCATAATCCATAGGTAGCAGTGATCCACCGCAGTAGTAGCCCTTGGGCAGCCTGAGTGAGACATGTCATCAACAGTTCCTGTCTCTCTGTATCTCCTTCATGTCCGAACAACATTGCTTTGGTTCACCACGAGATGCCTGGACACTTACCTTTTTGAGAGGTCTTCCTAGCACAAAGTAACAATGTGGACATGATCAAACCATGGTATTGACTCTCTAGGCATGGTTGAACTACTGACAACTTGAGCCGTGTACCTCCTTCCTAGTGGAACGTCTGGGACTGATTGGCTGTCGGACCCCCTCCATTTAATAGGCGCTGCTCATGCATGGTTGTTTACATCATTAGGCGGGTTCAGTGACATCTCTGAACAGTCAAAGGGACTGTATCTGTGATACAATATCCACAGTCAACGTCTGTCTTCAGGGGTTCTGGGAACTGGGGTGATGCAAAACTTTTTTCGATGTGTGTATTTAGGGACAAACCTCTATTTATGTTTATTAAAAATGGTTTGAGATTGACTGATTGTTTATAACATTTCTTTATTTAAATATAGTCATAATATGTTAGTTTAGTCCATGAAGTGGTCAAGATGAGTTAAATTATGTTTGCAGTGTGTAAGAATGATGTATGTTTGGTGGGGATGGCCTTCAGCCAGTGGAAAAGTAGACAATAGCAGAACACTATAGGAGTAAAGTGGAGACTGGGACTTTTTTTCAAGTGATGAACTCAAGGGAGCGATCATGGACACTATTACGTGAGTTCTGGAAGAAGGCAGGCCTGCCATTGATAACAAGTGGTACTTGATTTTGGAGATGTTTGATTCTGGGCAGTGAATGGCCACTGCTGTACTTTAAACTTCTGAAGGGTCTTTATATTTTGAGAGGCCTGAATGTGCTCCAGAGTAGGGGTCTCAACTATTTCTGCTTGATTTATGGGACTAAGAATAGACAGAGTATGAGTGACTATTCTTTGCATCACATGTGTTAATTTGTGAATCATGTTGAACTCTGAACTGTTTTAATCTGGTGAATATTTTGTGTGCCGTGATTATGAAATTGACTTTGTTTTTGCATATCTTTGATGACTGTTTAGTTTGGGGATTTTGCTACCCTTCTCATATCACTCTCAATGTAACTTAACTGCATTTGATGAAGGTACTTTCTGTTGCAATTTAACTGAATATCATAGGACAACTTCCTGTTTATTTAAAATGTCTTTTCTTGAATAAAAATTATTCAACCTAATTCTCTATCATCTACACCAGTTACAGATGTTAGAATAGAAGCCTTGTTATTAAATTACTCATTTAATTTCTATTTTATATTTCTGTGTACTTTATTAACTCACAATTCTAGCCAATGCATCGACTATTTGACTGCAGGATCACAGTTACAAGCTATGTAGAGAAAGTTAGTTGGAGGGCATTAGAGCAGACATGTGCAGCTTGACCTATGTCTATACTTACTTATTCTTTTTAAACGGAAGCGTGCATAGCCCAAGTACCTAAAGTACAAGTAACCACAAGTAAAAATGCAACTGGTTTGCTCGTATGGGATGCTGTTTAGGAATGACAGTCTTCACACCATGCTTTATATTTTATCAACATCTACATGCATATTACTTCAAGATTTATCAAAGAAGAATTCTTCGTGGATCAGCTGTGAAAAGTTGGAAGTTATGACTAGTATTATTAGCTGAGCCATTGATATGTAACAGGTACATGAATGATCCTATTACATTCCCCTGAAGCAAGACACAAGTCAGATACTTCCAAATTGAATTTTTCATTCTGCAGTAGTGTGTGCACTGATATGAAAGTTTCTTGCATATTAAAACTGTGTGCTGGACTGAGAATCCAACTTGGGAAGTATGCCTTTTGTGGGCAAGTGCTCTACCAGTTTAACTATCAAAGCATGACTCATGGACCTATCCTGACATCTTTGGAAGTTAGAGGATGAGGTAGAGGTGGAAGTAAAGCTGTGAGAATGGATCATGAGTTGTGCTTGCATAGCTCAGTCGGTAGAGTACTTGGCCATGAAAGACATAGACCCCAAGTCTGTGTCTCAGTTTGGCACACAGTTTTAATCTGCAAGGAAGTTTCAAGCCAGATATTAATTATTTCTTCTTTGCACAGACTAGGAAGCTATATTCTACATAAAAATTTTCACCTCAATCCAACCTCCGCACAAACATTTTCTTAAGTAGATACATGTATGGAAATAAAACAAAAATTTTTCAAAACTGTAAAAACGTCAAGTTCATTTCTATCAGTGACACTATATTTTATAAAATGTGGGGATGGAAAGTTATCTCATGTAATGCAAGTCAAAGGAGTTGAACTGTGCTGCCCTGTATTACAGTCTTTTAACCTAGTTGACATAATCTGCCACTCTGATCAACATATGACCAGTGGTATACATGTGTTAACTGTTACAGGATTTATGTAAGCATCTAACTTCTGTAGAGCAGAAATGGAGAAAGTAGGAGCTGTCACACACATCAGGAACTGTCATTAGTTTAAGAACACAGATAGTCATTAATTTTGTGACTAAAGTAGAATTTCACAATAAATCCTTCACAATAATAAGTGTTTGCTGAGCACCTGCAGGTAATTTTCATCTATTCATAAAACACCTTGAAATTCTATTGGCCTGTTTAACAGAAAAAATAGTGGTTGCTGGTAATTTTAATGTCAGTTTTCTTAAAAATTCTTCCGGTAAAAATTTGTTGCAGTCAGTAATAGTCTGTTCTGACACTGACAATGTTGAGTGTTTATGGAAAAAGTTCAAGGCAATCGTAAAATGCGTTTTAGACAGGCACGTGCCGAGTAAAACTGTGAGGGACGGGAAAAACCCACCGTGGTACAACAACGAAGTTAGGAAACTACTGCGAAAGCAAAGAGAGCTTCACTCCAAGTTTAAACACAGCCAAACCCTCTCAGACAAACAGAAGCTAAGCGATGTCAAAGTTAGCGTAAGGAGGCCTATGCAAGAAGCGTTCAGTGAATTCGAAAGTAAAATTCTATGTACCAACTTGACAGAAAATCCTACGAAGTTCTGGTCTTACGTTAAATCAGTAAGTGGCTCGAAACAGCATATCCAGACACTCCGGGATGATGATGGCATTGAAACAGTGGATGACACGCGTAAAGCTGAAATACTAAACACCTTTTTCCAAAGCTGTTTCACAGAGGAAGACTGCACTGCAGTTCCTTCTCTAAATCCTCGCACAAACGAAAAAATGGCTGACATCGAAATAAGTGTCCAAGGAATAGAAAAGCAACTGGAATCACTCAACACAGGAAAGTCCACTGGACCTGACGGGATACCAATTCGATTCTACACAGAGTACGCGAAAGAACTTGCCCCCCTTCTAACAGCCGTGTACCGCAAGTCTCTAGAGGAACGGAGGGTTCCAAATGATTGGAAAAGAGCACAGGTAGTCCCCGTCTTCAAGAAGGGTCGTCGAGCAGATGCGCAAAACTATAGACCTATATCTCTGACGTCGATCTGTTGTAGAATTTTAGAACATGTTTTTTGCTCGAGTATCATGTCGTTTTTGGAAACCCAGAATCTGCTATGTAGGAATCAACATGGATTCCGGAAACAGCGATCGTGTGAGACCCAGAAAATATTAGATACAGGCTCCCAGGTAGATGCTATTTTTCTTGACTTCTGGAAGGCATTCGATACAGTTCCGCACTGTCGCCTGATAAACAAAGTAAGAGCCTACGGAATATCAGACCAGCTGTGTGGCTGGATTGAAGAGTTTCTGGCAAACAGAACACAGCATGTTGTTCTCAATGGAGAGACGTCTACAGACGTTAAAGTAACCTCTGGCGTGCCACAGGGGAGTGTTATGGGACCATTGCTTTTCACAATATATATAAATGACCTAGTAGATAGTGTCGGAAGTTCCATGCGGCTTTTCGCGGATGATGCTGTAGTATACAGAGAAGTTGCAGCATTAGAAAATTGTAGCGAAATGCAGGAAGATCTGCAGCGGATAGGCACTTGGTGCAGGGAGTGGCAACTGTCCCTTAACATAGACAAATTAATGTATTGCGAATACATAGAAAGAAGGATCCTTTATTGTATGATTATATGATAGCGGAACAAACACTGGTAGCAGTTACTTCTGTAAAATATCTGGGAGTATGCGTGCGGAACGATTTGAAGTGGAATGATCATATAAAATTAATTGTTGGTAAGGCGGGTACCAGGTTGAGATTCATTGGGAGAGTGCTTAGAAAATGTAGTCCATCAACAAAGGAGGTGGCTTACAAAACACTCGTTCGACCTATACTTGAGTATTGCTCATCAGTGTGGGATCCGTACCAGATCGGGTTGACGGAGGAGATAGAGAAGATCCAAAGAAGAGCGGCGCGTTTCATCACAGGATTATTTGGTAACCGTGATAGCGTTACGGAGATGTTTAATAAACTCAAGTGGCAGACTCTGCAAGAGAGGCGCTCTGCATCGCGGTGCAGCTTGCTCGCCAGGTTTCGAAAGGGTGCGTTTCTGGATGAGGTATCGAATATATTGCTTCCCCCTACTTATACCTCCCGAGGGGATCACGAATGTAAAATTAGAGAGATTAGAGCGCGCACGGAGGATTTCATACAGTCGTTCTTCCCGCGAACCATACGCGACTGGAACAGGAAAGGGAGGTAATGACAGTGGCACGTAAAGTGCCCTCCGCCACACACCGTTGGGTGGCTTGCGGAGTATAAATGTAGATGTAGATGTAGATCATTTAACTCCATTCCTATGGTTAACTTTCCAACCAGGGTAACTAATTGCTCAAAAAATAGCCACTAATTATATCTTTCTATAAAGGTCTAACAAACACAATTATATCACAAAAACATAGTCAATAGTGTCACAGACTGTGATATGCAGTTTCTTTTGTTAAATGTTAGTACTGTTCAGGATACAATCTCAAATAAATCTGAATTCAAGGGACAGTCAGTAAGACAAATACTGATTATTTTAGTTAACTCCTGGAAGACATGAACTGGAGTGAGGCATACAGTGCTCATGGCATGAATGAAAAACACAATAACTTTATTAATAAAGTTCTTTCCTCATTTGAAAGCTGTTTTCTCCCAAAATTATCCCAGATTAGACTAAATTCTACAAACAGGCAATAAGATTACCTTTTAATAAGGAACCTTTTGAGTGCAAGGTCACAAAAGGTCAACAATATTTACAGCATTCCACGCTCCACATATTATCTACCATGCAACCACAATATTGGCTGCTAAAGGCAACAGGTAGTGGACTGGAAGTAACCAATGGTGAGCACAGCATGAGGCTGTAGAGCATAGTTGAACTCCTTAGTCAAGAAGTAACTAACAACACTGCTACAGTGTTCACACAAAGCAAAGCAATGCTAACAATAAAAAAAGCAAACATTGCATTATGTCTACAACAACAGTTGCCAAAGTTGCCATTTTGTCAGAAAGCACCCCAAGGAATTTCACAGAGTGAGAAAGAAGTGGCACATGAAGTATTAGCATTTCTACAAGATGAGTCAGTGGAATGTGTGGTGTTGTATATGCCTGACTGTGCAGACAGTGTACATGAGGAGTACAATGATGACAATATGTGCATAACAAGTGAAAGTGATATTGAAACAGGTGTCAAGCTATGTAGTTCATCATTCTTGTTGGATAGGGAGCAACAAATCTGTTCTCCAGTGAAATGTAGTGAAGGACAATTGTTGTCCAAGGAGCAGGTACTAAACAAAATTACATGCATGGAAGATCATACCGGCATAGTAAAAAGCAATTATGAAAAGATTTTGAATAAGTCCACAGCAATATGACCATGTAATGCATAAGAAAAACTATGCATATTCAAGGGAGGAAAAGGCACACTTATTATGAAAACAGGTGTTTGTGCATATCAAGGCTGCTTGATACAATTTACAGGATGTGCATGATAGTGACCTAGTACGTTATGCACATCAAATTGTCTGCAGCATAGATTATAGTGATTTCAATGGAAGCAATAACTTCAAATAATGTTGGATAACTTCAAATAGTGCTACAGAATTGGAAGATGTAAGATAATAAAATTTCATTGCAAGAAATATTGCAAAGTATTGAAGGTAACAACATGAGCATCAAAGAAACTGCATTACAAGAAAAAGATAATCATATTAGATAACAAAATAAAAATGAGGAAGTTGGTAGAACCAGAGATGAAGAGGAAAAGATAGGATTAAGAGTAAATGATACATTGATAAGAGGTGTGTAGTGTTGACAACTTTTTAATAATCATTCCATAACAGTTACTGAAATGATAGAGTTGTCAGATTCAGTAGGTGCTGCCATGGAATATCTAAAATAGTCATTACAAATAACTTCAGCAACATGAATATTAGGTCCAAGCACAATAATGCTGACAAGGAAATGTACCTGAAAGTGAAAAAGATTTACAGGTCTGCAATCAAGGCAGCTAAGAGCAAAGCAAATGATATATATATATATATATATATATATATATATATATATATACTGAACTCAGTAAATAAATGCAAAGCTGCATGGGAAATTATTAAAACAGAAAGTAACTGTGATGATAAAGTATACCAGACACCAATTCCACCTCATGTTCTAAATGCGCATTTTGTCAGTCCTCAGTCAGATAACAGCATTATGGAGAATGTGAGTAAGGCAGAGGCACTGCTGCCAAAAATGAACAGTAAGCAGACAGACAGCTTTCACTGGATTTGTGTAACTGAGAAGATGGTCAATAAATCAATAGCTAAGCTCAGTAATTCTAGAGCAGAGGATTACTATGGTCTCTCAAATTATGTTACTAAATATATCAAAACTCGAATTGTAATGCCACTGACTAAAATAATCAACAAAATTTTAAATGAAGGTAATTATCCAGAATGCTTAAAAATATCTGTAGTTAAACCAGTACATAAGAAAGGAGATATAGCATCACCAGATAACTATTGACTAATATCACTTATACCCATAATATTAAAAATAATAGAATACTCCAGGCATAAACAGATGAGTCAATATTTTGAACACGATGATATACTCACCTCCTCACTTTGTGGTTTCAGATCCAGCCTTTCTACAGTCAAAGCAGTTGAAAGTATGGTAGCAAAAATATACAGTTGTTTTGAAAATAAAGATATTATCTGTGCAACACTGTTCGACCTCAGGAAAGCTTTTGGTACAGTCTCACACAATACTCTCACAAAAAAACTCTACCACTACAGAGTGAGAGAGAATGCCCTATGCCTAATGCAGTCATACTTGTACAATAGAAAACAGTCAGTTAAGGTAAATAATCAAATGTCAGAATGTCTCCCAGTTGTAAAGGGTGTAGCTCAAGGATCTGTTCTTGCACCTTTCCTTTTCATTATTTATATAAATGATTTACCTGCAGTTGTATCCTGTGATGCTGTGCTATATGATGATGATACAACACTCGTCACATGTGATTCCAATCTTGAAAATGTGCAACACAGTATGGCAGTGGCAATGGAAAGGTGCACTACTTGGTTTGAGGCAAATGTACTGCAGAAGAATGATAGTAAAACTGAAGCTATTGTATTCAATCCGAATGGTCCCAGTCATGATAACAAAACAGTAAAATTATTAGGATTTCATATCCCCACACAGGGAAGATGTGTGGCAACTTGGTACATGCCATATATCTGCTGTACAAACTAAGGAAAAGTGTCAGTTAAGAACTTCTGTTATATGCATATTTTGCAGTCTTTCATTTGCACCCAAGTTATGGAATACTACTATGGGGCAATTCTGTAGGCTCAAAATTAGTGTTTAAATGGCAAGAGAAAGCCATAAGGTGAATAGCAGAACTTAGCCCTTATGCATCATATTAAGATTATTTTAAGAAACTGAATATAATGACAATTCCTGGCCTGTGTATTTACAACTGCCTAGTCTTCATTAAAGAGAATCTGAGTAAATTTGACTTAAGGGGAACAGTTCATGACCATAACATAAAAAGTGGACATACAATTAAACACCATATGCTAGGCTTGCAAAATCTCATAACAGCTACAAATATCTTGGTCCTGTCTACTTCAACATATTACCTGAAAATGCCTACTCAGTGCCAGTAAATAAATTTAAAACCAGTCTTCAAGATGGAGTAATTTACTCTGCTAAAGAGTTCCTTGAGTATGTGACAAATGACCCATTTTTCTTATGAGAATGAACTATAACTTAACTGCAAACTATACATATGCCACACTGTGCAACTATTTTATTACTGTTTCATGTACTTATTGTTAATTATCTGTTTAATTATGTGTTTATCAGTCACTGAACTATGTAGTTCACTTATCTTGTAATTGATCTATTAGGAAACTTCTTCTTGTTATTGACATTTCCATAATTATGTATTGTATCCATCTTGGATTATTATATTGTAGTTAATAACATTTGTCATGTCAAAGTTTATATTATTATTATTATTATTATTGTTATTATTATTAAGTTAACACTTATAACACCAATTGCATGTAAATATGCTCAATGGTGAAATAAAACATTTGCATTTGTATTGGGTCAAGTTACCTGATCGTTAACAGCAGAAACTACACCAGTAGTAACGTCCACCATGAAGTCTTTAAAATTGAAAAATAAAAGTGATTAAGATAAAATAAGAACAAAGTTAGTTAAAGAGTGTTTTTCAGAGTTTGGAACATTTCCCCAACTGACTCAAATAATGTGCTACAGACGGGCCACAGGTGTATGTTCTACCAATTACGGTGGACAGCTGTGAATACGGAATAAGAAGTCCTGGACCAAGGCAAAATAAAACTAAATTCGCTTTGCATCTGTCTTGTAGCAAGCTGCAAAATGGTCAGTGTCTGTTCATCAGTGAGATGGCTGAAATTAATATTCTGGAACTAACCCTTCCAGTCTTAACACTCTGAGTTCACTCAATGAGTCTACTCAGTCCCACCCGATTCCAGGTCCAATCATCTTGGAGCATTTTGATAATCACCATATTACCTCAGGTGGTCAATCCACCACCAGTATTACTGGTGTAACTGGTCTTTTGGATTCTGCGGCAGCCAGGTTAAAATGCAGTGTGATTCAGCAGAGGAAGTCAGAGTCCTCTGGCCAACTTAAAACCAAAACAAATACATTTTTTGCAACACTTAAAATAAAAACACTTTCTCAACAATGTAAACTTCATAAACTGGAACATACATTAAAGGAACAGACAATTCAAATTTTGGCACTTTAAGAAACACGAATGTCAGAACCATGGGTTTCTGTAATTATCGTCTATTTAAAAGTAAAACTGCTAAAAGAATACTTAATAATACAGCACATCAGGGAATTGCTTTTGAAGTTTCCAAAAATAATTTAAATTCAATAACAGAGATAAAATCTGTTAATAATACACTAATGACAATTTCTCTTAAATAAGGCATACACTTTAATTAATGCCCATATGCCAGAGAATGAGGATAACTGTAAAAAACCTAAAGAAGTTAATGAAGCTTGGGAACCATTAGAAAGCATTGTCTTGAAAATTCCCTCAAACCATGTTAAAATTTTAATCAGTGATTTTAATGCTCAATTAGGTAAAGACAAAAAATATAAGAAAATGTTGGGTGGATTTCCTGCACATAAATGGACAAACCAAAATGGCCAAAGACTTGTTGGAACATGCAAACATTTTAACCTTAAAATCATGTCTACACATTTTAAAAAGAACCCTTCAAAACAAAAAACTTGGCAGGCACTCGATACATTTATTGGGGAATTTCAAATTGATCATGTATCGATTTCATACCCTAACTACAAAGAAATTTTAAATGTCCAAGTTAGGAAAGAAGCTAATATAGATTCTAACCATTATTTAACATGAATCAAAGTAAAACTTCAACCTCAAAAACACTTTGAAACAAAAAATGTTATCCCAAACAAACTTGACAAAAAAACAATCCAACAACTGGAAAATCCTAACAGAAAAGTCCATCACAACAGCACAAAATTTAATTCCTCTTTGAAAGAAACAAAAACACCATCGGTGGAAAGTGGATTGTGAAAGAGCGGTTAAGTCTAGGCATGAGGCATTCAAAAATTGGAATAGTAACAAAACTAAAAATACGTACAACACCTTTCTAACTGTAATCTGACAGACTAATTGAAACTACAAAAATGCCCAACTTTTAGAAATCAGAAAAGATTTTGAAAAGAACAATACAAGAAACTTTTATAAAACATTTAAAACAAAACTAACTGATTACTGCTCTCAAAGTCTTTGCTTCGAAAATGGAAATGTCTGTTTGGCTCTTAACAACCAAGAAAATTGTAAGGTAACTGCTAATTATTTTGAAAAACTATTAAACTGTCGAGAACTAGCGAATAAATTCCAACCACAGCAAACTAATAACATCAAACCTAACTCTAAAGAACCTGATGAAATCAAAATAATTAAACAGATTATAAGACTTAAAAACAATAAAGCATCTGAAGAAGATGGTATAACAAAATCAGTTGGTTCTAACACTATAAAAGAGATCACTCAACTAATAAGACATATCTAGCAAACTGAGAAAGTACCTAAGGTTTGGAAAACTGTCCTAATTCATCCATTGCATAAAAAAGTGGATAGAACCAATTTTAATAATTACCAAGAAATCTCTCTTCTCCTGGTCACATACAAAATTCTGTCGCATTGTTTACTTGATCAAGTCAAACGACAGTTAGAACCTAAAATTGTTGAATACCAAGCAGGCTTTAGACCAAACAGATCCTTTGGGAACAAATTCTTAATTTAAAACTAATCCTTAGGCACCAAAGGATTTCTGGTAAGAATATAGTATGTACATCCCTAGTAACAAGTCTCTCTTCCAATACCCAACAGATGAACAGGAAATGCTAAAAACAATAGGGGGAGCTAAAATCAAAATTTTCCTCTGGTACTGACAACATACCAGACCATATCATTAAAAAAATGTGCACCTTTAGTAGTTAGGCCCATGGTAGACATATGCAATAGTTCACTTTCTCAGGGAATCTTCCCAGAAAGGTTAAAAATAGCTAAAGTGAAGCCATTGTACAAAAAGGGTGAAAACAGATATAACAAATTATAGGCCAGTCTCTTTACTATCTGTTTTTTTCTAAAATAATTGAAAAAATCTTTTATAAAAGACTCATAGATTTCATTGAAAAAAATAAAGTTTTCTCAGCTACACAGCATAGTTTCCGAAAATGTAAATCCACTGAGAAAGCTATTATCGATTTCTTAAATGAAGCTTTAAATGCATTAAATAAAAAAGAACACATAGCAGCAATATTCCTAGATCTTTCAAAAGCATTTGACATCATTAACCATGGTCTATTGCTTAGAAAGCTAGAAAATGTTGGGGTCAGAGGCCCAGCCTATGAGTGGGTAAAATCATATCTACAAAACAGACACCAAATAGTTGAAGTCTTGTACAAAGAAGGAAAAAATTTAACTTCCTATCAATCAGAAAAACAGTGTGTTAAATATGGTGTGCCGCAGGGTTCCGTATAGGGACCAATCTTGTTCTTGCTGTTTGTAAATGACCTGGAACCATCCAGCCCTAACTATAAGTACATTAAATCTGCCGATGGTACAAATATACTTATCAAACGAAAGACCCCAGAAGAGCTCCAAAATGAAATAAAAAAGAGCACTTCACGTGTATCAGAATGGTTCGCAATGAACAACTTAATAATAAACACACATAAAACAAACACTTTGCATCTACACACAGTGCAGAATAAACAGCCTTTAACTGCAACCATAGAACTGTTAGGCAAAAGACTTGAAATTGAAAATAGCACCAAATTTGTGGGAGTTTGGATCCAAGATGACCTAAGATGGCAGAAACACACACAAAACCTATGTAGTAAATTAAATACCATTTGTTATAGTATAAAAATTCTTGCTGGATGCACATCAATGCAAGCCATAAAAAATGTGTACTATGCCCAAGCAGAATCATTACTAAGATATTGTTTAATTTGCTGGGGAAATTCAACACCCAGCAAAAGCTCTTCTATTGCACAAAAAAGAATTATAAGAGCTGTGGAAGGCTCAGCACCTCGATCTTCATGCAAACCCTCATTTAAAAAGCTTCATATTCTTCCAGTACCATGCCTACATATCCTAGAAACAATCATGTTTATAAGGAAAATCGTAGATGAAAATAGCAAGATTGCTCCAAAAAAACAAAATATCCATTCATATAACACAAGGAATAATCAAGATTTACATATGCAGTTTTCACATACAACACTAAAACAAAAAGGACCCTTGAAAGCAGGAAAAACACTGTATAACAAACTATCTAAAAAAATTAAGGCAATAACTGGCATGCATAAATTCAAAACTGCAGTGAGTGACTACTTGCTATGAATTGCTACTATAGTGTTGATGAATATTTATCTACAATGTAAATATGTGAAAAATTTAAATAGTTTATACCATTAAGGCCAAAATAAGAAATGTGTACATGTAGATTTATCTGTGTATTATATGTGGTCTATTACATATATGTGTGTCTGTATAATCAAGGCCGAAAGTATGAAATGTGTGCATGTAAAATTTATTTGTGTATTTGTGAAATGTTATTCCCATATGTTAGAGTTATATTGCTAAATACTGAAAACTATACAACAGTTTTTCTTTTAACTTTATTGCAAATTATTTGACTTGTCCTATATCATTATGTACCCCTGTACAGTGTATGATAGGACCAATAAATATACAATATACAATACATTTGTGGCTTTTAAAAGGCCTACAACTCAGTTGATCATGAATCTCTTTACCAAATTTTAAAGGAGCAAGGGCTAGATAATAAAACTCTAACACTGATTAAGGAAATGTTAACTGACACTACCTCTAAAGTTAAATTCATGGGAGAAATTTCTGGACCATTTGATATAAAGACTGGTGTTAGACAGGGAGATGGACTCTCCCCATTAGTGTTTAACTGTGTTTTGGAAAAGGTGATTACAGAATGGTGAGAGCAAAAGTCGAGTCAAAGTATAGGCAGAGGTAATGTTAGAATAGATAGCCTCACCTTTGCAAATGATCTGGCAATTTTAACTAGGGGTATTACCACAGCTCAAAAACAAATTGTAATTCTTAAAGAAGTTGTGGAAAAAGTAGGACTACAAATAACATTCAGTAAAACAGAATATGTGACATGCAACAAGCAAGAACCAGAGTTTTTGAACACAAAATAAGGAACAATAAAAGGGTTTCTCAGTTAAAACACTTGGGGGAAATCATATGAGAAAACAGTATGGAAAAAGCTGCAAACAAAGATCACTATTGAAAAATGGCATCTGCATTCAGATCAACACAAAATATTTATAATAAAAAATCGCTTTCTAAATTCAGTAAACTTAGGCATTACAACACTGTAATCAAACCTGAAAGTCTTTACGGAGCAGAAACTTTAATTTTAAATAGAAAGAGGGATATTGAAGAAATTCTAGAGAAAGAAAGAAAGATTAGTAGGAAAATATTAGGCCACAAAATCACTGATGGAGAAACTTTTAGGCTGAGAAGTAATAAGGAAATAGAAGAATACACAGACATACATGGTGACATGAGAAAACAAAGACTTAAATTTTATGGGCACATTAAAAGAACGGCACCCAGTATGTTGACAAAACAAATGACAGAATTCTACGAAAACAGAAGTAAGGGCAAAACTGAGCCAATTAAATGGATCGCTGTGATTAAGGAGGATCTTAAAGTAACCAGTATAACTCAGGCAGACATTACAGATAGAATAACATGCAGGCAAAAGATATTTGCTTGGAAAGCTGGTCAGAGGAAAATCAGAAAACGGACTGTAACACCATGGTCTGATGAAAGAAAGAAACTTCATTCTGAAAAGATGAACCAAATTTGGACACAAAGGAAGGCCAACCATCAAAAGTGACATTGATGGATTGTACCTCACGTGGTCCTATTGGGCCCATCCATGAATAGTAATAATGTGCTATAGTTAAACCTCTGTATAAGAAAGGAGATAAAGAAACACTGTCAAATTTCCATTCACTTCCACTTTTCCCAGAATTCTCAATTTTCCCTAAAAAAAAAGGTAATACACAATCTGCTTCTTAACCACCTAATTAATGACATATTGGTAAAGACACATTTCAGATTACTTAAGTGTTCCGATATTGAGAAGGCTATCTATGCATATAGTGAGAATGTACTTAATTCATTAAACAATAAGTGACAGGCTACCGCTCAAAGACATTTGACTGTGTAAATCACAATATACCTTTGAGTACATTGGAATATTGCTGTGTAACAGGAAATGCTGCAAAATAGTTCAAATTGTATTTTTCTGGCAGGAAATATAGAGTGTCAACATGTGTTAAGCTATCAGGCATGGTCTCCCACAAGGTTCCATCTTATGGCACATTTTCTTGTGTATATCTGTGACCTTTCATCAGTAACATTACCACGTCAAGTTTGCTTGCTCTGTAGATGGTACAAACATTGGCATAAAAGACACCCTCATCCTGCCAACAGCCTTGTCAAAGAGGACAGAGGAGCTGACAAAGGCTCAAGACAGTTTCTTGCCTTTGTGGTGGAAACTGTCACTAAAACAGTAGAAAAATCAGCAATGATCAATGGCATCTGGTAGCAGAGGGAAATGGAAACTGCAGCAATATAGACACATAGTGTGTATCCACAGGACATGTGGGCTGTAGTTGAAAAACTGTCATGATCTATGCATTGGCAAAAGATTCTGGATTAGTCCCCTTTTTCAGACATCCAGGGGCTGTCAAGAGGGAGGCGAGCATGAGATAAAGATGGAATAACCAACAGTGGGATAACCTCCTGTGAGTCAGAGCTTGGAATGTCAGAAGTTTGAACATAGTAGGAAAGTTTGAAAAGCTGAAAAAAAATGCAAAGACTCAATATACACATAGTTGTGGTCAGTGAAGTGAAATGGAATGAAGATAAGGATTTCAGGTCAGACGAATATCTGGTAACATTTAAGCCACACTAAACTCCATGTGAATGGGACTCAGAAGGTCGAACAGCACTGACTGCCTCCCATGTCATCCTCAACCAATAAGCGTCACTGGATGTGGATATAAAGGGGCAAGTGATGAGCACACCACTCTCCCAGCCATATAAGTAGTGGCTCTAGTCACAAAAACTGACAAATTTTTGTGACTGGAGTCACTCAACCCTTGTGTTGACAATTGAGGTGCTACCTAACTGTTGTCAGTTTTTGTGACTGGAGTCACTACTTCTCAGTTAGGTAGCTCCTCAATTGCCATCACAAGGGATGAATGCACCCTGTTTGCCAAAAGCACTTGGCAGATGCAGGCAGTCACCTATCCAAGTGCTAGCCGAGCCTGACAGTACTTAACTTTTGTGATCTGGGTAATATAAACAGCAGCAGAAATGGTATACCAGGAGAAAGATTCATTATGAATAGGAAAGACGGGGAGAGGGTGAACTACTGTAAACATTTCAGTGATAAAGTTGTTCTCACCAGATTCAACAGTAAATTGATGCCAACAATGATAGCCCAGGTAGTGGTGCCAACATCGCAAGCAGAAGATGAAGAGCCAGAGAAAGTATATGACAATACTGAATGGGTAATTCAGTATGTAAAGTAAGATGAAAATCTAATAATCATGGAGGACTGGAAAATGGTGGTAGGGGAAGGAATAAAAAAAAAAGGGGGGGTTACAGGAGAATATGGACTGGGCAGTAAGGATGAGAGAGGAGAAAGACTAACTGAGTTCTGCAATAAATTACAGATGGTAATAGCGAATACTCTGTTTAAGACTCTCTTAAAAGGGCAGTCACAGATACTGGATAGACAAATGTAGGTACAAGGAAGGTAATTTATGAAGAAACCTTGGGCAACAGAGGAAATTCTTCAAATTATTGATGAAAGAAGGAAGCACAAAAACATTCAGGGAAAGATAGAAATACAGCAATAAATCATTTAGGAATGAAATAAATAGGAATTGCAGGGCAACCAAGGCAAAATGGCTGCAGGAAAGATGTGATGAAATCAAAATACAAATGATCATTTGGAGAAATGACCCAACATATAGAAAAGTCAAAATACTCTCGGTGAAATTAAAAGCAAGGGTCGCAACATTAAAGAGTGCACTGGGAATTCCACTTTTAAATGCAGATGAGAGTGGATATGTGGGAAGAGGATTTGTCTGATAACATGATAGAAGAAGAAATTGGAGTCAATATGAAAGACATGGGCTCCCCGGTATTAGAGTCAGAATATAAAAGAGCTCTGGAAGACTGGAGATCAAATAAGGCAGAAGAGATAAATAACATTCTATTGGAATATCTAAAATCACTGGGAGAAATTGCAACCAAATGATTATTCAAGTTTGGTGTAGAATCTATGAGGCTGCTGACATACCATCACCAAACTTTCAAAAATATATCACCTACACAATTCTGAAGATAGAAAGGGCAATAAGCACAAGAACTGTTTCACAATCAGCTTAACAGCTCACGCATCCAAGCTGCTGACAAAAGTAAGTAATGGAAAAGAAAATTGAGGATATGTTAGGTGGCTTTAGGAAATGTGAAGGTACCAAAGAAGCAGTTCTGTTGTTGCACTCGATAATGGAAGCAAAACTGAAGAAAGAAAAAGACACACTCATAGGATTTGTCAACAATAAAATTTATATGACAATTTAAAATGGTGCAAGATATTTGAAATTATCAGCAAAATAGGTGTAAGCTATAGGGAAATATGGGTAATATACAATATGTACAAGAATCAAGAGGGAACAACAAGACTGGAAGACTTAGAATGAAGCGCTCAGATTATAAAGGATGTAAGACGGTGATGGGCTCTTTCGCCCCAGATGTCCAATTTATATATCAAAGAAGCAATGAAGGAAATAAAAGAAACGTTTGAGAGTGAGATTAAAATTCAAGATGTTCTAATGATATTGCTATCCTCAGTGAAAGTTAATAAGTATTATAGGATCTGCTGAATGGAATGAACAGTCTAATAATTACAGAATATGGACTGAGAGACAAAAGTAATGAGAATTAGCAGAAATGACAACAGAAAGAAACTTATGAAAATTGGTGATAATGAAGTTGACAAAGTTAAGGAATTCTGATACCTAGAAAGCAGAATAACCCACAACACATGAAGCAAGGACGACATAAAAAACAGACTAGCCCAGGCAAAGATGGTGTTTCTGGCAAAGAGAAGTTTACTGGTATCAAACAAAGACGTTAATTTGAGGGAGAAATTTCTGAGAATGTATGTTCTAAGCACAATATTGTATGGTAGCTGAAAGGGAGAAAAGATCTGCCGATTGTGAGTGCATTTCTCTGCCAAAGATCAGGCAGATATGTACAGCAGAGGAAGGTCCTGGTGAGGGTACAATAACTTCTTTATTATTTCTTTACTAATTTATATAGTTTACAGTCCACCATGTAACTGATCTGAAGTGGCAATTGGCAGGCATAAAGATGAATACAAGTCTTTAATTAATCCAGCCAACTCATACAGTCATTTGAGTGCATTTGCATCATCATGCAATATTCTGGTGCTGTAGCAGCAGGCAAGACAGCACTGAATAGGGTGGATGCATGCTGCTTGGGAGACAGCACTAAGATGGTGTCCCTGGTATGCTGAGCTGAGGTGAGATGGGGTTGCACCACCTGTGGCTTCTGTGGCACTGGGCAGGGTTGACCAGCACTGCAGAAGGTCGTAGTGTCCCAAGGCATTGCCTGGAATCAAAGTCTGGAACAACACTGAAGAACAGAGCCAAGTGGGAGGTGCAGTGTCAGCTGTCCAGGCTGGCTGAAGTTAAATAAAGTCTTCTCAGTTTACAACCTCCATCACTTTGAATAAAATATTCAAGCATCTGATAGCAGTTTCCACTATCGTCATCAGTAGTTACAGGCACTGACTGCTGGTGATGGCATGTTGTTCTGCTTATATAGATGCAATGACAGCATCTGGAACCTTCCATAGAGGGCTGCAGTGGTGCATGTGCCAAAGGAAAGTTGGGCAGCTTCCAGTGGCTCCATCCCGCTGTTGGACCAAGTGACATCAGATGGCATGAAGGGCTGGCAGCAAATTTGAAACTGATGCTCCTACATCTCAACAAGTGTCAAGCCTCCGTCTTTGCCTTCACTTAATGTCCAAAGTGTGGTGTCACCGCTAGACACCACACTTACTAGGTGGTAACTTAAATCGGCCGCGGTCCTGTAGTATATGTCGGACCCGCGTGTCGCCACTGTGTGATCGCAAACCTAGCGCCACCACAAGGCAGGTCTCGAGAGACTGAGGAGACCTCGCCCCAGTTGTACGGACAACATAGCTAGCGATTGGACGTGCTAAGCCTTGCTCTCATTTGCCGAGAGATAGACAGTAGAATAGCCCTCTGCTAAGTTAAATGGCGACCACCTAGCAAGGCGCCATTTGTATCAGTGCCTATAGCTTACTAATATTCAAGAGAGATGTATTCCAAGGACTAATTAAAAGTTAAGTAACAAGCATCTACGTACTTTTCTTCTTATTCATTTATAAGTTCTCATGTTCCAGACTTCACGCCCGTCTGCGTTAGCCTTGCGTGCCCTATCGGCTACAGCATTGTGTCTAGGCTGTATGGTCTAGCCACAACATTATTGGCGACGAGAAAAAGAGTTTGTGTTAATTCGTTTGTGTCATGGCTTCGCCACAATCTCCGGATGTACTGTCCGAATTTTTTCGCTTGCAGAATCAGCAGTCGCAGGCGTTATTGGATGCCCTGGGACAGCTCGTCCAGGGTCAACGTGTGCTGCAACACGATGCGGCAGCCCCCGCTTCATCGCTACCACTGCCAAAAAACGCTGTTGCACCGCAATTTAGACCATTCGTGGCGGCCGAAGAAACATGGCAGGAATGGTCCCGCCAGTTCCAGTTTCATCTAACAGCCTACAGAATTCAAGGTAACGAGCGGCAGCCGTTTTTGCTTTCTTGTGTCGGTGTGTCTACCTACCGTGTGATAGTGAAATTGTTTCCCCGACGCGACGTAGCAACTCTGACCTACGAAGAAATTTTGTCTGCTTTAGATGCCTATTTCAAGGAAACAGTTAATGTAGTTGCAAAAAGGTATACGTTCTTTCGTACAAAACGTACGGCCGGTCAGACTTATAGGGAGTGGGTTGCGACATTGCAAGGACTTACTAGGGAGTGTGCGTTTGAATGTGAATGTGGACTTCCGTATTCAGATACTATGGTGCGTGATGCAATTGCACAGAACGTTTCTGATGTTCGCATACGGGAACAGATTCTGAAACTAGTAAATCCCTCCCTTCAACAAGTGATAGACATATTGGATAGGCAAGACACACTTGACTCTGCTCAGGACTCATTTGAAACTTCGCCAACAGTGTGTCACATTAACCGGCCCGCCGGGCCCGCTGCACGGGACGCTACGCGGCCCTCGCGCCCGTCACAGCAGCGGCAGCCTACCTTGCAAACACGTGCGCCGCGTAAGCAAGCAACTGTAGTGAAATCATGCCCGCGGTGTGCAGCTAGACATTCGCGTGAAAATTGCCCGTCACGCCAAGCTATTTGCTTTTACTGTCAAAAGAAAGGACATGTTCAAAGTGTTTGCCAGAAAAAGCTTAGATCAGACAATCACAATAATTCCAGGCCCTTTGCTTCGCGCTGGAATCGAACCCAGGATAATCAGGCTCGTGGACCTTCGCCCATGGACATTCATGTAGTTCATTCCCACCCGTCCAGTGACACTTTAGCTAACAGTGACTGTGTTAGTCCCACAAACAGAGTGCGTCGACGTCGCCGAAAATCCCGTGAAGTCGCAAGTGCTTCTGTACCTGTATCAGTTCAAATTGCACGTGACAGTCGCTCTTGTCGTCAGCAGGACAATAAACTTCTTGTGGACTTAGACTTTGAAGGCAAAGTGATACCCTTCCAGCTCGATACCGGAGCTGCAGTTTCATTGCTCAATCACGACACGTACAAACAACTGGGCAATCCGCCTTTGCGTGCCGCAAATGTTAAGTTACATAGTTACTCTGGACAGCATATACCTGTGTTAGGACAGTGCAGCCTTCTTGCCACATACAAGGGACAGACAAAACTTGTATCATTTTACGTTCTTCGTTCTACTTCTGCAGTGAACTTGTTTGGTTTAGATTTGTTTCAATTGTTTAATTTGTCTATAGTAAATCAGGTCCTATCAGTGAATCAGACTGTGCCTTCCACCTGTGTTTCTAGTCTTTGTGAAGAATTTGCAGACATTTTTGCACCGGGCCTTGGTTGCGCTAAGAACTATGAAGCGCATTTGGCACTGCAAGAAAACGCGCAACCGAAATTTTTCAGAGCACGCAATGTTCCCCACGCATTGCGTGATGAGGTCGCCAGAACATTAGCCGATTTAGAATCTCAAGGTGTAATTGAACGTGTGCAGGCTTCTCTCTGGGCCTCACCCTTAGTAATTTTACCAAAACCTTCAGGAAAATTGAGACTTTGTGTGGACTTCAAGGTAACTGTGAATCCTCAACTTGTGACTGCTACTTTTCCTTTGCCCCGCCCGGAAGATCTTTTTGACAAACTGTGCCCAGGAAAATATTTTTCAAAATTGGACCTAGCAGATGCGTACTTGCAAATACCTGTGGACGCAGAATCCCAGCGCGTCTTGGTGGTAAACACGCATCTTGGCTTGTATCGCTTCAAAAGACTGCCATTCGGGTGTGCATCCGCCCCTGCTTTGTTTCAGCAATATTTACAAACTGTTTGTGCGTCGGTCCCTACTGCTGCGAACTATCTGGACGATATTGTGATCTCAGGAAAGACAGAAGCCGAACATTTGCAAAATCTCCGAACATTATTTCAGGTCTTGCGTCAGAATGGTCTTCGCTTGAGGAAGGACAAATGTGTGTTTTTTGCTTGGGACTTACCCTACCTGGGGCATGTCATAAATGCCCAAGGTATACATCCGAGTCCAGAGCACCTCCGTGCCATACAGGAGTTGCCTTCGCCACAGGATGTTAAACAACTACAGAGTGTGCTGGGTAAAATTAATTATTATGCAAAGTTTGTGCGCAATGCTTCTTCCATTTCAGCTCCGCTTCATCGCTTACGCCGTAAAGGTGTTCCGTTCGTCTGGACGACGGAATGCGAACGCGCCTTTCGCCAGTTGAAATCGGCGTTACTTTCCAATACGTGCCTTACGCCATTCGATCCCCAGAAACCCCTTTTGTTGATGGTGGATGCATCGGATTTCGGGATCGGTGCTGTGCTTGCGCACAAGGATGGCTCGCATGATCGCCCTATTGCCTTTGCGTCCAAATTGCTCTCATCTGCGCAAAGAAATTATTCCCAGATAGAGAAAGAAGCTTTAGCTCTCGTGTTTGGTGTTACAAAGTTTCACGATTTCTTGTATGGTCGTCACTTTACCATCATCACGGACCACAAACCTTTGACATCGCTTTTTCATCCGACCAAGCCTGTACCTCCACGTACAGCGCAGAAATTCATTCGCTGGTCACTTTTTCTCTCGCAGTACCGCTACGATATCTTGTATCGGTCCACTGCTAAGCACGGAAACGCTGATGCGTTGTCCCGTTTGCCTGTTGCTGAGGATAAAGCATTCGATTCTTCCGAACTTGCTTGCATGTTCATTGATTCGGAAACCGATGACGTGGTCGAATCGTTTCCGATTGATTTTCGTCGTGTAGCTACAGCCACAGCTGCTGACCCTGTCCTTGCTACTGTTTTGCGTTTTGTTGCTACGCAATGACCCTTGTCCAAGTCACGGATCGAGGATCCTTTGGTTCGTCGTTTTTTTGCCCACAAGGAGAGACTTTTTGTACGACGTGGTGTTTTGTTGTTGCGTTCTGATAATGATCAGTCCAGAGTCGTGGTCCCACGTTCGTTACAGTCCTCTGTCTTAAAGCTTCTCCACCAAGGACATTGGGGTATAGTGCGTACGAAACAACTTGCTCGTCAGCACTGTACTTGGTTCGGAATCGATACTGCGATTACGAATATGTGCTCCTCTTGCGTGGCGTGTGCCGAACAACAATCCGCACCACCGCGGAAATTCTTTGCATGGCCGAAAGCCACTTCCCCTTGGCAACGTTTGCACATCGATTTTGCTGGTCCATTCTGGAATGCTCGATGGTTGGTTGTGGTCGATGCTTTCAGTAATTTTCCTTTTGTTGTCCGGATGTCTTCCACGACGTCTTCTGCCACAATCCAAGCCTTGTCTGCTATCTTTTGCATTGAAGGTCTTCTGCAGACTATTGTTTCCGACAATGGCCCACAATTCATGTCCGCCGAATTTCAGTCTTTTTGCAAGGCCAATGGTATTCAACATCTGACATCCGCGCCGTTTTCGCCTCAGTCAAACGGTGCCGCTGAACGATTGGTCCGGACTTTCAAGTCACAGATGTTGAAACTGAAAGAATCGCATTCTCGGGAGGACGCTTTGTTGCTCTTTTTGTCTTCGTATCGCTCTCAGCCCCGCGATGGTCGCTCGCCGGCTGAATTGCTCCATGGTCGTTCTCATCGCACCTTGATGTCTTTGCTGCATCCGCCACATCAGGTTCCTGTGCAGCGGCAGACTCCTGCTTTTGCTCCTGGCGACGTTGTCTATTATCGCACCTATCGCGGTTCACGGCGTTGGCTCGCAGGGCGCATTCTTCGCTGCCTCGGTCGCGCGATGTATTTGATTTTGGGGGCCTCTGGTGAGGTGCGTCGGCATCTCAATCAGCTGCGCCTCTGTCGTCGCCTGGGTTCTGCCGCTCCCCGTCTGCTTTCAGCGACAGGTGCCGTCAGGTCAGCGCCCTGGGGACCCATCTACTGGCTCGCCTCATCCCCAGGTGTTACCGACGCTGCCTTCCATTTTGCCTCATGGCGACGCGCCGCCGCCGCCGCAGCAGCCGCCGCCAGCGCCGCTCGCAGTGGACGCGTCGCTGCAACCGCCATGCGCCTCCCTGGGTCACGCGCCGCCGCTCGCTTCCCGTGCCCAGCCGTCCTCCGCCATGGACCTCTTGCCAGCTCCGGACCAGATGTCGTCATCGCGCGTCGGATTCCCCGACGCAATGGAGGTTGACCCTTCGGCCCCTCCTGTCTCATTACGGGCGCATACACCGCATGTTGACGTGCGCCCTGGACTAGGTTTTCAGGCGTTTCCTAGCTCCCCTCGGACCGAATGGCCGGGTGCGGGTGGCACAGCCTCGCCTGTTGTTAGGCTCCCCACCTCATCGCATACGTCAACATGCGGTCCTCCCCACGGCGGGCGGAAGCCTTATCTCACGACCGTTCGCCGATTTGCGGGGGAGGAATGTGGTGTCACCGCTAGACACCACACTTACTAGGTGGTAACTTAAATCGGCCGCGGTCCTGTAGTACATGTCGGACCCGCGTGTCGCCACTGTGTGATCGCAAACCTAGCGCCACCACAAGGCAGGTCTCGAGAGACTGAGGAGACCTCGCCCCAGTTGTACGGACAACATAGCTAGCGATTGGACATGCTAAGCCTTGCTTTCATTTGCCGAGAGATAGACAGTAGAATAGCCCTCTGCTAAGTTAAATGGCGACCACCTAGCAAGGCGCCATTTGTATCAGTGCCTATAGCTTACTAATATTCAAGAGAGATGTATTCCAAGGACTAATTAAAAGTTAAGTAACAAGCATCTACGTACTTTTCTTCTTATTCATTTATAAGTTCTCATGTTCCAGACTTCACGCCCGTCTGCGTTAGCCTTGCGTGCCCTATCGGCTACAGCATTGTGTCTAGGCTGTATGGTCTAGACACAACACAAAGCCCCTTCCCTATGCCCTACTAAGTGTCTACCCCTGGTCTCTGTTAAAATTGCTGCCGTTTATTCTAATTTCAGCTGCTTTTTTTCTAGCAGAATCTGAATATGACAGTGTTTGAGCCAAAACTCTTGTTTTTTCAAATTGAATTTTATCCCCATTTTCTAGGCAATGTCCAGCCACAGCTGACTTCTCAAGTCCCCTTTGTTCAATAAGACATTGATGCTCTGCACAATGCTCAACAATAATGCAAATAGCAAACTATGCACCTATGTAGATGCTGCCACGTTCACCGTGGACACCATACAGGCCAAAAACTTAAGGATCTATGATATGCTATGCCCCATTACAAACAACATAGGTCTTTGAGTACATGGCATGTATGGCATCCCCTGTGAATGCGGCAGCATTTATATAGGTCAACACATTGGTCCACCTCTGGTCATTATGCAAGCAGTTATTCAGCTTAGCATTGACTGACAGAGTTGTTGGATGTCCTCCTGAGGGATATTGTGCCACCAAGCAGGGTAGCACAGTGGTTAACATATTGGACTCGCAATCAGGAGGAAGATGGTTCAAAACCAAATCTGATCATCCTGATTTAGGTTTTCTATGATTTTCCTAAATGGTTTACGGCAAATGCTGAGAAGGTTCCTTCGAAAGGGAACGGCCACTTTCCATCTCCATCCTTTACTAATCCAAGCTTGTGCTCCATCTCTAATGATCTCGATGTCAATGGGATTTTAACCACTAACCTCCTCCTCCTCCTCGGATATCATGCCAACTTCTGCCCAATTAGTGCAATAGACCATCAAAATCTCTGCTGGTTAGAGGGCCCTAGCCATAATGCTCCAAATGTTCTTCCTCGACACGGTATGGTTTGGCATGCACGAATACAAGCAGTAGAAACTCCTGCCATTTGTTGGGAGGCATTAGTATGTTGAAATGTACACCCAGGATGGCTTACCATGAAGGGCAACAAAATGGGGTGTAGACTATTGTCGATGCATGCTGCACTGTAGAGTTGCTGCACATAACAAGCAAATAGGTCCTGCTATGAAAAGAAATGACTCTCCAGACCACCACTCCTGGTTGTCAGGCCATATGGTGGGTGACAGTCTGGTTGGTATCAAAAATGACTCTGGGCACTATGGGACTTAACATCTATGGTCATCAGTCCCCTAGAACTTAGAACTACTTAAACCTAACTAACCTAAGGACATCACACAACACCCAGTCATCACGAGGCAGAGAAAATCCCTGACCCCGGCGGGAATTGAACCCGGGCGTGGCAAGCGAGAACGCTACCGCACGACCACGAGCTGCCGACTGGTTGGTATCCCACACCTGTCTGGGGAGTCTCCAGACATGTCTTTCCTGATCATTGGGACTCATCACTGAAGACAATTCTACTCCAGTCAGAAAGAGTCCAGGTAAGAGATGGTGAGAAATTCTACTGCTTGTATTCATGCCTGTGAAACCCCACTTTGGCCAGCTAGGTCACAGAATCTCTCCCCAACAGAGAATCTTTGGAACATTATGGGCAGGGCCCTCCAGCCACCTCAGGATTTTGATGATCTAACGCATCAGTTGGGCAGAATTTGGCACAATATCCCTCACGAGGACATACAACAACTCTATCAGTGCCAAGCTGAATAACTAACTGCTTGTGTAAGAGGCAGAAGTGGGTCAACATGTTACTGACTTGCTCAATTTGTGAAGTTGTTTCTTTTGAATCAATTATCCTATTTTTCTGAAATTGTTTATTTGTCTGTACATGCACATCACATCTACAAATTTATGTCAAATTCAGATAATTTCTTCATGGTGTGTCGTCTTCTTCTTCTTCTTCTTCTTCTTCTTTTTGTGTGTTCACCGGCTATATCCTGACATATTGCTATTTTGGGTCCCACTTTCTTGGTACATATGACCGGTTCATAGTAGGCATAACACAAACTGATGCCCTGAGATTTTCATTGAATTTTGAGCATAATGGCATTTTTCAAATGATGTAACCAAGTTGCAGCAACAGTGAAATTCTGGTCTACGAGTAAGATTTAACTGTGTATGTTTTGCTGTGTATTCCTAAGTATTTAAATACATGATGTGTAACAACTGTTGCTCCACTAGCTAATTCAAGGAATTTTCAAGTGAGTAGGTATACCTTTTACCCTTTAGTGCCCAGTTAGCCTTATTAATCTGTATTCCTTCCACTTACCCTGGAACTTAATATTTTGCATGTAGCATATAAGGTTTCTATTTCATACCGTATTTGAATTTCACTGTTTAAGATATGGGTACCAGACTACTACTACCTTTATGTTTGGTAATTTCTTAGGAATTCTAATATTAAAACTTTGATGGCACAAATCTAGGGGACAGGATTGTACCAAAGTAGTGAACTACTATGATGTGACATTAAATATACACTGAAGTGTCGTATTTTGTACAATGATTAGTGCATTGGGAATAATTGTGTTCTATTATAAGAAGTTGCATATTTTTCTCTTAGTGAGAACCACAATATTTGGCATAAAAGAATTTTATTAAGGGAAATGATAAGTAATGAGGTATTGGTGTGTTCAGACTCTGCTTGTATCGATGACTCTGATGTCATTTACAATCAGTGTTTATTTTCAGTGGAAGCACTCATTAATTTCATACTTTGTGTGAAACAGATACTGGAAAGATTATTTTGTTTCTGAAATTTCACACTTAAAAGTAAAATCCTTGTAACAATTCTTTCAAGAAACCTCAACAATATAACCATACACAGTTTTCCCCTCAACAACACTACAAAAATAATTGTAACAGAGCTCTCCATAGCAGGGCCATCCTAGCATGCCTTTCAGGGCAGAGGCAGTTCAATCCAGCATAGGTTCCTGAATTCAGTATCATGCCACTTTTCCTGTCTCTCTACTGAACAGACTTGCATAACCACACCACTATTTTAACCAATGGGGAAAATGGTATGAGCATCACACGCTGGGTCACAGAAGGGTCTTGGAGAACAGTTGCTTCTCTCTCTAGTTCTAGACCTGGCCCTGCTTGCTAAAACCAGCCATGAGCTGCACCAATGTGAACCACCAATTTCCTGTTTCCTATTCCTTTATTATTTTTGACCAAACTCCTAGACTGACAGTCAGTCTTTACCTGTTGCCCCAGGGTATTCCATCACTGAAAATATATCCCAAATTTTCTTCAGTTGTCTCTTATTTTGCTATTTCTCTTCTGATGCACACCTGTCCCATTCCACATCCTGTACAAAACATCAGTTACAGCTATCATAGTGTATTAAAGATGCTGTTTGAGTTATCAAAAGCAATTCAAATGTTTTTGGAGAAACTTACTCACTGGAATTTTCTGTTGGTTAAAACAAAGTGTAAGTTAGTCTGCGATAACAATTTAACCAACATATTGGAAAATATTGACAGAAATCTTCATATTATATTTTAACAGCATTCTTTTATATTCGCTATATTGGGCCCATTTTCCAAAACATATTGATCCAACACACACACACACACACACACACACACACACACACACACACACACACACCAAAAAAATATAATTTTTTTCAATTTGATTTTGTGATGTATTATGATGTTTTCTCCTGCTTGAAATAAAAAGTAACATTTTTATCTAAGTTTCAACCCAAATTGGTTTTTATTTGTTATCATAATAACCAAGTTATTTTTACAATTTATAAGTACATCAACTTGTTCATTTTATTGACTAGTATTTTCTACTATTTTTGTAATTATTGGAAGTGAACTTGAATTTTTTCTATAACATACCAGCACTGTAAAAGGATGGAGTAACCTTCACCCATCTATTTTTTTGCCAGCCATTATAGATCAAAAATGTTCAGAGGGAACTGCAAGGTACTGGAATGGCCAAAGAAATGAGGCATGAAATGGAAGTGGCTTGGTACTCCACAAGAATATTGCTCCTGTAATTGATGTTACTTTGATTAGTGAAAGAATAATTCAAGCCAGAATAAACATGAGCAACAGTGGCTTTAAAATAATCCAAATTTAATGTCCTCAACAAGGATGGGATGATGATAAAATATCAGAATTTCTTGAAAACTACAACAACAGGTACAACAAGAAAACACTACAATAATAGGGGATTTGAATGCACACATTGGGACTGATAGGTCTGGTTATAAGGTGGTGATGGGAAATTTTGGCTCTGGAACAAGGAATATTGAGACAAAGTTTTCTGAATTTTAGTTTGTAAAATATACTTTTCATAAATAATACATTCCTCAAAAGGCAACACAGTCATAAGATATAGTTTGGATGGAAAAGTTAAGATGCTTATTGATTATGTGTCAACATACAAACTTTTGTAAGAAAAAGTTGGAGATACAACTAAGGGTAAAGAGGGTTAACCACTTCTGTCACTAAAAAATTCTTTAATTTAAACCAGTTGCTAAAAAGTTATCTATTTTACTCCACAACCATTTTTGGATTTTATATCTTTATTTTAATCCATGAGTCATTTTCAACATTATAAATGCAATTAAACATTGTACATAATGATATAATGAATATTTAAATAGTTTACATAACAGGAATATAGGAGGATGACATGGACACATTGTCCATTGTAACTATTTATAATTTCATTAAAACTAATGAACTACCTTTAAGTGTGGGAAACCATCAGTACATGGAACACCTCTTTGACTCCAAGCACAATATTGGACCATTCCCCAAAATGTATCAATCCAGCACACACACACACACACACACACACACACACACACACACAGATCAACAAGGATGTGCAAAGTCTTCATGAAACGAAAAGTATGAAGTGAAACAACATGGGCATGGATGGTGTGTAAAGAGGGGTTACATCTAAAACAATGCTTTTGCAACTACCATGCCATGCAGGACTACTAATTTTTAGAGTTGTAGGTATTTTTCTATTAGATATTCATTCAAGGGGAGGATTTCTTCTTGCAATTACATTTCCATTGACAATATCTACTTTTAGGGATTGTGTTCTTACATTCCTTCAGAAGAAGTCACATCTGAAGACACTGAGGAAGATTATAATTTCTATTAAGGTATTGATAATTTGTAAAAATTTATATTTGTATTTTGGAGTACTGTTTGAAACATTATATTACAAAAATGCACAAAAAAGGAGCAAGAATTAAAATAGTGTTAACATTTGGAAGAGCAACATCAAATGGAACAAATAAAAGTGTAGCTATATAATGGGAATGTGCATGTTGGTTTGTATTGTGTTTATCTTGCCCATCATGGTGACTGTGTAAATCACAATATCCTTTTAAGTAAACTAGAATATTATAGTGTAACAGGAAACGCTGCAAAATGGTTCAAATCTTATATCTCTGGCAGGAAAGAGACATGTATCAAGCTATCAGGCATCATCCAACTGGGAACTAATTACATGTGGGGCCCTTACTTTTTCTTGTGTATATCAATGACCTTTCATCAGTAACATTACCAGATGCCAAGTTTGTTTTGTTTGCCGATGATACAAACATTGCAATAAATAACAAATCAAGTGTAGTCTTAGAAAGACCAGCCAATAAAATATTTGTGGACATTAATCACTGGTTCCTAGCCAATTCTTTGTCACTAAACTTTGAAAAAACACACTACATGCAGTTCATAACTTGTAAGGGGTGTCCCAAGAGTATATGTCTAACATATGATGACAAGAAGATAGAAGAAGTGGACAGTGTTAAATTCTTGGGATTACAGCTTGATAATAAATTCAACTGGGAGGAGCACACCACAGAACTGCTGAAGCGTCTTAACAAATCTCTGTTTGCAATGCGAATTTTGTCAGACATAGGGGATATAAAAATGAAAAAGCTGGCATACTTATGCTTACTTTCATTCCATAATGTCATATGGGATTATTTTTTGGCGTAATTCATCAAGCCAAGCTAAAGTTTTCCGGGCACAAAAACGTGCAGTAAGAATTATATGTGGTGTGAAGTCAAGAACATCCTGCAGAAGCCTGTTTAGGGAACTAGGGATACTAACTACTGCTTCCCAATATATTTATTCCTTAATGAAATTTGTCATTAAAAATATATCACTTTTTCAAACCAACAGCTCAATTCATGGAATCAATACTAGGAATACGAATAATCTTCACAAGGATTTAAAGTCACTTAGTCTAGTACAAAAAGGTGTGCATTATTAAGGAACACACATTTTCAATAACTTGCCAGCAGCCACAAAAAGCTTAACAACCAATGAAATTCAGTTTAAGAGAAGCCTAAAGGATTTATTGGTGACCAACTCCTTCTACTCCATTGATGAATTTCTTAGTAAAACCAACTGATTTGTATATAAGTACAACATAACTTCTGCACAATTTCAGTGCAGTAATGTGTTCATTGAAAGTTTGTGTGTGTGTGTGTGTGTGTGTGTGTGTGTGTGTGTGTGTGTGTGTGTAAGTATAATCTAACTTATGCACCATTTCAGTGCAGTAATGTGTTCATTGTAAATAAGTATTACAGTAGTTGTATTACATGTTTATTACCTTATAAATAAATAAAAAACGTTTTTATTTTAAATTCAGTGCATTAGTATTTGTAAAATGACTCTTAGTGTTCATTTAAAAATGACGATCATTCTACTTGGGACCTGTGGAATGGTACATTAGCTTATTTGTTTTAGTTGTAAATATTTGTCATGTATTGTTGTTTTTCTGACATGTTCCACATCCTGGAGGACCTCCTCACTACGGATCAATTGGAATGAAAGTAAATCTAATCTAATCTAATCTAAACTCATTTCACATATATCATCTCAGATCACTTGAGCACAGATCTTGTTGTACTGAATGGTATAGTAAGGGGTTAATTTATGAAAAGCACAGATTTTATAATTATGACACACCCATTTTCACTATGTCATTAATGGGTACATCACTTTTAAATTGGCCTGAATTTAAAGTTTAATCATTTGACTTTACCTTGTCACTGCATGAAAATGTAAGTTTTTGATGTTGAAGCTTCTACACATTTTTCCTGTAAGTATTCATTATTTTTCAGCAACTGCAGTATCAGTTCAATACACAGCTGTGATAAGATAGCATTCTCCATATATGGTGGAATTTTCATGGCGTACCTAAATAAGACAGACAACTTCCAAACTCGAAGTCCAAAGTCAAACTTTATTTCATAAAATTAAAATAACTCATATAAAGTTATAGGCATATGGTAAACCACTCTGTTAATTTGTTAAACAACTTTGTATCATCCCTTGTTAAAGCCATAAATACATTTGAAGCTCATTTTATGACAAAGTTAACACTGACCCATTCACTGATTTGTACATGTTGAACATCATGCGAACAAACTAGTCGACTGATCTGCTGAATCAATGATTCTTTCTCAGTTGCTGTTTTGTGTTTGCTCATGTGTTTTATAGTTTGCATCAAAGGTTTAGTTCTCATGATCCAGAAAGTGAAGTAGACAAAATTGTGTTTAATGATGATGAAATGGAAGTAAAGAAGATTTAAAATAGATGGAAAATGAAAACTGCACAGTGAAAATAATGGTAAAGATTTATTTTCTATTCCTAGTAGTAACACAAACAGCACTAATCTATCTGCTTCAGTTTGTGATATATCTACAAAACAAACTGATGAACTAAAACTATCTATATTATTTTCCTTCTGACTTGTATGGAGACAAAAAAATTTCTAGCCAAATTGGTACAAATTTTATGTATGGCTGGAATATAGTATCACAAATGATGCCTTGTTAATTGGAAAAGAGCAACATAGTCTAATTCCAGTTGTAAGCAGCATGAGCACCAATTCATGCATAAAAACTCTGAGTGAACCTGTGTATCTTGTCTGCTCTGTGAGTAGACCAGTGTGACTATAGTAGTATGATGTTCTGCTGCCTATCACCCTGTTCCTCGTGTGGTCTGTGGACAGACCAGCGTGACTGTTGCGGTATGATGTTCTGCTGCCTATCACCATGTTCTTCGTCTGGTCTGTGGACAGACCAGCATGACTGTCGCGGTATGATTTTCTGCTGCCTCTCACCTTTCTCTGTCAGACAGGAAGTTACACTCACCTGCTGTCTCTGGACTCTTAAGGTATCAGACTACTTCTCTCAGCAGGTGTTTCATAGCCTAAGTGAAAACTTCAGTTAATAACAGTGGGACAGAGGGAGAGTTTGAGAAAATTACATGATGTAATGACATAAATTAGGCATATATTTTGCCGTAAGTCACATGAATGGGAGGTAGTCCTGTAACAAGTTTTCTAACATGTACTATCTAATCGGAGAAATTCGACATGAAGCTATAGGATAAGGAGTAATACATGAAATTACATAAAAATAGTGCCTTATGGTAAACGATAATACATCCAGCCCGAGAGAGAGAGAGAGCAAGGAGTTGTCGAACGAGAGAATGATAAGATGCTAGCCATGAGATCCAAAATTATGAAAACAGGTGCAGGGGTTGAATGAAAAAGCTTACTTCATTACGTAATGTAAGGTTAGGATTCATGGCGCTCACAGTACAAATGATGTAATGGTGTGGTAGCAACCAATGTGACTGGGCTTCAAGTTTCTGAACATGAACCATGCTATCCCACATGTATTGCCCTAACACAAGGCTGCTCACAATGAATATGAGATATCACCTGTATCACAAAATGGTGAGAACTTCCGCAGTATTACTGTTAATGTGAAGGTGTCCGAGATCAGAAATCAAAGTCCCTTGAGCATGGCTGGCTATCCTATTTGTAAACTCATGCATCGAACTGTATGCGTGTCCACAGATAACAAATAATTCCCCGCAGCCAATGTAACAAAGGGAGGGAATAAACTGTAGATGCACCTTCGCCCCAGCAGGTGGCCAGGTCTCTTGAACTCTCAGGCTGGGACACCCGTTTGAGTGCAAGTTCTCTGAACTAGGGAGAAATGGTAATCCTAACCACCACGGCTTCAGCTAACATTCAAATGTAGCGGCTAAGAACTGTAAAGGAAATCTGCCATTCATGCAATATCTACATTAAACAAATGGAGAATGTAACAGTGATTGAAATTATCAAACTAATTTTATTTTTGTTATCTTTATTTGTGATGTGGACTGGCTGGTACAGACATCACAGCTGCACCATGCACATAATGTGTCCTCAAAAAGTCTCTGCATTACACCTGTACATCCAAATTATTTCAAAAATTTAAAATGTAATTTTAGATAGAATGCATCAGTTGCAGCTTCGATAGATGAAACATATGCTCTAGATGTTCAAGAATACAGAGGATACACATAAACAATTGCCAACATACTTTGATATACTGCCCCTCAAGGAATAGCTCAGACAGGCCATAATGAATCAAAAGATAATGCAAATACGGGAAATTTTTTATCATTAATCGATCTTATAGAAAAAAAAAATTCCAGATGCTGGGGAAAAACTTGAACTAAATGGAAAAATACACATCTCATGGTGCACAAAATGAAATTCTTAGCATCATGAGCAATATCATGTTCAAAAACTGAGCAACTATCAACTTTCATTCAGCATTATTTGAATGGTAGCATACACGATGGGTTTCTTGGCTTTGAACTTGCAAAAAAATCTGATGTACTTCTCTTGTTACTCAGCAACAAAGAAAACCAGTGTGGAGTTAATTTAAATTACCATGCTGCACAAACATGTGATGGAGCTCCAGTTACCAGTGGTTCTTGTGCAGGTGTTCAAGTTCTTTTAAGCAGGCAAGTCCCACAAGCCATCTACACACACTATTTGAACCACAAATTGAATCACGTCACAGTGGCAACAGGTAAAGGGATCACATTAACTACAGAATTTTTTATGACACTGCAGGGATTCTATATTTATATCAGCACAGTGCATCAATTGTTTATTGATACACAAATAAAAATGAAGGCTGGAAAAGTGGAATGAAAAAAGTTGAGTGACACTAGATGATCCCATTAGTATGCTTTGTGTTTGTTTATGAAGAAGACAACTGAAGCTGACATTGTAAACCTAGCAAATATTCAAGGAGAAAATTCAGAACGAGCTGCAGAAACATCAGGATTTAGAGCAAAGTTAAATTCTTCTTTTATTTTTTCATTTAAGCCTGTTCATATGTTTTCCAGGAAAGTGCAAGTTACTATCTAATTTCCTTCAAGGCAAAAATTGTGATATTGTTTCTGCAATCAACTTAGTGGAAGGGATCATTTCAGCCAAATGTGTGGATCAGACTCAGGTTTCATTTACGTATGGAAAGAAAGTGTAAATGTGGCAGCAAAACAGATACTGATATTTCCACTGATTCCTCTTCTCATATTAGGATTTAAAAGTTGCCAAAACATCTTGGGAAATATGTTTGTGACTGGCTGAATAAAGGCAGCCTGGAACTTGTACAACCAAATGATTTAAATTCTTTTGTATTTGATATCGTTTTACATATAATAGACAGACAACTTGAGAGAGGATTTATTTCAAACTCTAGAATATTTACAGGAATCACTTATCTAAACCCAAAAAGTAAAAATTTTATTGCTAAGCAAATGTTACTGCCACTGGCACAAAATTATTCTCACAATACTGAATCTTTGGAATCAGAAATTAAGATGTTGAAAAATCTTATCATTGGACATGAACAGCAAACCAGAGTGAAGACCGACATTTTGCTTGCTTTGCTCAAGTCATTAGAACAATATAAACTTGCATTACAGGTTTTGTACAAAGTAAGTCAAATAGCAGTAACTATTCCAGCATCCTCTGCATCATGTGATAGAACATTTTTGCGAATGGAACATGTAAAAAGTTATTTAAGGAACTCAATATCTGATGAATGCCTAAGGTATTTATCTGTTCTTGCAATAGAAAGGACTGTGACAAAAGACTTTACACTTGCAAATAGTGGTTGATTATTACGCCATCAGTGACAACAACAGAATTAGTAGGCTTCTACAGTCAGTGTCATGATGATCAGAATTCTTCTGGATATTGTATGTATCATCTGTAACTTAATTAAATTATCAGACCAATGTTCCAACCATATTACAATGGCCTTTGTCAGAAGGATTAACCTGTTTTAAAAGTAAGTAAATATCTGTTTATTATTTTGTGTTTCACAGTTTTTTGTTTTCTTCTCAGTGGTAACAATTTCGCAGTTTTCTAGGAGAAAATAAAATTAATGTGCCTCAAAAACAAGCGTTTTGAGATATAGTTTATTTTTGTGGCATGAAATGCTGAGAAATGAGTGCTATTCATGTCGTTATGTTATCTTTCAAGATTTGCTTACATATACAGGGTGATTCAGGAGGAATATCACATACTTTGAGAGGTGATTTTACGAATCTAGTCCTATGAATATGTGTCTGACTTTTGATCATTACAGAAATGGAGCAGGTTGAAGACAACACAAATCAATGAATGATTATGAAGACAAGTGTGAATGTTATTTACCGAAATGCTGCGTGGGCACTGGGTGGACACAATAATGGCAGAATGGATGACTGACCCTTCCTCCAAGAGGTGTTCATGAAGCCCCACCCATCTCAATGCATTTGTCAATGCATTGGAGGGTGTGTTGTGTTGCACACGGCACATCATCTCAGTGGGGTTTAATTGTGTCAGTAATGCGAGCACTAACTTCCACACATGCATCCGCTTTCATAGCATACACATCCCCCTTTAAACAGCACCACAAATAGAAGTCTAATGAGAGTAGGTTGGGTGGCCCGGCAGGCCAGTTAATGGGTCTGTCACAGCCAATCCACCATTGAGGAAACAGTTTATTCAGATACTGGGATAAATGTGTGGTATAGGAATCAGTGATCAGTTATGTTGTAGGTACATTTGCCATTGTTACTCTAATGTCAGGTCTTACGAAAGTGCAGGTAGGTCTTCTATCCAGAAATATGTGTAGGCTGTAGCTGTCCTGCAATTTGACAGGAACACAGGCCCTACACCAGGTCATCAGTCATAACACACTAGACGTTCACTGAGAACCCACCTTAAAATCTTGTTTCCCTAGTGTCATCTTGGTTCTCCATCACCCATGCATGACAACTGCATGTAAATGTGGCCTCTTCTCCAACTCATTAATCATGGGAAACACACACGAACAGAACACACCAGCATACCACATGCAACTCTTTCTCACAGGAGATGATCAATATGCCCTCTGTGGGCATTGGTACAAGCATGTACCCACCATCATAGTAAATCGTGAATGTACTGATGTATCCCTGGAGTATTGCACATGATTTCCCAACCTGCCATACTATGGACACGTAGACTATGAACATTTTGTACTTGATTTCCATACACAAGACCTTTCAAATACCCCCACAAATAAAAGCCCAATGGGTTTGGGTCCAGAGGGCATGGAGGCCAGGCAATTGGTCCATCTCTACTTATCCATCTGTCACCAGATCTGATATTTAGAAGCCAACAGACATTATCACTAAAATGAGGATGTACTCCATTATGCATGAGGTAAATAAAGTGTATTACATGATGCCTCTGTGTACAGCCAACCACTCACAAAATTGTTCAAAATTGTTGTCTGCTTATTGATATGCAGATGTTGCACGGTCTGCACATGGAATGGGTACAAGCCCTCAGAATATAACATATGTCACACTCACATTTGTGGAATATCGAGTTGATGGCGTGCCATGTACTGGTGGTCAGACTCCGTTCGTTCGTTCGTTCGTTCGTTCGTTCTCTCACTCTCACACTCTCACACTCTCTCACTCACTCTCTCTCTCTCTCTCTCTCTCTCTCTCTCTCCCTCTCTCTCACAAACACACACAGAGAGACAGAGTCTCACGACTGCTCACTGATCCAACCCATAATTGTGCACTGAGTACACTTGCAGCTGTTGCCTCTGTGCAACGTCACAATGCTTTCATTTGTTGGAGAACCCCCACACATCTTGTAGGATTAATCATTCATTTGTCCCATCATTAGTCTGTCCACCACAGCACACACACAGCATTTCATATTCATTCATGGATGTATGTAGTCTTCAACCCAATCCAGTTCTGTAACGATCGAAAATCTGACATGTTCTTAGGAATTTTTTGGTTTATTTTCACATTTAGACTCGACTCACAAATTATGTGACATTCCTCCTGAATCACCCTGTATAAGTGTACTTTAGCTTCCTATGTAAGAATGGAAATGATTTGCAATATTTCGCTGTTACTAGGGAGTGTGTTTTGGAAAATACAGTTTATGTATACAGGTTTACTGAAGCTCCTGATAAGAGGAATGGAAATGTTTATCAGTATTTTGCTGTTAGGAGGGTTAGCTTCTTATTTTATATTGTTTACATCATTCTCGTTCAAAAGCCCAACATTTTTGCTGCTCTCCCTGTAGTTTGTTTCTAATGCAAAGAGAATATCAGGCTATAAAGGTTTATGGGAGGCTGGCATACGAAGTGATGCAAGTGAGGTAGCAACAAAGATCCTTGTATTTATGGCTACAGCAATAAACAAAAATTGGAAATGATGTAGAAATGAAATGTTAATTATTACAGTGTCTCTTAAGTCATATTATTATTATCATCATCATCAAGTTACTTATGTAAATTAACAGTCACACATAATTTTTTTAAATATCCTTGGCCAAGGTGGAACAGTTTCGAGTCTGTTACTGTACACTTAAAATACCAACAAAAAGATAGAATCCGTCTTTGGTTTTGTTATACAACTACTATACATTTTGATGGGTACTACAGAATCTTCAGATAATACATGCTCAAACTCCATTGATTTAAATTCCATTTTCCAATAACAAGTGAAGTCATCTTGATGTTTTGAATCTTCTTGCAGTTTTGTGAGCATCAAAAAGGTTATCCATATTTTTACTAAAACTTTACTTGTTGTTGTCACTGTACATAGAAATCAACACTGGTTACTGTTTCTCTACAACAAATAATGTTAGCATGAACTATTTCTAGTTAGCAAAAGACAATGAGATAGAATTTTCAAGTGAACATGACAAACAAAATGATGCCCTTTACTTTGGATTATACAATAACATTTACATTGGGTATTCTAATATGTAGTATACATACAGGGTGTAACAAAAATGTACAACATAATTTGCAGGACACATTCCTCGCATGTAGATAAAGAAATTATGTTAAATGAACATGTGTCTGGAAATTCTTTGTTTTCATGTTACAACTCATTTTCTCCAACTCATTAATCATGGGAACCACACATGAACAGAACACACCAGCATACCACATGCAACTCTTTTTCACGGGAGATGATCAATATGCATTCTGTGGGCATTGGTACAAGCATGAACCCACCATCACAGTAAATCTTGAATGTACTGATGTATCCCTGGAGTATTGCACATGATTTCCCAACCTTCCATACTATGGGCACATAGACTATGAACATTTTGTACTAGATTTCCATACACAAGACCTTTCAAATGCCCCCACAAATAAAAGTCCAATGGGTTTAGGTCCAAAGGGCACGGAGGCCAGGCAATTGGTCCATCTCTACTTATCCATCTGTCACCAGATCTGATATTTAGAAGCCGACAGACATTATCACTAAAATGAGGACGTACTCCATTATGCATGAGGTACGCATTTTGTTGCACAACTAAAGGCACATGTGCTAACAGATATGATAGAATATTCTCTGCGAGAATATGATAATTTTGTCTGTTGAGCCTGGGCGGAAAAAGTGAGGCCCTGCCAAACAGTCGCCAACAACGCTGGCCCAAACGTTGACAGAAAATCTTTGTTGACGAAGTGCTTTAACAGCTGAGTGAGGATTGGTGTTTACCCACACATGCAGATTGTGAAAATTTACAATCTGATCTCATTGAAATGATGCCTCATCTGTGAGCAGCACTGTTGCACTAAAATTAGGGTTCACATTTTGTTGACTAAACCATTCACAGAAGTGTTCCCATGCAAAAAAATCAGCTGCTGACTTGCCCACACATGCTGTAAATGGTACGGATACAGATGTTCCTTGTGTAACACTTGCCAGACAGTCACTTGGTCAACATTCAGTGTTGCAGCTACATGTGTTGTACTGACAGTAGGGTCATTGTCAACTGCATGAAAAATTGCTGCCTCCCGTTGTGGTGTCCTCATCTTTTTAGGCCTCCCCCAGTCACCAGTATCAGGCTTAAGTACCCCATGTTCCTTAAGTCAATTATCAATGGCTTCGCAGCCATTCTGAATAATTAAAGCAACATTTAGGTGCAAAACTAAGACATTTTCTTTATCAAATATCAATTATTAAAATCCACCTTGACCACAATAAATGGAAGGGGGAGCCCAAGTGTCAGTAAAGCTTTGCTACTATTGTGCTACTATGCAGTAAACTACTCGTATAAGGAAACAAATGACAACTATTACTCTGTCATTAATCTACAAATACTTCTGAAGTTCTACACAGTGTAGTAAAGATTTCTTCAGTTGGTACTGGGATGCAATCCAGATTTGTTCTCTGTCTCACAAGTGCTTTCAATTTTCCGTATTTTTTGGAGTTATAATGTAGTTAAAAATGTGTCACTGTGAATTATTTGATGGTGTTTGTCAATAAATGCACCATACTGGCATCCTGGAATTTATTTAAAGTAGATAAGCTACTCACATTTCCACTTATAGCCATATGGGCAGGCTGTTTGCATCTCCAAACGAATCCAGTATGCTATGAGAACTGCTTCAAGGGACTATGTCAGCAAGAGCAACACACAGAATAGGTAGGGTGGAGTTGTAAGCATTGATTCACAAAGTTAACCCAGGAAAGGAAAGTCCAGTTGTACTGAATTTCACCTACACCACTTCCTACAAACTCATGGCTAGACAGATAAATATCTATGGAAGGTTTAGAACTATGGGAGAAAATTACAATATGGCATCCCTTACGGGGGATGATTTTGTTGAAAAACCTGTGTTAAGGATAGTATATGTAATTAGACACCCCATGCTTCAGAAGAGAGATTATTTTGGATTGTTGAGGATAGGGATTGCAATTTTGAAGTAACTGCAATGGAAATAAGAAATACAAATAGTGCCACAGTTTATTAGAGATTTAGAATTGTGCTCGAGGTGAACTTCTGAATTGGAAGGACTCATGAGGGGATCAATTTGGGATTATAATAGCACATGTTGAGGAGCGTGAAAAGTGCATGTCATGGAATGTAATAAGACTGCTTCATGGAAAAACTGAATTTGTGACCTAGGCTTATAGTTATTTACTGAGTGAAATCTCACAGTCAGACACTGTGAGAAAGGAGACACAAGACAGTGGCAGCAGACATTGGGAGGTTAGTCACCAACTCAGAGAGAGAGAATCACTGTGCATAGGGAGCATGCAGGACGCAGTCCAAGCCACAGTGGGGGCAGCAAAGGGGCGCACTAGAGGTGCAAATGCATAGGTACGGAGTTCAACACATGGACGCAATGCAGACACATTCTTCAATCAGCTATGCCCTCCAGACATGACAGATCTCAAAAACGTACAGCAGGTAAGTTGAAGTTCATATTGGATATAAGAAGGGATTAAATATAAGTAATTGAATTCTGTAATATATGTACTAACTTAGGAGCTCTAAGAAGGGCAAGGAATACAGAATGAGAGCTTCAGAGGAAACCAAAGAGCATGGCTCTAAAAACTGCAGACTCAACAGATAATACTGCTGAAGCAAGTATTCCAGCTGTTATCAATGAGGATGTAGTTACAGGAAATGAAAATATAAACAACAGTATAAAGGAAATGATGGAAATGTTTAAGAGTGAATTTGCTAAAATTAACAAAGCTGCTTCCAGGAATACTGACAAAAATTAGATGAAATAATGAAGGATATCAAAGAGACTAATGACAAATTAGAAGACAATAAATGGGCACAGACCAGTTAACTGCACCTATCGAGTCCCATGAGTCAGGAGAGAGTGTCGAGGCCAGCTGTAAGTGGATTGAGAGGGGTTCTCTCTTGATGTCTCATCAAGTCTGCGTCAAGTGTACCGGATCTTCTCCCTAAGGAGTGCTAGACAAGGCGTTCTGGTGATCCAGTTAGTGGCTGTGGTTCTGATATGATGAATGACCTTAGCAAAAGATGGTATGATTTGGTCTCTCAGCAGCTCAGTAGAAAGACAAGGGAGACCAAAAGGCACTCCTTCCTGTTCCAAAGTTTGTAAAGGTTTTTGATTTTGTTGTGCATCCCTCCCTGTAGAGGTACTTGATGTGTGATTTTAGGTTTCCCCAGCATACGAAAATCTTGAATATTTCTCAGTTACTCAGCCGGATGGCAACATCCAAAAGGCACGATATTTTGGCAAGCCGACTTCTTGCCATCTTCAGACAGTCCTGGATCTGATTTATCAGTGATGGATTCCAACATTATATAACATTTACATCCCTCCTGTAGCCTCCCCCTCAGTGTCTATGTGTGGTTCATGGCCAGTGGTGAGGGAAGCGCAGTGCGTCATGTCAGATCATGAACCAGAGTCCTCCTGCAGTCAGGCCATGTGCAGGTCTCAGACAATGTGCCTCCTTCTTCAGAGCTTCTCCAGCACACCTTCCACACAGGAAGATGATGGTGAAGAAACTTTGTCCATGAGCAGGTGCGCTTCCTACGCTTTACGGACTACCTAAGTCCGCAAGAAACGAATGCCTCTCCATCCAATTGAGCAACACTGGAGCACCAACATATGAATTAGCAAAACAACTGACATTGACACTCAGCCCCTCTGTGGGCAAATGTCAGCACCACATGAGAAATTCGGTGCATTTCATCCAGCAGCTCCAGAAATTCTGACTGTGCAAGAAGACATGATGGTGATGTTCGATGTGGTATCTCTCTTTACTAGGGTACCTTTAAGAGATTCATAAGCCTCATGGGAGAAAAGTTCAGACCAGTGCTAACGAAACGGTTCAAATTCATAGTTACATCAACATACTTCCTGTTTGATGGGAACTACTACGAACAAACAGATGGAGTAGTGATGGGCTGCCCACTATCACCAATAACGCCCAATATGTTCATATAGGATTTTGAAGCAGAATCCCTGGAGTCGGAAGTCTACGAGCCCTCTTGCATTTTTCAATATGTAGATGATACGTTCACAATCTGGCTGCACAGACTACATCACCTACAAGACTTTCTACAGCACCTAAGTTGCTGCACCAGAATATCAAGCTCGTGATGGAGGTAGAATAAAACAACCAGCTCCCATTTATGGAAATGCTCATCAAGCAAAGACCAGATGACACAGTGTCTACCGTGAACCGACAAATACAGATTTGTACCTGCATGCCTCCAGCTGTCATGCTCCTTCACAGAGAGAAGGTGTCCCAAGCACTCTGGTGCACAGGGCATGCTAAAACTCAGACTGTGGCAACTTAGCAGCTGAATTGCAGCACTTATAGGCAGTGTTGCACATGAACAGTTAACACAACTGTCACATAAAACATGCCCTAAGACTGAAGAAGCTGAAATTGCAGTCTACTGAGAATGAAGACGAAACCAGTTGTGATGGTGATTATACCATACTTCAGGAACACATCAGCAAAGATTGGCAGAATCCTCTAGAAACACAATGTCAAGTGTGTGTTTCACCTTCCATCCAAGGCCCGCCTTATGAGTATCAGTCAAGGCTGACTTAGGACTGTGGAAACCAGAAGCTTACCAAATTCCTTGCCAGCACAGGAAAATGTAGCAGGTCAGACTATCTGGATGGAACAGGAGAGATGCACTGAGTGTACATACAGCCAATAAAGTCCGCTGTGGCAGAGCACTTCATCTCCCATCGACAGGGCATGAACTATGATGGCATGAAGGTGTTGCAGCTACTGAATATCTTCTGGATCTGTATTCTCAAAGAGACAATGGAGATCCAGCTGCATGATGAACTAATAGATAAGAACAGTGTCTTTCAGTTAACCAAGTCCTGGGATCCAGCCTTGATTTTTTTTTATATATATTTATTTATTGATCCGTGGGACCAAATTAAGGAGAAGTCTCCATGGTCATGGAACGAGTCAATACATGAAATTATAACACAATATTAGAAACAGATAAAATGAAATATTCAGGTGACAAGTCGTAAGTCTAAATGAAGAAAATCAACAATGTAACACTGGAATTTGCTTAATTTTTTAGCTCTTCCAGGAGCTCCTCGACAGAATAGAAGGAGTGAGCCATGAGGAAACTCTTCAGTTTAGACTTAAAAGAGTTTGGGCTATTGCTAAGATTTTTGAGTTCTTGTGGTAGCTTATTGAAAATGGATGCAGCAGAATACTGCACTCCTTTCTGCACAAGAGTCAAGGAAGTGCATTCTACATGCAGATTTGATTTCTGCCTAGTATTAACTGAGTGAAAGCTGCTAACTCTTGGGAATAGGCTAATATTGCTAACAACAAACGACATTAAAGAAAATATATACTGTGAGGGCAATGTCAGAATTCCCAGATTTTTGAATAGGGGTCGACAAGACGTTCTCGAACTTACACCACATATAGCTCGAACAGCCCGTTTTTGAGCAAAAATACCCTTTTTGAATCAGAAGAATTAACCCAAAAAATAATACCATACGACATAAGCGTATGAAAATATGTGAAGTAGACTACTTTTCATGCTGAAGTGTCACTTATTTCAGATACTGTTCTAATGGTAAATAAAGCAGCATTTAGCTTCTGAACAAGATCCTGGACATGGGCTTTCCACCACAGCTTACTATCTATCCGAACGCCTAGGAACTTGAACTGTTCCGTCTCACTTATAATATGCCTATTCTGTCTGATCAAAATATCAGTTCTTGTTGAATTGTGAGTTAGAAACTGTAAAAACTGAGTCTTACTGTGATTTAGCATCAAATTATTTTCCACAAGCCACGAACTTATTTCATGAACTACATTATTTGTTACTGTTTCAATATTACACACAAGATCCTTCACTATCAAGCTGGTGTCATCAGCAAACAGAAATATTTTTGAATCACCTGTAATACTATAAGGCATATCATTTATATAAATAAGAAACAGCAGTGGCCCCAGCACCGACCCTTGGGGAACGCCCCACTTAACAGTGCCCCATTGGGACTGAACATCACTACCACTCTCAATATTGCGGAGAATTACCCTCTGATTTCTGTTCTTAAAGTAAGAGGTGAACCAATTGTAAGCTACTCCCCTTACTCCATAATGGTCCAACTTCTGCAGTAATATTTTGTGGTCAACACAGTCAAAAGCCTTCGTTAAATCAAAGAAAACACCTAGCGTTCGCAACCTTTTATTTAATCCGTGCAATACCTCAGAGAGAAAAGAGAATATAGCATTTTCAGTTGTTAACCCATTTCTAAAACCAAACTGAACATTTGACAGCAAATTATGTGAATTTAAATGCTCCAGTAACCTTGTATATACAACCTTCTCGATAACTTTAGCAAACACCGATGGCATAGAAATAGGTCTAAAATAGTCAACATTATCAATGTCTCCCTTTTTATAAAGTGGCTTCACTACTGAGTACTTTAATCGGTCAGGAAACCGACCACTCCTAAAGGAAAAGTTACAGATATGGCTGAGAACTGGGCTAACATACATAGAACAATACTTCAGTATTCTGCTAGATACCCCGTCATATCCATGAGAGTTCTTGTTCTTTAGTGATTTAATTATTAACTCAATCTCCCTCTTGTCAGTATCATGGAGGAGCATTTCAGGTAACAGTCTCGGAACACTTTTTTCCAAGAGCGCTATATGATTCCCTGTTGGGACTAGGTTTCTATTTAGTTCACCTGCTATATTCAGAAAGTGATTATTAAATACTATACATATATGTGACTTATCAGTAACATGGACATTCCCACTACGCACTGATTCTATATCCTCGACCTGTCTCTGCAGACCAGCAACTTCCTTTACGACTGGCCATATGGTTTTAATTTTATCCTGAGACTTAGCTATTCTATCTGCATACCACATACTTTTTGCCTTCCTAATAACATTTTTAAGCACCTTACAATACTGTTTGTAATGGGCTGCTGCATTTAGATTTTGACTGTTTCTAACGTTTTGATATAATTGCCACTTTGTTCTACAAGATATTCTTATCCCTCTAGTCAGCCACCCAGGCTGCCTGTTTGTGCTAGTACCCTGTTTTAAACGTTCTAATGGAAAGCAACTTTCAAAGAGCATGAGAAAAGTCTTGAGAAAAGCATTATATTTATCGTCTACTGTATCAGTGCTATAAACAACTTGCCACTCTTGTTCCTTTATAAGGTTTACAAAGGTCTCTACAGCAACTGGATCAGCTTTCCTGAACAGTTGATGACTATATTTAACACGTGTTGAGGCAGCACAAAAATCTTTTAATGTTAAAGTTTGCGCATCATGATCTGAAAGGCCATTCACCTTTTTGCTAACAGAATGCCCTTCTAGTAATGAGGAATGAACAAAAATGTTGTCTATGGTTGTTCTACTGTTCCCTTGCACTCTCGTTGGAAAGAATACGGTTTGCATAAGATTATATGAATTAAAGAGGTCTACCAGCATCCTCTTCCTTGCACAATCACTTATACAATTAATATTGAAGTCACCACATATAACTAACTTTTTGTATTTCCTAAAAAGTGAACCAAGAACCTCCTCTAGCTTTAACAAAAATGTTGTGAAATCGGAGTCTGGGGATCTATAAATAACAACAGTTAGAAGTTTAGCTCCGTTAAATTTAACCACACCTGCACAACATTCAAACACCTTTTCAGTGCAGTACTTTGAAACATCAATTGACTCAAATGGGATGCCGTTTTTCACATACATGGCTACTCCCCCACACCGCAAAGAGCTCCTTGAAAAGCTGCCAGCCAACCTGTATCCTGGTAAAGGAAGCATCTGAATTATCTCCTTAGTTAAGAAGTGTTCAGATACACCAATAATTTCAGAGTCAACATCTATAAGCAGTTCACTAACTTTATCTCTAATACCTTGTATATTTTGATGAAATATACTAATTCCCTCATTACTTGGATACCTAAGCTTTGTCAAAAGTGATTCCCTTGTTAGAGAGACTTCCCTTAAGCAGGAATACCTATCAGCTGACTTCAATCTAAAAAAGGTGCAGCTCTAACACCCACTACTGCAGGAATTTTCCCATGAGTGATCCCACCAACCCCACCTATGCTGTCACCTATAAGCTTTGCCAACCTACCCTTCCCATACCTGTTGAGGTGCAGGCCATGTCTAGTGAAACCCGTCCTGCTAATAGACTGCACCGACACCACTGAAATGTGACCCATGCTTTCTGTCATCAGCGCACCCCCAAGTCTCATGTTATTACGCCTGACGGCTGTATTAAGATGAGGCAGATCGTGACGCTGAAACAGTTCCACGAAATGCACATTCGTGTTGCCAGTCTGAGTGGCTATCTTTTCCAGGTCACCATCTATGTTATACTCCCCATCCCTACCAATACTATTACCAGCCCCACCCACAATCACTACCTGATCCTCTTTAGTAAAATCCCTACATAACCCCCCTATGTTAACAGTCACCTGAGCCAACCCTGCATTAGGCTTCACAATGCTGGTGACCTGGTACTCACTCCCCAGCACTTCCTGCAAATGCTGGCCTACACCTCTGCCATGAGAACTACCTAACAGCAGAACCTTCATCTTCCTCTTCGACTTTGCAACTGTTCTAGGCACAGTAACTACTGAGGTCTGCTGCGTACTTCCTACATCTACAGCTACTAGAGATTCCTCTCCACTAGACTCTGACAGTTGGTCATATCTATTGTAAACACCAATAGTAAAACTATCTGGAAATCTTCTTCTCCTAGCAGATCTCTTGCCAACAGCCAGCTCCCATTCCCCAACCCCCTTCTCCCTCCTCATCCTACCTAGCTCCTCCTGTGCGTTTTTCAACTGCACCTGAAGGGCACAGATCTTACGCTCCTGCTCCTCTATCAACTTACTCTTGCTACATAACCTGCAGTTCCAGGAGAGGATCTCACCAGAATGCCCACTGGCTTCCCCACTGCATTCCCCCCAGAGAAAATACTTCGAACAAGTCTCACACCGCAATCCACTACTCACGAACCTACGGCAAAGCCCACACTTCTCACTCATGGTAAAATTTTACTTTTTCTAAGTTCCGCTACTACAATAAGAAGATGTTAAAAACCTGACTACAATAATCACGAACTTACTCTACAAGGGAAGTAACGACTATTATTAACAGTATTAATAAACAACAAATGTGAATATAACAAAAGACTAATACAGAAAGAGAATCAAACGTCTAATGACACAGTAACGAAGCTGAAAACAGTTCCCAAAAGGTTCTTCTGAAATTAGTTCACCAGAAAACAGCAAGAACACCGGTTGAAGACTACTAAAGTTCCTAAATAAGCCACTATACACAAACAATTAATTAGTACTTAGCTTTCGATGCGCCGCTACAGCTGCAACTGGTCAGCGCGGAATGTAAACACAGGCAAGAGGTTAAGTTGCTCGATACGAAACACTCACAAATATCAGATCACAACACACGAAAGGCAGAGGTGAATGAAGAAACCACCAATACGTCACTTATATAGTAAATATTATCACAAAAACCGTTAAAATATGTATCTGAAACCTAAAAATATATGAAAACTTAGAGAGCAATCTCACACGCAGTCACTCGCTTATGACGTCACACCAAAGATTGAGTATGATCGGATCACATTGACAGTCTTTACAGAAATCTGCTGTTGTAAGGACATCTGAAGAACACACACTGTCACCATGGCAGCTGAGATCTGCATGCAGCTGGTACTGTGAAACGACTGCGGTTCATGATCTGTTGTAGGGTGCTGTGCATCCCTCATTACCCGGTGCCGTGCTTGCCCCACCATCGGCCATGAATTGCATGGAAGCGCCCAAGACGGAGGCTGTGGGAGGGGAGTAAAGACTATAGAGTGTCAGCATCCATCAGATATCAATCAGATTCCAGGAATGCCTGAAGATGGCAAGAAGTCAGCTTGCTGAAATATCACATCTTTTGGATGATGCCACCCAGCAAATACCCAAGAAAGATTCAAGATTTCCATACACTGCAAAAACCTAAAATCATAGGTTTTGAGTGCATTAAAAACAGTAGCAACATCTCACAAAGCGTTTATGAATTTTGCAGCTGCATCTATTTTACATAAATAATTTGTTACTAATTTTTCTTTTTTGAAGCTTGTAATCCCATTTCTTGCTTTAAATTCTTTGTTAGTATCCCATGCAGTTGGTATTATTTTCCATGTGGAAGCTACCTCCATTTTGCCCATGCTGTTGTTGGTATTCCTAGAAGATTCTTCTAATTTATTATTGTCTGTTTGATATCCATCATTTCATCTAATTCAGTTGCTATTATTTTCATGGTGGAAGCTACCTCCATTTTGTCTACACCATTGCTGGTATCCCTAGGAGATTCTTCTAATTTATTATTAGTCTGTTTGATATCCTTCATCATGTCATCTAATTTTTTGTCAGTATTCCTAGAAGCAGGACAGTCAGTTTTCCTAATTTTAGATAATTTGCTTTTAAACATTTGCATCATTTCCTTCATACTGCTGCTTGTATTTTCATTTCCTGTGGCTACATATTCACTGATACCAACAAGAGTATTTTCTTCAGCAATATTATCTGCTGAGTCAACAGTTTATGACACCACATGGCTGAATACCCGAAAAATATTCATGGCTGAATACCCGAAAAATATTCAAGAAAACACTCAAAAACTGATATTAGTTCTGAGCACTGTATTTATTAATTTTATATTGCCTTACATATTTCAGGCTTACACCATCTCAAAGGCCCTACAAGAGAAATACATGAAAGGATATCAGTGCAAAAATATTTACATAAAATGTCTGTCATAAAAATGGAAGAAGCAAGCACTCAGTGAAGAAATTTTGATAAAATACATGAAGTAAAGATCATAAAAAAGAAGACAGATAGAACTCACCACAATACTTATAACATATTCTTAGGTAAAATAAAACTGAATTTGTCAAATATGGGCACAGAGTATCTGTGTCTACATCATTTGACGGCATTTGAGTGCAATCTCAGTCACTGTACACATGAAAGTATTAGGTGAAGATCGTCAGATGGCAATACTATATGGCATTTATGAAAATTGTGTGTTTTTAAATATAGAAGTACTGATGGCACTACTGTATGGTATTTATGAAAATTATATGTTCTGAAATACAGGAGCACTGATACCATTGATTGATACAATGCACTTTTAAATGACAACTTAATGACTTACAGGTGCTTTCAAAAATATTGCTGCATGACAAAAAAATCGTTGATATACAAGTATAAATTGCTCACTGTCACCTAACAGTTGAAGTACGCAGGAACAATGAAATACCATAAATATCTTCTCATGAAAGCAAATGTTATGAATAAGTAGTGGTGTTATAAAATAAAACTGTGTAATATATGTTGAGCTCCTATAATAAATAAAGAAGATCAAAACCTACACAACTTTGTTTAATGTTATGGTTGGAATAACAATATATCGATTTCTACTTTTTTATATTTGCACTTCTGGATACTAAATTATGCATTTGTTTTAATTTATTATTTTATTCCACAGCTAGATGTTCACTTATTAGAATGACATTTTTTTATATTGACGCCATCTTGCAGTGATAATTTTTGCCAGTCTCCTTGCAGCAGATGGATAAGTGTTAGAGCAAAAACTGCGTGATATCATAGATATAACAGAATATTATTTGTCATTTAAAAGTACATTGTATCAATCAATTGTATTAGTACTTCAAAACACATAATTTTCATAAATGCTTTATAGTACTGCCTCCTGATGATCTTCTTTACCTCCACTTCAATGTGTACAGTCAGTCATCTTGCACTCAGATTTCATCAAGTAACGTAGATCGGATACATTGTGTCCATGCTTGACAAAGTCAGTTTTGTTTAGTTAAGAATATGTTATAGATAATTTGGCAATTTCTAACTGTCTTTGTTTTTTATGATCTGTATGTTATGTATTTTTTCAATGTTTTTTTCAGCGAGTGATCGCTTCTTCCATTTTTACATTGTACATGTTATGTAATTGCATCAATTTTTTTCTTCATTGATGCCCTTTCACGTATTTCTTTCTTAAAGCCTTTGAGAATGGCCTACGGCCAAAATGAGGAAGGTAGTATAAAATTAATAACTTCAGTCATACAGTGCTAATGGAACACAATAAATATATTTATGAAAATTAAAAAGCCATTGATGCTTTGAAGACTACTTTTAGTGAAGAAACTGAGAAATGTGAAAAGACAATCTCTGAAATAAATAATAAGATAGATAATGTTAAATCTTCACTATCCATCAAAATAGATTCGATTCAAAATTTTGTTGTTGATAACACAAAGGAGGTGTTTGCGAGAGTAGATGGTGTTCAGCACAAGGTCAGTGATTTTGCTAACAAAAACACTGATTTTACTGCTGAAATAGAAGAGAAGGAATTAAATTCAAAATTAAGAAGTCTCATTAGAGGTGGTATTAACAGTGGACATATTGCCAATGAACAACACTATTTGAAAGCATGTACTTTCCACAGCTTTTCTGCAAAAGGGTTACTTAACCTTAAAACTTTTATTAAATGATTCAGTGGAGTATTACCAGAATACTGGGACAATAGGAGAAAAATAGATTGCATCACCTGGAGAATGGAAGGAAACACTCTGTCTTGGGAACTGAAACAGGAAATACTTACCAGTCTCATGAGTAAAATTTATGAAAAAGTTCTTACATAAATACTGGTCAAGCAGTACTCAAGGTGATGGCAGAAACAGCATTTTTCAGAGGATAAACTTCTCAGAGAGTGGGTACAATAGCTATGGAGATTTTTTCCAAACTTTTCTGAAAATAACTTATACTAGACAATCCATTACATGAGGAAGACCTAATTTCAGTTGTGCTAATCAAACTATCAATGCATGAAAAGGAAAAATTGATAGGAATTCCTGAGTGGAAAACTGATGATATTTTGCAGGACTTGAATCTGTTGGATGCTGTATCAGGAGAAGTTACTATGAGCAATGGTTGGAGGGGTGTAAGCTGGAGATCCAGAGAAAATGAAAAGGAAAACAGCCAATGTAAATAACAATGAAAGAAGAGAAAACAAAAGATGGAGTACTGGGTTTACTAGGTGAATAAGAGATGGTTGGAACCAAGGATGTTCACGTTTTCATTGTAACAGATCATGATGAGGAAAATAATGACAGAAGGGAAGAGAGAGATGGCACAGAGAGGGAAAGCTAAATGGGAGTTCGTGAGAGGTCCTAAGTATTTGATATACTGATAGCAACTAGACAGGTGATGAGGAAGGACTCTGAAAATGTAAGGGAAGCATTTTTTTGAAGAAACTGAGAGAAAAAATAAACAGGATTATTATCCTACAGTGAATATTGAGATTAGCACTAGAATGCCTTTCTCTGGCCTCATTAACACAAACAGAGGCCAATTTGACCATTCAAGTATAACAAAAAGGTTCTGAATTATTATTTCAAAATTGTATGCAGATATTATATTTTAATATTTTTGCACATTATATATATTATTTAAGAAACAGAATTGTGAATAAACTGACTAACAGCAGTAATTACAAAATAATTTCCAATGAAAAGAGTAAGTAAGTGAGGTGGTTTACTTAAGGCTTAAATGCATAGAGAAATTTAATCATTCATTTTTACAGTAATTTTAGCTAGTTCATACTTCTGCACAATTGATACATTTGTATTCAATTTTCTTTGAGCATTTTTCTGAAACCATCTTCTTACAATCAGAGTACTTGGAAGTAATTTTATTACACTTGCACAGCTTAACCTAACCTAACCTAACCTAACCTAACCTAACCTAACCTAAAGAATGACATTTCTGTGCTATTTCATCTTACTTTTCATTTCACTTTTTTCATAATCACTGGTGGTACAACTAAGTGAACAAATCTATGCACATTCTGTGAGTGCATAGTTCCTTTGCAAGTTGCTGAATAAAATGTCTTCTTTTGATCTTCGTCTCAGGAACAGCTCTGAATACTACATATGCATATGTTCTAGTTAGGTCAAGACTATTGTAGAAAGAGTGTACTGGTGTACTGGCCTCCTTCTTGAGGCTGCCTTGATTGAATACTCCCTGGCCATTTTTTCTTCTGCATCAACCCCAAACTTTGTCTTGTTGTAACAACTTACTGTTTCTGGACTGTTTCCTCATTTATATTTATAGTAACATGAGAATGAAAGGAACTCATCATTAGCACATTTTTTACTTTCTTTCCCTGATAGATCATCAAGAAAACATCATCATATCTTAAAATTTTTGTCAAATACAGAGAGACCTTCACAGACTTAAGAACATGTCATACTTCTCTTCTTGCTCTATTAGTTCCTACGATGGAAGCAATGTTTCTTTCAGTTTCTTGGCAAGTTTGAGGAAAGTGAAGTAATTACCTGTAGTGACATCTCTGCCTTTGGATAGAAATGGTTCGGTAAGGTGCATCACAACACAATTGGAAATCCTTTCATCTCGGGATCATGAAATGTCCTTACCTAGGTGAGGGAAACCATTGAGAATACACTTGCTGTCAAAATCTACAGCTAAACATTACTTTTGTCCATACATGTCTGGCTTCGAAGCCATGGACTGTGCGGATGGGCACTTGGTTCTACATGGGAAGAGTTGTTGTTCTATCATTACTAGTATGTCAGATCTGGATTTAGAGCACATGGTGCAGTTTTTTTAATGAATTTGTTCCAAAGAGCAGAAACCAATGCAAATTTTATCAGTCTGTGAACATACAGAGGTCATAGACTTTGCACTAAACCTCAGGAATCTCATAATTTCACAGAATCTATTTCTACTCATGGTTTCTCCACAAAATATTAGCTCCCAGGAGTCTGACCATAAGCTGTGGAGGTCTGTACTTTTACAACCACTCACACACTCCATAAGCATAAATAGTGGCAATAAATGCTTCTATTTTTTCTGTGCTCACTGATCAACTGTCATTTCCTAGTATTCTGTGTGGCTTTGCTATAGCACATTTCAAAATATGTTTGATTATACAGTTGTCTAAACAAGACAATGTCCATCACTTACATTTCTTTTTGTGTGTGGTATAGGTCCAGGAGATTCTCTCAAAATGTTATCAACAGGAAAACATCCACCTTGTGAATTGGGCAACGATTCTGACCTAACTGTGCCACCAAGAGCCACTTCTTTATGTGTTACATCAGACGATGAAGAAACAGTCACTTGATTCAAATGGCTCTGAGGACTATGGGACTCAACATCTGAGGTCATCAGTCCCCTAGAACTTAGAACTACTTAAATCTAACTAACCTAAGGACATCACACACTGCCATGCCCGAGGCAGGATTCGAACCCACGACTGTAGTGGTCGCACGGTTCCAGACTGAAGCGCCTAGAACCGCTTGGCCATACCGGCTGGCTCACTTGGTCTACATTCCAAAGAACAGTATCATTTCCTCTTCTGTTATATGAATCTTCTTGATCCATAACACACAATAGTTTTTGAATTAAACAAATGAATAACTGTAAAAGTATAGGAAAGCAATTACAAATTCTAAATTAAGTACTGTAAAATTATATTTAGTTAAGGATACATTCATATTAATTTATCAGCAGTAATAATAATAATAATAGTAGTAGTAGTAGTGGTAGTAGACTGTATATTTCTATTTGCAATATCTGAAGATCAGTATCACTTCTATTAGATGATTCATCTTCTATAGTTGTCTGCAGTATAAAATCTTCTTCTGAGTTGTCAGAAAAAAGTTAATCACCATCTGAATCACCCTGAAGAACTCTTTGTAACTCTGAAAGTATCTCATCTTCACATAAATAATGTTTCCAATACATTTCAACCTTCACCTCACCTCATTATCACCTTTGAAACCCTGGTTCTTGCAAGACAATGACAAACAAAAGTACAGAGTATAGTGACCATTATTGTTATTTATACCACAATATTATGAATAAAGGTTATTATTACGTCACAAAATTAAATGTCTTCGATAAGAAAGTGCATGAAATAAAGAGTGTATGTGGGCCGAGTTGTGGGTGGGGGCACTGAACAGCAATGTTATTAGCACCCTTGCATGAATGATATACGGACGAATATGGTGAAAATAAATATTAATTAAATAATAATAATAATAAATAACAATAAATAATACTAAATCAGAAAACCAAGCTGCTTTCACACACAAGAATTGAAAAGACAGTCACAATGAGGTGAGTATCAGAAAAGCCCTGAATAAAAGTCAGACGAAACATATCAGAATAATTACATCAAGTCAAGGACAAAATACCAATACAGACTGTTATGATTATGATGATGATGATGAACAAGTAGTCGCCAATGTTGCCTGGTAGCCAATGCTAAATAGAAACATATAAATCACAGCAGGTTTGTTAGTAACGTCGATAAGGTGCTGGCTGCATGGTCTGGATCTGCAACGACTAAAATAATTAGAAGTCGTTGGTAAAAAATAATCTACAGGGTGTTACAAAAAGGTACAGCCAAACTTTCAGGAAACATTCCTCACACACAAAGAAAGAAAATACGTTATGTGGACATGTGTCCGGAAACGCTTACTTTCCATGTTAGAGTTCATTTTATTACTTCTCTTCAAATCACATTAATCATGGAATGGAAACACAGCAACAGAACGTACCAGCATGACTTCAAACACTTTGTTACAGGAAATGTTCAAAATGTCCTCCATTAGCGAGGATTCATGCATCCACCCTCCATCGCATGGAATCCCTGATGTGCTGATGCAGCCCTGGAGAATGGCGTATTGTATCACAGCCGTCCACAATATGAGCACGAAGAGTCTCTACATTTGGTACCGGGGTTGCGTAGACAAGAGCTTTCAAATGCCCCCATAAATGAAAGTCAAGAGGGTTGAGGTCAGGAGAGCGTGGAGGCCATGGAATTGGTCCGCCTCTACAAATCCATCGGTCACCGAATCTGTTGTTGAGAAGCGTACGAACACTTTGACTGAAATGTGCAGGAGCTCCATCGTGCATGAACCACATGTTGTGACGTACTTGTAAAGACACATGTTCTAGCAGCACAGGTAGAGTATCCCGTATGAAATCATGATAACGTGCTCCATTGAGCGTAGGTGGAAGAACATACTGACGAAAGTAAAATGAGCTCTAACATGGAAATTAAGCGTTTCCGGACACATGTCGACGTAACATCTTTTCTTTATTTGTGTGTGAGGAATGTTTCCTGAAAGTTTGGCCATACCTTTTTGTAACACCCTGTATATTGTACTTAACTGATTGTACAGGATTCTTCTTGGCTGCATACATAAAATTATAAAGAGATAGCTATTGAGGCCTCACTTAGGCCATACATTATTAAGTGCCTTGTTACAGGTTGCTTCCAATCAGCTGAAGGCTATGCTAGTTTACTACTTGGCATTCCGACCCAGAGTGGACAAGAGCTCACTATAAACTTGATACAAGCCACAAAGCAATGCTGGTCGCAGATCCAACGATACTAATACGGACCACGCTCGGTAACTGCAGCCCCTAACAAGTGTGGTATCGAACGTTGATATCACACAAACACGAGTGGCTGGATGACTGCTTAGAAATAATGGGTGACAAACATACTATGACACATTAAAATCTCACACCCAATATTCTGCGAACAATTCCAGGCATCACAAAATCTTAAAATAGAAACCACACTCACCTCATTATCAGTTAAAATAGTGGGCAATTCCCATGGGAGATCCAGATCAGCCCTAAGATTGTCATACACTAAAGAGCCAAAGAAACTGGTACACCTGCTTTCTATTACAACTACATTTAAGATTATGGAATTATAACAAAAGGATAAATACAAAATTCAAAAGAATTAGGAGCACACATGTATCAACCTCCAGTTTCTTAGATCTGTTTTGATACAGCCGGTACCCGCCGTCTTATTGCATGGCTTGACATCTTCACTTTCAATGTAAACAACAATTAATATCATCCGCAATCTATCGGCTGTACCTCTGTCATAGTGTTTTCTAGTGGAATGCACAGATGGTAGTCGTTATTTGCAAACTTTATATTCAACCAAGCACATGCAATGGAAAACATCAAAGCAGCCCAAGTTTCAAGAGCATTCTGTTTGATCCAAAACAGATGGACTTATGGTTGTGTTGCTGCAGATATCAGTCACACTCTATGTGTCATCCATAGGTTGTGGACAAGCTACAGGGAGACAGGTCTGTATACAAGACGAGTTGGACAAGGTTGCTGACGCATTACAACCCCATGTGAGGACATTTCTGGCCACCTCCATGTTGCAGTGTCATGCAGATACTGCCAGAACACTGCAATATGGTCTCGGAAGGCCCACTGAAGCCACTGCGTCCAATGACTGTAATAAACAAGTTAAGAGAATGGACCTTAAAACCCAAACATCCTGTTTGAGTATTCCACTTCACATGACATCTTGCAAGTCTCCTCCATTTCTGCCATTCCATGTCAACTGGCAACTTTGTCATTGACAAAATGTGTTATTCAAAGATGAGTCCAGGGATCCTCTGATTAAAGGTGATGGCCATGTTCATGTGCAGAGACCTGTGATGAGTAATACCTGCCAAATCCTGCTCAGGGAATTGACAGATTTCCAAAGTGGGGGGAAGTAATAGTGCTGACAGCCATATGGATCTGGTCATCATCCATGGTTGCCTTACTGCCAGGCAGTACATCAAACAGATCCTGTTGCACCATGTGGTGGCTAATGTATATGGCAGTGGCCTGAATTCCTTCAAATGCCAGAGTTTATGTCGTGGGCATTAGCAGGGAAGTCTTGAGAAGCCTTAGACATTGAAGTAATGGAATGGCTGGTGGCGAGTCTCAATCTAAACCCCAGCAAGCCTATGTGGGACATGCTTAACAGATGTGTTCGTGGTGGTCCTGTTCCACCAAAGACTTTCCAAAGGCCATCATAGAAGGATGAAAACGGATACCACACAACGACCTCCGTAAACTTATATGGAGCATGCCACATACGTGTCAGGCAGTGATGAATGCTCATGCAGGGCATAAATGTTATTTAAGCTCTCAAAGCACAATGAAATGCACCCAAGATGACGGAAGGAAAGACTGTCTCCACTTTGTGTGGTTTTATTTTTATTTTTTATTTTTCTGTTAACGACCTGGGATGTAGTAATGATGTCTGGTTGTGTACTTAATTTGTGAAAGATAAAGGTATAATTTGGCTCATATTGGTGTGGTTCCTGTTGATTATCTCAGTAGGTGGGACTATACCAGGCACGGCCTACATCTCAACAGGAAAGGGAAGGGGAAACTGGCTGGGGTAATAGCAGCAAATTTAAGGGGGGGAGGCACTGCCATGAATGGTAAAATACCAGTGGTTACAGGTGTTGGAGCAGCACCTTTTTTAGGATAGGTAAGACAGAAAGATGTCAAGTTCTACGAGAGGTCAGGATTGAAACAAATCTTCAGTTTAGGAAAGAAATTAAACAGCACAATTCTAGCACATTGGATCACCAATCACAGCTATCAATTATAAATTTTCACCAATCACCAGAAATTTTATCTCCACCAAGTTGTATCTCAGTCCTAGGTAATTGCATTTATGAATTAAAGTCACCCAACCCAGTTGACATAATCTGCCTCTCTGAACACCGTGTGACCACTGGTATAGGAACTAGGCCTAAGCACAATGAGAAACTCAGACAGGAGAGTACTGCAAATGTTAGAATAAGGAAAGGTTCTCATAAAAGTATAATTAAAAATAATGTAAGTATATTTCATCAAAATATTGGGAGTTTAAAGAATAAAGTAGATGAGCTTCTGGTTTGTTTAGAAGATTTAGAAGCTGAGAATGAAATAGATATACTATGCCTGTCTGAGCATCACATTGTTACTGATATGGATAAGGTAAATGTAAGTGGATATAAGCTCTCTGCACATGTAATGAGAGAAAATATGGAGAAAGGAGGAGTTGCCATATATGTCAAAAGTTATCATTGTGCAAAAAGTATAGAAATAAAAAAGTTTTGTGTAGAGAAACATATAGAAGCATGTGCCTGTGAGCTTAAATTAAATAAAGGCACATTTATAATTGTAACTGTATATAGGTCCCCATCAGGAAATTTTCATCTATTTCTGAAAAATTTGGACTCCTTGTTGTGCTATCTGTCAGACGGGGGGAAGCAAATTATTATTTGTGGGGACTTCAATGTAGATTCTCTGAAAGAGGGTAATAGGAAAAATGACCTTGAAGTATTACTCGGTTCTTTCAATTTGACACCCGTTATTGATTTTCCTACTCGGGTGGTAAAGGATAGCAGCTCACTGATAGATAACTTCTTTATAGACCAAGATAAGTTTAACCAGATAAATGCTCAGTCTGTTGAGAATGGTCTTTCTGATCATGGTGCACAGCTAGTTACAATATATGACATAGCTCCATTCAGCAATACTAAACAGTCCTCCAAAGTAGTACGTTCAGTCAACGATTTAACAATTGCAAATTTCAGGGAAAGCCTACAGCAGTTAGACTGGGATGAGGTGTACCGTGAACCTGATGCCAATTTAAAATACAATTTATTTCATGACATTTTTGTAAATGCATTTGAAAACTGCTTCCCCAAGAAAATAGTTAAATATACTCGTAAGAAACCTTGTAACAAACCATGGCTTACTAAGGGTATAAAAATATCTTGTAACCGGAAAAGGGAAATGTATCTGACAGCAAGAAAGAGTAGTGACCCAGAAACTATCAAAAATTATAAAAACTACTGTGTTATATTAAGAAAAGTTATTAAAAAATCCAGGAGTATGTGTATCATGTCTGAAATCAGCAACTCAGATAATACGAGGGCCGTTCAGAAAGTAACCTCCGGTTGATTTAAAAAAATACACCAAGTTAAATAAAAATATTTTAATATATACATCTTACAACTACATCTTTGCACTATTTTTCTACATAGTCTCCATAGCGATTGAGGCACTTATCGTATCTCTTCACAAGCTTTGAAATTCCTTCTGCATAAAAATCACCCGCTTGTGCCTGGAGCCAGCCTGTGACCGCATCTTTGAGCTCTTCGTCGTCATCAAACCGCTGTGACCCGAGCCATTTCTTCAAATGCATGAAGAGGTGATAATCACTTGGCGCCAGGTCTGGGCTGTAAGGTGGATGATTGATAACGTCCCACTTGAAGGACTCAAGAAGGGCCGTTGTTCTGCGAGCAGAGTGAGGACGGGCGTTATCTTGCAAAAAAACGATACCGGAAGTCAGCATACCACGGCGTTTGTTCTGTATAGCCCGTCGTAACTTTTTTATTGTGTCACAGTACACGTCTTGATTAATGGTCGTACCACGTTCCATGAATTCAACCAACAACACCCCTTTGGCATCCCAAAACACCGTTGCCATCAGTTTTCTGGCAAAAAAATCTTGCGAGGCCTTTCTTGGTTTGGTAGGCGAATTTGAATGTGCCCACATCTTTGATTGTTCTTTTGTCTCAGGGTTCACGTACTTAATCCAGGTTTCGTCACCGGTCACGATTCTGTTTAACAATGGTTCTCCTTCGTCCTCATAACGTGACAGAAAGTCTAATGCAGAGGCCATTCTTTGAGTTTTGTGGTGGTCGGTAAGAATTTTGGGCACCCATCGTGCACAGAACTTACGGTAACCCAATCTTGCTGTCACTATCTCGTACAAGAGAGTCTTAGAAATCTGTGGAAAACCAGTAGACAACTCTGACATTGAGAAACGTCGATTTTCACGAACTTTTGCATCAACTGTCTGAACGAGTTCGTCAGTCACCAATGATGGTCTACCACTCCTCTCTTCATCATGAACGTTTTCTCGTCCACTTTTAAATAAACGTACCCATTCACGGACAACTCCTTCACTCATAACTCTTGGTCCGTACACGGCACAAAGCTCACGATGAATAGCTGCTGCAGAATATCCTTTGGCTGTAAAAAACCTTATGACAGCACGCACTTCACATTTGGCGGGGTTTTCTATTGCAGCACACATTTCAAACTGCCACAAAAACTAAACTAGCGCAGGTACGACGTTCACTCGACCACGGCTTGATGCCGACTGACCTGTTGAGTGCGTGAATGCACAGATGGCGTCGCTACTCCCCCCACAACCCGCACTGTGACCAATCGGAGGTTACTTTCTGAACCGCCCTCGTAAAATTAAAACAATTTGGAATATTATTAAAAGAGAAACAGGTCAACCAAGAGCAGAGGAAGACAGTATTACCATCAAATTGAATGAAAACTTTACGAACAAAAAGTCAGAAGTTGAAAATATTTTTAATAATCATTTTCTAAATGTTGTGGATATAGTAGGATCCAGGTGTTCATTAGAAGATGCTAGGCTGTTAATGGAAGAGGCCATACCTATGCAATTTGATACAATTGAAATCTCACCCACTTCTCCCTCTGAAATTAGGAAAATAATAAACTTGCTTAAAAGCAACAACTCACATGGAATTGATGGGATTTCCAGCAAAATACTAAAAGCTTGTTCTCAACAGATAAGTAAGATTCTCAGCCACCTGTGTAATAGCTCTCTGGAACAGGGCATTTTCCCTGATAGACTGAAATATGCTATTGTTATACCTTTGCATAAAAAGGGGGATAGATCTGGTGTCAACAATTACCGTCCAATCTCCCTTCTAACAGCTTTATCCAAAATTTTTGAGAAAGTAATGTATTCAAGAGTAGCTTCACATATCTGTAAAAATGAAGTACTAACAAAATGTCAGTTTGGTTTTCAGAAGGGTCAGTCTTGGGTCCTTTGTTGTTCTTATTATATATTAATGACTTGCCATTCTATATCCATGAAGAGGCAAAGTTAGTTCTCTTTGCTGATGATACAAGTATAGTAATCACACCTGACAAACAAGAATTAACTGATGAAATTGTCAATACTGTCTTTCAGAAAATGCCATATATGCTTTCACCAGTCAAATTTTGAATGATCTGAATAACCGAACACCACCCATTGGGATTTTTTGTGATCTCTCAAAGGCTTTTGATTGTGTAAATCATGAAATTCTGCTAGACAAGCTCAAGTATTGTGGCATGAGTGGGACAGTGCACAAATGGTTTACTTCGTACCTAACTGGAAGAGTGCAGAAAGTTGAAATAAGTAGTTCTCATAACATGTAAAGATCAGCACATTCCTCAAACTGGGGAACTATCAAGAATGGGGTTCCACAAGGGTCAGTCTTGGGTCCTTTGTTGTTCTTATTATATATTAATGACTTGCCATTCTATATCCATGAAGAGGCAAAGTTAGTTCTCTTTGCTGATGATACAGGTATAGTAATCACACCTGACAAACAAGAATTAACTGATGAAATTGTCAATACTGTCTTTCAGAAAATTACTAAGTGGTTCCTTGTAAACGGACTCTCACTGAATTTTGATAAGACACAGTACATACAGTTCCGTACAGTGAATGGTATGACACCATTAATAAATATAGACCTTAATCAGAAGCATATAGCTAAGGTAGAATATTGCAAATTTTTAGGTGTGTCCATTGATGAGAGATTAAATTGGAAGAAACACATTGATGATCTGCTGAAACGTTTGAGTTCAGCTACTTATGCAATAAGGGTCATTGCAAATTTTGGTAATAAACATCTTAGTAAATTAGCCTACTACGCCTATTTTCACTCATTGCTTTCATATGGCATCATATTTTGGGGTAATTCATCACTGAGGAATAAAGTATTTATTGCACAAAAGCGTGTAATCAGAATAATAGCTGGAGTCCACCCAAGATCACCCTGCAGACATTTATTTAAGGATCTAGGGATATTCACAGTAGCTTCTCAGTATATATACTCTCTTATGAAATTTGTTATTAACAACCAAACCCAATTCAAAAGTAATAGCAGTGTGCATAACTACAATACTAGGAGAAAGGATGATCTTCACTATTCAAGATTAAATCTAACTTTGGCACAGAAAGGGGTAAATTATACTGGCACTAAAGTCTTTGGTCACTTACCAAATAGTATCAAAAGTCTGACAGATAACCAACAAGTATTTAAGAAGAAATTAAAAGAATTTCTGAATGACAACTCCTTCTACTCCATAGAGGAATTTTTAGATATAAATTAAGAAAGAAAAAAAAAACAAAAAAATATTAAAAATAAATAAAAAAAATAAAAATAAAAAATAAAGAAAAACAAAAAAACACAATAAAATAAAGTTGTTATATTAACTTAAGTATGTTGTTAAATTAACCTAATTATGTCATGTATTGGAAAATTCGACTCGTTCCACATCATTACGAAATATCGTATTCATGATCCATGGAACTAGTATTAATCTAATCTAATCTAACATAACCACACCTCAATTATTGCTCAATGAAAAACAGCAGTTGAGCAAAGCAATGTTTCCATAATTCTGTTGAGCAGTGTATAATGGTTGTGTGTTTAGATCTAGGTGTTCTCCTGAAGATGTGGTTGTAGTGCCACAAAAGCAGTCGTGTGTCCAATAAAAAGGATTTTCATACAGATGAAATAGTTTTCTAATTTTCAAGATGCTTCATGGACATGTTTCCAATCACAGAAATACGAATTACATGAAATTTTTTCCTTATGGTTGTATCAAATTTCTGAATCCAAAATGTTGTTCATTCAATAACTCATAATTGGTTTGGTATGTAAGTATGATGCAATTACTAGGTAAAGTGAATTCCTGGTGTTGTGAGTGTTAAGGTGAATACATTATCATGTGTGTTGATCACTGACTTGTACAATATTGTGATATACTTACAACAAAACCATTTAGAGCAGCTTAGATGCAATCAAAATTGTGAAGGATTATTATGTGCAGATGGCAGTAACTACAATGACTTTTTAAGTGTAAAGTGAGAGTGGTGAACATTGTGGTGTGAAGTATGTGCTATAATGTGTTACTCCAAATAGAGCTACTGGTAGCAGAGAAAATAAAGAATTGCTTTATAATTTAATTTAATTTTGTCTGGAAAAGTACTGTAAATAGATTCACTTCAAAAATTATTTTAGGATTGGTACTTCAGCAGGAGCATGTGGAGACAGAGTTCCCAGATACCACATGAAACACGCAAGTAACCTTGCATTTCAGTTAAACTTATGAACTATTAAATGTACAAAGATGTAACTGATATCAGTGTGTTCTGAAAGAGATGCACTGTGTTTCCATTTTAGTTTATTTTTGGCAAAAATGTTTTACTCTTTCGCAGGCACTTTTTTTGTAGCAACTCAGCGAAGATAATTTTTTTGGTATCCTATTAGAATTTTGATCAACTAATAATATTTATTTTTTGATAATTTTATTCTGTGGTTTACGGCAAAAAAACTGAGGTGGTACATATAGCACCATGGCACCTTTGTGAGGTATTAAAACTGTGGGAGTAAATGGATATCCCACTGACCTTTCGTGAGCTGTTAAGTGTTGCCATTACATGTAAAAAAATTAATGAACAATGTTTCCTGTTTTTATTTAATGTTTTCTTTTACTTTGTTTAAAAAATATTTGTTACCGATATTAAAGTTTACTTACCACAATGTGAAAACTATTCTTGAAACTTTATTTCACAGTAAAAGTATAAGCTGATGCAGGTCATAATAATGTATATTGCAGAAGCGAAGCAATGTGTTACAACAGTAGTGATTCCATGACAGACAGACACTGGTTGCTGTGGAAGTTTTCATAGACCTGGTGCAGTATACTACCACAAAATGTCAGACATAGACAGAGGTGGTAAGACGCATTCCCAAAAGCTTTGGAGTACCCCTACGTTGGTGGCAACTGTGCTTTTCAAGGACCACAAATGACAGCATAATTTTTTTGGTAAATATTCTTCCCAGGCCTCTTCCAGAAACTACACTGGTGGTACCCATACTTCCCAGTAACCAATTAAAACACTGTTGTTTGGTGGGATATATACGTCTCATAGTCCTGAAGGCTGGTGCAGCACACTGCCACTAGATGCCAGGAGCAAACAGAAGTGGTAACACATATTCCCATAAACACTGTACAGAAATATATTTAGAGGGAAGTATATCCCCCATGGCCCATGAAAGGGTAAAGATGGCATACAGTAAGTTTACAAACATGCATTTTTTATGATGTTGAAGAATAAACCAAATTTTCATCTATTCTAAATTGAAATTCTTTAAGAGAGTTCTAAAATGAGATAATTTGAGCTACTCATAACAAATACGGTTTTTCTGGTGCATCAAGAGCACAGGGTCACCAGTTTGATTTTCTTTTGAGAAAGAGATAGTTAGGTTTACAGTTGACCTTCACTACATTTTCTGATCAGCCTATTCATTTATAAAACTACCTATAAATTAAAATTTTTGCATGTTAATCAAGATGCAAAAATGTATCTTAAATAAGTCTACTGGTATAGGAAGAAAGAAGAACAGTGACACCAGAACAGTGCCTAAGTGTTGCAGCAATTATATTGTAAGCAGTGAGAGATTTCCTCAATAACACTGAATACTGAGATACCATCATTTCGCCTCAGTTGTCAATAATTGTCATCTTATTGCAATTTTAACATTTGCAAAGATATATTTTTGCTACACAAGTACTTACCATTGTTGACCATATACTGAAAACATTCAGCTGAATCTGCCTGTGCAACATTTCTGTGACGATAATGGAAAAACTCCATAAACATGACTTTTGTCGCTATCATAAATGCTGGGAGTGTGACATTCACAGTTGTCATTTAATGAAATGATCACTTTTTTTTATTTATTTTTTTTTCCACAGACTTTTCTACAACTGTTTCATTGGAAAGTGCTCAAATTATAGACAGGATAAACTATTATTATTGCGCATAATGTAACCTTTAATTTAGATACAGATCAATTATAACTGAATAAAATGGAAGTGATAAGCCTGGTGACTGTACGCCTGTATGTTTTTGCCACTTCATCTATTTTATATTTGGGGAACAGTGGTTTATAGGGTGATATTAGATCTACAAGAAGCACATTTTTAAAATTCTCACTTACTTTGACATTCCAATGTTGAAGCCAAAACAAAGACCACCTCCTCTTGCTTTACCACAGTAGGTAGCTTAACAACACCAAAACAATGGTAAAGAGCATTTTCAATAATACCAGTTAATGTTACTTTTTCCTAATTTGGGATTAGCGAATTAGTGAACTTATCACAATTCATTCCTTCAAGATTGTCTCCGTTTTCTTCTTTAAAAAATAGGAGACAGCTTGGGAGAAAACCTAGCAAGCTGTCTGCAAGCAGAACATTACATCTGCCTCCCTTTCTAGAAGGCATTACCATTATTCCTCTTGTTATGGCATCTGTCCAGCTTTGCTTGAGAATGTGGGTGGAACAGATCCATGTTTCATCAAAGAGGAACACTTCTGTTATTCATCACCTGGATCTGTCTTAAAAATTGACACCGAGAAAAATATACCATGCAGCCACATCATCTTTCTTCATTGACAGCTTACATCCACAGAAATGTTCATAACGAAAGTCCAGGTTGTGAAAAACTGCATATAATAATGTGCTATACTTCGATAAGGGTGGCCAACAATGTGCCAAGTCTCAGATATTCCCTTCTGTGACGATAATTATAGAATTGACACCACATCATATTCTCAGTAAATGAATTTATTTGGTAATCTGCTTATCCATACAACATTTTTTTTTCATCAGAGTTACCAACTTTCACAATTTTCTAGCTTCCTCATCTTTCTGTAACATTCCCTTGGCACGTTTTACATGTTTCTAACTACCTGACACACAAACAATTTCTCACTGTAAAGCAGCACCTTGGCCAAGAGAGTGACATTGAAGTTTCTCACTCATTACATTTGATGATCTTGCTTCTGACACAAAGGACAATAAACATTAGCAGTTTCAAATAAAATACTAACTCCAGTAACCATATGAAATGAAAGAAACAGAATCACAGCAAACTGATCGAAACTGAAGCATTGTGTGAGCATGGAAAGTACATTAGTCCCTTTATATTTATTCTTTCCAGTCAGAGAAAAACACAATAATGAAGATGAATGCAAGCATATGCTTTGAATGTGGAAATAATGATGTTTCAGTGATTGGCTCAAGACCATATTAGATTTTCATGTTTTGTGAAAACATGTTAAAAATGCAATTAAGAAACTGAAAAAGACAAAGCTAACACTTGTGAAATGTGAAAGATCTTGTAAAACTCTGGTAAATTTAATTCACAAATTTAAAGAGAAGTTGTAAGGATCCTTTCTTGACAAACATGCTTAAAGTAAGTTTCCATGCAAGACATAACAGAACTGTTGACATTGACTATTAAGAGATTGCATGAAATGTAGCTGTCTAATTGAAGTAGTAAGGTGAAATTACCTCTGTATATAGACAAACCACCCATAATAAAAATAGCATTTGATAACAGCTGTCAAGGTAAAGAACTCTAATAGTTGTAATGTAAGGTATGGTTTGCAGAATCTAAGTCCAATAGGTTTCCTTCTGATGAACACTTATATGTGCAGCAAGACTGAATCAAGACAACAACTACAACTGGATTATAAAGTATGTGAAACATAGTGATGGTCATCTAATTGTTTGTTTGCTGCTCTTTGAGATCCAATTTCTAATTAATTCCATAATGAATTCATGTATGTGTTAATGTATTTGACAAAATATTCCACTACAGTATTTCTAGAGCAGAATCTTACTCATAGAAAAATGTGTGCACAGCAACAATCCAAAAAATACGCTATGCTAAGATTGTAAAGAACACCGAGAAGGGGAAAAATAGAATTTTGTGCTGGCTAATGGCAAAGGCCAGTGAAAATCTACAGAATATGAGGGCCTGCTGAAAAGTAATGCCTACAAATTTACATGAAAACTCTTAAAGATTTTTAAATAAAACAAGCTTCATTAGCATACTATAGCTTTCCTGCTTAATGTCAAATATTTAATTCTCAACATAGTCAGCCTGGAGACACACATTTCTCCCAAAGAGAGACCAGTTTGTTGATACCATCACTGTAGCATGTTTCACTTTGTTGATGGAACCATAATGTCCCCTGTACCTAAACTGCTTCATCACTATCAAAATGAAGTCTTCGAATGTGTTCTTCAAATTCTGGAAACAGACGAAAATCGGAAGGGGCTAAGTAAGGATTCAATGGAGAATGATCAGTTACAGTGAATCCAAGGCATCACATTGTTGCAAATTTTGCTGTGCTTGAGTGTGTTCTGGCATTGTCATGACAAAGAGGATGCTCTGTGTGTGTGGACAGACTCTTCGAATTCAAAACTTGATTACAACACGCTGTTTCTCATGCACTGACATAGTTAAGTTACACCCCGCCATGTTACATGCTACAATTTGGAGCCCACCATCAGCAGGGGGCTGCAAACATGTGGACATGTACAACAAAGATGTAGAATGTTAATAATGTTTGTTTTATTTAAAAACCTTTAATAGTTTTCACATAAAAAAATTGGAGGAATTACTTTTCAGCATGCCCTCATAGTATCAGCAGAAGAAATGATTGCTGTAAGGTAGGGTGTCCATCTGTTCCATTTTTCCTGGGACAGTCCAGTTTTTTTCCCCATGATGTCCCACAGTCCCAAAAGTTTTATTGAGGGTAATCAAATGTCCCACTTTTTTGTGATTCTGCATGGCTAAAGTATTTTATAATAACAATTTACTATACAAGTATATACATTAGGAAGTGACACTTGTACAACTTGCTCTACATTCTTTATTTACTGTTATTGTTTTGCACTGTTCATCATACCATTTCATGTTAAGTTGCATTTTTGATTGGTTTAGATAGTAAGAACTCCCATTTCCATTGTGGTAAGCACCCTGAAGACATTATTTTGGATATGAGACTTTTAAATCTATGCTATCACTGTTTGACTATACCGAAACGAAAGTGTAATTTTAACAATAATCTAAAAAGTGAGCTTGTTTTTACCATCAGTAATGGAGAAATTGTGGAATGTCTGAGTGTTTTCCTTAGTGAACTCACTGTGATCAGATGGGCAAAAAGGAATGAAAGTTGAAACAATAAAGGCATGGGTCTTTCTCAAAATGATGGCTCTTTGATGGCGTATCATGTGCTCAAGTTTATGACAAAATGTCAAAACAATATACGCTTCTTGGTAAAATACTTAAAACGTGAAAAGGGTGATGACAGTACAGAACAATGACTGTAAAGTTTTTTGGAATCATCTGAGTGCATGATGTAAAGGTGTTCATTAATTTCTGCAAAGGCAATTTGCATCCCATTTTCTCCTTAATTGTCCAAGGTTTTTTCTAAATTTTTTAAATGTTTGATATTATAATAAAAATGAAATGGACACTCTTATCTAAGGCCAAAATCATGCTCTACAGGAGAAATCCAAAGCTTGAAATTCAACTCTTTGAGAGAAGCGTATAGTGCATTCAACTGTAGAAAATAAGAAAATGTGTAAAATAATAAAGATTCCATACGATAAAATGTGGTGAAACATAGTAAACAGACAATTTCTTTATGTGGTTCCCTAATTTTTTGTCCAAAACCAGGAACATCACTTATAGTTCACTTTGATTTAATGTATAGGGCTTATCAATGTTAGTAAAAGAAACACATGCAAAAAAGTTATGAAATAAACAAACTAATTAATTAAAATGTATAATCTGAAGCACTGTTATTTAATTAACATTATAGGTTCTTTGGCTGATCATCACTGTATATTGCAAAATTTATGCCAAAACAGTGAGTATAGTCTTTTGTTTGGAATTTATAATTAACTCTGAATAATTTTTTTACTGTGCTTTTATTTTTGGTTAAATGCATGCATTTATAAACATATTCTGCACTGATATGTTAAGCACAATGATATGACTTAGATCACAGCCTAATGCCCATATTACTAAAGTCACCAAGGATGAAACATCAGATGTGGAAGCCTGGATTTTACGACAAGAAGGAAGAAATATGTTAGCAAACAGTCTGATATAATGTACTATCCTGGCATATCAGTATAATTCAAACAATAATAGTTGCTAAAAGTCTACAAAATGAATGATAAACAGACACTACAACTTTAATCACAAGTCAAGAATGGAAATTTAAGCACAGCAACTATGAACATTCATAAAATGACAACAGAAGGAAAAAGGCGGGGGGAGACACAAAATGCAGGAATATGTTTGGGGTGAGAAAGGATTCAAGGCAGTATGGAAGAATGAGTAGGTCATGAAGAACTGAATTCAACGAAAGCCACCCAAACGGACACGACAGAATGACTGATACAATGTAATATGATAGTGTTATTCCTACTCTTTTTACATAAATTTATAATTTGGAGACAACAGTTTCACAGAATGCTATGGTTTTATAACAGGAGAGTAAACAGGAGTGGTTGTAAGAAAAGCAAAACTAAATTCAACAGAATAACAAATTTTATTTTATTCACTTTTATCTGCAATGTGTACACACTCTACCCATGCGCAGTAGAGCTACTGAAAATTTAATATAAAGTAATTTACTTTAGGAATTTATGACTAACTCACACTGAATATTAATTCTAAATTCAGTCAACTTCAGTAAATGAGCAGTCATTTGTGTTAGCCAATTAATATCGAAAATATGGCTTACTCTGTATACTAAAAGGTATCATCAAACCTTAGGTGAGGGTCGTGCTTATCTTCAGTCACATGGGTATGAAAAAACTTTGGACTTGAACTGACAGAGCTTGATGGTGTGGAATGGAGGAAAGTTGGTGATCCAGATTGTAAAGACTCTTCAAGAGATCCCCGTCGCTGAGTTCCTTGTGAAATACTCATCCCTGCTCTGAGTAAAGGTGTTGGGGCAGGCTGGAAATAGTAACCAGTAGGACCTACTGCAGAAATTAGCTGAGGTGGGCCATGTGCCAAGTGAAGAAGATTTCCAGAAGCAGAAGACACTCTCCTGAATCCTGGAAGCCCTATTCCCAATCCTGTCTGGATTTGGAAAGCCTGGCCTGAAGATGACTGTGTATTATCCACAGGAACCCAATAATGTCCAGAGTCCACATAACACTGTTGCAGTTCACCATGTTCATGTGTAAACCCTGAAGCACCTTCAGTTTGAGTACTATCACTAACATGATCACCAATTGTGAAATAAACACCACCAGCCTCTGATAAATTAACAGGGTGGAAATTACGGCCAGTAACAAGAAGTGGATTTGTATGTGAGACTGGGCTACCTTGGGGTGTAATACGTGATGAGCTTTGGGCTGTGTCTGCTCTTACACCAACAGGTTTATAAAGGGGGCCATGATGAGCATGTAAATCATGCCTTCGATGAGTTGGAAATTCTAAAATAGGAGGGCTCATCGTAACTGGAGAAGAAAGTTGATGTTCATGATAATCAGAGTCAACCGGAGATTGTGGAGCTGTGCTGTAGTAGAAATCATCCAAATTTCTAGCAGCTCGCCTTGGGGGATACACTGAAAAAAAAATGAAGAAGACAATCAATTACCAAAAAATATTCATAATATAGGACAATAGCTGTAACATATTAAAATTTACACACACACACACACAAAATTATATAAATGAATACATAAACAGAATAATATTTACAGTTCACTGAGCAGTATATTAATAATCATCACACCCAGCATTAGTGTAAATAGCAGCAATGCCACTGCAAGTCCTCTTTTATATTTGTGAACTCATGATGTCCCTCTCTCCTTGCTACACTGCAATAGTCCACTTGAATCTGACAGCAGATTCAAGTGGCACATTTTCAGTTACACGGGCAGCCATGGAGATGGTGAGTTGAGCCTCCGGGTGTAAAGAGACGGTGAGTTTGGAGATGATGTCACAGGACCCACTGGCAAGTTCAAATGTGGCATACACAGCTCCTTTGTGATCTCTAGTTCACACCCCTTGTATACCTTACAAGGCCTAGTCATAACACTACTAAATGCAAACACTATTAATGCACTCTGGTGGCCATTCCAACTGTCACAGAGAATAGCAACTCTAATCATTTCATACCCACTGGTGGCATGCACTTGTAAAAATCTTCTGGATGATTTGCCATTTTTGTCAGTCAGTGTATAATGACTGTAGTTTTCCCATTTCTTTCAGAAATTTGCCGTATCAACATAGGAAGACCATGCTGACTAATGTTTCAAGGCAAAATCATTGAATTACCCACGCCATGGTCTCTGGAACTACTGAAAAGGGTGCTACCCCTTTTAAGAAACCATAAGTTAGTCAGGACTCTGCACAAATACCCCCTCACTGTGATTGCTCTCAGTATCGTTGAGACATGCTAGTCACACCACCTCGGTAAGGTCCTTTGTTCACAGGGGCAGGTGGGGGGGGGGAGGGGGGAGGGGTTCCAACATATGAAATACGCCTGAAGAATATCAAGGAAAATTAACTGTGACTGATTAAAATAATGAATCTGAAGTTGTGGCTAACTAATCACTATACAGTTCTCGGTGAGCCAGGCACCATGAGTAAACACTTAAGAACTTTAGTACAGAGATGAAACATAACATAAAATCTTAAAGCCTATACCACACTCAGCCAAAACAGACAGCATCTCAATTAACAGCAAATGTGGCATGCTGTAATTAGTGCACAAGTATCACATACTGGTGGGTGCTCTACCCACAGAATGAAGTTATGCATCAGGAAATTTCCATTTTAAAGCAGAGTTGGACAACAACTTCCATTGCAGTGGGCGGAAATAGATACACTGTGAGATTGGCACAAAGTAGGCAATTCCATGTTCGTTAAGGGAACAGTGACGGACAAGATGCTTGGCCAGCATTAAAAACTGAAACTTCTGTTAACACCATCTCAACAGATGTTGTAGCAAACTGTAGCATTGCATTTCAGTTATCAGCTGTGAACACTAAACAGTCAGAAAGAATCCATTATTAAATTATAGCATAGACGTAATGCACAGCAGTGTCAGATAATCACGTTCTCCACATGAACACAATCAGTGAATCCAGCATGATACTTTCATCATCAACTATCCATGCATTCTAGTTATTAATTATTTCTTTAATACCACACTGTGGAGATGTACACCATTAATTATTTATAATAAATTATTGGATGTAATATTCATGTTGTATGGTACCATTCTGATGTACCTTCACTCACAATGCAAAATTGTGATAGGCGTAGAATTTTACCAATGTCAAAAATTACCAAACCAACCTAACAAATCATGGGTTGCAGATTAACACAAGCTGGGCCGTCATTGTGAATTTGTCACTAGTACCCACCACGAATTCTACACTGTTAAAAGTAAGACTGTTGTTATTTGTCTAGCCCCAGATAGGGAAGTCTTTGAAAATGCACTTCAATGTGAGAATCCGACCCTTACGGATGTGCTCAATGTAGCACAGTCCTTCAAAGTATCATGGGCTGCAGGCAATCAGATTGCTATGTGGGGGGGGAGGTATCAGAAGTTGCTCAGTCAACCCGTTAGGCACACTGCAGGTGTTCAGGATGACAGGGAAGCCATTCCACAGTACAACTTTCAACTCACCATTGCATGGGGCAGCGTCGTTAAGACCACAGCGGCAACAGGCCACATCACATCAGCGGCCACGTGGCCTCCCTTCTGTCTTGCTCGTATTTCTTTGTCCAACATGAGTGTGTTGCATGCCCTACACATTGGGCAGTTTGCAACAAGTGTTGAAAGAAAGGCCACGCTGCATCGGTGCATGGTTCCTCATAAAACGTGATGGACACAGTAGTACCAATGGACATAAACTGTATCTATACAATGACTGTTCCCCCAAACAAATTATTTATTGACTTGCGTATGTTTAATAAACCGCTAAAAATGCAAATGGACACAGGAGCTGCAGTGACTTTAGTAAACGCACAAACATACATGGACTTGGGCCCCCTCCCCTCACATAGGTTTCATGGAAGTTCGTTAGCTACAATAAACAGCAGATTCTGATCCTAGGTCAGTTCCCCGATCCTGTCTCTCACAAACCTGTTGTTTGCCCTTGCAGCTTCCTTGTTGTGGATCATTCCCGTAACACAGACCTGTTCAGGTTAGATGTGTTTAATGCTTTCGGTTTCTCCATTGTCAAAGAGGTAAATTTAGTGTTAGATCAAGTTCTGTATCAGCAACTGAAGCCCCTCTGCTCATAGTTTTCATCGCCATTTTCTTCAGGTCTAGGTTGTGCAACAGGTGCCTGTCATACTGCATGTCTCTGTCTAGGTTGTATTAGACCATTTTACATTGATCACCATCATTCAGCCCATTTCTTCCCCTCTTCGTTAAGAAGCAGACGGGTAAGGTTTGTCTCTGCAGCGAATTTAGTGTCAAGATTAATGCATGGTCAGTGATAGATACATACTCTTAGCCCCGCCATGATGACTATCTAACGAAACTGTCAGGCAGCCACTACTTTTTCATAACTGATTTGCCAGAAGCATACCTCCAGCTCCCCTTGTACGAGGCCACTGGGCACCTTCTTGGTGTCAATACACCTTTTGGCCTATACCAATATCAACCCTTGTCTTTTGGCAGCACTAGTGCACCTGCAATTTTTCAGCATTTTTTAGAACAGCTGACAGCATCTATACCCAGTGATATCGTCATTTCAGGTTCTTCCACCGAAGACCACCTTAGCAATCTCCAATCGTTGTTTCTGGTTTTGCAGTCTGCGGGCCTCAAGTGTAATCTTGCCAAATCTAAATTTTTTCAGCTGTCAACTGAGTTCCTAGGTTTTGAGGTTTCTCACACAGGGGTCCGTTAAGGAACTGCAGGCATTTCTACATAAAGTTGCATACTACCATAAGTTTTTACTGGATGCATCCACTGTTGCTCAGCCACCGTAAGAGCCTTAGTGTAAAAATATCCCCAGCTTGTGACCATGTGTTCACTTTGCTTCAATCTGCCCAATGTCTTGGTACTTTTCAGCCAGTTCAGCATCTCATGTTGGCTATAGATGCCTCTCAGCATGGTCTTGGCGCAATGCTGGCAAACAAATATGCTACTGGGTCTGAACGACCAACTGCTTACGCTTCTAAGACTTTAACTCCCACTCAGCAGTGATATTTTCATATTGAAAAAGGGACTTTGTTGATTGTGTTTGCCCTCAAGAAATTTCACACCTTCTTGTATGGTTCTAAGTTCCATTGAATCATGGATCACAAGCCACTGGTTTCTCTTTTTAAACCTTCAGCTTCTGTGCCAGACAAGGCAGCACATTGTTTGCAGTGGTGGGATCTCTTCCTCACCCGTTATCATTATCAGATCCATTACTGGTCGACAGCGCAAGACACAAACATCAATACCTTTTCTTGCCTTCTGATCGGCTGGACCTGGTGTTTGATCAGGACGAGTTACTTTGTTTCCATTTATATACTGAGAAATAGAATGCGATCAATAGTTTTCCCATCACTAGTGCCACAACAGCATTGGCCGTCACCTTGGATCCTGTACTTAGTCGGGTCCTCTTTTGTGCAGCACGGTTGACAAGAAAAACGCCCGGGCTGTGCCGCAGATCCCTTGCATAACTCTTTCTCCCTCCAACACCGCCTTTCTGGATTTGATGGGGTTTTATTTTAGCTACAAAGGATACTGCTCCCCAGGTTGTGACCCTCACTTCCTTACACCATAATTACTGCTGCTTCTGCATGTCGGTCATTGGGAGACCTCTCACACCAAAGCTTTGGTCTGCCGACATGTGTATTGGCAGAGCACAGATGAGGACATTACATCACTTATCACTGCTTACACTCACTGTGTTCAGCAACAGGTGGCCTGTCGGTGTCTTTTTTTCCCCCTGGCCAACATCGCAGTGCCCGTGGGAGCATCTACATGTTGATTTTGATGGGCCCTTCCTAAATTGGTATTGGCTCATTGTAGTGGATGCCTATTCCAAGTTTCGCTATGTGGCACATTGCCCGGTCACGTCCATGGTGGTCACTATTTTGGCCCTGTCTAAGCTTTTTGTAATTTAGGGACTTCCGTGTACCAGGGGTGGTTGTTGACAACGGAATCCAGTTTGTTTCTCGAGAATTTGCATCTTTTTGTCAGGCTAGTGGTGTTTACCATCTCGCAGCTCACCCGTTTCATCCTCAGTCTAATGGTGGGGCAATATACATGGTTTGGACATTTAAAACTCAGATACGGAAGTATGTATCTGACAAGTCCCCTGAAGCTGCTTTAACCCTTTTTTTAGTTCATAGAGTTTCATTCCAGTGGGGGACAAGAGCCCGTGGATGCCAACCATGGACACTCCTTCACCTGCTGCATCCGCCACCACATCCGCTGGTGTTGCCAGCTCCGCAACGGTTTCATCCGGGTGAAGCTGTTTGGGCTTGTGGTTTCGGCTGTCGGCCGAACTGTGTTCCAGCCATCATTGAGCATCACCGGAGCTGGTGTCTGCATGTCGTTGGCAGCCCTGACGGGTGTACGTCCCATCACTTTGACTGGCTGGGGTTGTGAATGGCAGGGCCTGTTCCGGATGATCCACCGCCTCCCTCATCCCCACCATTGCCAACACATGTTTCTGTGTGGCTGACGGTCTGGTTCACACAGCAGATGGGGTCACTGTCTGGGGTTCTTGACTTAGCCCCCACACTGACTGCTGTCACCGGGGCAACCCCCACTGCAGTGTCTTCATTGCTGGATCTTGTGAGGTTGTCGTCTTAGACGTCCTCAACGACACCAACCTCAAAGAGGGCGTTGCTATGGAGATGCTGTCCCCAGTCCCACCTTATTGCCTCCCATGATCTCATGAGTGGGGGATGGTGCGCTGACCAACCCACTCACCACTTCCGCCCCTACTTGCCGATGCCTGCCTGCCACATAGTACATCAGCTCCTGTTGTTGGGCTATGAAGGATTTCAGTGCTGTCATTGGTGTTTTCTGTGGCTTGTAATCTCTGCCAGTGCTTTTTATGTATGTATGTGGTTTTCCCATCTCCTAGATGGGATGAGTAATGCACCTTCATTCATGACGCACTTTATTTCTGAGAGCATGTGTCCATACAGTTCACAGGCCCACTTATATAGGCCACCTGGGTTGGCCCTTGGTACGAATGCTTGGACTATTCTTTACGCTGTATTATTGTTGTCCAGTCAATGTGTTTACTGATACTCACAACCTGCATCTTACATGTTGGTCTATAAAGTACTACGTTCCATGAATCGTGTTAATTCTTGCCATAACATGTTTGAAACTGAAAGAAATGAACTTTTATATTATTTAAATACTTTTATTTTAATACTATAGGGCAAATGTAGAGTTCCATATTGTTAAACATTCCATTTTATTACGTGTTAGATTTAAGAAAAACTGTAATTGGAACGGAGACAGACTGTTGCCCATTGGCATGGACCTATAAACGGTCGCATACGTCTAGAAACCAGCTGAAAGTGTACGGTGTGAAAACGCGAATTCAAGTTGGATGAGTGAAGAAACAGTACGTTTGGGGAGTTGTAAGAACAGTTTTCAAGTGATGGTTTAACGTGTTCAGCATGCGGTCTCATTAAATACTTTAACAATTGTTGTGACTTTGAAAATGTTCGTGTGATGTGGAACTCCAGTACTTGAGATGTGTTGTTGAGCTGAGCTTTACGAAGTTAGTATTGGGGAATATGATACATTTTCATATAAATGCACTATAGCAAGATGCACTGTGTGATTTATTTTATATTAATTATTTAAATAATTTATGTATGACCACCATATTTAATTATCTGAAAGAGCTACTGAATGAACAAACCAATCAATTCAGTTAAAATTTTCTTAGTCAACTACATCATTTAATTGTGATATCACCAGATATCATTTACTTTATTTAACGCAACCAGTTGCACTTTACATTATTTATTATTCACAATGACTAGCCAATTTCTGATAAATTAGGCTGTAAGATCACTGGCAACTGATGTATATTATGCAATCAAGCTAATACAGGGCATTAAAGATGACATTTAGGGCTCATCCTCTACGTCAATAGTGAGCCAAATATCTAATCTGAGACAGAAATTGCCCAATACCAGTCTTCACCATATTCTTTCCAAGTTAGACACTATAATCTTTTTAACATTCGCCCAAGTTCAAAATTACTTTGAGCATCTGAAGCAACCTAGGGTTGGAACTACACATTTATTAAGAAAATTAACTAGAAGCAGACATTTGGCTGCTCCATCGTACTGTGTGTGAATCTGAAAAGGCTTTGGTGCTTATGTACAATTATCAAAATTTCATTTCATGAACAGGTGAGCAAATTTGCAGTATATGGATGAATTTTGTAAAGGTAACATACTTTACAGTATTATTACATTTAAATAAATATGTGACAAGTTGCAGCTCAGCAGCCACAGTGCAGAGTCTAAGTATTTGGCTGGAATTAGTAGCAGCCATTGTAAACCTATACACTGTTTCTTAACCATGAATGGTCTTAAGATAAGATCTGTCTGCTCACCAAGACCTGTGGCTGGTTATCATAGGTTAAAAGCATAGAAAAATGTGTAAAACCAACATAAAGCATCTTATATGGAAATAATTTAAAGACAGTAGTTGCTTTTCACTCCTTCAGCCTCCTAACCATCATGAATTTTTAGTCTTATGGCTGCTAATACTGTTCCAAGACTGGACAAGCCTTGTTTTGTATGGGACACACTAATATGGACAATATAGCACTTATAACAACAGGAAACATATACACACTTAAGAGGGGGTCTTGAGGGATACTATTCTCTTGTTCCAATAGGTATGACAAGACAGAGCCGATACATACTACGAAAAAGGACTTGAGGGAACAACTATGTAAAACTCTGGATGTATCCACTAAATGCCCAGCTGTGAAGTTATTTGAGACTATTATATCTCCAGATAGTATTATTATTTCTCCCGAAATAGACTAAAACAATAAAAACTATCAAATGTTGCCTGCATAAGGATGCCTGCTGTGTAGTCATTTCCAGTTGGGTAAGATTATTGGGTGAAGATCTTATTGAAAACAGCTAAGGAGCTGACCTAGACAAAGCACTGGTTCATCCATTACATTTCATGCATGCATATGCAGAAAATCCATTTCTTCAACTAATATTTCAGCTGTATACCTTTTGGCCATCTTCAATTGAACAAACAAAGGCTATAGTGCTTGTGTGTATCCTTTAAAATGTGAGGGCTGTGCTACTGTGCAAGCAACCACAGATGTACAATGGCCAGGGATATTGATGCATCAATAGGATCTACACTGCAGCAACATCAGTTGATCAGAGAAAATACTGGATTCCATGCTATGGCTACAATGAAACTATGATATATATTAATTACCTCATTTGCCAAATGAATTTACACTGCTTCCTTTCTACCGAGTCCTAGACTGATAAAACTGCATCAAGAATTTTGACACAGTCACACAACACAGAGTGGCCACTGCCACTGAAGTCCTCTGCCACAGCTGATTCATTGGTCTGCAAGAGCCTGGTGTACCTACAATGTTCTGTGCAGCTCTCTCATGAACTATACTTGTTAGGTGACCTATGTATGAAATGCCACAGTCAAAGATTATCTTGTAAATCCTAGCCTTGCGGGGCATAAACTCATCCGTGACAAGAACAAAATGTGCTGGTGTCTTCACAGAACAGTTGAAGATGGCATTAACTTAAAGCTTGGTGAGTATCTCCCCAATTTATCGCAATATACTTCCCACATACGGCAGGAAAGCTGTGGATTTAAATCTCTCTACTTCAACTTCTTATTCCATAAGTTCACCGTAAGTTTTATCTATAGCACTTTCCCAGTTTTTAGTGTGACTTCATGATAGTTTGTAGGATATGTGACGTCTTCCCCTGGCACTAAAAGTGGGATTAAAATTGTATCACACCGTTGGGTGGCTTGCGGAGTATGAATGTAGATGTAGATGTAGATGTAGTGTATTTGTTATGGGGATTACCCATTTGCTTCAAAAACAACTTTTAAATGAAAAAGCTATTCCTGCAGACCGCCATCATCAACAATGTTATATGCCCTATGAACCAAAGTTCAAGAAACACTCACCACTTGGGAAGAATGGTGGCAGCTACACTCCTGGAAATTGAAATAAGAACACCGTGAATTCATTGTCCCAGGAAGGGGAAATTTTATTGACACATTCCTGGGGTCAGATACACCACATGATAACACTGACAGAACCACAGGCACATAGACACAGGCAACAGAGCATGCACAATGTCGGCACTAGTACAGTGTATATCCACCTTTCGCAGCAATGCAGGCTGCTATTCTCCCATGGAGACGATCGTAGAGATGCTGGATGTAGTCCTGTGGAACGGCTTGCCATGCCATTTCCACCTAGCGCCTCAGTTGGACCAGCGTTCGTGCTGGACGTGCAGACCGCGTGAGACGACGCTTCATCCAGTCCCAAACATGCTCAATGGGGGACAGATCCGGAGATCTTGCTGGCCAGGGTAGTTGACTTACACCTTCTAGAGCACGTTGGGTGGCACGGGATACATGCAGACGTGCATTGTCCTGTTGGAACAGCAAGTTCCCTTGCCGGTCTAGGAATGGTAGAACGATGGGTTCGATGACGGTTTGGATGTACCGTGCACTATTCAGTGTCCCCTCGACGATCACCAGTGGTGTACGGCCAGTGTAGGAGATCGCTCCCCACACCATGATGCCGGGTGTTGGCCCTGTGTGCCTCGGTCGTATGCAGTCCTGATTGTGGCGCTCACCTGCACGGCGCCAAACACGCATACGACCATCATTGGCCCCAAGGCAGAAGCGACTCTCATCGCTGAAGACGACACGTCTCCATTCGTCCCTCCATTCACGCCTGTCGCGACACCACTGGAGGCGGGCTGCACGATGTTGGGGCGTGAGCGGAAGACGGCCTAACGGTGTGCGGGACCGTAGCCCAGCTTCATGGAGACGGTTGCGAATGGTCCTCGCCGATACCCCAGGAGCAACAGTGTCCCTAATTTGCTGGGAAGTGGCGGTGCGGTCCCCTACGGCACTGCGTAGGATCCTACGGTCTTGGCGTGAGTCCGTGCGTCGCTGCGGTCCGGTCCCAGGTCGACGGGCACGTGCACCTTCCGCCGACCACTGGTGACAACATCGATGTACTGTGGAGACCTCACGCCCCACGTGTTGAGCAATTCGGCGGTACGTCCACCCGGCCTCCCGCATGCCCACTATACGCCCTCGCTCAAAGTCCGTCAACTGCACATACGGTTCACGTCCACGCTGTCGCGGCATGCTACCAGTGATAAAGACTGCGATGGAGCTCCATATGCCACGGCAAACTGGCTGACACTGACGTCGGTGGTGCACAAATGCTGCGCAGCTAGCGCCATTCGACGGCCAACACCGCGGTTCCTGGTGTGTCCGCTGTGCCGTGCGTGTGATCATTGCTTGTACAGCCCTCTCGCAGTGTCCGGAGCAAGTATGGTGGGTCTGACACACCGGTGTCAATGTGTTCTTTTTTCCATTTCCAGGAGTGTATTTGCATGTTGATACAGGTCTGTATGAGTTGGCTCGCAACAAACTGCATGTCCCAGGTGGCATCATTTTTGTGATGAACCAAAACTTCCTGTATGCAAGGCAGCTCTCCTTTCCAATATCTTACAGTCCAAGAGACTTGTTGGACATCAGAGGTACATACAGCTCTTAAAGAGTAATAAATTGGCTGTGGCGGAGCACTGTATCGATACTGGCCACTCTATGATATCTGATAATGTTGAAATTCTATTGTTCATTTCATGATTCTTGCACAGATCTAAAGAAAGCAGTGGAAATGCATGTGGTGAAGGATTTAATTAACAGACAGTGGTCTCAGCGTGAACAAATCAGGGAATCTGGCACTTTCTTTAATCAACTTGCAAATACACCACCATGGTGCAGTTCATACTAATGCATTGATATCCCATGGACTAAGCATCTATCCACAATTCAGTTCATACAATTTGTCACCAATCATCATCTCTGGCTCTAGCATATCTGGGACCATGTGTGCAGTGGCTTGGCTTTAAAAGGATGGATATGAGTGCTGTAGTCTCACTCTCAAGATGGCTGGAAAGGTATAAGGCCAAAATATCAGTTGAAGAAATTGAGGTCCTGTGGTTGCATGTCGAGAATCTAATGGATCATTCAACATGCTGTGAAAACACAAAGGCGCAAAGTAAGGGTATGGTTCACTGTGGGCTCCGTGGACTTTCCCAGTTTTTAGTGTGACTTCATGATAGTTTGTAGGATATGTGACGTCTTCCCCTGGCACTAAAAGTGGGATTAAAATTGTATCTTCTATGATTTGGGGAATTATCTTGCGAGCCAAATATCTCACATTAGCTGCTCCTATAGAAATGCTGGCTCATTCTATAGCCGAGTTGTCTTTAGAGGTTACTACTAAGTACACATGCATTCGTATTGTAGTTATAAATGATATACAAACTGTCAAGAGATGCTCCTTAAAGACATCCACACTTTTTAAATGATTACATCAATTGCCTACTGTGACACGAGATTACTCAAGATCAGCAGTGGATTACAAATTTTTGATAAAATGTTCATTATCTAATGGCTGCAGTACATGAGTGAAATGAATTACTAATTACCTGTTGCATGTTCTTGTGCACCATGGTGTCACTGAAAACCGAGGAGTTTCCAAAAAACAAATACAGAATTCCTGCCTGTGACACTGTGTAAATTCAACTGCTTGTCAGTTGCGGGCTGAAGTGAATTTGACAGGAAGGCACCTGGCCGATTTGAGGGTAAAACCAGACAGTGAACAGTTCTCAAGATAAGGAACAAGAGTGGCTCCGTAAGAGGTGGCAAGCTTCTGCAAGCGAATTCACACACGGGCTCAGGAAGATTAACTATCAACCATATCAAGGTTATGCCATTCCGTCACCCAAAGCCAAAAAATCTTGTGGCGTAATACTGAACAAAGGTCAGTTGCAGGGATGCCGATCTCCAGAAAAGATTTCCGTGTAGCCTGTTTGGCCAGCCTGTCAACAAGTTCATCACCTGGGATTCTGATGTCTTCTGGGGTCCAGAAAAACATCACTGAATGTCTGGACCATTCCAGAACATAAATGGACTCCTGTATGGTCGCTACCAAAGGATGGTGAGGATAGCACTGGTCAATAGCTTGTAGGCTGCTCAAGGAGTCACTACAGAGAATAACAACTTGCCCGAGCATGAACGGATGTGTTTAAGAGCACGAGATATGGCCACCAGCTCTGCAATGAAACACTGCAGCCATCTGGCAAGGAGTGCTGTTCAGTATGTCCTCCGTGAACATAGGTAAAGCCAACATGACCATCAGGCATCGAGCCGTCTGTGTAAACTACTTCAGAGTCCTGGGACACACCAAATATTGAGAGGAAGTGACAGTGGAGAGCCACAGGATTAACTGAGCCCTTAGGGCCATGCAAAAGGTCCAGACAAAGCTGCAGCTTAGGTTTACACCATGGAGGTGTATGTGGAAGGACCTCAAGTAGATGTGGTAAAGGGAAGGACTCCAGTTCAGACAGAAGGGATTGGACATGAACCACCACATTTGGGAAAAGGAGACAGTAATCTGGATGCTCAGGAGAGCTATGAATGTGCACAACGTAACTGGTGAGCAGTTGTGCAGGCCTGATTTGCAAAGGAGGTATTAAAGCCTCCACCAGTATGCTGGTCAACAGAATCGTCCTAAAAGCTCCTGTAACTAGTCTAACTCCGCAACGGTGCACTGGGTCCAGTAACCGCAATGCTGAGGGCGGCACAGAACCATAAACCAGACTCCCATAGTCAAGGCGGGATTGAAAAGGGGCTCTGTAGAGCTGCAGCAGTGTAGACCAATCTGCACCCCAGTTGATATTGCTCAGGCAGCGGAGGGCATTGAGGTGCTGCCAGCACTTCCGCTCAAGCTGATGATGGAGAGGAAGCCAAGTCAATCAGGGTTGAAAACCAATCCTAAGAATCGATACGTCTCTACTACAGTGAGTGGATCGTCATTAAGGTGAAGTTCTGGTTCCGCGTGAATGGTACGATGCTGACAGAAGTACACGACACAAGAGTTTGCGGCTGAAAACTGGAAGCTGTGGGCTAGAGCCCATGACTGCGCCTTGTGGATGGCTCCCTGTAGGCGCCGCTCAGCAACACCAGTACTGGAGGAACAGTAGGAAATGCAAAAGTCGGCTGCATACAGAGAAGGTGAGACAGACAACCCTACAGATGCTGATAGACCATTAATAGCCACTAAAAATAGAGCGACACTCAATACAGAGCCCTTTGGGACTCCATTCTCCTAGATAAGGGGGAACTATGGGAGGCACCACCTTTAACATGGAGAGTAAGGAGTAACAGGAAGTTTTGAATAAAAATCGGAAATGGGCTCTGGACACCCCACTCATATAATGTAGCTAGGATATGATGTTGCCAGGTTGTGTCATAAGCTTTTCTTAAATCGAAAACATGGCAATCAGGTGTTGGTATCTGGAAAAAGCTGTTCACATGACAGACTCGAGGGACACTAGATTCTCAGTGGTAGAGCGGCCCTGTCACCAACTGCCCTGGCATAGAGCCAGTAGGCCTCACGGCTCCAGGAGCCAACATAACCTCCGACTCACCACACGTTCTACCAGCTTACAAAGAACATTGGTGAGGCTGATGGGCCGATAGCTACCCACATCAAGCGGGTTTTTACCAGGTTTAAGCACTGGAATGATGGTGCTTCTCCACCACTGCGATGGGAATACGTGATCACACCAGATGCCGCTGAAGATGGCGATGATATTTCGTTAGTAGTCCGACGATAGATGCTTGAGCATCAGAGTGTGGATCCGATCTGGCCCAGAAGCTGTGTCGGGGCAATGTGCAATGGCGCTGATGAGCTCCCACTCAGTAAATGGGGTGGTTCACTGTGGTGTGCAGTGAATGAGAGGAGTTTCTCTTATATCCACCATTTGAGGGTGCGAAAGGCTGTGGTGTAATTCTCCGACTCAGAGGCTCGAGCAAAGTGCTCAGCAACTGCGTTCGCGTCGGAAGATAACATGCCACTGATGTTAATGTCAGGGACACCTGTTGGGGTCTGGTACCCAAAAACACATTTGATCTTCATCCAGACCTGTGAAGGCGACATACTGTACCCAATGGTTGTGACATAGCTCTCACAACACTCCTGTTTCTGTCTTTTTATAAGGCGGCGAACACAAGCACGGAGCTGTTTAAAAGCTGTTAAGTGTGCTTATGTCGCTGTAGAGCCTGCCTACACTCTTTAATGGCCCCAGCGATTTTCCGTAACCCTTAATGCACTGCCTTTCGCCGGGGGCACCCCAAGGCACAAGGGATCGCGTTTTCCGCCACAGAAACGATCGTTGTGGTGAGCCGTTCAACTACTACATCAATGTTACCATGTGGGAGGGATTCAACAGTGATGACAGGGGTAAAAGCTTCCCAGTCTGCCTTGTTTAAAGCCTATCTGGGTAGGCATCGGGGTGAATGACGCCCGGGGAGTGACAGGAAGATGGGGAAGTGATCACTACCACCCAAGTTATCATGGGCTCTCCAGTGGACAGATGGGAGAAGTCCTGGGCTGCAAAGTGGTAAATCAATGGCGGAGTAAGTATAATGAGACAAACTGAAATGTGTGGGCGCCCCAGTATTTAAGAGGCAGAGGTGGAGGTCGAGTTGAGACAGTAAATTTTCGACATCTCTACCGTGGCCAGTAAGCATGGTGCCACCCCACAAGGGGTTATGGGCACTAAAATCTCCCAAAAGCAGGAAAGGTTTAGGGAGTTGATGAATCAGTGCAGCCAATATGTTCAGGTGTACTACACCATCTGGAGGAAGATATACTTTGTAGATGGTTATTTCCTGTGTCATCCTTTTTCTGACAGCCACAGCTTCAAGAGAGATTTGAAGGGGCTCAGGTTCACTACAGACTGAGTTGAGGACATAAACACAAACTCCACCTGACACTCGATTACAGTCGCTATGGTTCCTGTAGTATCCCTTATAGCCGCAGAGGGCAGGGGTCTGCATTGCCGGGAACCACGTTTCCTGGAGGGCAATGCAGAAAGCAGGTGTAAAGCTTAACAGTTGTTGTAGCTCATTCAGGTGGTGGAAAAAACCGCCACAATTCCACAGGAGGATGACATCATCGTCAGGCTGGGAGGCATGAAGTGATAAAATAGGCAGTTTACACCTCATGGTCACCTGCTGCAACGGACTGATTACCGGAGCATTCTGTATCCATTGTGTCTGAGGCTCCAGAGAGATATAGGTCCTCAGCAGACGCCAGAATCTCCACCTCATCCTCAGATGCAGAGCTAGTAGGTAGTGGTGGTGTGGGTGCCACCACAATTTCCTTGTTCTTGGGGGTCTTCTTTTTAGATTTCTCTCGCTGCTCCTTGGGTTTCTCTGGCTGAGAGGGCTTCCCTGATTGTCTCTAGGACTGAGGAGGACCTTGAAGCCCTATGACCAGGTGCCTTTGGGAGCTTCAGCCACTGGTGGGTGTCCTCCTTCCCACTGGTAGGCTCCTGGAAAGGGTGGGACTCAAGGGACCCCTTCCTAGCGAGAGGAGCCAAAGCAGACTGGCACTTCTCCGGCTGAGAAGTGGGGACTGATGTCCCCGATGGTTGAGGGACATTACTCCCGAAGTAGGTGGTGCGGGAGCAACAGGGATAGGAGTTCCCCCACCAACAAGAGAGTGGGTGTAGTCTTGCAACCCTAAGGGCTAACTGTCAATAGCTGAACGGATGGGAACTGGAACCGTTGTTGTAGTGGCAGCGTAAGACTATGTCATGCGCACAGGATGGAGCCGTTCAAATTTCCTCTTAGCCTCGGTGTAGGTCAGTCGGTCCAGAGTATTGTATTCCATGATTTTCCATTCTTTCTGCAGAATCCTGCAGTACAGCGAGCAAGGGGAATGTTGCTCGCTGCAGTTGACATGGATGGGAGGCGGGGCACACGAAGTATTGGGATGTGATGGACGTCAACAGTCATGACATAAGATGCTGGAAGTACTGTGGGAAGACATATACCCGAACTTCCTGAGTTTAATGCACCACATTGGGTGAGGGATATATGGCTTTACATCACAGCGGTATACCACCTCCTTGACGTTCTCGGGTAATGTATCACCCTCAAAGGCCAAGATGAAGGCACTGGTGGCCACACACCTCGTTGCTCTAAGTTGGCGTGCAGCTTTTCATCTGACTACAAAACAAGGTCCCTGTGGAATATAATACTATGGACCATATTTAAGCTTTTATGGGGCGTGATGGAAACAGAAACATCTCCCAGCTAGTCACAGGTGAGTAATGCCCATGACTGGGCAGAGGATGCTGTTTTTATCAAAACTGACCCATATCGCATTTTGGACAATCCCTCTACCTCCCCAATCTCATCCTCTAAATGCTCCACAAAAAACTGAGGCTTCATCAACCTGAAGGATTCCCCATCAGATCTCGAACATACGAGGTACAGGGGCAAATAAGATTCGCTGCCATCCTTAACCTGGCGTTCCTCCCATGGTGTGGCCAGGGAGGGGAATGATTTGGGGTCATACTTCTTCGCATTAAAGTTAGACTTTGACCACTTAGAGACTGATGGTGTTGGACCACCAGCAAGAGATGAAGTATGTTTCATGGCCTGTCATCCACCTGATGATACCCACTCCGACCAGGGGCCCTCCCCATGGGCGATACCCAGCCTCAGCAAAGGCCACCTGGCAGGATGGCCATTGCTTGGAGTCCCGATGCCCCAGGGAGATGGGCGTCTACTCCTTGGCATACACTGGGAGTTAAAGGCACAGGCATCAGCACCATGTGTAGTCAGGGGGTTACAACCAACAGGGTACATGGTGGCCCCACCACAACGGACTGGCTACCATGCTGGATATGAGGTGCAAAGAAGTCCATGATCATTGTTGGTGCAGAAAATGACACTGCTCAGTGGGAGGAGGAAAATGCATCCACGAAGGTGTCTTCACTGAACAGCTGGAGAATGAGCGGAACTGCAAAGCTATGACGATAAAGAATGCTGAAGGTCTCAGTGCAGAATGGACACGATGCATCATGTAAGGCGCCCTTTCCCAACTGGCTCGTTCTTCGGAAGAATTTTGGAGAATGGAGGTCATACCTTATAGGGGACCATCACAGAAGGCCAAAACATTCGAGACTCCTTTTAATCGTCTCTTAAGACAGGCAGGAGTAACTCAGGCCTATTCTAACCCCTGGACCCACAGGGGTGGGGGGGTGGGTGTGTTCTGTGATTTTTACTGAAAATTCAAAAATGAACGAAGCATAACTTTGCTACTCTCTGCAGGCTGCTTAAGAAAAACACAGCATGGTTGTGGAGTGATTAATGTAAGTATGATTTAAGGACAACAAAGAATTGTCTGTGCAGAAACTGGTTGTTACATTACTCTGAGATGTCACCACTATTCTGCCTTGCCACTGATAGTTCATGTTACATGGCTGCAACTTAACTATTCCTAGAGGAAGTTGTGGAAGATATAAAGGAGCATTAGAACATGACTCTTGCAAGCCACATTATATCCAAGCATGAGTGCAAGCATGGTATTTTGGAGAAAAAACAGGTTGTGATTATGTTTGGATATCAAAAGTTCCACATGTATATTCAGAGATGAAAGATAATGGTACTCTCTGATCACAAAGCTCTTGGATACTAGCATGAATATAAGGCCGGCCGGCGTGGCCGAGCAGTTTTCTAGGCGCTTCAGTCTGGAACCGCGCAACCACTACGGTCGCAGGTTCGAATCCTGCCTCGGGCATGGATGTGTGTGATGTCCTTAGGTTGGTTAGGTTTAAGTAGTTGTAAGTTCTAGGGGACTGATGACCTCAGATGTTAAGTCCCATAGTGCTCAGAGCCATTTGAACCCTGAATATAAACTGCTAAATGGATGGCTCATGTAGTGGGCTATGTACCTATAGCAGTTCAGTTATAATATTTAATATATAGAAGTGAGTGAGAACAGTGTTTCAGACACATTATCTTGACTCCAGTTGCAAACAGGAATTTAAAAAAAAAAGGTTCAAATGGCTCTGAGCACTATGGGACTTAACATCTGAGGTCATCAGTCCCCTAGAACTAAGAACTACTTAAACCTAACTAACCTAAGGACATTACACACATCCATGCCCGAGGCAGCATTCGAACCTGTCACTGTAGCGGTCTCGCGGTTCCAGACTCTAGCGCCTATAACCGCTTGGCCACACCGGCCGGCAGGAATAATACATACAGGGAGAAATAGAAGAGCAGGAACATCAGCTACTCTACATGAAAAAGAGAAGGAAATTCAAGGGATGTGCAAAGATGTGTGTAGAACAAAGAATGCTAATTCAGAACTAAATGAATAAAACTTAACTTTGGTAGCAAAGGTTTCAAGAAGATAGCCTGCTACTACAAAATAAACAAACATATATTATTTTGTAGAATGGACAATACTGCTATGTATTTAAGACCGTGCTTCCCAGAGGACTATGTCAAGGTACTGATTGAGTACACTCATTTGTTCTATGGTCATTAAGGAGCACAAAAATGCACGGAAATTTTGGCAGATGTGCACATCAATAAGTCTGCTCGGTGAGTTTCATACACATGTGCAGGACATATGTTAAGTGGAAAGTACTCCAACTGGGTGGAATATACACATTTGGATGCATACTGCACAGCGTGAAAAGCAATGCCATGGTCCCCACCACCACCACAAAGAAATGGCTCATAGCAAGCCCACTTGCTGATGGATGTTATTTCAAGCAATATGTATTGAGAAATATTAAAGCTCTTTGAGCTACATCACGGACTGCTTGCAGTCTTAGAGTGTCCACATCTTAATCCATATAGGTTTAACTATTCTGTATCTAGGAAGCCATTGGGACTACAGAATGTATTTGAATTACAGTGATACGTCCACAAGTGAACTATTCATATGTGGTATATGACACTTTTATGTCAGACAAATGTTTAGTTTAGAGCATTACTATTACTATTACTATTATTATTATTATTATTATTATTATTCTCTTTCCTGTCTCAGACGTTAGGTCTGGTTAAAAATGGAAAGTGACGCGGACCTTGATCAAGCGTGACTTCCTTTTAACTGTACGGTTTTCTTCCAGATATTTATATTTATTTAATCGTGTGTGGTTTTATTTCACTGTGATTGCTAGGTTGTATTATTTGTTTATGTAATATATGTAACAGCACGTAGATCTGACGCATGTGCGTTGAAATGAGAGGAGAGGAATTGTCTTGGGTAACAGGGGGTCAGCTGGGTGACATGTTTGTGTCAAGCAGCATGACGTATTTCTGTTTTTGTTGTTGTTTCAGTATGAGTGATTTGTCATTTTGGTGTTGGAGAATTACTTTTGGGGATATATTATCATGTAGAAGTTGACGAGTTGGTATTGCTTCAGAAAGGTTGGATTAATTATTTGTTCTGTGTGGGTTACAATACAGCCAGTGTTATTTATTTGTTTAATTTCTGTAGAACTGCAGTTAATTAGCACCTGTATCTAGACTAATTAAATAGTAAGCTGTTGGGGGATGCAAACTGTAATCTCAATTTGTGCCTACAGTATTGCTGTGACATCAATGATTCTGTGCGCTCAAAAAGGTTCAAAAATTCTGTCTGATATAGATTGAAGTACATGAGGTAGATTAGTTTAAATTTCCTGTGGCAACATAATCAAACACTTAAAAAGAAAAGATGCTACAATAATTTTTTCAAATCAATAGCCCCAAGGTTTACTTCACTTGTCTACAAATTTACATTGGCATATTGTTATAGATTTGCACTTTGGAAGATGTCACCACCAGAATTTTGAGGATGGATTGCACAAAGGTAATAGGGAATCATGGTATGATCGTATTTTAACAGCTCATGACAATCCACCTTGAGGAATGACTGGAGAGAAGCACAAATTTGGTGAAAACTGTGCAAACTGGTAATGCAGAGAGACAAGGGCTTGTGCTAAAGGAATTCTAAGATGGATGTCAGCAGTTGTTGCTGAGATGATGACAAACAGTGAATTGTGAGCGAGTACAAGTGCAAAATGTACATGCTGAACAATCCTTAATTTTCGATTGGGTAAGCTCTTATTTATTTAGCGGATGGCAAGTACAAATCACGTATGAAAAATCTAAAAGTACATAACACACAAAACACAAACTGCCTATTGGCTTCTGTCTCGGGTTCTTCGGCCGACGTTCATCTAATGATTTTTCTGACGTTTCGCCAGCACGAGTGGCTGGCATTGTCAAAGCTTCACCCTCCATTGCCGGTGGTGAACTGGAGCCGAGCTCGCGGGCGCAGGCTATATGTACCTGGCGCGCCAACGTCCGAGGGCTTCTCCGCGGTCATTTCCGGTGCGGTTCTCCTCTTGCTACCTGCGACGGTCGTTCGCTGCAGTACGGGAAGCCAGGATCCGTTGACCTTAAGGCTTTCCTCTTTCTTGTTCAAACTGTTCACGTGTTTTTGTATTTCTACAGCTTCTCTGAACAAGCGTGTGTGATAGTGCTTCTCTACAGCCAGAACTTCCGTGTCGGCGAATTTTATTACGATTTTCAAACCGACAAGGAAGATCAAAGAGTGTCTTAGATCGGCGAAGGAGAAAAGAGACCCACTTGCAATGTCGGGAATATACCGCATACCATGCACATGCGGAAAAGTTTATGTCGGAATGACTGGACGATCCATTAACACCAGGATCAAAGAGCATAAGCGAAATTGCAGGTTGGGGCAGGTGGAGAAATCGGCCGTGGCAGAGCACGCACTGAATGAGACCGACCATGTAATAAAATTCGCCGACACGGAAGTTCTGGCTGTAGAGAAGCACTATCACACACGCTTGTTCAGAGAAGCTGTAGAAATACAAAAACACGCGAACAGTTTGAACAAGAAAGAGGAAAGCCTTAAGGTCAACGGATCCTGGCTTCCCGTACTGCAGCGAACGACCGTCGCAGGTAGCAAGAGGAGAACCGCACCGGAAATGACCGCGGAGAAGCCCTCGGACGTTGGCGCGCCAGGTACATATAGCCTGCGCCCGCGAGCTCGGCTCCAGTTCACCACCGGCAATGGAGGGTGAAGCTTTGACAATGCCAGCCACTCGTGCTGGCGAAACGTCAGAAAAATCATTAGATGAACGTCGGCCGAAGAACCTGAGACAGAAGCCAATAGGCAGTTTGTCAACAAGTGGCCACGAAAGCCTCAACAATTTTTACACACAAAACAGTTACAATATCACAAACAAACATCTAGGTTAGAAATATAATCGATTACACTGTTAGTCGCATCCATGAAGTCCCTTGTTGGCCCAGGGTAGGCCCTCAGAGGGCATTCTACCACGATATGGTGAATTGTCTGCCTGTCAGCGCCGCAGTCGCACTGTGGTGATGGCACTATGCTCCATTTGTACAAGGAGTCCGCACAACGGCCGTGGCTCGTCCTGATCCTGTTAAGGGTAGACCAGATTTTGCGGGGCAAATCAAAGCCCCGAGGTCTGTTAGATGTTCCCAATAAGGTGTTAACCTGAGGCGGTGTCTTTTCCTCCCATTCTTCTCTCCAGCGGTCCTCAAGAACAAAAGCGTTCTTTACCAGATCTTTGGCACTTGCGAGAGGGGGGTGTCTGGATTTCAATCTCTTTTGCTCAATTCCATTACTCAGGGTGTGGATAGGAAGATATGGGCTATTTTGGATTTTTCGACACTCCCTGACAAGTGCGTGTTCTCTGCGTAAATGTGGCGGCGGGATATGGCTCAATACAGGCAGCCATTAGACAGGAGTTGACCTGATCATTCCAGAGATAATCCTCATCGTTTGGTTCAAGACTGCATCCACCTTCTTGATGTGAGCACTATTTAACCATATTGGGGAACAGTACTCTGCTGCAGAATACACAAGTCCTAGTGCAGAGCTACGCAGAACGGAGGCAGTGTACCCCCAACTAGTGCCACAAAGCTTTTGGACAATGTTGTTTCTAGTTCTGACTTTTTCAGCAGTGTTTACAAGGTGTTGTTTATAGCTCAATGTTCTATCGAGTGTCACGCCCAGATACTTTGGTGTTCTATTATATGGAAGAATGCCGCCATCAAAGCGGATCTTGAGCTCTTTGTTTGCTAATTTGTTATTCAGGTGGAAACAAGTGGCCTCTGTTTTAGATGGGCTGGGTTGGAGCCTCCAGTCACGGAAGTATTTTCCTAGAGTGGTCAAATCGCTGGATAGTGTGATCTCAGTTTCCTCCATCACTCGGTGTTGTGTGGCCAAGGCCCAGTCGTCCGCATATCCGAACATTTTGGATCTCGTCCTAGGCATATCGGCTATATACATGCTGAAAAGCAGTGGAGCCAGTACTGAACCTTGGGGCAGGCCATTATTAAGTTTCATGAATTTACTTCTGTTGTTACCGATGACAACCTGGAATGGTCTATTGCAGAGCATTTCGTTGATAAGGTTAGCCGTTTTTAGACATGGCACGATGCGGAGGAGCTTATAAATCAGGCCCTGTCTCCAGACAGTGTCGAACGCCGCCGTCAGGTCAACAAATACCACTGATGTTTTTTGCTGTCTTTGGAAGCCCGCCTCGATGTAGGTTGTTAGAGCGAGGACCTGATCCGTGCAGCTTCTTTTCGGCCGGAAGCCCGCCTGTTCTACCGGTACAGCCTCCAGAATGACTTCGCTCATTCTGTTGTACATAAGTCTCACCAGTAATTTATAGATCATGCTGAGTAAGGCGATTGGGCGGTAGCTCTGAGGTTGTTCACTAGGTTTGCCCGGTTTTAATATGGCAACAATTTTAGCCTTTTTGAGAGTAAGCTCTTTTAAGGTTTAACTAATAAACATACATAAACTCTTATTTTTAATTGTTTAATAGGTGAGAGTAAAAGGAGAAATGCGAAGAGCATCTCCACAATCTCAATGTTGAATTCAGGGCTTGTAATCATTCCAATGTGTTAACTGTTGTGCTATTTAGTTATGGTTGATTACGTGTTTAGTTAAGGAATTGGATACTTATTTGTTTGTTCCTTTAAAAGACAGACTGCTTCATTTTGCCACAATGTATATACTTTTCTGACAGTGACCTGATATAACATGTTGAATTTCAATGTTGAGAGTGCCGATGCTACTTAACGTGACAGTTACCAGTTAAGTGCCGATGTGATGCCAGGGCCTGGTGAGAATACACCCATTTGGCATTGTACAAATTGCTGGCTGACAGAAGAGCACACAGTGAGCCATGTAAATGGCCAGGTAGCAAGCTGAAGGTGGTGCACATTTGTTGCCACATAAAAGGAACAGGAGTGGCTCTCTAAGAGGTTGCGAACTCCCACAGGCAAATTCATACGTGGCTACGGAAGTCCAGCCCTTAACAGTGGAGTGGGATACAGGAGACAAGATACTGACTGTAAAATTGATCTACATGTTCTCCACAACCAACATTAAAATTAAGTAGCCTACATCAAACTCTGTGTCAACAAGACAAATTCATTGCACCTTTGTATTCACCTGCAGAACCAAAATTGTGGAAACTGGACTAAGTTTTGTGATTGCTGCAATTATTCAAAATTAGTTAAAGGGCTGGTGTATGTAAAGGCACACAGCTCTGAACTACATCCAAACAAATAATGGTAGCAGACTGTGGTAGCTGAGGTTGCTAGACATCACAACTCAAATTTGTACTACATATATACACTGCTGGCCACCGTAAATGCAACACCAAGAAAGACAAGAGGTAGCACAACACAATTTATTTTGTAGATAACACGTTGACCAAGTATCAAATGATTACGTTTACAGACGTCTGTGACATGTGGTTCCTGCCAGAATCAGTAGCCAGAGTAGCCGCCATTGTTGGAGATCACCGCTGCCACACGTCTCGGCATTGAGTCAAAGAGACGTTGGATGTGTTCCTGGGGTACAGCAGCCCAAGCAGCTTCCACACGTTGCCAAAGATCATCTGGTGTGGCAGCTGGGGATGTAATCTGGGTCACTCGTTGAGCAACCATGGACCACATGTTTTCTATCGGCGAAAGATCCGGAGAGCGAGCTGGCCAGTGAAGCAATTCAATCTGGTTATTGACGAAGAACCTTTGGACAATGCGTGCCACGTGTGGTCGCGCATTATCCTGTTGAAATATGGCTGTGGCCGAGCCCTGAAGGTAAGGAAGGACAACTGGCTCCAGCACCTCGGATATGTAGCACCGGCTATTTAAAGTACCGGCAATGCATACTAGAGGCGTGCGAGAGTAATATCCAATACCGCCCCATACCATAATACCCGGTGCAAGACCTGTGTGGCGGTGCATAATGCAGCTGTCCAGCATCCTCTCTCCACGGTGTCTCCACACTCGAATCCGACCATCATGGTGCTGCAGACAGAAGCGTGCCTCGTCAGTAAAGACAACGTCATTCCATTATGCCGTCCACATCCGCCTGTCATCACACCATTGGCGATGGAGACGTCTGTCGTTCTGCGTCAATGGTAGACGAAGCAATGGACACCTTGCGGACAGACCACTCTGCTGTAAACGGTGTCGAATGGTACGCGCAGACACTGGATGATGCGTTACAGACGCAATGTGCTGTGCTACGGTTCGGGATGTCACTGAGCGATCCGTCACTGCCATGCGCACAATTTGCCTATCAGCACGTGCAGTGGTGCACCGAGGTGAATGCGATCGACCACGTCGGTCCATCGTACCCTCCTGCATCCAACGGTCACATATCCGCATTACAGTTGTTTGGTTTCGTCCAACACGACTAGCGACTTCTCTGTATGATAATCCACAATCTCGGTAAGCCACTATCCTTCCTCTGTCGAACTCGGATACTTGATCAAAAGATGTTCGCTGTTGTCTACGAGGCATAACTGATCGTCTTGTGAAACAACCACAAGGTAAACACACGTGCCGAACGTACACTCGTCGAAATCGCCAAGCCTTAAATGGCACTATGAGGTGGCGCCACAGGCGCGCGTGATGTGCGTCTGCGCTGAAATTCTAATCAGTTGCATATCTCATCGCTGCAAACCCATGGTGTAAATTTCACTTGATTCGGATGCTTCCTTCAGGGTGTTGCATTTACGGTGGCCAGCTGTGTAGTTTTGGTTATAAAGCCATTTTAATTAACATGAAATCAATTACTGAAGCCACTAAATACATATATAGCGATCAACAAGTATTACGAAAGCATATCTGTGAAGACTTAGTCTAACATTCGTACCCTTTACAATGATTCAGACTTTTAATATTTTTGATAGTTTGCAATTTGAACTCTTATTCCATCTGGCTATATGGTTGCAGGACTTGTCAACTAGAATGCATTCAGGCTTTGTATTTATGCACTTATGTTAAATGAGAATAGAGATTCAGTTTGTATCCTATTAAACTTTATTGCATGCTGATTCGAATATGGGAATTTGTAGTGTAGTTCTCTCCCATGCTTGTGATTTTGGAATGGGCACCAGTAATTAATTGCTCTTGCACTGAATAAAAAACATTTGATTCAATTTGGGTTATCTTTCTTTCACTGATTTTTTAAAGCAAACTGCCTCTGATGAATCATCTGGCTACAAACAAATATAGCAAAGCTTAGTGAAAGAGTGATGCAATCCACCCTTCAGGCATCAAATATGAGGCAAGTTTACTCACAGTCTCAAACTTGGCTGCTTTCATCCGAAATTTCTTTTTAGTTTACCCCAACAGCTGGATAATGATGAGGAATTGATATTAGATAAATAAAGGCTGGAGTATTTGGTGCATGTCTGACTTTGAACATTTGTATTAGCCTGAGTAAAAAAGCAGTTATTAAGAAAAATGAATACAGCAGGAGATCCAACTGCAGTGACACTTTTCCTGATGGTTTATTGCTGATGAACCACATACTTTGGAGAGGAACTGTGAAGCGACTAATTGAAACTGAAGGATGAGTACAATAATGACTGATTCAGATTAAGTGCTGGAAACAGCAATCAATGGAAGTATTTTAACGATTTAAGTTGCTTTTGAGGAGAATACTAACTGTTCAGTAAAGTTTAATTTTGATTCCAGAATAAATGAGAAACTTTCAATTTCCTACATTTGAGAAATTATTTTAGGATAACTGCTAGTTGGTGATTTTCCAAGAATTACTGTTGTTTTGCTACTGCTGTTTTTCTTAAGAGTTTACTTGAACTGGAATGTGAAAATGCATTTATCATCCTGAATCTAATGTGCACAACAATATCTGCAGCAGGTGATCCTATAATTTTCCTGTGCCTAAGCTTCGTGTAAGCACTGAGAATATGTTTAATGTCCAGCTCATGAATTCCCACGACATCTCCAGATTGTTGAATCAAACTGTACTTATTTATGTTCTTTGTTGGACAGATCATAAAGAATGAATTATGTAATATTTCAAGAATGCGTGATGATGGTGAATATTTAAAGAAATTTCCACCTACCAAGTTTAAAATTCTCATACAGGCCCAATTATTGACTTTTGATCATAAAATTATCAAGCAAGTTGTTTGGGCTTATTCAAAATGTCAAGTCTGCAAGTTTTCGTTTTACTGAATCTACTATTGTTTCAACAAATATGTTACACAAATTATTATTATTTTTATTTCAATCAACTCGTATAATTATAGCTTGCCTTTTTTTTTTTTTTTTTTTTTTTTTTTTTTTTTTTTTTTTTTTTTTTTTGTGCACACCTATTCATTTTTGTGTGATATAATTAGGGATGGTTACTATTGTGTGGACTTGTGAATCTGTTACTGTATGGTGAGTTTACATCAGGGAGAGTTAGGTTTTGACTATAAATAGCTATCACATGCTAACAACAGAGATTGGGGGTGGACTGTAGTAGAAATGTCAGATAGACAGTGCTCCAATTTTCTGTTACAGTAGCTGCAGGAACCTTACATGCACTGTGCCAGGATTTTCAGTTTCTTCATTTGAGTCTTACTCCTGGTCAGGTCCCGGCGCACCATGAGAGCCATTTTAATGCAGATCTTCCCTCTCTAGTGATAAAATTCTCTCAGGCTTCCAGCGATGTCAACTGGTTTAAACCACTGGACACTACTGGAAACCTGAGAAAATTTTATCAGTATATTTCACAGAGAAACTATGCATTTGTATATTCTCTTTATCTTTCCATATTTGTTGAGGAAACAGGAGTTCCTACTAAGCCCATTAAAATACATAAAGGATGATCCTTATTAGTTTTTAAAAACCCCGAAGTGATGCAGATGATGCTGGGAAAAGTAATTTAATATAAGACACACAGTGCTGCAAATGATGTGAAATGGCAGATGTTGAACATCATGTGACGTCACCAGATGACAAACCTTGTCACAAGTGCAGGAGTTTAGCCTATTGGTCTGTCACACATGATCATCCCAACCATAGCCAAGTATTCAGCTGGTGTGTGTGTGTGTGTGTGTGTGTGTGTGTGTGTGTGTGTGTGTGTTGGGGCTTATGGGTGCTCAACGCTGAGGTTATCAACACCCTGACACACACGTTGGTGTGGCTCTGCGCCTACGTGCAAGCAGTTTTTTTTCCCATTGTGTCAGAAAATTGTGTGTTTAAACAGCGCAAAGATGTAATACTTTATTTACCAATCTCACTGTTACCAACGGTTTATACCAAAGTACAGTACAACAAAAACCTGGCGTATTGCTTCACTAGTAAATGAGTATAAGCTTTTAAATTTCATCACAACCAGAAAATAATCTACATTTTCTTTACTAAATGAAGTACATAAACAAAACCAGAAGGAAGAAAAGGACAAACACAAAATAAGAACAGCTTCTGCTTTGTTACAGCGAGGACAATAGCTTTTTAATTTCTACATTTACATCAGGTCGCATATAGAAAAGGTGTATTAAAAAAATATTTGTAGCCTAGAGGAGCAATGTGCAGCACTGCTCCATAATGGTTCAAATGGCTCTGAGCACTATAGGACTTACCATCTGAGGTCATCAGTCTACTGCTCCTTAGCAGAGGGTAGGATCAACAAGCCTAACCACTGCAATGCACATGTGGCAAAGTACATCATCTGGTGATTTCACATGTTCAACAACTGTTGTCCACTTCTGGGGTATTTCCCGACATTCACGGCCTCATGTGTCTTACATTAAATTACTTGTCTCAGCATCATCTACATCGTTTCAGGAGTTTTTAAATGTTTATGATAATCACTCTGTGTATCCACCAGAACATATATCCAGGAGAATCATCATCATCATCATCATCCAAATCAGACATGATTGGTGTTGTCAACACTAAAGGTTATAAACCTGCTCCATTGTATTTGAGGTTTCTAAATAAATTTTTTGCCTTTAGGTGAAATGGGTGGTAAATACCACACTCTTTTAGCCATAGCTTCTTGTTAATGTTTGTGTGCTGGATAATATATTTTCTAGAACACACATTACGTTTAGTGGCATTCATAAGTTTAACAACTGGTGTACTTTTTTGAAGTAGAGTGTAGGTGCCAGTGCTAAGTGTATGGGTATTTACTGACCTACCAAGCTACAGAAGTGTCCTCACACATGATACAGAAAATTTGCAGCTATTGTGATTTTTTTACTTTGTTGTACAGTACACACAAAGTAATTTTCATTCCATGAAACCTTTTCTCCAAAGTACACACATTACAATCAGAACTCAAGGCAGTGAAGTTGCCAGAACAGTGAAGATGGGATTGGTAAGAGGAACATGTTGTGTCTGTATATGAGCATTTTTAACACAACTTTTACGCTCTGTGTGTCATATACATGACAGCAACGAAAGCACTTTAGACACCTCCACTAGTCTGGTATTCTGGGCTAGACTTTATAAAGTATCCGATTCGAGCTAATACATACTCTGGAATTCAGGGCATTTTAGATTCAATACCAATGCCATTTTATGCACTCCACCACGACCACCACCAAACACTTCTATAGGACATTTCACACCATGTTTATACCAGTCTCCCTTTCATCTTGAAGTTTTCTAGGAAGTAAAAGGTGTGGAGTGAGTAAGAGTAATGATAAAAAATAATGCAGATCAAGGTATACTGAAGTTTTTAAACAAAAAAGTAACCTTTGTCTATCACTAACCTTTAACTACGGATGAAGTATCTGAAGCTAAGTATGTTTTCCAGCAGTATTTGAAAGTGAAATAAAAGCCTTTCCAATCAGATAGTCTGGATTATTTAACTTGACAATGAAAGGAAAAATAAAGCAACAGGGAATATTCTTGAGTGTGGTCTCAGATGTGTTTTCAACTTTTGATTCTGAATTCTGATGGTTGCACAAATAAATAAGAGTGATAAGGGGAAAATCTGCAGTGAGAAGTCTAAATCAGAAACTACTGGCACTGATTTCGGACAAAAGGTATTTTCTTCGCAAGTAAAACCAGCCAAAAGAAAGATGATTTACAAAAATCTGGCAAAGTGAACTTTCTTACAGATTTTGTAGCAACATATTAAGTAATAATTAGAGATCAGTAAATGAATCTTAAGCAGCCAGCCAGATGCAACAAAAGATGGTTTTATTCAACCTTTAACAATGGTTTTGGTGGATGTAACCCTGTCTTCTTCAGAAATAAAGTAGTTGTTGTGGTCTTCAGTCCAGAGACTGGTTTGATTCAGCTCTCCATGCTACTCTATCCTGTGCAAGTTTCATCTCCCAGTACCTACTGCAGCATACATCCTTCTGAATCTGCTTAGTGTATTCATCTCTTGGTCTCCCTCTACGATTTTTACCCTCCACGCTGCCCTCCAATGCTAAATTGGTGATCTCTTGATGCCTTAGAACATGTCCTACCAACCGAGCCCTTCTTCTAGTCAAGTTGTGCCACAAACTCCTCTTCTCCCCAATTCTATTCAATACCCCCTCATTAGTTATGTGATCTACCCATCTAATCTTCAGCATTCTTCTGTAGCACCACATTTTGAAAGCTTCTATTCTCTTCTTGTCCAAACTATTTATCGTCCATGTTTCACTTACATACATGGCTACACTCCATACAAATATTTTCAGAAACGACTTCCTGACATTTAAATCAATATTCGATGTTAAAAAATTTCTCTTCTTCAGAAACGCTTTCCTTGCCATTGCCAGTCTACATTTTATATCCTCTCTACTTCGACCATCATCAGTTATTTTGCTCCTGCCACCTTCAGAATTTGAAAGACAGTATTCCAGTCAACATTGTCAAAAGTCTACAAATGCTAGAAACATAGGTTTGCCTTTCCTTAATCTATCTTCTAAGATAAGTTATGGGGTCAGTATTGCCTCACGTGTTCAAACATTTCTACAGAATCCAAACTGATCTTCCCCGAGCTCGGCTTCTACCAGTTTTTCCATTCATCTGTAAAGAATTCGCGTTAGTATTTTGCAGCTGTGACTTATTAAACTTATAGTTCAGTAATTTTCACATCTGTCAACACCTGCTTTCTTTGGGATTGGAATTATTATATTCTTCTTGAAGTCTGAGGGAATTTCGCCTGTCTCATACATACCAGATGGTAGAGTTTTGTCAGGACTGGCTCTCTCAAGGCCGTCAGTAGCTCTAATGGAATGTTGTCTACAACCGGGGCCTTGTTTCGACTCAGGTCTTTCAGTGCTCTGTCAAACTCTTCACGCAGTATCATACCTCCCATTTGATCTTCATCTACATCCTCTTCCATTTCCATAATATTGTCCTCAAGAACATCGCAACTGTATAGACCCTCTATATATACTCCTTCCACCTTTCTGCTTTCCCTTCTTTTCTTAGAACTGGGTTTCCATCTGAGCTCTTGATATTCATGCAAGTAGTTCTCCTTTCTCCAAAGGTCTCTTTAATTTTCCTGTAGGCAGTATCTATCTTACCCCTAGTGAGATAAGCCTCTACATCCTTACATTTGTCCTCTAGCCATGCCTGCTTAGCCATTTTGCACTTCCTGTCGATCTCATTTTTGAGACGTTTGTATTCCTGTTTGCCTGCTTCATTTACTGCATTTTTGTATTTTCTCCTTTCATCAATTAAATTCAGTAACTCTTTTGTTACCCATGGACTTTTACTAGCCCTCATCTTTTTACCTACGTGATCCTCTGCTGCATTCACTATTTCATCCCTCAAAACTACCCATTCTTCCTCTACTGCATTTCTTTCCCCCATTCCTGTCAATTGTTCCCTTATGCTCTCCCTGAAACTCTGTACAACCTCTGGTTCTTTCAGTTTATCCAGGTCCCATCTTCATAAATTCCCACCTTTTTGCAGTTTCTTCAGTTTTAATCTACAGTTCATAACCAATAGATTGTGGTCAGAGTCCACATCTGCCCCTGGAAATGTCTTACAATTTAAAACCTGGTTCCTAAATCTCTGTCTTACCATTATATAATCTATCTGATACCTTTTAGTATCTCCAGGGTTCTTCCATGTATACACCCTTCTATCATGATTTTTGAACCAAGTGTTAGCTATGATTAAGTTGTGCTCTGTGCAAAATTCTACCAGGTGGCTTCCTCTTTCATTTCTTAGCCCCAATCCATATTCGCCTACTACATTTCCTTCTCTTCCTTTTCCTACTGTCGAATTCCAGTCACCCATGACTATTAAATTTTCATCTCCCTTCACTACCTGAATAATTTCTTTTATCTCCTCATACATTTCTTCATCATCTGCAGAGCTAGTTGGCATATAAACTTGTACTACTGTAGTAGGCGTGGGCTTCGTGTCTAGCTTGGCCACAATAATGCGTTCACTATGCTGTTTGTAGTAGCTTACCCGCACTCCTATTTTTTTTTATTCATTATTAAACCTACTCCTGCATTACCCCTATTTGATTTTGTATTTATAACCCTGTATTCACCTGACCAAAAGTCTTGTTCCTCCTCCCACTGAACTTCACAAATTCCCACTATATCTAACTTTAACCTATCCATTTCCCTTTTTAAATTTTCTAACCTACCTGCCCGATTGAGGGATCTGACATTCCACGCTCCGATCCATAGAACGCCAGTTTTCATTCTCCTGATAACGACGTCCTCTTGAGTAGTCCCTACCCGGAAATCCGAATGGGGGACTATTTTACCTCCACAATATTTTACCTAAGAGGACGCCCCATCATTTAATCATACAAAGCTGCATGCCCTCAGGAAAAATGACGGCTGTAGTTTCCCCTTGCTTTCAGCCGTTCGCAGTACCACAACAGCTAGGCCGTTTTGGTTAGTGTTACAAGGCCAGATCAGTCAATCATCCAGACTGTTGCCCCTGCAACTACTGAAAAGGCTGCTGCCCCTCTTCAGGAACCACACGTTTGTCTGGCCTCTCAACAGATACCCCTCCGTTGTGGTTGCACCTACGGTACGCTATCTGTATCATTGAGGCACGCAAGCCTCTCCACCAACGGCAAGGTCCATGGTTCATGGGGGGGAGAAATAAAGTATAGCCCTCGTTTTATGTTCCTGCCATTTACGACTTTTTTTTCATTGCTCCCATCAAATTTCCTATGTTCAAAATGTTAATTCGTAACTAATTTTGCGTTAACATATTTATTACTTTCCCGCGATTTACACTGTATTAAAAACTGTTTGTGAAAAAAATACGACGTAACTGAGATAAAATGATACCTGCCATCAAGTAGTGTTTACAAACATTATGTGGTTAAGTTTCTTGACACCAGGGTGATCTACTCAGCAGATCTGCATTTGTAAAAGTTGGAACAATTCATGATTTTATCTCCTGCCACTGTCACGCTCTACTTGGGATGGTGGCTGTGAGTAACTAACCATAAAACTGTCCCTACTGCATATATGCATCTTTGTGATCATCGTCGTCATCGCAAAACCTTTGCATTAACTCTAACGCAAATTGAGGCTACTTCATGCGTTGACACCTTCGCACTGCTGAAATGTTTTTTGTTTAAACAGCACAATTTGTATTTTTTCATGTTTTGCAAGACTCATTTGGAGAATTTATTCTTGTTGTCAAGTGCAAATATTTATGTAAGTATTCTTTTTATGTTTAACAAACAGTGTTAGTGTTTGTTTGTTTGTCTGTTGTTGTTGTTGTTTGCAGCCTAATGGAGGAGACACAGTACTTTGTAACCTCAAAATGATGACTACAGTGCAAGAGACGGAGAACAACATATACACATACACCATACAAAATACGTAAATATTTGCACAATGAGAATAAATTCTTGAAACTCATGCTAAGCATGAAAAAATATGTAACTGGGGCAGTGGTTCATTATTTAAATAACAGATGACAATTAAAGGTCTTCCAAAAACATTGATTATGATGCATAAAATTGTCACATGTTTGCACTTCCCTGACAGTTACAAGGTCCAGTTACATCAATGGTTGATCATATTACAAAATTCACATAACCTTTATTATTTAAAAAAGTCCCTGACAATTATTTTGATGCCTATTACGTACAAATATCATACATCAAGCGCAAAAATGAAAGAGGAGATCCTATACATAACTTTCTCTGCTTGAAATGTTATTTCCCACATTTTACAGCATTTTTGTAAAGATCCTTGAAAAGTCGAAGAGTGGGGTTTCACTAGACATGTAATCTGATAACATTTTAGTTATTGCTGTTACACTGTCTTTGTTATTAGACTGTCTCCAGGTTACATGAATTTCTGAAGACAGGTTTACATGCATCAAAACCATGGTCAAAGGTTTATTAATACCATCTTTTGTTGCAGCTGGTTGGTTGCTTTGGATTCATTTATCCATTATGGTAAAATTTACCCTCTTCTTGAAAAATGCTGTTCTAGGGGCTGATGCTAATATACTGTTCAATGGGGAGAGCTTTAATTCATCTTGCTTTCAGTATTTAATTTAGTAAATAAAATAAGTAGCTATATTTTAATCTATTTATCTTAACACTATTTTACATCGAGCTCTAGACACTGGATACTGATGGAAATCCAACATGGCGACCACATGGCATACGGGAAAGTGGCTATTTATTTAGAACATGCAGTCTCGTTTAATTATCAATCAGGATCAACAGGCAAAATAGTCATTTGAGTAATACTGAGCTACATAAGCACTATAACTCCTTGTGTTACTGACCTGGGTGTAGCTGATAGAACACCATTGGATCTCTTGCTTGTGGGTAATCATCCACACGAGAACACCGCACACGTTTGAAGTACTCTAGTTCTGCCATGTGGCGTAGCTGTAAGGCCTTAATTTCTCGTTGTTGCCTAAAAATTAAGAAAGAGAAGAAGCTCATATTTTATTTTTTGGAATGATTCCACAAGGAATTACAAAATGAGGACTGTACTGATCTGTTTAATACTATAGAATGTTCAAGTGTTATTCACTGCTGTTATTGACAACTTTACAGCCTTTGAGCTTGTGGTTTAGGCACTCAACAAAGAGAGTAAATATTATTTTCTAAAATCTAGTTCACTCTCTGCCACACATTCACATTTATCCACATATAACCATCAGAAACTGAAATCTTTTAATAGTCTGCATATAAGCATTTTCTTTAAAAAGCAAGTAAAAAATTAAATGTTTAAAACAATGATTCAGAAAAAGGAAACTAAAAAATGGATGATGGATGTGGTAGTCACATTACATACAGAACTAAACAAACTCCTCTAAAAGAGGAGGCAACCACATATCACATAAAATGTGTGTAAGGTGTAAGGTTGAGCCAGATAGTAGGGGATTCTATCTTTATTTTCTTTAAAAAGGTTTATTTCATTTTCTTGTTATGGTCAAGCATTAGCCGGCAGCTTCAGCTGCCTGTAATTTTCTCGTCCCATGGTCTGGCAGCAACAAGTCAGCACCGAGGTGGGCAATCTCGATCACATTCCTCCCGCGTGTGCTGATGAGGTAAAGCTGCTTACGCGAAGCTGGCCAGGTCATGCTTTGGAACTTTCCATAACACCCCCCCCCCCTCGGTTTTCTCGGCTCCTGGCCAATCATGGCTGTGCTGGGAGTACCCTGCCGCCCGTTGGCCGAAAACACTCTCTCTGCCATGCGCTTGGTGGCTGTGAACATCATCATCTTTTCCCAGTGCTGTGCCACCGAGGACTTTGTTTCTGTAGCTGCCATGCCATTCAGACTTGCCTGAATGGCAGCCACCACTTTTCTTTAACTTCGCCTAAGTTTGCTGCGAACTATGTTTCGCCCACGTCTTGGCTCACCCTCGCCTCCCCAGGCCTGACTCATGCTGTCCATTTGAATTCACATCTGTTGGTTTCTCTGTCAATAAATGGCCTCATCTCAAGAAAAGGTGTCACAACAATTTCTTTCAACACATTTGCCCACTTCCTTAGCTGCTCATAACAGAGTCGTTTCAGCACTAACTGGTGTCAGAATCGGGATTTGTTCCCATAGCAACTTTGTCGCTAATTTAAATTCTTCTGGCGAGGGTATATTACCACTAGCCCCATGCCATAACATCATTAGCACTTTTATATTGGCAATGAGTGGTAAGCTGTGGCGGGATGCTTCCATTTCATTACGATTTTAGCACCGAGCATTTCACGTGTATTAAATGCGCCAGCCGGGCGCCACGTTCGCACCGCATGGGAAGTGGCTGTGTCAGTAGACACACACAGGGCGCGCGCTGCAGTGCTGCAGCCACCTGAGCCAGAGAAAACCAGTGATGTGAGACAGTCGTCGTCACGCCATCTGCCGCCGCATGAGGGGCATGCAGCCAAGTTCCAGGCGAGCCATCGTCATCGGCCACCAACACATCCACCGCCACCTGAGGGTCCAGCAGAAGCCAGCCTGCATCTATGACAGCCGCTGACGATCCTGCCATCCACCACTTCACCACGCTGTCGCCACCGTCTCAACTTTAACGCAAGTCACAGCGTCACTTCAAACCTTAACATCGCGGGCCGTCCACCGCTGGATTAAGTTATTTTGTGGCCCCTCCTTTTTTTGTAACATTCATTTCATGGTCACTAGAGCCCCCTAATTTTGTAAACATGCCAATAGGGACTTGAGCAACAAAACGGGATACTCCCAGAGAGGCAGCTGCCTTACAAGACCCGCAAGAGGCTATCAATGCTAGAATGAACCAATTGTTCATACAAAATCAAGAGGTGATCAAGCAAAACTGCATCTTGAAACAGACGCTGGAAGTCAGCATGCAAATTTCTGTACCTATGGTTAGCTCCACACCCGTAACAACCCATGACAGCTAATACTAATTTTGTCACTAATACAACTACCACAACCTCAGCTAACATGGCAAGTGTAAGCAATTTTCCTGTGGCTGCTTTCATTTCCACCTTTCTGGAAAGTCCCATGAAAATGTGGTTATGTTCGTACAGAATATTCGTGATGTTGGTAATACTTGTGCCTGGCCGGATGATCTATTGGTTAATGTAACCAGATTGAAGTTGACAGGGAAAGCAAGAAAGTCCATAGAGACAGTGGAGGAATTGCATGATATGCGTGATTCTGAAGTTTTGGCCCGTGGATTAATTACGTGTTATTCCAACACCAGAGGTATCAGATATTACCGAGATCAGTTATCAACTCTTAGCAGAAGCCTAACGAGGATTTTGATGCTTTTGCAGATTGCACGCATATGAGCCATATCTTGTCGTACCTACAAGCTCGGGAAAAACGCCAGTGAGAATGGGATTTTGCACTAGAAAGTAGAAGCCCATGCTATTGTTGTGTTTATTCATGGTATTGACCCCCGAATTGGTGGAGAAGTTAAAGCGGCCTCCCCCGCCTCTCTGTTTTATGATGTTTGTTTGGCAATAGTATGTAAAGATGTATTGCGCTTCTGCGCTGCCGCACCACGTCTGCCGGAACCATTACCAGTATTAGCAAGGAAAGTAATTTGTCAGCGTTGTGGGAGACCTAACCACACGGCAATGTGCTGTTGCGCATCTCTCTGCACTATTTGCCAGACTGTAGGCCATCTGAATAACATTTGCCCATCAAAATCGCTATTTTCTTATCAGATGAGCGGTCAACGCCGCAATGCAAGGTCTAATCAGGTAAACGAGCAGGGGCAGGCTCCGCCACCTACCCTCGCCCCCGACTAGAATAATTCACCCAATGAGGACCAGAGAGAGTGAAGAGGTGGAACATATTAGTGTAAGTGGCATATTCAGGAACAAATTAGTTAAGATTCTAATTGATGCTGGTGCACAAGTTAGTGTGTTACTTGTAGATAAAAATAATCAAAGGGTGCTGTAGCCATCCCGATTTCAGATTAGTGGTCTTGGAGAAGGAACAATTGTCGTTGCAGGTACGTGTATGGCGAACCTGCAAATGGATGAGAATAGTTACAGTCAGGAGATGGAAGTAGTGAGGCTGAGGAAACGCGATTTCGACATCATATTAGGGAATGACTTCCTGCACCATTATCAGGGGATAGTGAATTATCAAACGCGAACTGTTCAGTTAGGTGAAGCAATTCATCATTTTAGCAGTGCACCAACCCATCAGACGCGAGGAAGCTGTGAAAGGCACCGTTCAGAGTCTCCCATAAAACCGCGAATGTGGGCAATAAGAACTACTGACCCTGTAAGGATAAGAGGCGGAAGTGGAAAAATTCTTTGGATAGATGTCAAGAAGCGTGGGCAGCCGAAGACAGACGTTCTGGGGGATCCACTCACCCAGAATGATGTGTTAGATCATCAACAAGTTCACTTTAAGAGAAGTATTTGTCGACTGTAAAGAAAACACAAAGGTTTTGCAATACCTGTAAGTATAGATAGTTTTGGCGTGAAAGATGTTATAATACCAAAAGGTACTATTGTCACTAGTGGACAGGAGATTTTGGAAGAAGTAGGATGAGCTGCGATTCACCAAAGTAAAGACGAGAAGGGACGGAAGAAAAAGAAATTTGTAGTTAGAGAAGTGCGTTATGTAGCATCGCCATTACGAAATCAGTTGTCAGAGAAGTTAAGTCATTTATGTATCAAGGAGAAAAAGATGTTACAGCTAGTGTTAGATGAGTTTTCTTGGTTGTCTGAAGAGAGGCAGTTTCTACCAGCTACGGATTTGGTTCAGCACGAAATTCCAACCAGTGAAGCTTGGCCAATTGTGCAAAAGCCATATCATTTACCGTATCATTTGCAATCAGTAGACAAAAATATGATTCAGCAGCAGTTAGCAGCAGAAATTATTCAGCCTTCCTCAAGCTCGTGGGCGTCTCCCGTGGTCATGTCTGTGTTTCGATATGAGGCCTGTGAACCAAGTAACTACTCCGGACACATATCCCCTACCGTGTATCTATGAAACCTTGGACTGACTAGGCAACTGTAAGTTTTTCACCACCCTTTATTTGCGCTCTGGATATTATCAGATCCCTGTTGCATCTCAGGATTGCCATAAAACTTGTTTAGTTGTACCTGTGGAACTATATGAATTTGTAAGAATGCCATTTGGTTTGAGGAATGCACCCACCAGTTTTCAAAGATTTGTAGACTTCTTGTTGCATGGACTGAAACCCACAACATGTTTAGTATATTTAGACAACATTATCATTTTGTTTAAGACCACAAAGGAACCGGCAGAGAGATTGAGGGATGTATTGGGAAGTTTGAAAGGAGCCCACCTGAGTGTGAAACTGGAGAAACTTTGCCCAATCACAGGTACAATATTTAGGACATATAATAAGTGACGAAGATGTCAAACCGGATCCCCATTTGACCACAGCAGTAAAGGACTTTCCAACACCAACAAGTACCAAATAATTACAGTCATTCTTAGGCCTTGCAAATTATTATAGACATTTTGTGAACAATTATGCTACCATTTTTAAGCCCCTAACTAAACTATTGAAGAAGGGAGTTAGTTTCACCTGGACCAAGGAATGTGATGAAGCGATGCAACAAATTCAACATTTTTTGACTAGAGCCCTGTACTAGCCTACCCAGATTTTGAAAAAACATTTATTCTGTCAGTAGATGCCTCATATTATGCCGTAGGAGTCATTTTGTCACAAGAAATCGATGGAGAAGAACAACCAATTGGTTGTGCATCTTTACAGCTTAACAACACGGAATTGAATTACAGCACAACTGAGTAGGAACTTTTAGTGCTCATGTTTGACGTAACCTACTTTCAATGCTATTTGTATGGGAGGAAGTTTATTGTCATCACGGATCACGTCGAATTACAGTGGATGTTAAGTTTGAAAGATCCCAGCAGCAGGTTAGCTCATTGGGCTTTAAAACTGAGTGAATTTGAAGACAAGGTAAAACATAAGCCAGACAAGTTGCATCAAAACGCCAATGAGTTAAGCCAGAAGGTTACAGTAATCATTGCCAATGATATTTCTATTGAAGAATTGAGGGAAGCGCAGCAAAGAGATGTTGAATGCCAGACATATGAAACTTTGCCCGGAATTTTGTATCGAAAAACCCCACTGGGTAAACGAGTAGTAATCCCGAAAGAATTACGTCCTAAGGTAATAGCACAATGTCATGATAGCCTGCAAGTGTGTCATAATGGTCTTTGTGCCACCAATTATCAAATAGCCGCCCGTTATTTCTGGAAAGGCAGATGGTGCAATGTGCAAAATGACCCCATTTCACCCTAAGGCTAACAGGCGATTAGAGCGAGTCCACCACACAGTTATGCGTATGCTTTCTTATTATGTCAATAAAAATCATTCTGATTGGGACAAGTACGTCCAATACATCACGTCAGCATATAATAGCCATGTCCATGAGGCCACTGGATACTCCCTCGATGAGGCAGCATATGGCCGACCCATGAATTCACCTTCTGAAATTGACAAACTGCTCCCAGGTATTATATCCACGGACGTGAAAGATTTGGTACGATGTTTAAAAGCTATTTGGAAGTAAGTAAGAGGAAACAATGCAAAAGCTACGGTTTGTCACTTAACAAGGAGTAATGAGAGAGCAATAATGCCCAAGTACAAGGTAGGAGATTTAGTGATGTTGGGCAATCCAGTAGTTAAGAAGGGAAGGACAAATAAGTTTACTCCTACGTATGAAGGCCATACCCCATCATGCGGCGTACTTCACCGGTAAATGCTGAAATTTAGTTAGCAGCACGGACAGTGATTGCTCATTTTGACAGGTTAAAGTTGCATAAGGATTCCTAGCCACCTCCACTTGACAATGAAGCAGAGCCTGCTACACAAGTAGCTCCAGCCAAGAGGACATGAAAGAAAGTAGTGCAACCGCCTATAGCGTGATCTAGATATGCTCTAAGGTCAAAACTCCCCTATGTATTGCGATCCAGGTACTAGGTCCAGCATGCCATATATTTAATTTGAAGAGTCTTTAGTGAAGCATAAAAATTAACTGATGCAAAACTGCAGTAATTGCAATGTATTCATTTAAGTTGTGCATGTTATTTGTAAGTATTCATAAGTATTGGCAACCATTTGTAATAGAAGTTAGGAGTCATATGTTAGTGGGGAAGGATTGGAGTTTTTCGTAATCATTTTGTCTTGCATCATTCAATGTCTCCAGTAACGTCTTCGTAGCGGTAAAGAGATGGAAACACAATCACTCATTAGTAATGGAATTAAGGGGAAAAGTTGTTCTTGTCAGTAGAATACACAGAGTAAGAATCAATTAATCTTTTATATGTCAAATGGAATGACACTTCACATGTTGATATAGTGAACGGTGAACAGGAACAGCTGTTAAAGCTTTGCCATAAAAGCATGTTATTAGCAAGTATTTGTAACTGCCATTAGCACAAGATCATTGACAACCTGCCGCCGTCTAATTACAGTTTGGGATACACCACATTACGTGTATGTTTATGCCAAGAGGTTAGACACACATAATAACAATGTTAAAAATGGAAAAAAACAATTCGAATATCAGGCTAGAGAGACAGTGTCTTCAATTAACAAGAATACATACATTCAAGTTAAACATAAAATATATTACTTTAAAAGTAAAAGGAGCCTTCCCTAAGTGCTATTATATTGTTTCTTAATATGCACCTGGAGAGACGACAAGGTAAGTTTTCATAATGCCAGGCAAGATAGATGCACGCAGTTTGTTTACGAACTGCAAGTCTTGCCCTCCCCGCCAAGCAAGCGGACATTAGGATTCCACCCCTCCCCACTCCTCTCCCTCCTCCCCACAGGCCACGCGCCTCTGCCGCGGTGGGGTAAGCCCCCATGTTACACTTCCGCACCTTCCACCATATGGTTGCAATGTAACCAACAGCCCCAAAGAAGATAGTTATAAAAATAAACTCACCAGCCTAATATTGCCTTACAGATTCTACTAGTTTTACTCTAGGCCAGAAATCTATTCATGTCACTTATTTGAATTTTCAGTATGGGAAGGAAAAAAAAAAAAGTTTTTTTTGTTTTTGTAAACACCACCTAATCCACCAAATTAGTCTCTAGCTATGTTGTATTGCCACTCTCATGGCTAATAAACAGAGCTATATGGCGTCAAGGAAGCTGACCCTTGCCGTGGTATTTATTCTGTAAAGTGACCGCTGTGTGGGAAACATGCCAGCCAAAAGGATCGAGTTTGAAATGCCATCGTAAAATAAAGTACAGTAAAAACCAAGTTAATACCAATCCAGAATAACAGTCCTAACTACATACCCCACAGCTAATTCCAGAAGTGATTAGCCCAGAGTTTCAAGTAAACGATATTTAAGAGAGTAAAGTCGTCATCACAGTTCATGCAGAAATATAAAATCTATCAACTACGTACATTATAGAAGAACAGAGTGTCTAAGTGAGTAAATTAATCGTGACAGTTCTGTGAATTTTAACGATTGAGTTGTCTGCGTCCCTTAAAAAGAAGACCCTCGATTAATAAATGTCGTGAATGACATAAAGTAAGCCTGGAAGAAATTTAGTAACTGCCCAGAGGAATGTAACTCAGCGTGTAGCAAGGAAAGCTACCCTGCCTCCACACATACAGAGGCCCTTTTCTGCTCTCCATCACCGCCCCCGCCCCACCCCCTGTTGGGATGAAGCCCAGCCATCTGTTTTGTATCCAGCACAGGCAAGAGAAACAACTGCTAAGAAAGCACACACTCCTGCATTCCCGAAGCATCTAAGCTGTGTCACCTAGTGCAGTATACAACGATGGCTATGATAAATGCTAGCAAAAGCAAGAAGTACACAAAACATCTACACATTATATGAGACCATTTTAACCTTCGCTAATACTACTACTACTACTACTACTACTGCTGCTGCTGCTGCTGCTGAAGTTGATCTTTAATCTGTTGCAAAAGTATCACCGAGAGTGTTTTATGTACGTACTAATCAGGAGTTGTAAAGAAGGGAGTGATAAAAGCTCCAACTGAACACCATACAAGTAACTTTCAACAGAGTAATAGTCAAAGTAAAATATAAAACTGTCGCACACTTCAGTTGGTAAAGAGACAGTTCCTACTAGCATCGAACACATGACCTGCAAAGAGTTACTTGAGAAGTCATCTATGCCTCTATCTACAAGATTAGGTATACAAGTTACATTGGTAGTCACCGTTAGTACTTTAAAACCATCACTGAACCCGCCTTTCACAGAGAATTATTCTGGAGTTATTTAGCGCTCGACATCCTGCCCGTAGGACAGGCCCCTACGCTGCGCATGCCAGCGTTGCTCCCACACCAGTTAGATCCAGCCACATCCATAATGTCAGCACTCTGCAATCTTGCGAGCACGACACCTGCTGCACCCTAGCGCCTCAAGCAGCATTGATTCTCAACATAGAATTATTAACCACTATAAGACGAATATTTTGTATAACTTTACCCTCATTTTCAACACTAAGGAAATTACCTTCCTTCCTATACACTCTACACATGGCAAATGGACTCTAATTTTATTCAGAAACAAAAACGCCAACAGGCAAGTTATGTCGACGTCATCGAGAGGCAACCAGTATCGATGAACCGTCGTCAACGAGTATCAGGAAGAGAGTCAGGTGAGAGAGTCAACATAAGAAACGACAATTATAACTCAGCTCAATCGGTTAGGAGGTTGCCAACAACCAACATTATGTAGTTGTGAGACAAGGAATACAAATTAAAGCAGGAGATATCATAAAAAAGAGGTTAAAGTTTAATAATATAAAGGAGGGTAATGGCAATTATCGATCTGAAAACTGAAGGAGACGTGAAAACACTTTAAACTAAAACATTGCTAAAGGAGGAATTAACTTGACACTGTACTATTATATAGCATTACTAATAACATTGGCACACAGCATTCATGTAGGTAGACATACCAAAGACATGTCAATCAGTATGAAGATATAAACAATAACATAAAGAGAATACTAGAGAATACTTATACTTATTTTGCTACAGAATATAACTGGAGAATAAGGGAGTTTTGTGTACGGGAGATTGTATTTTGTAGTTTTGCTTCTATCACAGTTTTGCCACTACATGTGTCACTGCGATGGGTTGCCAATTACTTATGTCTATATACTACTTTAAGTATTCATTTTGTCTATGTTTTATTATCAATTATTTACCAAGGCAATCCCCTAGAGTTTTGCCAGCACCAGTAATTTAGCATTTGTGTCAATGAGCCTAATGTTTCCATGTGTTAATTTGTTGCCAGAGTTATGAAGATAGTTATTTATTTCGTGTGATTTCAATTATGCCAGAGTAGGTTCCCAAGTATTGCCCATTATTTAAGTGTTTACTAATAATGTTCTAGATAAGAAACTATTTTGGAAGAGTAACTTAAGATTTAATCATGCTTTATTTAATTTGTGTTTGAATGCTTATTTGGAGGGACATGACACATGCCTCCCTACTGTAGGTAATGTAAACAGAATAAATAACTCCCACAGGTCAAGAGGTTTAGGCCGTACATCTCGTTCGTTAGATAAACCAGCGGGCAATCAATCCCCTCCGGCTCTTGTGTCAACTTACTATGTTCCCCTCTTGATGTTCGTTGAATAATGAAGGCACCCTCTGCAATTCATCTCCCCCCCCCCCCCCCCGCCCCTCGACCTCCGCAACCCAGTTGAGAGCCAAAAATGATGTCTGCCGAGGTGTTTTGCCCTCCCCTGTATCACTTACTCCACTATCGAATCGGGGAAGCTATCCTGTTTTTCCTCTTCCATCAAGGAGTGAACAGCTTGCTACTTCGTTCTGACAGTAACGGCCCTATCTACCTCTCCAGCCACATCAAATGAGATATCATGCCTCCCTTCTAACAATTAAGCTCCGTCGTTCATTGTTCATGGGTTATCATGTGGGAGAGGTGATTGCCACCGATAACTAACATTCGATTCTGTTGTCGTTCTACGCGAGCACAAACCACAACACCTAGTTCAACTGACTTCAAGAGGACAACCCGGAAGGGCACGCACCTTGCGTGACTTGACTGGCAATCGCGCAGATCCCTAGTTGTCAATGTTGTTCCTTAACTTTTCAATTTCATGGCATAGTCCATCCTACCCACTTTCATCTTTCAACAGAACGACACCTGAAGAGTCATGCATCTTGCATGAAGCAGCCAACAACCGCGCAGACTTCAGCTAACCACAACGTTCATTACACCTTTAGTTTTCATGCCACAGCCCATTCCATTTACTTCAATCTTTCATGTCAAAGAAGAGTTTACAAGAACAGTGTTCCATGCTCTCTGACGATCGCTGTTCAAGCACTGTCAGACGCAAACATCGTCTAGCCCGCAGCTTAACCACCAGTAGGCGGAAATCTCAGTTCAAAACCTGTGCATTCTTTGACATTGTTCTTCCATTGTATTTTCTGAAGGATGACCAACTACTGAAGCAGTAGTATTTAACTGTATGATGTGTCTCAGGGCACTGCGATATATCCAAGGATAGATGTGAGTTTTACGCAACTAGCTGGGCCCAATGAGGCCAGCACTAAGGAGTTACAGAGACGGCAAATTTAGTTGCAAAATGGTGAGAGTATGATGGCGAATTTGGTGGAGCAACAAAGTTCGCAGTATTGTCATATGAACGGTTAAGTAGGCGATACTGTTGTGTCAACGATATGCCGTACATTCTACCTTCATAAAGGAAAAGCTCATCAGAAATTATGTTCAGCTTAGTCTTTTCTAATTCAATACCTTACGCTTTCCTCCACTGTGGAAGTTTCTAGATTCTCATCAAGTTTTGTTTTTCTCTTCTCTTCTCTTCTCTTCTCTTCTCGTTCTCAACGATGTGGACATTCAACGACACAATTTTCGTGTCCGAGAACAGGAACCCGAACCTAGCAGATGAACTTATCTATTCAATGGGTGCAGGAGCCCATAATTACATGCCTTTTAATCATTGTTTTGTTGGTATAATTGAATACACCATATCGATTGAGCTCATCTATCCTTCTTACTCAATAATATCATACTCCTTTTGTGACATTTATATTCGTCACTTCTCACTCTGAATCACATAAATAGTAACTTTTCATGCCAGTATTCATGCCAATTTACCTATGTTTTTCCAACTGAAAGTTCATTCATGGTTCCTTTGTCAACTGAATTACCTGTTCTATCTAATATATCGAATGATCACCTTTTAACGTTAATTGATGTCCTTTTAAAACACGAGAGAGGATAAATTTCTTACGATTGCCTTTTAGCACATTTAAGTGAATGGCAGTCAGCCACTAATCTACATACAACTATTATACCAAGCGACTCAGTAACCCCGGTCACTGCTATTTTTATTATTGTACTGATATGGCTATTGTATAAAAAGGGATCTTGCAAATGGTTATGACCGTCCCCTCCAATAGTTCCAGAACCCAGCCTTCTGGCGAATATTCCCCACGATTCGAAAGAGAAGCCTATCAAGGCATGTGCCCTCCTTTAGTTTTAAGAGTTCAACTGTGTTACTAACTAATGTGAAAAATGGTGTGCCGAGGATAACGCAACGCTGTTTCAGACTATTGCCTTCCAATGTGTTTTATTCACACTTGTTAACTGATGTAATTTTGTTTTGATGTTTTATAATATTTATTCCTTGTACTTGTGTAAACACAATATTCTTGAAGTGTGTAACACCCTTTGTGACCCCCTAAGAGGTCTTCAAAGTCTCTACACCAATCCGTAGTTTAATACCCCTGCCATCTTTCGTGGGAACCTTTAACAATCAAAGAATGTCTATTTTGTTTTTGCAAACTAAAATTTCCAACATTTAAGTAACAATCGCGTTGAAAGAAATCGCATACTTTTCCGCTCCCAAAGAAGGGGGAGGAGTGTAAGGTTGAGCCAGATAGTAGGGGATTCTACCTGTATTTTCTTTCAAAAGGTTTATTTCATTTTCTTGTAACGGTCAAGCATTAGCCAGTAGCTCCAGCCGCCTGTAATTTTCTCATCTCATGGGCTGGTAGCAGCAAGTCAGCACCGAGGTGGGCAATCTCAATCACACGCCTCCCTCGTGTGCTGACGAAGTAACGCCGCTTAGACAAAGCTGATCAGGCCACGCTTCGGAACTTTCCATGCCACCCCCATGGTTTTCTCGGCTCCAGGCCAATCAGGGCAGAGGAAATCTTGTGGCTGTGCTAGAGGTAATGTGCCCGGTGGCTGTGAACATCATCCTCTCTTCCAGGTGCTGTGGTGCTGAGGACTTCGTTTCTCTAGCTGCCACGCCGTTCAGACTTGCCCGAATGGCAGCCACCACTTTTCTTTTTTTGCCAATCTTGTGCCAGTTGTCAAGACATATCTACACTACTGGCCATTAAAATTGCTACACCACAAAGAAACGCAGATGATAAATGGGCGTTCATTGGATGAACTGACATGTGCTTACACTTCCACACAATTTGGGTGCATAGATCCTGAGAAATCAGTACCCAGAACAACCACCTTTGGCCGTAATAATGGCCTTGATGCGCCTGGGCATTGAGTCAAACAGAGCTTGGATGGCGTGTACCGGTACAGCTGCCTATACAGCTTCAACATGATACCACAGTTCATCAAGAGTAGTGACTGGCGTATTGTGATGAGACAGTTGCTTGGCCACCATTGACCAGATGTTTTCAATTGGTGAGAAATCTGGAGAATGTGCTGGCCAGGGCACCATCGAACATTTTCTGTATCCAGAAAGGCCCGTACAGGATCTGCAACATGCAGTCGTGCATTATCCTGCTGAAACATAGGGTTTCGCAGGGATCGAATGAAGGGTAGAGCCACGGGTCGTAACACATCTGAAATGTAACGTCCACTGTTCACAGTGTCCTCAATGCGAACAAGAGGTGACCGAGACGTGTAACCAATGACACCCCATACCATCACGCCTGGCAATACGCCAGTATGGCGATGTCGAATACACGCTTCCAATGTGCGTTCACCGCGATGTCACCAAACACAGATGTGACCATCACGATGCTGTAAATAGAACTTTGATTCATCCGAAAAAGAAATGACGTTTAGCCATTCGTGCAACCAGGTTTGTCGTTGAGTACACCATTGCAAGCGCTCCTGTCTGCGATGCACCGTCAAGGGTAACTGCAGCCAAGGTCTCCGAGCTGATAGTCCATGCTGCTGCAAACGTCGTCGAACTGTTCGTGCAGATGGTTGTTGTCTTGCAAACATCCCCATCTGTTGACTCAGGGATCGAGACTTGGCTGCACGATCCGTTACATCCATGTGGATAAGATGCCTGTCATCTCGACTGCTAGTGATATGAGGCCGTTGGGATCCAGCACGGTGTACCATATTACCCTCCTGACCACACCGATTCCATATTCTGCTCAGTCATTGGATCTCGACCAACGTGAGCAGCAATGTCGCAATACGATAAACTGCAATCGCGATAGGCTACAATACGACCTTTATCAAAGTAGGAAACGTGTTGGTACGCATTTCTCCTCCTTACACGAGGCATCACAACAACGTTTCACCAGGCAACGCCGGTCAACTGCTGTTTGTGTATGAGAAATTGGTTGGAAACTTTCCTCATGCCAGCACGTTTTAGGTGTCACCACCAGTGCCAACCTTGTGTGAATGCTCTGAAAAGCTAATCATTTGCATATCACAGCATCTTCTTCCTGTCGGTTAAATTTCGCGTCTGTAGCACATCATCTTTGTGGTGCAGCAATTTTAATGGCCAGTAGTTTAGATATAATGGAGCACCAGATGATGGACAAAAGCTCACAATGTATAGTGCAATGTGTCTATAACAAATACAAACTTTTTAAAAAAGATTGTAAACAGATCACAAATTTATAGAACTTCTGTAAATAAACTGAAAAAAAAAACGTTGCACACTGTAGTTTGCATACCACAGCCCTACTGCTAACTGGTGAATTCCCTTCTTGGAGAGAGAATGCATATGCCATCATCATCATATTTAAATGTGGTTTGACTTGCATCATGCCATCTGAGTGATTAGAATGAAGTTGGGAGGAGCCAATTGGTAGATATCACCATGCATCCTTTTATTCTGCAATCGTAAGTCACTTTCCCTCCTATATACATATGGTACACTACCTTGACTGTGAAATCATGAATTGCGTGGGTAGAGCTCACTGTCATATCCTGATTAAAAGCTTAGACAGGTGGTGCATCTGCTAACACATTTTCCTGAATTTCCATCCACCACAATACCCCCCCCCCCCTTTCCGTCTTCTGTCTTTGTAGAAGGAGAAAGTCACTGTGAATATCTAGGATCTGCTTCACTCCTATGTAGATGCATGGAACATAAAATTTTAAACTTCCCCGGTTTTTAAATTCTTCCATAAAATTTCGGGTGAACTGCCGGGTGTCAATAACCTGCTGCCACATGTATGTACCTGAAGATGACCAGAAGAATGTGTGCTGAACTATTGTGGCAGCAAGTTACTGACATCAAGCAGTTTGCCTGAAATTTAAGGGAACAATGCATGGAATAGTTTGAGACTGCAATGACTCAGAGAAAATAAAGAACCCTTATGAAGGACTACTTCTTGTGTAGAGTGCTGTCTTCTAAGCAAATTTAGTTCTCCACCAAAGACGGTGCGTGCATTTCATGTGTGTACCTTGATAGAAAATAAAAACAGCAGTCTCCTGCTTTTATCCATAGATATAGACTATATAATTGCAAAGGTTAATACAAATTCAAAACTACCTGTTGGAGTACGATATTATTTTTTATTTTAATTAATATAAAATTACTCAGCCATAGTGCCATGCAAGGCATCCAACAACCAACAGTGTAGCACACTGGTGGTTGTAGGACAGATAAAATGTCATTATGAACAACATATCATGAAGGCAAGTGGCAGTTCAACAGCCTCAACCAGAGGCCGAGTATAGCACTGGCCCTATACGAGTGTTGTCAGCCTAATATCCTCAGAGTGAGCAGCATCCTGGCAGACTTTTCCAGCTCACAGACAGCAGTTTGCAAACAGCCGTTGCACAGATGGCCAGGTCACACCTTACATGCAGTACTATGCTGGATGAGCATGATAGGGCAACCTAGGCCATAATACCTACGCCTCATCACAGGCGAGCTGACGGGCATTTGCAGGTGCTTGTGCCCCATGGGGCAAAGTTGAAGCAGCTTGATCTACAGTCTGAAATCCTCACTGACAAGTTGGTCTTATGGACTGGCACTCTTCCAAAGTCTTCATACTCCCAGGATTTGGTAGTCAGTGCGCGGACATCAATTTCTTAAAGCAATACATCGCAATTGTCAAAAACGCTTCAAAAAATTTCCTCTGGAAAATTCCATACACTGTTAAATATAAAACGTGTTGAGATTTTTAAAAGAGCCAGCCATAGCTATGTGCATTGCATTCTGGCCATGTTATCGTGAGGTGGTTGGGCTGATTGTCAGTAGATGCAATTTCTTTTTTAACTTCTCTTTGAATGTTATATTATTAAAGTTCATCAACTTTTCTTTTTATTACAAAATTGTTATACAATAATTCCCAGCAGATTGAAACTGTGTGCCACACCAGGACCTGAACCATGGGCATTTGCCTTTCGTGGCCAAGTGCTTTACAAACTGAGCTACCCGAAAACAACTCATGATCCATCCTCACAGCTTAACTTCCACCAGTACCTCAACTCCTACCCCCCAAACTTCACAGAAGTTCTCCTATGAAACTCACAGGACTAGCACTCCTGGTAGAAAGGATATTGTTGTGACATGCGTTAGCAACAGCCTGGGGTGGTTTCCAGAATGAACTTTTATGCTGCAGCAGAGTGTGCACCAATATGAAATGACCTGGCGAACTAAAACAGAGTGCTGGACTGGGACTCAAACCTGAGCCTTTCACTTACTTCCTGGCAAAACACTTGTCCACAAAAGGCAAGAAACCCAGGTTCAAGTCCCTGTCTGGCACACATTTTTATCTGCCAGGAAGGTTCATATCAGCACACACACTGCTGAGGAGTGAAAATTCACTCTGAATACAATATTTGTTAATTAAGGAATCAGTGTAACACTTACTCCTAAAATTGAAGTGAAAAAGAAGTTGTGCCCACCACAATGTCTCCTCGTGAGAAACACCATCATGCGTGCACTGACCAGTTGAGAAGCCTCAGTGGCCTTGCAGAATTGTGTACAGATATTTTAAGATGTCAAAATGTAGAAATGTCTTGCCTTCGGATCTCTCATGTGTTGCAAGCAATTTAGTTTCTTTTCAAAGAATTAGCACAGAAAATTCACTAATATTTTGACAGTGTTTCTGTTACGCAGTTAGTTCAAACAAATTAGAAAATATTTTGTTGAGCCCAACCTACATAGGTAGGAATGATCATCAAAATAAAATAAGAGAAATCAGAGCTCGAGCAGAAAGGTTTAGGTGTTCGTTTTTCCCGCGCGCTGTTCGGGAGTGGAATGGTAGAGAGATAGTATGATTGTGGTTCAATGACCCCTCTGCCAAGCACTTAAATGTGAATTGCAGAGTAGTCATGTAGATGTAGATACATTGTAAGCAGAGTTAAACCTCAACAAAATAGTATCCTCTGAAGAAAATCCAAAAAAGAGCAAGAACCTCGAAATTTTTAATGAGTAAAGAGAAATGCATGACACACTACCAAGTAAATTGTTTCACCAAAGGCAAGTACTTTTAAAACAGAATCATGAGGGATCAATTTGTTTGTAAACATTGTGCAACTGCATCATCAAGCTGGTAACTAAAATCAAGTGGAAAGAAGAACCTAACAATCACGACGGAAAATCCCAATACCAAGGTGTCTCCAAATATTATATCTTCTGGTAGTTTTTTGCACTTTCATAGGGTCAAAAACGATGTTCAATAAATGATGTCTACACAGAAAGCCCTACTGTACAGCTGCTTATATGAGGTATGACCAAAAAGTAATGGGAATTTTTGTTTTTCTTGAAGCATCTTTATTTATTTATCAACATCAACTTTGTCCCTTTCATATATAATACACATGTGCCAGCTTTTTCCAATCTTGGAAGCACTTCTGTAACTTACTTTTCATTACGGTGTTCAGCTCCTTTAGGAATTCTGTTTTCATTTCATCAGTGGTGGCAAAACAATGTCTTTTCATAATTCTCTTCAGCCTTAGGAATAGAAAGAAATTGCAGGGAGCCATGTTCAGCAAATACAGTGGCCGGAGCAACATAACAGTTTTATATGATCAAAGTTCATCAATTTTTCTTTTTATTACAAAATTATAATTTCCCAGCTGATTAAAACTGTGTGCCACACCAGGTCCTGAACCATGGGCCTTTGCCTTTTGTGGCCAAGTGCTCTACCAACTGAGCTACCCAAAAAATCACGAACAAGCATTGAGGTGTCAGCGGGAGCATTACTGTGATGCAATTTCCCTTAGTGGTTTTACCACAGTTCTGGTTTTTCTTTGGATTGTTTCACGCAAATGACACATAACATCTAAGTAGTATTTTTTTATGACTATATGCAGGAACTCATGATCATGATGCACTATCCCATTGTAATCAAAGGAAACAGTGAGAAGAATCTTCAAATGTGATCGAAGTGGAAATGGATAGGTTAAAGTTAGATATAGTGGAAATTAGTGAAGTTCGGTGGCAGGAGAAACAAGACTTTTGGTCAGGTGAATACAGGGTTATAAATACAAAATCAAATAGGGGTAATGCAGGAGTAGGTTTCATAATGAATAAAAGAATAGGAGTGCGGGTTACCTACTACAAGCAGCATAGTGAACGCATTATTGTGGCCAAGATAGACACAAAGCCCATGCCTACTACAGTAGTACAAGTTTATATGCCAACTAGCTCTGCAGATGATGAAGAAATTGAAGAAATGTATGACAAGATAAAAGAAATTATTCAGGTGGTGAAGGGAGACGAAAATTTAATAGTCATGGGTGACTGGAATTCGTCAGTAGGAAAAGGGAGAGAAGGAAACATGGTAGGTGAATATGGATTGGGGGGAAGAAATGGAAGAGGAAGCCGCCTTGTAGAATTTTGCACAGAGCATAACTTAATCATAGCTAACACTGGGTTCAAGAATCATAAAAGAAGGTTGTATACCTGGAAGAATCCTGGAGATACTAAAAGGTATCAGATAGATTATATAATGGTAAGACAGAGATTTAGGAACCAGGTTTTAAACTGTAAGACATTTCCAGGGGCAGATGTGTATTCTGACCACAATCTATTGGTTATGAACTGCAGATTGAAACTGAAGAAACTGCAAAAAGGTAGGAATTTAAGGAGATGGGACCTGCAGAAACTGAAAGAACCAGAGATTGTAGAGAGTTTCAGGGAGAGCATAAGGGAACAATTGACAGGAATGGGGGAAAGAAATACAGTAGAAGAAGAATGGGTAGCTCTGAGGGATGAAGTAGTGAAGGCAGCAGACGATCAAGTAGGTAAAAAGGCGAGGGCTAATAGAAATCCTTGGGTAACAGAAGAAATATTGAATTTAATTGATGAAAGGAGAAAATATAAAAATGCAGTGAATGAAGCAGGCAAAAAGGAATACAAACGTCTCAAAAATGAGATCGACAGGAAGTGCAAAATGGCTAAGCAGGGATGGCTAGAGGACAGATGTAAGGATATAGAGGCTTGTCTCACTAGGGGTAAGATAGATACTGCCTACAGGAAAATTAAAGAGACCTTTGGAGAGAAGAGAACCACTTGTATGAATATCAAGAGCTCAGATGGCAACCCAGTTCTAAGCAAAGAAGGGAAGGCAGAAAGGTGGAAGGAGTATATAGAGGGTTTACACAATGGCGATGTACTTGAGGGCAATATTATGGAAATGGAAGAGGATGTAGATGAAGATGAAATGGGAGATAAGATACTGCGTGAAGAGTTTGACAGAGCACTGAAAGACCTGAGTCGAAACAAGGCCCCGGGAGTAGACAACATTCCATTAGAACTACTGATGGCCTTGGGAGAGCCAGTCATGACAAAACTCTACCATCTGGTGAGCAAGATGTATGAGACAGGCGAAATACCCACAGACTTCAAGAAGAATATAATAATTCCAATCCCAAAGAAAGCAGGTGTTGACAGATGTGAAAATTACCGAACTATCAGTTTAATAAGTCACAGCTGCAAAATACTAACGCGAATTCTTTACAGACGAATGGAAAAATTGGTAGAAGCGGACCTCGGGGAAGATCAGTTTGGATTCTGTAGAAATGTTGGAACACGTGAGGCAATACTAACCTTACGACTTATCTTAGAAGAAAGATTAAGAAAAGGCAAACCTACGTTTCTAGCATTTGTAAACTTAGAGAAAGCTTTTGACAATGTTAACTGGAATACTCTCTTTCAAATTCTGAAGGTGGCAGGGGTAAAATACAGGGAGCGAAAGGCTATTTACAATTTGTACAGAAACCAGATGGCAGTTATAAGAGTCGAAGGGCGTGAAAGGGAAGCAGTGGTTGGGAAAGGAGTGAGACAGGGTTGTAGCCTCTCCCCGATGTTATTCAATCTGTATATTGAACAAGCAGTAAAGGAAACAAAAGAAAATTTCGGAGTAGGTATTAAAATTCATGGAGAAGAAGTAAAAACTTTGAGGTTTGCCGATGACATTGTAATTCTGTCAGAGACAGCAAAGGACTTGGAAGAGCAGTTGAACGGAATGGACAGTGTCTTGAAAGAAGGATATAAGATGAACATCAACAAAAGCAAAACGAGGATAATGGAATGTAGTCAAATTAAATCGGGTGATGCTGAGGGAATTAGATTAGGAAATGAGACACTTAAAGTAGTAAAGGAGTTTTGCTATTTAGGGAGTAAAATAACTGATGATGGTCGAAGTAGAGTGGATATAAAATGTAGACTGGCAATGGCAAGGAAAGCGTTTCTGAAGAAGAGAAATTTGTTAACATCGGGTATAGATTTAAGTGTCAGGAAGTCGATTCTGAAAGTATTTGTATGGAGTGTAGCCATGTATGGAAGTGAAACATGGACGATAACTAGTTTGGACAAGAAGAGAATAGAAGCTTTCGAAATGTGGTGCTACAGAAGAATGCTGAAGATAAGGTGGGTAGATCACGTAACTAATGAGGAGGTATTGAATAGGATTGGGGAGAAGAGAAGTTTGTGGCACAACTTGACTAGAAGAAGGGATCGGTTGGTAGGACATGTTTTGAGGCATCAAGGGATCACAAATTTAGCATTGGAGGGCAGTGTGGAGGGTAAAAATCGTAGAGGTAGACCAAGAGATGAATACACTAAGCAGATTCAGAAGGATGTAGGCTGCAGTAGGTACTGGGAGATGAAGAAGATTGCACAGGATAGAGTAGCATGGAGAGCTGCATCAAACCAGTCTCAGGACTGAAGACCACAACAACAACAACAACAACAACAACAACAACATGCAGGAACTCATGATCATGATGCACTATCCCATTGTAATCAAAGGAAACAGTGAGAAGAATCTTCAAATGTGATCGAAGTGGTCAAATTTTTTGGTACTGGTTCTTCAGGCAGTTTCCACTGGGACGGCTGGGCCTTGGTTTCAATGTCATACCCATATACCCATGTTTTGTCACCTGTTATAACCGCCTTTAGAATTTCTGGATCACCAACAACTTCATTTAGCAATTCCCAAGCAATGTCTCCACAACGTTGTTTTTGGTCAAAGTTCAACAATTTCAGAAAAAACTTCACTGCCACACGTTTCATGCCCAAAACATCCAAAAATACTGCTTGGCATGAGCCAAAAAATATGCTCACATCATCAGCAATATCTCTGATGGTGATTCAGTTATTTTCCAGAACAGTTTTCTTTACTACTTCCACATTTTCATCAGTAACTGGTGTGCTAGAGCATCCAGGATGTGTCTTCAACATCTTCTACCCCTCCTTGAAATGTTTGTATCACTCGTAAACTCTCATCTTATTAATAGTAAATTTGCCAAACACAACAGTCAACACTTCAAATACAGTGCTGCACTTTATTCTATTTTCCAAGCAAAATTTAAAGCAAATTCTTTGGTCCATCTTTTTAGAACATAACATTCACTGAGCACTCTAAAACATGTATAACCTTTTCGACTGTCAACAATAAACAAAATATTCCAAACAGCTGAAAATGCAAGCACACATAAGAAATGTGTACAAACTATATACAAAAATGTTTTGAAAATCACATGTATAAAGCCTGTAAAAAATTTAAAAAATTTCCGTTTCTTTTTTATCACACTTCGTATGTGGGAAGGAGTAGTGGTAGATATCTACTAAATTACAGTGGCAGCAACTTAGAGGCATTCTGATCCAATAAACTTAAACTATGCACTGTATGGCTGTACACCCAAGGGGTATTCCACTCAATGGGCTTTTTAATACAGCTTTTTAATGTGACAATAAAGTGCTACAGAAGCATAGTAAAGTAGATACACCGTAGTAAAGTAGCTACACAACCACAGTAAAGTATCTACACAAGCATATACACCCCTACCCTGGTTAAAATTTAATTTGGGAACATATCCTGTCAGATTAATCTGTTTAACACGTATGGAGCTGGTAGGTTAGGTTATGTTAGGTTAGGTTAGGTTCACATGACACTCATCTTTGTTTCCCCAAACTTTTTGTAAATTTCCTGTCCCAGAAAGCTGTTCCACATGAACACCATTACTGAAGGTCACAATACTGCATAGCTGCAAAGTGTGTGCATATTTCACTTTTTGTACGGAAAAGACAGAAATATATGTTTAAGCAATGTGTGCCTTAACACACAGTTGCTTTACCGATTTGAAAGTGTAATGTATTTATAAACTGGGTGTCACTCAAATAGTTTTCAGACTGCTTTTTTTTATTAAAATAGACAGCTTACAACACACAACTTGTGTTCTATGACAGAAATATTAAATTCAGAATTGCATGACAGCAAAATAACCTCCCATCTTACAGTTGCACAATTAATTTACCTGTTTCTGGCCTAACTGCACTGCAATTACTGAAGAACTCTTCACAGGTTACAAACATTTTCAAAATTAAATGTTTGCACGGACAGCAGAGTCCACATTGCAAACACCTGTTGTCAAAATCAGAAGTTTGAGGAAATGATATAAGTGTGCCCACTCCAATTTTATTTGAAGGAATTTTCAGTGGAATGGCCCAGAATAATAGTTAAATACCACAGATATATGAATTATATAATGGTAAATTAATTCACACAGAAACAGTATGTCATAATTATGGAATCTTACGTGGAACAATAGGCAAATCTAAGTCCCCAGCAGGCACAAATGATCAGCCCTGACTGATCAGCCACAAATTGATTTATCTTGAGGATGCAAATTTTTTATGGCAGTATCTTCTTTATAGCTTGGTTTATTTGAGGGAGGGGACCAACCAGCAAGGTCATCGGTCCAACTTTATTGCACTTACACTTGATTATACTTCTACCATTTCTTTATAGTTTTTTGTCTTTTCTAATATCACTAAGGACGCACTAAAACACTTGTTAAATTGTACTGAGTGGAGGAAGTGGTTCTCTCCTTACCACAGATTTTGCTAAAGAACATGATTATGTATCACGTTAGCTTCAATAATTGTAATTTCAAGACTACATGAACACCATTTTCCTATTTAATAGCATATTTCAACCAGAAATTTGGTGTTTTTTTCAAGTTAAAATTTTAATACCAATGTAGGCATAATTTTCAATACGCTACCAATGATGCTTGTTTGACTGTTACTCATAACAGAAAACTCACAAAAATTGCTGACACGTCTTCTGAGACTTTCACAATGTGTGACCCCAATTTCTCTCATTTGCTTACGTTAACACTCCATTAGATGTTACTATTAGTCACCCCCAGATAATAAAAATCTAATGTAACACATTCCACTGACATATGTGGAGACATGTGATCATAGAAAGAACTAAAGTTGTTGATGGCATTTTTCAAAACCGAATTTCACGACTTCTGAGCTCTACTTTATTAGAAGCAGAAAATTGAAACATGCCCCCCCCCCAACCCACCCCCCCACCTAAGGGGCGGAGGGGGAGGGGGGTGGAGAGAGTGAGAGTGAGAGAGAGAGAGAGAGAGAGGGGGGGGGGGGGGAGGGGCAGTTCACTCTACTAACAAACCAATGAGCACCATTTGCGTTGCAGCTTTTAAACTCACCTTTCAAGCAATCGTTGTAGCGCAATATTATCATCTTCTCTTAGAATTTGAGGTTCACTGGCTGCTGGACCCTATAAAAATACCACCAACACAATTTCAATAACAATTTGTGACTAATAAATCAGCTGATTTAAATGTATAACTTAAAAATATGGTGACTCCCATTCCAAGTGGATAAATAACAGAGGGAAGATTAGAGTCCGATGAAACACCAAAACCAAAGGTCATCTGATACTGACCACAAGCTCAAATTGCACAAAGATAGAGAAGGAAAAATGTCATGACATTTTCAAAGTATCCATCCATATATTTTCTGACCAATGATGAAATATGTGTTAGATGTGATTGTACTCCGATATATGCCACATAATACAACAACTTACATCTTGCTTCAACAAGCATGAACACTTCATAATGACATTTTAGCCTTGAAACTAATTGTGATTAAGATTTTAAAGTGTACTGCGGCAATATTATTTCCTGAAATCCAGACATTTGCTTTAAAGGATTAAGGAGACTCACAGAAAATGTAAATTTGGATGGTCAAACAAGGGGCATTAAACCCACTCATTCCAAATGCAAGTGCATTGTCTTAATCACTGCTCTAGATAGACTGTCAGTGACAGAGCACCTTGTGTTCCTGAAGCTAAGAAGGCAAGTACACCATGCGTTTGTTGTATATTTTTACGAGCTTCCAGCAGGAGTGACTTATTTATTTACAGGTACCTGTGTAGTTACTAGATTATTTTTGTAATTTCTTGCGTGTTCGAGTGCCAACTAGGCACAAGCTTTTATTTTAATAACAGTGTAGCGTACCGTGCCGCCGTTGCTACTGACCCTTATATTGACCCTCAGATCGAACAGGCTTTTGTTTGTTTTTGTTAGGGTATCTCTGTGCCATTTAGACCATTAGTGAGAGAGCACTTCGAATTCCTGCTGCTGATAAGCCGAGTACATCGTTCATTTGTTGTATATATTTACAAGCTTCAAACGAGAGCAACTGCAGTAATGGATAAACACTGTAATTGCTGTGTACAGATGCGAGCTGAGTTGGTGACCCTTCGCTCACAGCTCAGGCTGCGTTGGCTTCTGTTACACAGCTTGAGGCTGCTGCCAAGAGGATCATTGTGGGCGGTCGGATGCGGGGATGCGAGAGACGTCGAGCACGTCCCACGTGTCACCCGATTGGTCCACTGCTGTGGCCGCCCCAGGTATTGCTTGCACTGAGGTTGACTCCTCACCTGTGGTCAAGGGCCCAATCACATGGTCTCCCCGGTTCATTTCACGAACAGGTTTCAGGCGTTATCTGAGGCTGACAATATCTCTGAGCTGGATGCAGTCGTTCACCCTGTTCCAGAGGAAGCTTCTCGACTTGCAAGGTCTGGGCGTTTACAGAGGGTGGGTTTGCTGGCAGTTTGGAGCTCCAACGTTAGGCAGGTAATAGGGCCCCTTAGGAACATGGCTGCCATGGAGGGGAAGGAAGCCAGTGTGCACTCCTTGTGCATACCGGGCAGTTTCAGTCCGGATGTGGAAAAGCTGCTTCCAAATGCCATGAAGAGTACAGGGTGCAGCCAGCTGCTGGTGATGGCGGCTCATGTCAGTACCAATGGAATATGTCGCTTTAGATCGGAGGAGAATCTCTCCGGTTTTGGGCGGCTAGCGGAAATAGTAAAGACTGCCAGTTTTGCTTGAGATATTAAGGTGGAGCTCACTACCTACAGCACTGTCGACAGAACCAACTGTGTTCCTTTAGTGCAGAGGTGAGTGGAGGGTCTGAATCAGAGGCTCAGGCGGTTCTGTGACTATGTAGGCTGCAGATTCCTTGACTTGCGCCATCGAGGTGGTTGGATTCCGGATTCCGCTTAATAGGTCATGAGTTCACTACACACAGGAAGCGGCTACATGGGTAGCGGGGGCTGTGTGCAACGGACTGGGTGGTTTTTTAGGTTAGAGAGCCCCAGGGAACCACAGGAAGAGCGTACGTCTAAAAGGGGGCAGGTAAAACACAGCAAGTTAGTTGTAGAAACGATCAGTATTATAGTTGTAAATGGTCATAGCTGTGTTGGGAAAGAACCAGAGCTCCAAACCCTAATAGAAAGCAATGAAGCTCAAATAGTTATAGGTTTAGAGAGCTGGCTAAAGCCGGAAATAAGTTCAGCAGAAATTTTTTCTAATGATCTAACAGTGTTCAGAAAGGATAGATTAAATACAAATGGTGGTGGAATATTTATTGCTGTCAGAAGTATGAGGGTGAGTCAAATGAAAACCTTAAATTTGTAATAACAAATCGGAATTTCGCGCCGTTATCCTGTAAGTCGGTAAATGTGCTACGAACAACGTGCAGAATGGCCTGTAGGTGGCAACATAGTGCAGATGCACTTATACCATCGCAGTATCAGTATAAAAATGGCTGACCCATTTGCGACTTGCACCAGGGAAGAACAGTGTTCTGTTATTTGGTTTTTGCCTAGTGAAGGTGTGAAACCTATTGAAATTCATCAATGAATGAAGGTTCAGTACGGTGATGCATGTTAGTCACAGCAGCAAGTCTACGAATGGAGTAAGAAGTTCGCAAATGGTGTGACTTCAGTGGAAGATGCTCCTCGTCCAGGTCAGGCACAATGAGTTGTGACTCCACAAAACATTGCAGCAGTTGAAGCCATATTGAAGGAAAACCGCCAAGTGACACTGAATGACATTGCAGCATGTTTACAGATTAGTCACGGGTCAGCACACCACACTGTGCATGATGTGCTCCAGTTTCACAAAGTGTCTGCAAGATGGGTGCTACGGCAGCTGACTCCTGAAATGAGAGAATGACGTGTTGATGCTTGTGAAGAACTTCTTCAGTGCTTTGAACGAGAAGGTGATGGCTTCCTTGAAAGAATCATTACTGGGGACGAAACCTGGGTTCACTTCCACAAACCGGAAACGAAGAGAGGAAGCAAGAAATGGTGCCATTCCTCATCAGCAAAACCAAAGTAGTTTCGAACAGAACCATCAGCAGGGACACTCTTTTGGGACAAAAAAAGGGGTCATTTTGGACCATTACATGCCTAGAGGGACCACAGTCACCAGTGCATCATAAACAGATCTCCTAAAAAATCATCTGTGGCCTGCAATCATATCAAAGCGACGTAGATTGCAGTCAGCAGGTGTCCTTTCGCAACATGACAATGCAAGGCCCCACATTGCCCTTACAACAGTTGCAACAATCACAGACCTGCATTTGGAGTGTCTTCTTCATCCACCATACTCACCAGACCTTGCCCCAAGTGATTTCCACATGTTTGGACCACTCAAAGACGCAGTGGGAGGAAAGAAGTTCTGTTCTGATGAAGAGGTACACCATGCGGTGCATGAATGGTTGTGTGGACTACCAAAAGAATTCAGAATGAGATTTTCACTCTGCAGCGGAGTGTGCGCTGATATGAAACTTCCTGGCAGATTAAAACTGTGTGCCCGACCGAGACTCGAACTCGGGACCTTTGCCTTTCGCGGGCAAGTGCTCTACCATCTGAGCTACCGAAGCATGAGACGAGATACTGGCAGAAGTAAAGCTGTGAGTACCGGGCGTGAGTCGTGCTTCGGTAGCTCAGATGGTAGAGCATTTGCCCGCGAAAGGCAAAGGTCCCGAGTTCGAGTCTCGGTCGGGCACACAGTTTTAATCTGCCAGAAAGTTTCATACCAAAAGAATTTTTTTCTAAAGGAATTTATGCACTTTGTAAGTGTTTTTCATTTGACTCACCCTCGTAATTTGCCTTGTAGTGAAATTGAAGTATATAGTTCCTGTGACGTAGTACGGGTAGAGGCTATACTTGACAATTGGACTAAACAATTAATTGGGTCATTTTACAGACCCCCTGACTCAGAAGATACAGTTGCTGAATGGTTCAAAGAAAACTTGAGTCTCATTTCAAATAGGTACCCCACACATACAATTATAGTCAGTGGTGACTTTAATCTACCCTCAATATGCTGGAGAAATTATACGTTTTAAGCCAGCAGCATGCATAAAACGTCATCTGAAATTGTATTGCATGCTTTCTCAGATAATTTTTTTGAACAATTAGTTCATGAGACCACTCGAAGCATAAATGGTTGTGAAAGTGTACTTGACCTGTTAGCAACAAATAATCCTGGACAAATAGTGAGTATCATGATGAATACAGGGATTAGTAACCACAAAGCAGTAGCTGCTAGGGTGAATACCATAGCTGCTAGGGTGAATACCATCGCTCCTACAACCATCAAAAAGAAAAACAATGTATATCTAGTTAAGATAGCTGATAAAAAATCTCTTAACATCTTTTTAAGAAAAACTTTGCACTCCTTCAGATTTGATGATGTAAGCATAGAAAATTTGTGGAATGATTTCAAAGAGACAGTATCGACAGCAATTGAGAGATATATACCACATAAATTAATGAGTGATGGTACTGTTCCCCCAAGGTACACAAAATGGGTCAGATCACTGTTGCAGAAGCAGCGAAAAAAAGCATGTCAAATTTAAAAGAACACAAAATCATCAAGATTGGCAAACTTTTGCAGAAGTTCAAAATATAGCGCGTGCTTCAATGCGAGATGCTTTCAGTAATTTCCACAATGAAACTCTGTCTCGAAATGTGGCAGAAAATCCAAAGAGTCTGGTCATACATAAAGCACACCAGTGGCAATACGCAATCAATACCCTCACTGCGCAATAACAATGGTGAAGTCATTGATGACAGTGCCACTAAAGCAGAGTTATTAAGCATGATTTTCCGAAACCCCCTCACCAAAGAAGGCAAAGTAAATATTCCTGAACTTCAATCGAGAACAACTGCCAAGATGAGAAACATAGAAATAGATACCCTCGGTGTCGCAAAGCAGCTTAAATCGCTTAATAAAAGCAAGGCTTCCAGTCCAGATTGTATAGCAGTCAGGTTCCTCTCAGAGTATGCTGATGCAATAGCTCCATATTTGGCAATTACATAGAACCACTCACTCAGAGAGAGATCTGTACCTAAAGACTGGAAAATTTGCTGTATTCACACCAATACTCAAACAGGGAAGTAGGAGTAATCCATTGAATTACAGGCCCATATCCCTAACGTCGGTTGGTGGTAGGGTTTTGGAACATATACTGTATTCGAACATTATGAAGTATCTCGAAGAAAACGATTTATTGACACATAGTCAGCACACATTCAGAAAATATTGTTCTTGCGAAACACAACTAGCTCTACATACTTATGAAGTAATGAGTGCTATCGACAAGGGATGACAAACTGATTCCATATTTTTAGATTTCCAGAAGGCTTTTGACACCTCACAGGTGCCTTCTAACCAAATTGCGTGTGTATGGAATATCGCCTCAGTTGTGCAACCGGATTCCTGATTTCCAGTCAGAAAGGTCACAATTCGTAGTAATAGATGGAAAGTCAGTGAGTAAAATGGAAATAATATCCGGCGTTCCCCAAGACAGTGTTATAGGCCCTCTATTGTTCCTGATCTATATTAACGACATAGGAGACAATCTCAGGAGCCGCCTTAGATTGTTTGCAGATGATGCTGTCCTTTACCATCTAGTAAAGTCATCAGATGACTAAAACAAATTGCAAAATGATTTAGATAATATATCTGTAAGGTGTGAAAAGTGGCAATTGACCCTGAATACAGAAAATTGTGAAGTTATTCACATGAGTACTAAAAGAAATACGCAAAATTTCGATTACTCGATAAGTCACACAAATCTGAAGGCTGTAAATTCAACTAAATACTTAGGAATTACAATTACAAATACCCTAAATTGGAATGATCACATAGATAATGTTGTGGGTAGAGCCAACCAAAGACTGCGATTCATTGGCAGTACACCTAGAAAGTGCAACAGGTCTACTAAAAAGACTGCTTACACCATGCTTGTCTGCCCTATTCGGGAGTATTGCTGTGCGGTGTGGGATCCGCATCACGTGTAACTGACAGACGACATCAAAAAAGTACAAAGAAGGGCAGCTTGTTTTGTATTATCATGAAGTAGGGGAGATAGTGCCACAGACAAGATATGTGAATTGGAGTGGCAATCATTAAAACAAAGGCATTTTTTGTTGTGATGGGATCTTCTCATGAAATTTCAATCACCAGTTTTCTCCTCCAATTGCGAAAACATTATGTTGGCAACTACCTACATAGGGAGAAACGATCATCACGATAAAATAAGAGAAATGAGGTCTCGCACAGAAAAATTTAAGTGCTCGTTTTTCCCGCATGCCATTCGAGAGAGAAACGGTAGAGAGACAGCTTGAAGGTCATTCACTGAACGCTCTGCCTGGCACTTCATTGTGAATAGCGGAGTAAACACATAGATGTAGATGCAGATGTACGTTGCTCAGTGGGATTAATAAATTCCGCATATTTGCAGCTCCGTATCAAGAAACAGAAGTAACAGCAGCAACATAGGTTTACTCAACTGAATACTGTTCATTATAAATGAGTTCACATAGCATTGCCGATATGACGTTTAGGTGAGTTGTTAACAACCTGAACCACCGGTGAAAACTAGTAACACACCAGCTGAGCTGCAGTTCCATTCTGTTTGTCACCATAGTGCTCTGCAAATTGTGATTTCTTGTATTTGTTACTAGACTGTTTTGAACTGTTACAGCAGTTTTCAGAGCTTTTTCTACACAGGTTTACAACTTATTTTTCTGCTGAAGATCTCATCATATTTCATCACTTCATAACAAAAGTTTTGTTATTCAAGTTGATTTCAGGTGACGAAACAGCTTGAGATTTCGTCCCTTGCTTGAAAGCAAGTTGTTCCGTCTTCCTTAGTAATGTTTGTGCTTTCATTGTCAGTCAGTACAGCGTCAAGGGAATACTACCTGTGATTACCAGTAATGATCACCTGAACATGGACACAGATACGACAAAAGCAGAAAATTGATGAGTTGAATATGACAATAAGATCAAAACAAATCTTACTTGGAAATCGAACACATCATGTTGTACAATATTTTAATACCTTTTTTGTGTACAGAATATAGCATATATAAACGGTAACTCTTCAAGGAACAGGAAGACAAATCACTACAAAAATGGGACAAACAATGAAAGCTAAGGACCTTATGAAAGAAACACCACACATGTACGATAGCATGTAGAGGATATCCGATACATTGGTGGAACAATTAAAAAAAAAATGCTGTTTAACTTATTTGAAATATTAATATTTCCTCATTGTCATTGAGTTAATTATCTATTTTGTTCCTTTGTTTCATTTTAGAGCGCAAAAACAACTAGGGTCATACGAGCCCATGTCAGAACTGTAGAACACGAAGACAAAGCGAGGAGTTAAAAATGACTAAATGTTAATCCCAACTGACGGAAGAGAGGACAGCTAAAAACAGGGATGTGGAGAAAGGTCTATAACATATGCCATAGAGAAATGGAGGTCCTGAACTAATAATTAAATGGTCTTCGCCATGTTGATGTGATGGATAAAAAGTAAAATGCCATTGGCTGGCCGCGCGTCATTCACTAAAATGGCCGAGATATCAGACAGTCAACACAAACGAGAATGGAAGTGGTTAAAAAAAAGGGCATTCCGCCAGAAAATGGCGGAACATCAAAGGTTGAATGCAATGAGCACAAAGTGGTGGGAGAGCACCACTTAAGAAATGGTGGTGGCTAAAAAGACAGAGCCCAATACACAACCTAGCTAAAATGATCTCATAACAGCGAGGGGGCCAACAGGTGGTCGTCCAAGCTACAGGACGAGGCTTAACAACCCAGAGCTTGTTCTCATGAAGGGAGGACCAGTGGTGATGCCAAATTGATACCACCTGCTGATAGATGGCAACAAAGAGATCGTTGGAGGGAATGGAAGAACTAGCGGGCTGAGGTACAAGGACTGCAGCCTTGGCAGCAGTGTCAGCAGCCTTGTTTCCTGTCAGATTGACGTGACCAGGAACCCACATAAACATCACAGTGGTTCCATCAAGAGTGAGCAAGTGACAGCCATCCTGGACCCATTGCACTAAGAGATGGACGGTGTACAGCAGAGAGAGGCTTTGAAGGGAACTGAGAAAGTCGGAGCAGCTGATGCAATTGAAAAGCCTGTGTAACCAGATGTACTACATGGCATGATACAGGGTGAAGAGCTCTGCTGTAAATACTGTTCTGGAAGCTGAGACCGAAAAATGTCAGTGACAATGACGAAGGGTCTTGAAACTGAAGGCGATAGAGTGAGGCTGGAGTAGTGTTCTTAGGAAGCAAATGAAGGCCAAGGCAAACACAGGCCGCCACATGAAGCCAAGGTGGTGAAGGGTTCACACCAACCGTGAACGTTGCAGGTAGTGTGAAGTTAAGCTGCTGGAGTAAGAGCTGAAAGCCAACTCCAGGAGGCATAGGATGGGCGGCCACGCATGGCAGATGAATGTCGTGCATATCTACTGAGGAGAAGTCATATCAGTAGGATCACGGTAGTTCGGCAGCTACTGCATACAGACTGTCAACTGGGCTAGTGTAAAAGGCACCAGTGGCCAAACGGATGCCACGATGGAGGACAGCATTGAGATGATGTAAAAACGGTGGAAGAAACCAATTGTGCCACCAGAAATTCATACAAACAGTTTTGTCAGTGGAAAAACGAAAGCCATTGTTGATGCTCCACGAGTGAAGATGATCGAGACATCGCTGAAGATGCCACTCAATGAGACAAGTATATGGAGAACTGCAATAGATGGCAAAATTGTCAATGAAAAGGGAGCTGCAGATGCCAGGCAGGAGACTGGCCATAATAGGGCTAAAGGCGAGAGCAAAGAGGATGACGCTGAGGTCGGAACACCGAGGCACACCGTTTTCCTGGATAAAGGTGTCTGACGAGGCAGAATCCACATGTACCTCGAAAACTCAATCTTTTAAAAATTTCAGAAGGGAACAGGGCATGTGGCCATGGAAGTCCCATTCGTAGAGAATATGGAGGATACCAATCCTTTAGCAGGTGTCGGCTCTCTCCAAATCGAAAAACACAGCTACAGTGTGGGATTTCTACAGAAAACCATTCATGACATGGTTTGACAAAGTGATAAGATGATTAGCTGCTGAATGGTGTGCTTGAAATTCACACTGGGCAGTGGTTAGTAAGTTGCGACACTCGAGCCACCATACCAGCCAGGCACGAATCATATGTTCCATCTCCTTGCAAACACAGCTGGTGAGAAAAATGGGGCGATAGCTAAAAGGTAGGTGTTTGTCCTTACCGGGCTTAGGTATGGGTAGGACAGTGGCTTCACGCTAGCATATGGCAAACTTGCCCTCTGCCCAAATGCGGTCATATGTATAAAGTAGAAAGTGCTTGCCCACAAGAGAATGACGTCACAACATCTGAATATGAACACCGTCTGGCCCTGGGGTGGAGCATTGGGATGAAGCGAGAGCACGATCTAGCTCCCTCATAGTATAGGCAACATTGTGGCACTCATGATTCTGAGAAGAGAAGGGTATCGCCCGAGTGTCCTCTGCTCATTTCTGATGGAGTAAGGCAGGGTGATAGTGGGAGGAGCTCGAAATCTCCGCAAAATGGCAGCCCAAGGTGTTGGAGATAGCAATAGGGGCCATTATGACATTGTCTGCTATTGTCAGGCCGGAAATTGGGAAATGGATCTTGATCCCAGAGAGACGTCATAATTATCTGTTCTTGTTCAAACATATTTAAACACCATACAGCAATGAAGTTTCTTATTTGAACTACTACAATTCACACCAATGTTGCAGACCAAGACTACTATGCGATACTGGAAATGAACAAAACAAAAAGAAAGAACTTCACCTGCATACGAGGAATTCCTGTCATATATGGAGGAATGGAACCAGTAGATTCATCTGGCACAGTAACTGCTGCAGTTTCTGCTCTCTGAGGTGCTGCGACATCTGAAATGAAGAAAGTAGGCGTGGAAACATAAATCCTTCTGGAGAAGGTTAAGAAACACAGACCACAATAACCAACAATATTCAGCAACTTTGTATTTAATTGAAATTCCATTCAAATTATAAGTGTAACTCAAATGAAAATGAGACAGATGGAAAAAGTACATAAACTGTTTATTACTTCAATACTAATCACAATAACTGTTAATAAATTTATCCCACTGTGAGACAAGACGGTCAGTGCCTTCATGGAGAAATGTTCATAGTTGTCTACAGAACCACAATTGTACCTATGCATGGACCTCTTCGTCAGAAGCAAATTGATGGCTACAAATGTTTTTCTTCATGCCTCCAAAGTTATGGAAATCACACAGGGAGATATCGGGACTGTGCAGAGGACATGTAGGGGCTCCCCAGCAAAACTTCTGTAGCATAGTTGAAACAATAGGCATATCAGCTACCAGAAAGTCATGGTGAACTTTTTCTTTGACTGCAAGGGCCAAATGCTCATTGACTTTCTGGAACACAGTGGCACAATTAATGCACAGTGGTACGTAGACACCCTACAAAAATTGAAGTGCCCCATGAAGCCCAAGTACTCAGGAATGTTTGTGAACAGCATCATTCTGTTGCAGGATAATGACTGCCGACACGTTGCCAGGGTTGTTTAAACTATGCTACGTCAACTGGTTACATTTTTCCATGAAGGCAATGACCATCTTGTCTCATAGTGGGATAAATGTATTATCAGTTTTGGTGATTGCTTTTGAAATAATAGATAGTCAGCTTAAATTTTCCATTTGTCTTGTTTTCAGCTGACTGTCCCTTATACATTTACAAAGGACATTAGGGAAGTTTTGGAATATAGTTACAATTATGTTATACTTTGTAAACAACACCTGCTGCTATCAGTTTCTCACTAGCCTTCAAAACCACACAGAAAACTGGTCTTCAAACTGTCTTTGATGGCAGGGCACTTTTAATGTTAAAAATTGTAGCAGCTCTTTTTTCTGCATAGAGGATCAGAATCTTTTCACCTGTATTTTCGTCTTTGGAAAGCAACAATAACATCAGACAAAACCTGAGTTACAGCCGGTTGGAGATGGGGTTGGTTGGGGGATTCTGAAGAGCTCTTAAGCAACATACTCAGTACAATATTGCTTTCCCTCAAAGTCAGAGCACTCCCTTTGGTCTGCCTAGGACTTCTTAATATTTTTTTTTTAAGAAGTTGGACTCTTAACAATTCAAAATTAGCCTTACAATGCAGAAAACTTCCACCATTACTGACAGTTAGTTGTTTTCAGACTACTTCAGGTGTGCACAATTACAATTAAATACACACTCCTTGTTTTATCACTTGGCTAGAACACGATGCAAAGAATCCAAGCTTCAGGTAGTGCACCATTGTTAGTTATATAACTTGATGCACTGCTTTTCAATTTTTTGAGTGTGTATTTTTGCATGAAACCTTGCCATCTCAAACCAACAGGATGGAAACACAGTTGAACACTTAGCAGACCCCTATGTCCATCAGACATATTGTGAGCTTTTCTTTTATTCAAAACCCAAATGGTCGGCCTGGTGTGTGTGTGTGTGTGTGTGTGTGTGTGTGTGTGTGTGTGTGTGTGTGTGTGTGTGTGCGTGCGCGCGCGTTTTTTGGACACCGCATGTGCAATAAAACAGAGGGTTTTCCCTGTTATTGGTAGTGCCCATGAGAGTGTTATAAGCCTCATAAACTGTGGTGAAAAATAACAGGAAGTGTATGTACGGTTGGCCACATTAAGTGTGAGCAAAACTGACAGTTTTGTAAGTTGAAATTTATTCTTGAAATTCAATTTTAACTTTATTAGGGAAAGATGTAATACCTAAAGCAACATATAAGAATTTTTGCCGGACCAGGACTCGAACTCTGATTTCCTGCTAATCATGAGTGGTCACCTTACCACTTATGCTATCCAAGCATGTTCCCCGGACTGACCCAAGCTGCCACTTGTCACACACCTATCTATCTCATAGATTATTGATTCATTTACCCACATCTGCACATATCGTCATACCTGTGCAGGTTTTATAATCAAGACAATGAAAAATTATAGGCTATCATTGTGATTTCCGTCCTAGGTCCATCTTTGATGATGCATAACACTTTAAAATATTGAAATTTATTCCTCAAAATTCTGTAACAGGTATTGATTCTAAAACCAGATGGGAATCATGAGATGTGTGAGTGTACGTAAATCTATTAATTATTAGTGAGATGAAATAGATAGGTGTGTGACGTGAATGTTTGCGTTGGTCTGGGGAGTATGCTCGGCTAGTCTAAGTGGCAAGGCGACTGCTCGAGATAAGTGGGAAATCCGGGTTCGAGTCCCAGTTTAGCACAAACTTTCAAATGTCACTTTAGGTAGTATACCTGTACCCATTACAGTTAAGTTGAATTTCAGGAATAAATTTCAATATTTGAAACTCTAGTTCATTATCAACTATAAAGATTTTGTAAGGGTTATAAAGTGCAGCCTCCACGGCCTTGCTATACTTCTTGTCAGTGTTATATTTAATTTAAATACAAGCACTAGCACAAGAATTTCTTTTTGTGCCCAATAAGGTTGCCTCACAATTCTAATGTTAGATGTGGAGCTCCGTGGTCCCTTAAGTTAGTACACTTATTAGTTATGTAGCATAAGTGATACCTATGGAAGTCTCAAGCTGTTATGCTGGTCTGTTTTAGAATAAATCTATCTTAAAACACATTAAGCTATTTAAATTCTGTTGCCTGGGAAATTACTTGCTTGGGCTCCTGATGCTTTGGCATATTGAGAGCATAGTGTGTTAATGCTGTACAGTCAAGGCGGTGCATCGCGTAAGGTACCCACTATTTTCAAACCACATTTATTTCAGATTTTCCAAATTTACATTTAACACCCAGTTGACAAAAGTCATGAGATAGTGATACACAGACGGAGGTACAGCGTGATACATGGGAGACAGACGGTTTTGAACTGCGTAGTAATGAGAGCACGGTGGTGGGAGGTAGTCGTGGTGGGGATAGTTCTGATCCACACAAGACGCCATTTCATTTACTAAGTCACTATGGAGCAGTGGGACTTGCAACGTCGAATGTTTGTCTATGACAGTTTCGTGGAAAGTGGTGAATCTATTACTGCTACGCAGCGATTGTTTTGTGTGTGGTATAATGTCGGTCGACATGGTGCTGTTCCGAGCCGTAACACAATCCTCAGATGGGTGGAAAACTTCAGATCAACTGGAAACATACTGGATAAGAAGCATCCTGGCCCGAGGCCCAGAGTAACGAAATTAGAAAATGTTGAAAGAGTAAGGCAAGCAGCAGTCAGAAGCCCAGGACGGTCAGCTAGACGTCGTGCTAATGAGTTAGGAATCAATCGTGAATCGGTTAGATGAATTTTGCATAAATAATTAAAATTCCATCCCCACAAAATGCTCATTGCCCAACAACTTAAGGAAACTGATTTTGCTGTTCGAGAAGACTTCACTTACAGAATGCAAGTAATTCTAGGATCAAATGAAAACGAAATTTTATTGACGAGCGATGAAGCTCATTTTCATTTAAACGGGACCAGGAATAAGCAAAACCTACGTTACTGGGCCCCAGAGCATCCACACCTTATCCACCAGCGGCCTCTACACTCAGAAAAAGTAACATTCTGGTGTGCTCTTGGCTCTGTTGGCATTATTGGACCTTATTTTTTTTGAAGAGAACAGCACCACAGTTACTGTTAATTCGGTTCATTACATTCGTATGCTTGAAACATTCTTGAAACCAGAACTAAGAAGACAATGAATCCCTTTACAACGCGTTAGGTTCCAGCAGGATGGGGCAACATCGCATACCGCAAACACTTCAATGACAGTTCTTAGATGCATGTTTCCTGGCCAGATTATCTCATGTTTTGGCAATGTTCCTTGGCCTCCCAGGTCGTCAGTATGTGACTATTTTCTGTGGGGGTACCTTAAGAACTGTGTCTATAACCACAAACCACGAAATTTGGATGAGTTGAAGAATGCAATCATTCAAGAAATTGCTGCCATTCCTGTAGAGATTTTCGTCCGTGTGATGGAGGATTTTAAAAAGAGACGTGAGTCCTGCATTCGATAGGATGGACATCACCTTGATGACATTATTTTACACAAATAACTTTGTTAACTAAAATGGCACATAATGAGCTTTGATTTTGTGTAAATAAACATGCATTAATTGTAAAGTTGGCTGAGTATTATTTCATTAAAAACTGTCCGTCTCTCATGTGTCACCCTGTGGTATTGCGTACACAATGTATAAAAGGGCAGTGCATAGGTGGAGCTATCATCTGAGCCCAGCTGAGTCATGTGAAAAGATCTTCAATGTGATTATGGCCGCATGACAGAAATCAACAGATTTTGAATGCCGAATGGTAGTTTGAGCTAGATGCATTGGACATTCCATTTCGGAAACCATTAGGGAATTAAGTATTCCGAGACCCACAGTGTGAAGAGTGTGCCGAGAATACCAGATTTCACGCATTATCTCTCACCACAAACAATGCAGTGGCTGACCACCTTCACTTAACAACTGAGAGCAGTGGCGTTTGTGTAGAGTTGTCAGTGTTAAGGATACAGAGAACTTATAAATGGTGGAAAAAAAATCAAATTTTTTTATGACTTTATTCAATTCTATAGTCTTTCCTGATTACATTGATATATACATTATACGGTTTCAAATGAAAAATGACCTACATATACCAAATTTTAAAGTTATGGTCATGCACACTGCCAAGCCCCCTTTATTTCTGTTACAGAAACCAGTATTATTCTGAAAAGATCTGTGAACTTTCGGTTTCCAGCAATTATACGTATGATGCATTGTATATGTTGGTAACAGTGCAGGTTTCTAGAGTCTGTAAATGATTATCTTTGCTAGTATTTACTTTTGTTTCACTGAAGCAGTTTGTTCACGTGTTACTGAATGTTTGTTGCCCAAGTGCTACATATATCTATGGAAGTATATCCTTTAGTGTGCAATAAATGCGAACTATGGCATGCATCAAGAAATTCAGTTAAAGGAAATTCCGTGGTAACCAGTTCACAAACAAAGCAAGCCACACTGTTGAAAGTAACCTACATATCAGTTCTTCAGGGAAGAAAATCTCACATGGCACGCCGCCTGGCGATTCAAATTTTTGTATTAACAATCACACTGTTTGCAGTGGATTTGTTGTTGTTGATGTGGGCATTTTAATCTTCTTCGATAAAGGAAGTGGCGAAATGTGAACAATGTGATGGTGTAGGCTGTCTGGAAATAACTGAACAACACAGTAGCAGGAAGGGTTTAGTATCAAAATTAGTTGTTCTGTGCAGATCCTGCAATAAATCTACCTCGAAAATGACTTCAAACATTGTCCATAATTCATATAATGTGAATTTGAAATTAGTGTATGGAATGCGTGCAATGGGAAAAGGAAAAAAGGCTGCTCAAACGTATAGTGGTTTGATCGACCTTCCTCCTATTTGAACAGTTCTTGGGTATCCGACCGGGTAGCGTATTAATTTCTCCACGATATTTTGGCAGACGTACATGCTGCCATCTTCAGGTGGTTCCTGACAAATGTTGTGCTGTTCCTCTCGGCACCCTATATATACTAGCCGTTACCCCCTCCACCGTTCCTCTCCTGGTGTCTTTGGTGCGGCCGGTGCGGCGGCTACTGGAGGTGGTGGGGGAAGCGGCGCCTGGGTCTGAACTGGGGTCTGCAGTCTCCCTGCTGCCGCCGTCGGTGGCGGTCCTCGATCTCTGAGACCGCATCTTTCTCTCCATGCTGAGTGCAGGGTTCCAAGCCTGACTAAGTTGAAGGCCGCTGTCTTTATTAATTAGATCGTCCTGTAGTCAGATTTCGGTGGTCTCTTTAGTAACCACGTTACTAAAGAGCCATCGTTTGCATTACTGCGTTACTAAAGAGGCCATCGAAATCCGACTACAGGACGATCTAATTAATAAAGTCAGCGGCCTTCAACTTAGGCTTGGAACCCTGCACTCAGCCTGGAGAGAAAGATGCGGTCCCAGAGATCGAGGACCATCTCCGACGGCGGCAGCAGGGAGACTGCAGACCACAGTTCAGACCCAGGCGCCACTTCCCCCACGACCTCCAGCAGTCGCCGTGCCAACCGCACCAAAGACACCAGGAGAGGAACGGTAGAGGGGGTAACGGCTAGTATATATTGGGCGCCGAGAGGAACAGCACAGCATTTGTCAGGAACCACCTGAAGATGGCAGCGTGTACGTCTGCCGAAATATTATGGAGAAATTACAATGCTACCCGGTTGGATACCCGAGAACTGTTCAAATTGGAAATACGCCGGGAAAATTTAAGATCGCACACCTTCCTCCCCCTAACAGTATGTTCAGCAAGTACATAAAAATACTTTTAGGTGCCTTGATGGGTGTATCTAAAGGATCTGTGAAACATGCAGTAGGAGAAATTGTAAATATTAGTGGAACCAAGGACATTGCTGTTGCACTTGATGGGACATGGCAATGTCGAGGACATCGTTCCTTGAATGGTGACGTAAGTGTTACTTCTCTGGAGAATGGAAAAGTTGTTGATGTTAAGTGCTTATCTAAGTACTAACACACCTGCCATGGTAACACTGAAGGACATATTGAACATCAGTGTTCTAAGAATTATGATGGTTACAGTGGAGGTATGGAGTGTGATGGAGCTCTAAAAATATTTCAGAGGTTGGTGCCCGTTTATAACGTTAGATATACAAAGTACCTAGGCGATGGGGAATCTAAAGCTTTCAATAAAATTAATGAGTTCAATGTTTATGGTGATACCTTGGTAACAAAACTGGAGTGTTGTGGACATGTGCAAAAGAGGATGGGCGCTAGACAGGGGAAGCTACGGAGACAAATGAAAGGAAAGTTACTATCTGATGGAAAGTCTCTATTTGGCCTAGGCAGATTAACAGAAACTGAAATATACTTTCTTCAGAGTTATTATGGACTAGCCATTAGATGAACTGTGCCTCTGAATGATGTTACAGCAATAAGAAAAGCTGTATGGGCCACCTGCTTTCATAAGTTGTCCACATATGAGCACCCTGCCCTAAAGGACCAGATTCTTGGTGTGGTTACCAAAAAGCAAAAGAAAGTGGTCAAATATACCATTATAAGCATTCTGTTCCTGAGCCTGCTATAAATCAAATAAAAACAATTTTTACAGACCTGAGTGACCCTGTTTCATACAGTAAATGTATTCATGGGACACTCAGAATACAAATGAAAGTTTCAACAATTGCATATGGGAAAAGATTACCCAAGAATTTTTAGTAAGACTAAATACATTAAAAGTTGGTGTACTAGATGCAGTGATATGTTTCAATGATGGAGTGAGAGGAAGGTTGGAAGTCCTGATAAATTTAGGCATAAAATGTGGCTCTAATATGGAATATCAATTGCTTGGGTGTGACAGACAACGGGTGCACGAACCTGAAAGATTTGCTCTTCAAGTTACCAAAGAAGCAAGAACGGATGCCAAGAGCAAGCTTGAAGATGAAGAAATGCTGTAGGATGAAGACTATGCTTCAGGAATGTTCTGAGGCACAGTTTAACTGGACTCATATCTACATTCACAATTTCCCGCAAGCTGTATTTTTCAGAATTCAGGTACAAATATTTCCTAAAGTTTATAAACCATATACATATGTAGTAGACCTAAGCTTTATTGCAGAGCAACTAAATTATGGAAAAAGTAACATTTTCACTAGGAAAAAAATTATAAAAATTAAAATGTAGGTTGTGATATTTTTTTATCCTTGTAATATACATAATAGGTGGAATTAAATAGGTCTAGTACCTCAGCCATCATGTTATGCATATATGGTAAAAATTTGGTGTCCTTCAAATGTATAAAATTGGATTACATGGTACCGCAATTTGAGGAAGCATTTTGGAAAAAAATTGCAACAATTTCTTTGTAATTTTTTAATGACCCTATGCAAGTTCAAAAATATTCAAAATACTACTAATTTGTTTAGAAAGTGTGCTGCATTACCTGGTATCAACAAAAAATCTGTAAAACACATACATTATGAACAGTGCCTGAAAGAAATTGGTGTTGATTTTTACATAATATTGAGCTGCAAAAGTACCCTGTATCCTTAATAGTGTGATGTACAATGAACGTATCCGTTAGGAAAGTGTGGCGAAATTTGGCGTTAATCGGCTATGGTGGTGGATGACTGACGCTAACAGCATGACACTGCCTGCTGGTCATGTCCTCGGCTCATGACCATATTGGTTGGACCTTGACTGGAAAACCTGGCACAGTCATCAGTCCCAATTCAAGGTGGTAAAAGGTGATGATACGGTTGAGTGTGGAGAAGACCCCACAAAGCCATTACCCAGATTGTCAACAAGGCATTGTGCAAGCTTTGGTGGTTCTGTAACAGTGTGGGCTGCATTTACATGGCATGTACTCGGTCCTCTTGTCCAACTGAATAGATCATTGACTGGAAATGGTTATGTTTGGTTACTTAGAGACCATTTGCAACCATTCATGGACTTCATGTTCCCAAAAGCCTATGGACATATGGATGACAATGCACCATTTACCGGGCCACAATTGTTCGGGATTGGTTTAGAGAACATTCTGGACAATTTGAGTGAATGATTTGGCCACCCAGAGCATCCGGCATGGGACACAATCGAGAGGTCAGTTTGTGCACAAAATCCTGCAGCGGCAACACTTTCACAATTATGGGCAGCTGTAGAGGCAGTGTGGGTGAATATTTCTGCAGGGGACTTCCAATGACTTGGATGAGGCAATGCCACATCAAGTTGCAGCACTACGCCAGGCAAAAGAAGGTATGATATGGTATTAGGAGGTATCCCATGACTTTTGTGGTATCCCATGACTTGGGTCATCTCAGTGTTTATCAGGTCTGTAGATATCAGAGGCACTCAATAAGATCAGGCAGCACTGCAGAATGCGTAGCAGGGAGTAAGGTTTCATTTCTCATGCTGGCAGAAGTGGCCGCTGGAACATCTGACACTGCCAATAGACAGTGGGATGGGCTGTGGCTGGCTGTGAGGAAGACAGCATACAATATGTAGGAAAACCACAGCCATTATGGTGCAAAGCAAGTAATTTCGTTTAATAAATATTTACTAATAAAAGCCACTTTTTCCACTGCAGATATTAGGAGAAGCCTCTGGTCATAAGCACAGTCTTATGACAATATTACAATGCAAAAAAGCAGTCATTTCAAAGAACAGATGAATAATGTTTAAGATAATGATATTACACAAACAGCAGTGATGTTTCATGGTTATAAGTACAAGATCTAGACTGTGCGCTGCAGTCGCCAGTCACCGACAGAATGCCTTTCAATCTAGTTTTGTCATAAGACCATTCTCTCAGAAAATAGCTAGTTTTGAGTTAAAAGTGATGGAATGTTTCATTATTGTCAAGTAGCGATGTTTTCATAAATAAACACATCATAAGGGCACCCAGGAACATTATTTCAACTAATATAGTTTCCCCACTTTCATCACTTAAGAAATTACAGGCTATAAAATTGCATTTTCCAGAAAATCCAGTGGCACTGATACTGCTTCTGTGAGGGACATCAACAAAGAGAGCTTTGGAGAAAACAGAAAGGAGGAAATCCTATGCAACAACTCACTAAGATAATCCAAGGGCAGGTTGTCTTAATATCTGCAAGCCCTTGATGGACAAGCACAGCCAGTCATAATGTACACCTCTTACGTCATTGCCTGCACACTCACTAAATTAACTGAGAAACTTCTGTAGGTTTAGTACAAAGGGAGGTGGGTGGGGATGGGGAGGGATGGGACGAGGGGGGAGCACGATATCTTACAACTGGGCACTGGTAGTTCTGTGTTGTGTGTGTGTTGCGTCCAGTGGTGATTGGTGCCCAGGGTTCGTTAGTTGCTAGATGTGGTACATTTTTATTGTGGGGTGACAAGGACAAACTAGACAAGTTAAGACTTGATTTGCTTTTGAGTACTTTATGTCAGAAGCCTGTTAAAAGGCAAAGTTAAGCATTGACATTACTCATCAAAATTTGAGAGCTTACTTTCATACGATTAAAGTTTAATCTTCCAAGTATGATAGCATTTGGAGTTGGTTTTGAAATTTCTTATTAAATGAGAATCTATGGATTTTAGAGATTTTTTGATATTCACTCACAACCTAACCTGTTAATAAACATATCCCTCCGTTCTCAACCATTAAAAACTTTGTTAAATTGCAAACTGAAGAGCAGCAGCATGGCATCACTATCTCATATGCAGCTGATCCACATTATACACTGGTTGCACTGAAAGTGAGTTCAAGGTTATCACAATGAAATCAAATAGGGGCAACGCTGGAACAGTACTAATAATGAATAAGAAATAAGAATGCGCATGAACTATAAGTAATGTTACTGTGAACACATTATCATAGACAAACCAGAAAGAAAGCCAAGACCAATCATCAAGGCTATTAGCTCACCAGATAATTTATTAAATTAAAAAAAAGAATTATGACTGTTAAGGGAAACAAAAATTTAATTGTGATGGGAAACTGGGATGTGATACGAGGAAAAGGAAGTGACTGTACAATCACAGGAGAGCAGTGGCTGTGAGAAAGGAATAAGTGAAGCCACTTTGTAGAATTTTGCACAGAGCACTATTTGATCACTACAAACACTTGGTTTTAGAATAGTAAAAGAGTGTTGTATACTTGAGAGGGACCTGGAGACACTGGGAAGTTTCAGGTAGATTACATGATGGTAAGATAATTCAAAACCAGGTTTTAAACTGCAACATTTCCAGGGGCAGATGAGGAGTCTGATCATAATTTATTGTCTATGAACTGTAGATAATGAGTGAAGAAATTGCAGAAGGACAGGAAATTAAGGAGATGAGACCTGGATAAATTTAATGAGTCAGACGTTGTTGAGAGTTTCAAAGGAACCATTAGATAACAGTTGACTGAAACAGGGGAAAGGAATATAATGGAAGATGAATAGGTAACTTTGAGAAATGAAATAGTGAAGGCAGCAGAATATTAAATTGGAAAAATGCAAAGTCCAGCAGAAATCCATGACATTGACAGAAAGTGCAACCAGCAAAGAAAGAATGGCTAAAGGAGAAATATAAAGCTGAAGAAGCTTGTATGGGCATGAGAAGGATAGATGCCATCTATAGGAAAACTAATGAAGTCGTTGGAGGAAAGAGAAGCAGTTGCATGAATACAGAGAGCTCAGATGGCAAGACAATATTCAGCAAAGAAGGGAATGCCGAATTGTGTAAGGGACATATAAAAGGAAATAAACTTGAAGACAATATTACAGAAAGGGGAAGTAGGAGGAGACGAGATGGGAGATGATACACTGTGAGAAGAATCACACGTAGTACTGGAAGACCCACATCACAAAACAAGGCATCTGGAGTGGACAATACTTCCTTAGAATTACTGAGATCCTTGAAAAAACATACCACAACAGTACTGTTCCATCTAGTATGCAAGATATATGAGATAGTTCACAGGTCTATACAGTGAGGTCATGAGATGGTCCATCTGGAGTTAGTGACATCATCAGACTGAAGTCTGATCGAATTGCAGTAATAAGTAGAAGCATTAACATCGAGGCACTGAGAGAGGTATTGGTGACAAAAAAGATGAGAAATAACTGCACAAGAGATGAACGTGATGAAACCAGTCTGCAAGCCAAAGAGCAGATGAGATCCCATTAGAGCTAGATCTGACAAGAATTGATATCCTGTACAACCGAAAAAGAATATGTCTGAGTTGTTTGGGCTACCAACAAGTTCCAGCCATATTTATTTGGCAAACCATTCACTGCTGTGATGGATCACCATTCTCTATGTTAGATGACTAGCCTATAGAATCCGTCGAGTCAACTGGTGAGAGGCCCTAACATTTCAAGTGTTATTATTTTATCCTTTTGGCCGAAAACTGCAGTGCTGACAAAATCTCAGTTATTGCTACACTAAATGACACTGCTGCTAAACAAAGGGAAAAATCCAGAATTGCTGAAAATCACATAAGCCTTGAAGAAAGAGGAACGGGGAACACAGAATTCCGATTAATAAATAGAACACTGTATAAGAGGAACTGTGATCCAATGGGGTGGAAATGATTGCTTGCCATTCCAGCTCATCTGTGGCCAGCACCTGAAGTATTTCCGCAATGATTCAGCAGCTGATCACATGATATTTGAGAAAATCTAGGCAAAATCAAATTCTCAGGTCTCTGCTGATCTATTGGGTACTATGAGCCACTGTTAGGAAAGGCAACAACCGACGCACATACCTCAATTACATCTGGGGTATGTAGTACCAATGCCGCCTGTACTGGAATCGATCTCTTGGGGAGGTTCAAGAAGTCAACAAATGGGAATTGATGGATAGTTGTCTGCACTGATTACACTGTAAAGTTATGCTGACTACCAAAGGTCCAGAAATTGCAACATTCCTTGTAGAAGACATCATTTTGAAGCACAGAGCACCCACTTGTGACAATCCCTGACCATGGAAAAGTTTGTCAGTCAAGACTAGTATCAGTGATAATTTCAGAGTGCAGCATCACCCACAGGATGGCAACTGCCTACCGCCCATCAAGTGACAACCTGAAAGAATGCTTTAATAAGACATTGGCAGGTATGTTCTCGACATATGTTGATATCAAACAGAGAGACTGATATACAATACTTAATGTAATGACGTTCACATACAACACAGTGAAGCAAGACATTACAGGTTTCACAACGTTCTTCATGCTCCTCACTGATGAGGCTGAAAAGATGATGTATGCACTGTTCCTGTTTCAACCACACAATACTAAGGATGACTACATGAAACATTTTATCACCAGGACCTAAGATGCATATAGACTCCGGACACCCGGGAGAAAGATTACAAACACAGTAAAGACAAGTATCAGCAAGGGAGGTACAGCCCAGAGACTTGGTATGGATCTTTATGACTTTACGGAAAGTAGGACTATTGAAAACATTATTAAAGCGCTACTTTGGGCACTATCATATCCTCCACTGCTTGACCAATAACACAGATGACAGGATTACAACCCTTCGTCAAGAAGATAAAGGCACATCCATGTCCCACGTATGAAGCCCTACTACAGTCCAGAGGTGCGGATCATCCATGGGAGATTGAAGGAAACTGAGGATTCACTCAATGTTCATGATGCTTCGACAGGAGGAGCTACCACTGATGTAACAACATGACTGGAACATGAGGATCCACCAGCGCTGGTATACAGAGGACAAGTGACAAGATCTAGATCTAGATGCAGTGCGATGTAGTCAGCTCGAATAAGAACTTCTGAAACAGCAAATGAGAGACTGCAATGCTACCAGCTGTAGTGTATGCAGTGTAGTGTAGTGTAGCGGTTTGCGTCACTGTCTGGCGTGCTGTGGGTCAGCAGTTCAAACCTGACAACTAATAATTATTTGTTATTTAGTAACTAGCATTTATAGAAGGTTGTTGAAATTTCTTAATTTTGTAACATTTGTATATTCTGGAATATTCAATGTTTGTATAAATAGCTGCACTCTCTGTCCAAGTGGTCAGTTGTTCTGGCTGTATTTTGATGTCGGTAACAAATTTGCTTCCAGCACTATGAATTGCATTTCAATGGAGACTCTGCCTTCGGATTTTGACTTGACTGTGGTTTGAAACATTAGAATAGAGAAGAAAATTAGGAATAAAGAATTTCTACTATGAGTTAGTAGCCACAGGCATGGTATAAACTGTTATTTACAGGAGATATTTGGATATGACCAATAGGTCACTAAGTATATTCAAACTTAGAGTAGGGCTCAGTCAGATGCCAGTGTATATATAAGGACACTAAATAATAAACAGAAGAACACTCTACTAAGACTTTCCAAAAGAGGGTCAATAGTGATAGCAGTGGGGATTGAGATGGGACATCTGAGATTTGCAGCACCAATATTTTGTTGTTTCAGAGTCATGACCAGTCACACAGCTAATGTGCTGTGATATGAGTTAATTCATGGCTGGAAATGGTTTGATGATTGGCACGGACCAGAGTGAGTCACAGATTTTTATGCAGTCTTTGTATTCAACAAAATTCATCCATGAATATATAAAACTGTCCCCCCCCCCCCACCCCCCCTACGCCACACACACACACACACACACACACACACACACACACAAACTGACACTTATTTAGTTTCAAAAGAAAATATTTATATTTTAAAATTTTGTAGTACAGACATCACAACACAACAATAAATATGGGTGCATTAGCAGTATGGAATACTATCAGATATATATAGAATAACACAAAGAAAATAAAAGGTGACACTATGTTACAGATATGTCAGAAACAAAGAGAAGTTAATGTATATACATATTTTTCACCAGAAACTGCTCTGGCAAATATACTATGGTTGAAACATACCCTTGAATGGAGAAAGCCAGCTGTATGATTTCTCACCTGTCGTTTTTTGTTGTGATCCCGAAGGAGCTGTTGAATGTGTCACAACACTGAAACGTCCCTTTCTCTGTGCACTTATTGCTGGCGCCGAGTCTCTTCTGCCATCTGCAACATTAATAGCAGCTGCTATAGACATGTTTTGACAACTTTCGTTCGATAACAGCTAATTGAAGAAATGAAGGCAGAGGAAGAGAGAGAAAACTTCTGTTATTAACCACAGAATACCGGAAATTCCAGTCATGTACCTCCGTAGTAGCTACCCTAACCTTTACTGTACTATCACTATCTCTAGTGACACAGTATCTAGAAACACAGAAAGTAATGGTAACACATTGATTTTACGCTTCAATTCAACCTCATGATAAAAATGGCTGTAATATTCTTCTGGCTGACCAGCACTACAGCCATCACAAAGCAACAAAAGCCTAGCCTTCATTGTGTACTGATGTTTCTTTGAACACCAAGTGTACTTGACGGAACAGACTAAAGGCTGGAGTCAAAATTTCAGCATCTTGACCTTTTACATAAGAACCAGTCATTCTACAGTGTTTAAAACACTGTTCATGATGGTATGAACACTTTGTCAGTGATTTGAATGGTACTAACTTTTTGACATTTGGTATAAGGCAAACACGCTTTAGAAACATGCAAGGTAACCTGTGCCACCCACTTCCTGTTATTAGATACCTGGACTGCTTAAATACATTGTATTGTAGAGTATGTGAAATTAAGAGAGAAACAATGACAGTTCTTATTTAGATGTTTTTGGCTCCAAAGGTAGCACAGCATGTGGATTCTTCACCACATCTTATCTTGTTCAGAGGCCTTTACTTCAATTGCCATTTCCATTCTGTGATGGAGTGAGCCTATAGCATGGGCAATAAATCCATTTCCTGTCACCTCCTCACAGGCCACCAAGCTTAGTGGGGAGCAAGACCAGTTATCTTACACTGTGTTGCACTTATGGCCATTTGGTTTTGATAGGATCAAGTTTTGGTGCAGGAGTAGGCCTTTTGAGAACAGTGATCTCATTCTGCTCTGCAAATTATACCTGCGCCATCATTGATTCGTGCACTATAGATTGTATCTGTTGCAAATATATCACTCCCTCAGAATACAGATGGCAAATTAATGGGACCAAAACATTATATTACAAATAGACTGGGCAGCATCAAACTTACCATCTGTGCAGTGAAGCATTCTTCCACACCATGGAAACAGATCAAGCTTCACTGTAAAAGACTCACATGACTACATCAATCTGACCAGTCTATATATCTCTGGTCAAAATGAGCTGCTTGCAGCCTGTATCATGGAAAATCATGGAAAACACTAACTTCTCAACTGAACACATCCTTCAAACTGACATAGAAGTTTAATTTTCTGCAACATCAGTCTTTTGTTTCCAATCTCCACAAAGGCTGTCCTGCAACATATTGGAAGCATAGGCAGGAGATACAAGCAGACTGAAGTTTTGAATCCATCTAGAATGTGAGCTCAGAAGGCAAAAATATTGCCCACTGACCAGCCAGACATCTGACATTAAGCTGAAACGTGTCAAGTGAAACTGCAGTTTCATCATGCTCTACATATACATCCATATACAAACACTATCAGCCACCATATGGTACATGACAGGGTACTTAGTACCACTGCTAGTCATTTCCTTTTCTGTTACATTCACAACTGAAGTCAGGGAACAATGTCCATCTACATGCCTCTGTATGAGTCCTAATTTATGTGTATTGTCTTCATAGTACTTACACGAAATGTATGTCAGCGGCAGTAGTATCTTTCAGCAGTCAGTTGTAAATGCCAGTACTCTAAATTTTCTCAATAGCATTCGGCAAATAAATATATAATCTTCCCTCAAGGGATTCCCATTGGAGTTCACAAAGCAGCTCCGTAATATTCACATGTCGACTGAACCTATCAGTAACAAATCCAGCAGCCTGCCTCTGAATTGCTATGATGTCTTCCTTTAATTTGACCTCAAACACTTGATCAGTATTCAAGAATGGATCAGGCAACTGTTCTATACGTGGTCTCCTTTATAGATGAGCTACACTTTTCTAATATTCTCCCAGGAAACTGAAGTCTGCCATTTGCCTATCCTACTACCATATTTAAATGTGTGTTCCATTTCATATAACATTGCAACATTACGTCCAGATATTTAACCAATGTGACTGTGTCAACCAGCACACCACTGATACTGCATTCAAACATTATAGGACTGTTTTTTCTACTCATTTGCATTAACTCACAAAGTTAGTTAGTTAGTTAGTTGGTTGGTTAATTGGTTGCGTGTTCCATTGATCAATCGCACGGTACGGTAGCCGTTATGATGTGGAACATGTCAAGTGCACAAGAAGTACACATATGAAACAAGATTTTTTTATATATATATTACAATAAAGGGTTAAGGATTAATATTTCTATTATTTACCCCATTCCCTTAAATGGCACAAAATGCATATACTATATTTATAGATTTATTTATTCCTATCCAAGAATTCATCTATGGTATAGAAGGAGTTGTCAAGGAGATATGATTTTAATTTATTTTCGAAGCTATTACTGCCGTCTGTCAGACATTTTATTTCATATGGTAATTTGTCGAAAATTTTTATAGCAGCATATTTTACCCCTTTCTGTGCCAAAGATAGGTCGAGTAAAGGATAGTGTAAGTCTTTCTTTTTTCTTGTATTATAATCATGAATGTCACTGTTGTTTTTAAACTTGTCCATGTTGTTGAGAACAAAATTTCATTTGTGGGTAAATGTACTGTGAGGCTGTTGTAAGAATTCCCAATCTTTTAAAAAGATGCTTACAAGATGTGCGACTATGAACACCACACATTATTCTAACCACTTTCTTTTGAGCAGTGAATACTTTTTGTCTAAATGTTGAGTTACCCCAAAATATTATTCCGTATGACATCAGAGAGTGAAAGTATGTTAGCTTACTAATTTCTATATCTTCAAAATTGGCAATTATTCTGATTGCAAAAGTTGCTGAACCTAGCTGCTTTAGAAGATCCAAAATATGAATTTTCCAATTAAGATTCTCATCTATGTGTACACCCAAAAACTTAGTATGCTCTACCCTGTCTACTGACTTCTGTTGATGTGTTATATTTATTGAAGGAACTGTACTTTTTGCAGCAGAAAATTAGATGTACTGTGTTTTTTCAAAGTTTAGAGCAAGCCCATTTGCAGAAAACCAATTAATGACTTTTCCAAAGACCTTATTTGTATCATTTTCAATTGGAGTTTCTTTTACTGGATTAATAATGATGCTTGTATCATCAGCAAACAGTGTCAATTCAGCTTCTTGTTTCAGATAGGAAGGGAGGTTGTTCACATATATATAGGACAGAAGGGGACCCATGATTGAACACTGTGAACACCTAATGTAATTTCGCCCCAATTAGATGAAGTGGGGTTATTTAATTCACTTGACCCATATAAGGAAACGTTTTGCTTCCTGTTCTGTAGGTATGACTTAAACCACTCATATGCTATTCCATTTATACCACACAACTCTAATTTATGTAACATAATGTCATGGTTTACACAATCAAATGCTTTAGACAAGTCACACAAATTCCTATTGTTGACATTTTACTATTTAAAGATTCTATTATGTGGACAGTGAAATTGTATAATGCTGTCTCAGTGGAACAGCATTTTTGAAATCCGAACTGTGGCTTACTGTTGAGATGGCTAACCATTCCTGAGTACATTACTTTCTCAAAGATCTTTGAAAATGCTGTAAGCAAGGATACTTGCCGATAATTATTGACATCTGTGGTGTCCCCCTTTTTGTATTGCAGCCTGACAATGGCATATTTTAACCTGTCTGGGAAAATACCTTGAGTTATTGATGCATTACATATGTGACTCAAAACATCAGCTGTAATTGCTCCACATTGTTTTAATATCTTATTAGAGATATCATCTACTCCAACAGAACATTTATATTTCAAAGATTTAATAATTTTACTTATTTCACAAGAGGTTGTTAGGTGAAACTTAGACTAAATTTTTTCAAAACAGACTCTTCCATGTACTGCCTGGCTTTTTCTTTCGAACTATTCTCACCAATTTTTTCTCCTACACTTAAGAAATGGTTGTTAAATACATTAGCTACTGGTGTACTGTTGGTTAGGATGGTCTCGTTCTCCTTAATAGTAAAACTACCTACCCCGATGATTACTTTTCCTGTCTCCCTTCTAACAACATTCCATATTGATTTGATTTTATTGCCGGAGTTGTTAATTTGTTCTCTAACATGCATATTTTTTTATTTCCTTACAACTTTTCTCAGATGTTGCAATAATTTTTATAGTGTAAAACTACTTTTGGATCTTTACTACTTCTTGCTGTCTCATAAAGTTTTCTTTTTCTTTCTGAAGACACTTTAATACCTATAGTAATCCGAGGTTTCTTTGAAATGTGTGTGGTGTTACATTTAGTGATTTTCTTTGGGAAACAATGTTCAAAAAGGGATATAAATTTATCAAGAAACATGTTGCAATTATCATTAGCATTTGGCTCATTATTTACATCTCCCCAATTAACATTTCTTAAGCTTTCTTTGAAGTGCTCTACAGATACCGGGTTGGGCGACCTTACACTTTTACTTATTGGTTTTCGAACTGTACACCCTGTTAGGTTTTGTAAGTTAATCAGTTGTGCATCATGGTCTGACAATCCATTTACCACAGGGAAAGCATATGATTGTTTTACATCCTCTTTCTGTACAAATACATTGTCTATTAGTGTGCTACTGTCTTGAGCTATACACGTAGGGAAATTGATCACTGATTCTAAGTTATATGTTGTTAATAACACTTCTAGTTCACTTTTCCTCTCAGAATTATTTAGAAAGTTTACATTGAAATCACCACAGCTTAATAATTACTTCTTTTTGTCTGACAGACTGCATAATAGGGAGTCAAACTTTTTTTATGAATTGCTCCCAGTCTCCTAATGGGGACCTGTACACTGTTGCTAATATCAATACTAGATTATCTAGCCGAAGTTCACATGCACAAACCTCAAAGTGCTGATCAACACAAAATTTGCTTACTTCTACCATTTTGCATTTATAGCCTTGTTTTATGCAAATGGCAACTCCTCCTTTATCCATACTAGATCTACAAGTGTAAGATGCTAAATTATACCCACTTATACTGACACTATCTATGTCCACAGTTACATGGTGTTCAGACAGACAGAGTATATCAGTCTCATTCTTATTTTTGAGATCATCTAAACACACTAATAGCTAATCTACTTTATTTTTTATTCCCCTGATATTCTGATGAAGTAGGCTGATACTGCCCTTAGCTTTACCCCTATTTACTTTACATGAAGTTTCTTTTATTCTATTTATCTTGATTGTCTGTCTGGACTTTGGCTTTAACCTAAAAAATCTGTGTGCTTGGACCCATTAACAACAGGGATCACCCCTTGTGTGACTGTGGGCCCCTTACAGTTTCTGCTAATAGAGAAGCTAACTTATTTTTCCCCATCCTATTCAGGTGCAGGCCATGTGTAGCGTATCCCCATCTACCAATAGCATTTACTGGAACAACATGTATTTGAGATTTTGCCGGTGTCTGGAGCATCCTGTTCAGCTCAGTGTTAACATGCGTTACAGCATGTGTTTACGCAGAGCTGATCATGGTGCTGAAAGACCTCCACAAACCCCACATTTGTGTTTCTGTTCCTATTTTATCCAGGTCACTCCTAATACTGTATCTTGGATTCATAGCCAGGCTGTTTCCTGCTCCTGCAACTATAATTACCTGATCTTTCTTCTCAAAGTTGCTGCATAGCTGATCTAAGTTTTCTGTCACCTGGCTAAGGCTAGCACTTGGTTTCACAAAACTTGTGACCTGTTACCCTGCACTTAATTTCTCCTGAAGCTGCTGGCCCACACTGCTCCCATGACTGCTGCCTATAAGCAGACTTCTTCTTTTCCTATTCTGGTTTGGTCCCAACCTGTCATTTTTCTTTAAGCTAATATTCTGCTTCAACCTATTTTCAACTACATCTGGATGAGGCCTTTCCTCCACTTCAGATAGCAAGCCAAACTGAGTTACTAATTGCATTTCTGGAGTTTTTTCAAGTGTTTCCCTATTTCACCCTTTGCTTGCTACCTTTTCCCAGTTCCCAGTCTCTTTTTCCTCTCTTAACCTGGATAATTCCAAGTTCGCATTTTCTAATTCTGCCTTAAGGGCACAAATTTTTGCCTCCTGCAGCAATTTTCCTATCCTTTCTACATAACCTACACTGCCATGGAAGAGCCTCATTTTCTACCCTCGTCCCAATGAAACCATAATTTACAGTCTACACAGAACACTCCCTCTTTCAAATTTCTACAGCAACCACCACATGGTTTGATAGACAAACTTAACACAAAAGCAGAGAATAAGTTGGCACGAGACCACAGTAGTTTCGTAACCTGTAGCCTACTAATTCGTACATAAACACTAATGTAAACAAATTTTTAAATTTACTTCTGAAAGTTTTAACTACCTAGCTCTGTATGATCGACATGAATTTGACTTTGAAGCGATAACCCTAGTCAAAAATGAAAATCTGCACTCTCGCGAAATTTACGCCTAAAAAAATTAAACAAAACTAGCAACTACCGGCCTTGTACGAAATACTTCCTTTTTGATCTAAATATAGTCAGAAAAGTGAAACCTTCGATAAACAGCCTAGAGAAGAAGTATATACACTAGTCTAAAATGTAATATTAACTAAATTAGCTCTTATTTCAATATTAATCACTTAACTTAGCGAGAGCTTCGTATACGCATGTCTGTCTAGCTCCAGAGATAATACTTGGCCAAATGCACTGCTTTCATTACTGGTCAGTCTTTCTATATACTAAATCTTAAATTTCCTAAGGATGGCCTTTATTTCTGTGTCTTTTTGTACAAGCAATAAGTTAACAGTAAAAATAACTTGCTTCAATTCCTGTCAAGTGCTGCTTAGTAATAACAATGCACACTGTTCTATATCGAAAACCAGCTGAGCTCACTAACTTGAGACAAAATAATGTTTCAGTGTCATATGAATAAAGTGAAGTAATGTTACAAATCTCACCTGTTGTGTGTAGCACTTGTGCTTGAATTTTCTGACTCAGTAATTCTGTTTTTTTCTGTAGATCTTTCTTTGGTGTACTATGACGCTCTGCTGCGATGTCATGAAGAGGCTGAGGAGTATCGTACCCACTTCCTTCTGATACTTTGTTGTCACTTGCGTGTACTTCATCTGGCGTGGTGTTAAGACTATCGACTTTTGGTACAGGTGTTACAGATGGCCGGACAACAGGATAAGAGGTTGACTGTGCACCTGGTGCAGGAACAGAATGTGGTACTTGTAGTACCCCTGCAGGATGAGATGTCATCGGATGGCAAGGTACACCAGGAGCTACCTAAAATAAAAACAAACAATACAATGCTACTGGTAATAAAAGTAATGTTTATTCTAATGAAATTATTTGGGTAACTATTGCTATTAGTCTGCCGCTCGTGGTCTCGCAGTAGCATTCTCGCTTCCCGAACATGAGGTCCCGGGTTGAATTCCCAGTGGGGTCAGGGATTTTCACCTGCCCCGAGATGACTGGATGTTGTTGTGTCATCTTCATCATCATCATTCATCCCCATTACAGTTGAAGGAAGGCAATGGCAAACCACCTCCATTAGGACCTGCCCAAATACGGTGGTGCAGGTCTCTCGCATCGTTCCCCTATGCCCTGTCAAGAAGCATGGGACTTCATTTCCATTCCATTGCTATTAAAATTCACTCACTGAAATAGCATTACAGTTACCTATGGATATTAATTTTATATTTCAATTTTATAGTTAGGTCACAAGATATCTTCAGTTTACCACCCAAGCGGTGTGCATGACATGAAATTTATTTTGTGTTTTATTGAGCTCTTGCTCTTTAAGCTAATTCTTTTTTAAATAGACATTTGGAGACTTATCTGCTGTTTTAAACTATAGGAAATGTGAAACAGTGGTCATGTAATACTTGTCTTTCTTCTTTCTCTACCTACAATCCAAAGGATACTCTTCATGGTCACTGTTAGAAGCCCATACAAATAAATTGGAATACAATACTTGACCACAGCCAATGATATACATGTGCCTACCTCCCTGAATTATGTTTCCACATTACTGATCTCAAATTTTTATGAGCATCAATTCTCAATGTTAACTGAAAAATAACAAGTCACAGAATTTGTTAATATGATGGTGTAAAAATGTGAATGTCAACAAAACTTATAATTACAGAATCTTGCTCAGACACCAATGTACTGAAAGCTTCATAATCATCAAAGATGGAAGTGATTGGTGAATAATTGACTATGTCCTGAGTTCACCAACAGTGGAGTCCAATACAGGTAAACAATAACGGTGACCCCATCGACAGTGGAGCCATATGATCCCTCCAAACCTTAGCCCCTTGTTACCAAGACACTGAGGAAGTCACTACTTCTCTGCAGGTTTCCATAGCCATGTTTCCAGCAATTCATTACTGTGGCTAGTTGCAGCACACCAACCCCAGGCAGCTGACTGCTGATCACATTTTGCTAATCACCTGATTCAGCCCACATCATTTGCTTGCTTTGCAATCCCATGTATCTACAGGCAAAAGGATTTTTTGATCAGGCCTCTCTCAGGTGCTCCGTAGAGATCAGAAACGGAGCAAGAAGTGCAAGTCCAATGTTGCCGCTGTTACTTCACTGCTGTACTGGGCTCTCTCCTTTCCACTATAGCTCTGCGAGTATGACAGGTCTGAAAATAGTAGTGCTGCAGTTCAAAAATAGTTCAAATGGCTCTAAGCACTACGGGACTTAACGTCTGAGGTCGTCAGTCTCCTAGAATTAGAATTACTTAAACCTAACTAACCTATGGACATCACACACGTCCATGCCAGAGGCAGGATTAAAACCTGCAACCGTAGCAGCAGAGCGGTACTGGACTGAAGTGCCTAGAACCGCTCAGCCACAGCGGCCGGCGTGCTGCGGTTGCTTCCTACTCATGAACTTGTTCTCTTACTAAAGTGTGCAGTAGTGTCATCAGTGGCGAGTTTTGAGTAACATCTACACTTCTCTTGTTACAGTGTCGAAATTTGTGACCTCTGTCAAAGCTCAGCACAGTTTACACAGATTAATGTCATTAATATGCTAACATAGTTGTACCTGTGATTGGTGTCCCGAAACAGTGTTTTATTAAACATGCAACAGTGGAGATGATAGGTCAATAGCTTATCAAAAAGCTCTGCCACAACACAAAAAGAAATGTCTAATTTCTTCACTTATGTTATTGAAAACCCACACAACTTCCCCCTCATCATCTAAGGCCATTAAAAAATTACATTATTCCATTGAAAAATTCTGTATTTACTCTGATATTGCTGTAGTTAGTGAAGTATTGCATGCTAAAAGCACACTACTTGTGAGTCTGTGGCTCTCAAATGCTCCGAAGATCTCAGACCAATCAGTACGGTTCATGCCTCAGGTTTCTAAAAGATAGCCAATTTACTTATCTGTAGCAGCTGAAGCGGGTTGTGAAATTGATGTGAAGGCTACACTACCTCATCCAACTATTCTTAAGAATGGAATGAAGGATATTGCAGATGCCCTTAAAAAAGTGCTGGCTCCACATGTTACTCCTGCTATTACCGACACAAAAAGGTTCTTCCCAAACTGATATGCGGATGGATGATGCATGTAAAATAACCTACACTACAGTGACTGTATCCACTGTTAGTGAAATAGAGCAGACACTAAACGAGCTTATCATGTTACTCAATGCTGGTAATAATCTAGAACAAGCCAACTATCGAACCCTATACATGGTACTTCTCTGGCGGTGAAAACTTCTGGATGGTCACTTGAGCCCTGTATTAGATAATGATGGCATGATAATACTTAAATTACAATACAGAAGTTACATGGGTGGTTGAAATGATAGGATTAACTGCACTTAGACCACAAGGTCTCTAAATGTTGCTGAAGGGGAAGCGCACAACTGTATACCCCTGTTATTCTATGTAACATGATTATAAGTGAATGTTACTACAAATTATGATTCCATTCTCTCCAGTTATTTGTGGTTCACACATAAGTACATCCGGGCCATCAAACAGCCACATCCATTGAAATTCCAGAGGTATGCAAGAAATGTGGCCCACGTCAACAAACACCGCGGGTACTGTTTTGCAGAGACGAAAACTGATATTCTTGGCTGGTGGAAAGAACACGAGAAGACAGTACCTTCTCTGGCATGTGTAGCTACAAGCTTAACATGTCTGGAGCATAATGTTGTGAATAAGTCATGTGCATCAGTTTGTGTATTACTTTTGGCATGGTAACTGATCTTTATAGGCTAATAGCAAACTGAGCAAGGTGGCACAGTAGTTAGCGTACTGGACTCTTATTTGGGAGGATGACGGTTCAAACCCACTCAAGCTGTCCTGATTTAGGTTTTCTGCAATTTATCATCAGTGGCGAGTTTTGAGTAACATCTACACTTCTCTTGTTACAGTGTCGAAATTTATGACCTCTGTCAAAGCTCAGCACAGTTTACACAGATTAATGTCATTAATATGCTAACATAGTTGTACCTGTGATGGTGTCCCGAAATAATCTAGAATCAACTGTATACCCCTGTTATTCTATGACTCTGTAATATGATTATAAGTGAATGTTACTACAAATTATGATTCCATTCTCTCCAGTTATTTGTGGTTCACGCATAAGTACATCCGGGCGAGAGAAGGACGTAGGAGGAGTTGGACAGACAGAGTGTGAAGAAGAGAAGATGGACCAGATAGAGGGAGGAGGAGATGGACAGAAAGGGAAAAGGAGGAGACAGATGGAAAGGGAAGAGGAGATCGACAGAGAAATGAGGAGATGGACAGAGAGAGAGGTGTGAAAGGTCACAGCTGACTTCCTTCCTTAATCCGACGGTACCGATGATCTTACTGGTTGGTCCCCACCCCGAATCAACCAATAAACCAGCTAATAGCACGCTGTCTAGTATATCATTCAGTTATGTAATTTCTTGAAGACTGGTGTAAATTTATTTTTATATTTAAACACTATTCAGCAAACAAACCTCATCACTGTGTCCTGATTTCTTGTACTGTTGTCACAAACTCTATAAGTTGTCTTAAGTATGTGCATGTCAATGTAGCTCTTAGACTCTCTCTGAATGCAGAGCATATATTAAACATACGTTACGCATCTCCTAAACCACTGGACCAATTTCAACCAAACTTGGTACCTTGCTGATGGGGTAAAAACTACCTACTTATCAAAGAGGTGTGGGTGTAAAAGAAGTGTAGTCTACAACACACAAATACCCATATTTTATTCATCCAATATATTAGAATGACCATACTTAGTGACTTGCAACAAACTTTACACATAATATCAAACCTTCATAAAACTTTTACTTGATGAAAACCGCCACAAAATGTTGACAGGAATAAAGTTTATTGCTTAGTGCATCTTGGCTGTTCGTGCAGTAAAATTGCAGTATGAAGCATAACATTTTAATTTATTACTTCTTTACTACTAACTGTATTTACATCATATCTACCTATGAAATTATGTAATTGTACAACATATAGGTCAGAAGACATAACATCAAACAATGAGCTGTGTCAAAACAAATCTACAGGGTGAAATTCACAGGAGATAAGATGAACTATATGTGCAAATATGTGTGAAATATATTAAATACGTGTGAAATATAGGTTACATGTGTCTATGCAGGCAAAGACATGGGTAAACATTTCCTCCTACACCTGTGGATTGATTTCAACCAAACTTTGTACACATACTACTTACTATCAGGGGGGTGGGGGGTGGGGGGGGGGAATTACGGTGGGTGTAATAACCAGCAACTTCCAATTGGGATTGGGGTGATTGTGTGGCGAGAGAAGGACGTAGGAGGAGTTGGACAGACAGAGTGTGAAGAAGAGAAGATGGACCAGATAGAGGGAGGAGGAGATGGACAGAAAGGGAAAAGGAGGAGACGGATGGAAAGGGAAGAGGAGATGGACAGAGAAATGAGGAGATGGACAGAGGGGGAGGTGTGAGTAAGAGATGGATACATAAGCAGGCAACTCTGGGTACCGAGCTGTTGTGTGTGTGTGTGTGTGTGTGTGTGTGTGTGTGTGTGTGTGTGTGTGTGTGTGTGTGTGTGTAGGGGGTGGGGGGGGATTGCACGTACATATATACATCTACGTATGTAAGTACAAACAGAATAATATTCACTGCTAGCAAATCAGAATTACAGTATTAGTGAACAACTAGTGACCCATCCCGGATTCACAAAAATACTGAAAATCACATCGAAATCTCCACATTAGTTGCTGGGATTACCCCTCACACACAGACAGAAAATCATTAATTTAGACTATGTATAGATAATTGTCATTCTCAACCACTGTGTGTATAGGCAATGCCACGAGTCCTCAGTTACACTCACAAATTCATGTACTTCCTCTCCTTTCTATGCCGGTAGTCTCCACTTGAACCTGACAAGGTTCAAGAGACATGTTTATAGTTATTAACAGGCAGTGCAGAGACTGGCGAATCAAGTCTTCACGCATATGGAAATGGCAAATACAATGACATTATATGACCTACTGGCAAGCTGAAAGTGTGTATACAGAGCTCATTTCTGATCACTAGTGCTCTGTATCACAGTATCATCACAATTACATTCTCTTCCACACCACCTACAGAGATGATGATGCATATACCTTCCACATTGCCACTGCAAAAAGATCATGGCCTCACTTACAGCCACTGCTGTTCCTGATCTGAAATATCAGGCCACATCTCCCTTTCTACACCTATCTACCAGTTCTCAAGTCCCTTGGAGATGAACAACTATTTAGTAGGGTTTCAAACCATCACACTGTGACAAGAGTATTTTTATGTTTCTTTGCATTTTTATTGTTTGTGTGTTGTGGATAAAACAGTGACTGAATACAAACACAGAACACTGTTCAACAAGATGACGACAAGGGAAAGGTTTAAATTTTACACTGGCACCCAAGCATTTACCTGTTGTTGATTTTATAAGTTCTGTTGAACAAGTTATTTTTAAACTACCTCTGATTATGCAGAGATGGTTAGAAGGGAAGCATGTTGTGTGTTGAATGTGGTACATTCACCCAAGAGTAATATAACAGCTGCTGAGAGGGCTGCTTTACACTCAATTGGAGTGGTTTTGGATATCATTATTTTACCTGCAAATAAGGGCAGTGCTACACTGTTGTTTAACAATCTAAACATACATCTACAGGGCTACCCTGCAAATCACACTTAAGTGCCTGACAGAGTGTTCATCCAACCACCTTCACAATAATTCTCTGTTAGTCTTCTCTTGAACAGCGTGTGGAAAAAACGAACAACTATATATTTCTGTGTGAGCTGTGATTTTTCGTTACTTAATTGTGATGATGAGTTCTCCCTATATAAGCTGGCGTCAACAAAATATTTTCACATTCAGAGGAGAAAGTTGGTGATTGAAATTTTGTGATGAGATTCCGCCAGAACAAGAAACTCCCTTTGTTTTAACAATGTCCACCCCAAATCCTGTATCATGTCTGTGACACTTTCTCCTCTATTTTTCAGTAATACAAAATATGCTGCACTTCTCTGAACTTTCTCGAGGTACTCCCTTAATCCTATTTGGTAAGGATCCTAACCGCATGACAGTACTCCAGAAGAAGACTGACAACCATAGTGTAGGCAGTCTCTTTAATAGATCTGTTGCATCTTCTAAGTGTTCTGCCAATAAAACACAGTCTTTGGTTTGCCTTCTCCAGAATATTTTCTGTGTGTTCTTTCAAATTTAAGTTGCTCATAATTGCAATTCCTAGGTATTTATTTGAATTTACAGACTTAAGGTTTGAAGGATTTATCATGCAACTGAAGTTTACTGGATTCCTTTTAGTGTTCGGGTAGATGACCTCACACTTTTCATTATTTAGGGACAATTGCTAATTTTCGCACATTACAGATATCTTACTGAAATCATTTCACAGTTGGTTTTAATCTTCTAATGATTTTACTAGATGCTAAACAACAGCATCATTTGCAAACAACCTACGATGGCTGCTCAGATTGTGCACTAAATCATTTATATTTATAAGGGACAACAGGGAGTCTATAGCATTACTTCTGTTTTACTTTATGACTCTCTGTCAATTACTACAAACCATGAGTTCCATGAATCCAGTCACATAATTGAGACAATATTAAATAAGCACACATTTTGATTACAAGCTGCTTGTGAGGTACGGTGTCAATAGCAACCTGGAAATACAGAACCAATTTGAAATCGCTTGTCGATAGCACTTAACACTTCGTGTGAGTAAATAATTAGTTGTATTTCACATGAATGATTATGTTCAAAAGATGCAGTGTTTACTACCTGATTCTGCATATCATAGGATTGGTCTTAAACTGACAAAAGTGTGTTGAGAGGAAGACTAACAACTCCTGAAAAAGTTCCTTGTTGTAGGAGATTATCAAGAGTTTTAGTTCTTATTGTGCTGTTTCTGCTAGATTATATGGCCATATTAAAATCCACAAGGAAGGGGTTTGTCTTAGGCCTACTGTGAGTAACACTGGTGCCCCAACATATAGTGTAGAAAAACATATTGCTACTTTGTTGAGTCCTCTAATCGGCAAGTGTATGCATCATATTAAGAACTTGGCAGATTTCTTACATCTATTACAGGGACTATGTTTCCATGACTCTGATATTTTAATAAGTTTTTATGTGGTTTCCATCTTCACTCAATTCCTCTGTCTGATTCATTACAGTTAACTGCGGTTACGTTTGGTATTGAACTAATAAACCTATTTCAACATGTGTTAACTTCCACTTACTTTTTATTCAATGACCAGAACTATGAATAGATGGATGGAGTTGTAACGGGAAGCTCATTGTCACCAATTATTGCCAATTTGTTAATGGAAAACTTCGAGGAATGTGCCTTGGAGTCAGCAGCATTGAAACCTGCATATTTTTTTACGATTAGTAGATGATACTTTTGTTTTGTAAATAATTGATTTCAGCTATAAGTCATCCTTTTTAAATTTTATTGGCAGATCTAGATTTCAGCTAGAAACTAGCAATTCTCAATGCACTATCATTTTTTACCAATGCATGTAATGCACGTTGGTCGGGCTTCATCCACAGTTCATTGAATGAGTATACTCATTCAATGAACTGTGGATGAAGCCCGACCAACAGGCATTACATGCATTGGTAAAAAATGATAGTGCATTGAGAATGGCTATAACAGTCGTTGAGTGCAACAGCCTTCTGAATGGAAGGTAACCTGATACTTTTGTTGTTTGGCCTTATAATAGAGAGAATTTAAATGGCATTTTAGAACATTTGATTTCAATCCTCTTGAATATTCATTTCAGAATGGAGTTTGGAATGGATGGCTGCCTTCCTTTCCTTGATATGTTGGCCAGGGGGAAGGCTGATGGTACATTGGGACATACCATTTACAGGAAACCAACTTACATAGACTTTTATCTACAGTCTGATAGCTGCCACCATCCCCCTCTGCATGAACTGGTATTTCGTATCTTAGTTCACAGGGCCCAAATCATCTCAGACCCCGAAATTTGGGTCAACTGAGTTCGCTCATCTCGTAATCACCTTTTGTCAGAATGGTTGTAGTGAAAGACAGATCATACATGTGATTCGCTACTGACCAACCGTGCAAGGTGAGTGGTAACAATAGCAAAATGGAACCAAAGTCTAAAGCTTTTTTACCTTACGCAGAAAGCATTTCCAACGGAATTACTAGTGTTTTGTGGAAATCTGATCCCTCCAACCCTGCTCTACTCGCGAATAGTGCGTGGGAAGAATGATTGTCGGTAAGCCTCGGTATAGGCTCTAATTTCTTGAACTTTCTCCTTGTGGTCAATATGCGAGATGTATGTGGGGGGAAGTAATATGTTGTCTGACTCCTCCCGAAAAGTGCTGTCCCAAAATTTCAATTGTAAGTCTCTCTGTGATGCCCAATGTATCTCTTGTAACGTCTGCCAGTGGAGTTTGTTTAGCATCTTTGTAATGCTCTCTTGCCAGCTAAATGATCCCGTGGCGAAACACACCACTCTTCATTAGATCTTCTCTCTCTCTCTCTCTCCCCCCCCCCCTCCCTCCCTCCCTCTATCAGCCCTACCTTATAGGGATCCCAGATAGATGAACAATATTCAAGAATCGGGTGAACAAGCGCCTTATACGCCACTTCTTTCATGGATGAGTTACATTTCCTTAAAATTCTTCTGATGAATCTGAGTCTTGTGTCTGCTTTTCCCACTATCTGTTTTATATGGTCATTCCACTTAAGGTCGCACCGGATAGTTACGCCTAGATATTTTACAGCAGATGCTGTCTCCAGCTGTTTGTCATCAATAGTGCAGCTGTACAGTAGTCGATTCTTTTCCTATGTATGCACAATATGTTATATTTATTTATGTTCAGGGTCAACTGTCAGAGTCTGCACCATTAATCAATTCTCTGCAGGTCATTCTGAAATTAATTACTATCTTCTGGCGTTGCTACTTTGGATAAACAACTGCATCATCTGTGAATAGCCTTAAAGAGCATCCGACGCTTTCTACTTGATCATTTATATACAGGGTTATTACAAATGATTGAAGCGATTTCACAGCTCTACAATAACTTTATTATTTGAGATATTTTCACAATGCTTTGCACACACATACAAAAACTCAAAAAGTTTTTTTAGGCATTCACAAATGTTCGATATGTGCCCCTTTCAGTGATTCGGCAGACATCAAGCCGATAATCAAGTTCCTCCCACACTCGGCGGAGCATGTCCCCATCAATGAGTTCGAAAGCATCGTTGATGCGAGCTCGCAGTTCTGGCACGTTTCTTGGTAGAGGAGGTTTAAACACTGAATCTTTCACATAACCCCACAGAAAGAAATCACATGGGGTTAAGTTGGGAGAGCGTGGAGGCCATGACATGAATTGCTGATCATGATCTCCACCACGACCGATCCATCGGTTTTCCAATCTCCTGTTTAAGAAATGCCGAACATCATGATGGAAGTGCGGTGGAGCACCATCCTGTTGAAAGATGAAGTCGGCGCTGTTGGTCTCCAGTTCTGGCATGAGCCAATTTTCCGCGGGCTACGAGTGAAACTTGCCCGCACGCTTTCAACCGTTTCTTCGCTCACTGCAGGCCTACCCGTTACTTTCCCCTTACAGAGGCATCCAGAAGCTTTAAACTGCGCATACCATCGCCGAATGGAGTTAGCAGTTGGTGGATCTTTGTTGAACTTCGTCCTGAAGTGTCGTTGCACTGTTATGACTGACTGATGTGAGTGCATTTCAAGCACGACATACGCTTTCTCGGCTCCTGTCGCCATTTTGTATCACTGCGCTCTCGAGCGCTCTGACAGCAGAAACCTGAAGTGCGGCTTCAGCCGAACAAAACTTTATGAGTTTTTCTACGTATCTGTAGTGTGTCGTGACCATATGTCAATGAATGGAGTTACAGTGAATTTATGAAATCGCTTCAATCATTTGTAATAGCCCTGTATATCATGAACAGCAACGGTCCTATCACACTTCCCTGTGGTACTCTGGATATTACGTTTACATCTGTCAATTTAGTTGCGTTAAGAGCGACGTGTTGAGTTCTATCTGCAAGAATGTCTTAAATCCAATTGCAGGTCTGCTCCGATACTCCATAAGCTCGTATATTTTTCATTAAACGGCGATGCGGGACGATGTCAAATGCCTTACTGAAATCGAGGAACACAGCATCAGCCTGAGTGCCATTATCGACTGTGCTGTGGATCTCATGGAGGAACAGAGCGAGCTGAGTTTTGCAGGATCTCTGTTTGCGGAATCCATGTTGACTTTTATAGACGAGCTGTTCATTTTCCAAGAACGTCATAATTCCTGAGCATAAAACGTGTACCATAATTCTACAGCAGATTGACGTCAACGATATAGGTCTATAATTGTATGGTTCTGTCTTATGGCCTTTCTTAAAAACAGGAATGACTTGCACTTTTTTCCAGTCGTTAGGTACCTTTCGTTGCTCAAGCAATATATAATGAATTACTGCTAGAAGGGGAGTGAGTTCTTTTGCATAATCTTTATGGAATCTTATAGGTATCTCATCTGGTCCTGAAGCCTTTCCACTAAGTGATTGCAGCTGCTTTTCAATTCTGCGATCGGTTATCTCAATATCTGCCATTTCAACATTCGCACGATGACTGAAAGGAGGGACAGTGTTACGATCTTCCGCTGTGAAACAACTTGTACTCGAAGTGAAATACAGAGCAGTCTAGTGCTCTATCACATTAACAGTATTGAATCAGCACATGTTGCGAAATATATTCAAGATGGATACATCCAAAGCTTCTCCATTATCTATGTGTGAAGGAATAAATATGATTCAAGAAACTATTTTGCACTACAAACTGAACACACTATGTCAGCAGTCCTCCGAGCTGTTTGTGCTAGAACCAGGTCACACCACATCTACACGGTGCACATAATAAAAACACCTGAGGTATGCCCAAGTTTTGCAGGCACTTAAATATCCCATTCATGTTAAAGGATGCAGCTAATGTAAAACTAGCAGACTTGTCAGTAGCAAAAAAAATGGCTCTAAGCACTATGGGACTCAACTACTGTGGTCATTAGTCCCCTAGAACTTAGAACTACTTAAACCTAACTAACCTAAGGACATCACACACATCCATGCCTGAGGCAGGACTCGAACCTGCGACCGTAGCAGTCGCACGGTTCCGGACTGCGCACCTAGAACCGCGAGACCACCGCGGCCGGCCTTCTCAGTAGCAACTAGAGTCATTTGACAAAACAATTCTAATCATTTAGTCCCTTAGAAGATTGTAATTAAGAAACCAAATGGAACCTAATTCATTTGTGGAGATCAAAAGCTCATTAAACTCATGATCACAGAGTAGCACTATCTACACTATGGTATGAAGATTTATTGTCAAGACTGTCCACAGGAAAAATTTTCAAAAATAGAACGTCTACAACAGATTACACAACAAACACAAGGGTATGTGAACTACGTCGACACACATTTACAGCTATCATTGGATGAGGAGTTACAGCAGTATGTGGTTGTTATACATCCTGTTAGTTATGTTAGTAACTCCATCTCTCATTCAGGGTACCAAGTGCCCTTGACAACATTCCAGCAATGTCTACAACAGATTACAGGACAAATATTAGGGTATGTGAACTATGTAGACAATATAATCATTACAAGATGGTCAAATGAACATCTTGTGGAATACCTCACTTTATTATTCCATGTTTTATGGAAAAATGGACCATATTTTGTGAAGAAATGATATACAAACCTGGGATACTTGTCTTCAAATGATAGAAAACCTGCAAATTCCTTGATAGACCCAATTTCAATACACAGAGAAAGAGTTCTATTTATATGGCCTCAGGTATGTGCTGGAGTATACAGAAGTTGAAGTAATAATTGCTGCAAGCACGCTGCCTTGCCATTTTGCAGCAGGGAAGCCACTAGTAGATGCTATGGACATGTTACAGTGTGGTACAGGGATGCTACTATCCCTCTAGAAATCAGACACTTCACAGAATCCAATCACATTCACATCAGAGACAATGAAATAAAACCACCTCACACTGATCGCAGATAGTACAGAAGGCATTGAAAATTATAAGTGGAATGAAGAAATTTCACCATTATCTGTACAGCATGAAATACCAACAGATTACAAGCGACAAACTCTTGTTAGAATAAATGCCTTTCTGTACTTAAATGACTAACGAACATCACAGCAGCTTCAGAGATGGTCATTACTACTTCACAACTATCACAACCATATCCATTATTGACAGACACTGTGACAAGTGAATGCTTACGCGCCGTCGGAATTGTTAATGAGTTTTCAAAACCTCCTTAGCTATGTTATTTCAAGTAGAAACAATTAGCAAGATAATATTCCAAGGTTTCCCAGTGGATACATTTAGAATTTCTTGGGAAATGGATTGGGACCCATCCATGAAGTAGGTCTGTAAGTAAATTCACAGAGGTTGGTATAACAAAAATAGGGATAGCCTCACCAGTTCCCACACTTTTTAACATGACTCTCCAATTAATTACAAAAAGAGGCATAATTCCTTAGTGGTCTGAGACTTAACTCAGGTGGTCATCGCTACAGCAACGACAGATACTCTAATAGCATTATCATGGGTATTGGGCCATTGCCCAAAAAAATTATCTGGACTGTCACTATTGTTACGGACCATGAATAGACACTTCCACAGAACAAAAAATTTACCAGTGTAAAAAGTGTTCAGCACGTTTGTTTTGTTTTGTGAAGACAGGCTGTAAGAAAATGTATGATAGTTACAAATCTGCCAACAAACGTCCAACTTATTAGCAACATGTACGGTATGTACAAAACTTTATAAATGTTCATTATCCAAACCTGTATTTTAGACTTAATTTTCATCACAACAAGAACATGCAATATTTAGTGTATCAGTTAGATGACACATGCAATTAACCAGATAAGTAAACCAATACAAAATTGATACTTTGTTATCACTCCTTCATATGTAAATAAATCTTTAGGTTGAAATTCAAATATTGTATTATAATAATTTTCAGACTGGAAAATAAATATATTCCAATGATGATAGCACCAGCCATATCCACACGCCAGAAAAAAGTAGCTATTCTTACCCTTGCACCTTCCAGCTGGTCTATTGACTATACTGCAAAGGAATTCAATGTTTCTACATATATGGTAAAGCAATCTAGGAAAATAAAAGTAACCCAAGGACTGCTGCCACAACTTCAGCAGGCTCAGGGTAAGCAATCGAGTTCAGAAATAAAGGTGCTAGTGTTGGAGTTTATGAAAATAATGACTACAGCCGAATAATGCCTGGAAAAAAAGACTATGTAATGGTGCAAATGGGAAATGTACGTGTACAGATGCAACATATCAGAACTGTGTGTAGAATTCAAGGAAAAGTACCCCAACTCCAAAGTAGGTTTATCATCTTTTTTCAATCTTTGGTCAAAATGGGTTGTTCCTGTAAGTGCAAGAGGCACACACAATGTTTGTGTATGTGAGAGCCATCAAAATGCTAAGCTGATGTTTGCTGCTATAAAGGATTCTAGTCTCGATTACAAAGGTGCAATGAGGCTGCTAGTGTGTGACATCAGTTCCTACCAGTGCACGATACACAGGTGTGAAAAGTGTCCTGGTAAGGCAAATCTTGCAGAACACATGAATAACAAACTGTATGGTGAACTCCTTATGGATGACGAACTTGTTTCTTATAAACAATGACACACATGGATCACACAAGTCTTGAAACAAAGCAAAGTACAGTGGAAGATTTTGTTGAAATGTGTTGTCAAGAAAAGGACAGACTGACCACACACAGCTTCACAGCAACAGCACAGTCGGCTTATCTCCAGTTTTGTAAGGATAATTTGAGACAAGATGAAATTATAGTAATACTAGACTTTTCTGAAAATTATGCATTTATAGTTCAAGATGCCATCCAAGGATATCATTGGGACAACAGTCAAGCAACTCTCCAGCCATTTGTGATTTACTATCGAGGTGAATCAGGTGATGTGTGTGTCATGAACCTGTGTATTTTTAGTGTCTGTTTAATTCATGATGCCATTGCAGTTCATGCCCGCATTCGCACTACCATGGCATATGTGAGAAACAAGCTGCCTCACATACATTTTGCGAAATACTTCAGTGATGGGGCAGCTAGTCAGTATGAAAACTGTAAAAATCTCAAAAATTTATGCATGCATTACCATGATTTTCGGATTCACGCAGAATGGAATTTTTTCGCACCAAGTCATCGTAAAAATGTATGTGATGGTATTGGTGCTACCATTAAGCGCATGGCATCAGGAGCTAGTCTGCAGCACCCTACAGAAGGTCACATTCTAACACCTCTTCAATTATTTACCTGGGTACAGAAAAATATCTCTGGCATACAATCATTCTATGTTTCGAAAGATGAGATGAAATCAGTCGAAGAGTTGCTAAAAAACAGACTAGAACACGTTAAAACTGTTGCAGGCACAAGGAGCCATCATCACTTCTCTCCAGCGGACTCTGACAATGTGCAGACGAGCAGACTTTCCGGTTATAACTATAGGTTCATGCACAACATGTGTCTTCACAGTGTGTCTGACCCAGTATTCAGAAGCAAAAGCAGCAACATACAACCAGGTTGCTATGTTACTGCTGTTTATGATGACTAATGGTACTTAGGATGTGTTGCAGAGTGCTGTGAAGCAGAAGGTTGGTTGGTTGGTTTGGGGGGATTAAAGGGACCAGACTGCGACGGTCATCGGTCCCTTTTTCCAAAAAATTAAAACCACCCAAAGAGAAGAAAAACGAACAGCAGGAAAAACGTCAGACGACACAGGACAAAAAATACTCCTACAGAGTTCAGACAAGACAAATTAAAATCACACAGAGTGTGATGGTGGTTGGCCGACCATAGAGATAAAAAGGAAAAGCCAACCACCGAGAACACATTAAAAACTCAGCGAAAATCGTAGGCCAATGGCCAGAATCAACACAAAAGAACAGAACAAACACTCAGAGTAAACGATAAAAACCCCCTGCCCGAATAAAACGTAAAACTAAGCCAGCCATAACAGGGTTATCAGATAAAAGGGCAGGGAGCGTATCAGGCAGCGCAAATGTCTGCCTGACCACAGCTAAAAGGGGGCAGGCCAACAAAATGTGGGCCACTGTCGAAGCCGCTCCGCAGCGACATAGAGGAGGGTCCTCCCGGCGCAGTAAATAACTGTGTGTCAGCCGGGAGTGGCCAATGCGGAGCCGACAAAGGATGACTGAGTCCCTGCGGTTGGCTCGCATGGATGACCGCCACACAATCGTCGTCCCCTTAATGGCACGGAGTTTATTGGGCGTGATCCGATCGCGCCATTCAGCATCCCAAAGCGCAAAAACTTTTCGGCGGAGGACTGCCCGCAAATCAGTCTCTGGGAGGCCAACATCCAGAGACAGTTGTCTCGTGGCCTCCTTCGCCAGGCGGTCAGCATGTTCATTGCCCGGGATACCGACATGACCGGGGGTCCACACAAAGACCACAGAGCGGCCGCAATGCGCAAGAGTATGCAGGGACTCATGGATAGCCATCACCAGACGAGAACGAGGAAAACACTGGTCGAGAGCTCGTAAACCGCTCAGGGAATCGCTACAGATAACAAAGGACTCACCTGAGCAGGAGCGGATATACTCTAGGGCTCGAAAGACGGTGACTAGCTCAGCAGTGTAAACGCTGCAGCCAGCCGCCAAGGACCGTTGTTCGGAATGGTCCCCTAGAGTTAGCGCATACCCGACACGACCAGCAACCATCGAACCGTCGGTGTAAACAATTCCAGAGCCCTGATACATGGCCAGGATGGAATAAAAGCGGCGGCGGAAGGCCTCTGGAGGGACCAAGTCCTTCGAGCGCTGTGCCAAGTCAAGCCGAAGGCAAGGGCGAGGAACACACCATGGGGGTGTACGCAAAGGCGCCCGGAAAGGAGGTGGAACAGGGAAAAACCCAAGCCCGCAGAGAAGCTCCTTGACGCGTACGGCGATCGGACAACCCGACCGGGGCCGGCGGCCTGGCAGATGGACGACTGACTGCGGGAACAGGACACAGTAATTTGGATGCCTGGGCAAGCTAAAAACATGGGCACCATAAGCAGCCAGTAATTGTTTGCATCGTAACCGCAGTGGAGGGACACCTGCCTCAACAAGGATGCTGTCCACAGGGCTGGTGCGGAAGGCACCAGTGGCAAGTCGGATCCCGCTGTGTAGTATTGGGTCCAGCACCCGTAACGCAGAGGGGCATGCTGAGCCATAAGCCAGGCTCCCATAATCCAGACGGGACTGGATTAACGCCTGGTAGAGCCGCAACAGGGTAGATCGGTCGGCGCCCCAGCGGGTGTGGCTCAAGCATCTCAGAGCGTTTAGATGCCGCCAACACGCCTGTTTAAGCTGCCGGATATGAGGCAGCCAAGTCAACCGGGCATCGAAAACCACCCCAAAAACCTGTGTGATTCCACCACTGAAAGAAGTTCGCCGGCAAGATGAAGCCGCGGCTCCGGGTGGACAGTGCGTCGCCGGCAGAAATGCATTATGCAGGTCTTGGTTGCCGAAAACTGGAATCCATGAGCTACAGTCCAAGACTGCGCCTTGCGGATAGCACCCTGTAGCTGACGTTCAACAGCTGCAATGCCAGTAGAGCTGTAATAAAGGCAGAAGTCGTCAGCATACAGGGAAGCAGAGACAGAATTACCCACGGCCGCAGCGAGCCCATTAATGGCTATTAAAAACAGGCAGACACTTAAAACAGAACCCTGTGGCACATCGTTCTCCTGGACGTGGGTGGAACTATATGAGGCTGCGACTTGCACGTGGAAGGTACGATACGACAGAAAATTTCTGATGAAGATCGGCAGAGGGCCCCGAAGACCCCATCCATGAAGCGTAGAAAGGATGTGATGACGCCATGTCATATCGTACGCCTTCCGCATGTCGAAAAAGACAGCGACCAGGTGCTGACGGCGGGCAAAGGCAGTACGGATGGCCGACTCCAGGCTCACCAGATTGTCGGCGGCAGAGCGGCCTTTACGGAACCCACCCTGAGATGGAGCAGGCAGGCCCCGAGACTCCAGTACCCAAGTCAAGCGCCGGCTCACCATCCGTTCGAGAAGCTTGCAAAGAACGTTGGTGAGGCTAATGGGGCGGTAGCTGTCCACCTCCAAAGGGTTCTTGCCTGGTTTCAGAATGGGGATAATGGTACTTGCCCGCCACTGCGACGGAAACTCACCCTCGACCCAAATACGGTTGTAAAGGTCGAGGGGCCATCGCTGGCAGTCCACTGAGAGGTGTTTCAGCATCTGGCAGTGGATGCTATCTGGTCCAGGAGCGGTATCAGGACAAGCGGCAAGGGCACTGCGGAATTCCCACTCACTGAATGGAACATTGTACGATTCTGGATGGTGGGTGCGAAACGAAAGGCTCCGACGTTCCATCCGCTCTTTAATGGAGCGGAAGGTCTGAGGGTAATTCGCAGAAGCGGAACTCAGAGCAAAATGCTCTGCTAAGTGGTTTGCAATGACGCCGGAGTCAGTACAAACTGCTTCATTCAGTGAGAGCGCAGGGACGCTGACAGGTGGCCGATAGCCGTAGACGCGTCGAATCTTGGCCCAGACCTGCGATGGAGTGGCATGGAGGCCAATGGTGGACAAGGACCGCTCCCAGCACTCCTGCTTGCTTTGGCGGATAAGGCGGCGGGCCCGCGCACGCAGCCGTTTGAAGGTGATGAGGTGTTCAATGCAGGGATGTCACTTGTGACGCTGTAGCACCCGCCGGCGATCTGTAATCGCTGCAGCGATCTCAGGCGACCACCAAGGCACAGTCCGCCGCCGAGGGGACCCAGAGGAGCGGGGAATGGCAGATTCGGCGGCAGTAACGATGCCGGTGGTGACCGATTTAACCACTGCATCAATGTCATCATTAGAGAGAGGCTCAAGAGCGGCAGTGGAGGAGAACAAGTCCCAGTCAGCCTTATTCAGAGCCCATCTGCTAGGGCGCCCAGAAGAGTGACGCTGTGGTAGTGACAGAAAGATCGGAAAGTGGTCACTACCACACAGGTCGTCATGCACACTCCATTGGACAGACGGAAAGAGGCTAGGGCTACAGATTGAAAGGTCAATGGCGGAGTATGTGCCATGCGCCACACTGAAGTGGGTGAAGGCACCATCATTTAAAATCGAGAGATTGAGCTGCGACAATAAATGCTCAACGGTGGCGCCTCGACCTGTTGCCACTGACCCACCCCACAGAGGGTTATGGGCGTTGAAGTCGCCCAATAGCAAGAAAGGTGGCGGCAATTGGTCTATCAGCGCAGCCAGGACATGCTGCGAGACATCACCATCTGGTGGAAGGTAAAGACTGCAGACGGTGACAGCCTGTGGCGTCCACACCCGAACAGCGACAGCCTCTAAAGGTGTTTGGACAGGGACAGACTCGCTGTGCAGAGTGTGAAGGACATAGAGGCAGACGCCACCAGACACCCTTTCATATGCTGCCCGGTTATTATAATAACCCCGATAGCCACGGAGGGCGGGGGTTCGCATTGCTGGAAACCAAGTTTCCTGAAGAGCAATGCAGAAGAAAGGGTGAAGGCTGATAAGTTGGCAGAGCTCAGCGAGATGGTGGAAGAAACCGCTGCAGTTCCACTTCCACTGGAGGATGGCATTGTCCATTGCGGAGAAAGGCGTGACGGGACTGGGAAGGCAGATTACGCCACTGGGTCACCTGCCGCCTCCGATGAAGCACCCGTGCAAGTGCTATCCATTGCGTCTGAGGGATTGGCGAGAGCGAGGTCCTCAGTGGACGCAAGGATCTCCACCTCATCCTCAGACACAGAGCTTTTAGGTAGCGGTGGAGTAGGTGCCACCGCAGGGGTCTTCAAAGTCATTTTCTCTCGCTGTTCCTTTGGTTGCCGTTGTTGAGAGGGCTTATTGGAGTCAGTCTCTGGGACCGAAGAGGATCGCGAAGCCCGTCGACCAGCGACCTGTGGCTTCTTCAGCCACTGGTTGGTGTCTGCTGTGCCGCTGGTAGGAACCTGGGAAGGGAGTGACCCAAGGGATCCCTTCCGAGCGAGAGAAGCCGAAGAAGACTTACGCTTCTCCGGCTTAGAAGGGGGGACTGGTGTCCGCGATGGTTTAGTGGGTGCTGCTCCCGAGGTAGATGGTGTGGGAGCAACAGCGAGAGAAGGGGCCCCCATCGTCAAGGAGGCGGGTGAGGTCCTCTGACTCTGAGAGCTGACTGTATATCTTGCAGCTGAAGGAGCAGGAGCAGGAGTGACAGTGGAGGCATAAGATGACATCATGCGCACGGGATGTAGCCGTTCAAATTTCCGCTTAGCCTCAGTGTAAGTCAGTGGGTCCAGGGTCTTATATTCCATGATTTTGCGTTCTTTCTGTAAGATACTGCAAGGGGAATGAGGCTCTCCACAGTTGACACAGACGGGAGGCGGAGCACATGGAGTATCGGGATGAGATGGGCGTCCACAATCTCGACATGTGAGGCTAGAAGTACAGCGAGAGGACATGTGACCGAACTTCCAGCACTTAAAGCACCGCATCGGGGGAGGGATATAGGGTTTGACGTCACACCGGTAGACCATCACCTTGACCTTCTCTGGTAAGATATCACCTTCGAAGGCCAAGATGAAGGCACCGGTAGCTACCTGATTGTCCCTCGGACCCCGATGAACACGCCGGACGAAATGTACACCTCGTCGCTCTAAGTTGGCGCGCAGCTCGTCATCCGACTGTAAAAGGAGATCGCGGTGAAAAATAATTCCCTGGACCATATTTAAGCTTTTATGGAGGGTGATAGTAACAGAAACATCCCCCAACTTCGTACAAGCGAGCAAGGCTCGTGACTGGGCAGAGGATGCCGTTTTTATTAAGACTGATCCTGACCACATCTTGGACAAGCCCTCCACCTCCCCGAACTTGTCCTCTAAATGTTTGACAAAGAACTGAGGCTTCACAGACACAAACGATTCCCCGTCAACTCTGGTACAGACGAGATACCGGGGCGAATACCTGTCGCTCTCATTCATAGCCTTTCGTTCCTCCCATGGTGTGGCGAGGGAGGGGAACGATTTGGGGTCATAAACGTTATCTTTAAAATGGGCCCTCGAACACTTAGAGACTGCTGGTGGCTGGCCACCAGCAAGAGAAGATGTGCCACGCTTCATTGAGTGTCATCCACCCCGATGCCACCTACTCCGACCAAGGGCCCTCCCCACGGGCGCCACCCAGCCACAGCAAAGGCAAACCTGGCAGGATGGCCATTGCCGGGAGTCCCGATGCCCCAGGGAGATGGGCATCTACTCCTTGGCATACGTGGGGAGTTAACGGCGCAGGCATCAGTAGAGCGATCCCTGTGTTGTCAGGGGGCTACAACCAACAGGGTACATGGCGGCCCCACCACAACAGACTGGCTACCGTGCTGGATGTTAGGTGACATGTGGTCCATGGTCGCCATCAGTGCAGAAAGTGGCCCTGCACATCGCTTGGCAGAAAGTGCACGCAGGAGCGTATCCATGCCCATGAGATGTAGAGCGGGCAGGACTGCAACGCAACGACGAAAAAGCTGGCGAAAGTTCTCAACGCAAGATGGACACAATGCACCAAGGAAGGCGCCCTTCCCCAATTGGCTCGCTCTTCGGAAAAATTTTGAGATATGGAGGTCAAACCCGACAGGGGACCAGCACATAAGGCCGAAACGTTTGAGACTCCTTTTAGTCGCCTCTTACGACAGGCAGGAATACCGCGGGCCTATTCTTACCCCTGAACCCGCAGGGGGCGAAGAAGAAGGTGATGTATTTGAGAACTTCATGGCACCATCAGGACCAGCAAGATCATTTCATTGGCCACATTTGGCAGACAGGTGTTGGATTCCTTTTAAACATATTCTTATGACAGTTCCAGTTCCTACCACAGTGTCAGGAAGACAGTACAATTTGCCACTCAATGTACAGAGTACAGTAGCTAAAGTGTGGGAGAACTTCTGTTCGAAGCACAATCGACTGGTTTTTAGCAGTTAAGGTGCAGTAAACATTAATGATAGGTTGTGTTAATCTGTCTATATGTTGTTGTTAGTGATTAAACAGTTGTGGGAGAGGATAAGAAGAGACAGAACAGTTTACGATATGTTTTTACAAAATTGTGTTGTGGAACAATGGCCACATCACCAAATAAATCTGTCAACTTCCATTGTACACAAATGTCTTGCAATAACATGTTCAAATTTTGACATATACATCATTATGGTCTACTTATGCAGTGTGTGAAATTTGGCTTGGATACCACTTGTCCCTTTTGTGCTACCACACTTCGAAAATCAATGTTTTTCAGGTAATTTTTCAAATTTTTGTATTTTCGTGTGCATGTAACTCAGTTTTTGTGACTGATATGGGCATGATGAGTTCTGTGTGTGTCTAGGCCACATTAAGCTTACCACAAAAAAATTTATACCGTTTTTGAGTGAATTATATTTGGCATAGAAGGCACCTACAATATGTACCTTTTAACGTATTACAATTTTTTAATCACATTTTGGAATTTTTTATTTTCCCTCAGAAATATGTTGTTGGTGTTTTGATTCATGGAGTGTGTTCTCTAAATGGACGTTACTGAGTTGTAAAAATTTCACTGGACTGTGTGGAATAGTTCCAAAGACCTGAAGTTGGTTCTGAAGATAGATTGCCAGATGCGGGGTTGCAATTTCCGGGTCACGCCACCTTCTTTCACAAGCCACAATTCTGGAACTAATTGGCAGGGGAAACTAATACTTTGTACATGAGTGTTCCACACATGGTAGAATTAGTGTACTGAATTTCAGTCAAATCTGAAACTGTGAGCTGGAGCCCCTGCTTGAGCTGACATGGAATGACCCCACAGGGTTCTGCTCAGGATCCATGGCTTTTCTTCATCTATATAAATAATCTGCCACTACACATAACAAATCATCCACAAATTTTTCTTTTTTCAGATGACAAGTGTTAATGTGAAAGATGTAGAAAGTAACGTAAATCATAAAGGTAATAAAGTAATCACTAACATTTATTCAGGCAGATGTGCGCCCTCATTTCACGAACTTCATGTTGACCATTGTTCAGGTGCCTCAGTATTCTACCTCTGCCACCATTGCATATACATTCCAATCAGAGAATTTGTTGTTAACAATACTGATTCATTAAAAAAAACTGCAACAGCCATTCAAGATAGAAAAACAATACACACTTCTTTAACACTTCCTTAAGCACCGTACAGAAAGATCTGTGCTATTTAGTATCTTCCATTTTTCAATAGGCTTTCAGCAGATCTAAGGCAAAGAAAATGAGAAACCCCAAGCATTCAAATCCAAGTTGTGTTTCTTTACTTCAGACCATTAAGGGAACACAAAGAATCAGACTTCCTGGCAGATTAAAACTGTGTGCCGGACCGAGACTCGAACCCGGGACCTTTGCCTTTCATATGCCTTTTAATCTGCCAGGAAGTACCATAAGTTCCATATCAGTTCACACTCTGTTGCAGAGTGAAAATCTCAATTTGGAAACATTCCCCAGGCTGTGGCTAAGTGATGACTCTGCAATATCTTTTCTTCCAGAAGTGCTAGTCTTGCAAGGTTCACGGCAGAGATTCTGTGAAGTTAGGAAGGTAGGAGATTATGTACTTGTGGAAATGAAGCTGTGAGGACAGGTCGTGTTGTGCTTGGATAGCTCAGACGAAGTTTCATATCAGCGCACACTCTGCTGCAGAGTGAAAATCTCATTCTAGAAACAATCAGGTACTTCTAGAGGCAGTGTCTACTGCCTTGAACTGTTGTATGTTGAATAAAATATCAATGTCCATTTGTAAACCCTCTGAGTAAATTTTGTGACATTACAAAATGAACAAAATATAGTAACAGGTAGTTTTCACAAACAACATTTATCAAGCCCAAGATGTAATTAGTTCTGTGCAAAAATGAGCAAACAATAAGATCAGAACTTGGGATCTTAATGAGTTCGGCATGATAACACAAAAGGGCAAAGATTTGAATGCTTTAATGTGTCACTTATTACCTAAGTTCTAGAATCTGGTAACTGCAAATGCATTACTATTGCTTTACCTCCCCCCACTTTCTCACATTCTGAAAATTATGAAACAGGATCAAGTGCCATAAAATCATTCTTGTCTATCATTCAGAGCTTAATTACTGATTTCTTTCAGTATAATATTCTTAAATCTCAACTTCCACATTAAAATTTTATGACACATCCCCACTATTTCCCAGCCCCCTTCATCCTCCTCCTCCTCCTCCTCCTCCTCCACCACCACCACCACCACCACCACCACCACCACCACCACCGAGCCGTGTCTAAACTGTATTGTTCCCTCTCCTCACCCAGATTTATTTCAGACTGCTATCCCTTGTCTCTTTTATGCTATTCGGCCTGTGAGCATCAGTACGTTGTGCATCACGTCCTTCATATACATGATCCAATCACATTAATCTGACCACGTGCCAAAAGCCTAAATAACCACCTTTTACAGCATGGACAACAGCAAGATTTGCAGGAAAAATGCCACAGAGGTTCTAGAAGGTACTGACAGGGATGTGGAGCCATGCCAACTCCAGTGCTGTGGCAAGCTGCATTAGTTTTCTTGGTTGAGGATCCATGGCGCCAACAGCCCAATTGAGATGGTCCCACAGATTCTTGATTGGGTGCAAATCCAGGGAGTTTGGTGGCCAGTGGAGTACAGTGAACTTAGCCTTGTGCTCTTCAAACCACACCCATCCACTGCAAGCTGTGTGACATGTTACATTGTCCGACCAGCAGATGTCACTGAGCTGAGAAAAAACGAACTGTATGTTGTGGTGGGCAAGGTCCCCCAGGATAGATGCGTACTGACAGATATGTACTTGTGTTGATCCATTGTGCCTCCCAGAATGACAAGGGAAAGTAACAGAAACATTCCCCAGACCATAACATTCCCTGCTCTGACTTGGACCCTTTGCTTTCAGGCATTTCACACACCAACAGTCGTCTGTCAGATGGAGCACAAAATTTGATTCCTCTGAAAAGGACACCTGTCACTTCTCAGAGGATACCCAGTTGTAGTTTTGGCATGCAAATTCCAGTCGTCACTGCCAATGATCGGCAGTTAGCGTGGCTGCATAAACCAGGCACTTGCTGCAGAGGCCCATCTGCAGCAACATTTGCTGAATGATTGTTGAGGAGACACACTTGGTAGACCCTCTTGCAAATCAACTCCCCCCATACACAACTACACAGCCATCATTCACCCCTGTCATCTATGGCCCGTGGTGCACCACAGTAACCGCGGCATCAATTTTGGATAGCACCATTTAGCCATGCACAGTATAGTTTAACCATGGTGACCTACAAACAGTTTACAAAATCAGTTGTTTCGGAAATGCTTCCATCCTTGGCCCAAAAGCCAATGATCACGGTCTTTTGGACATCAGATGAATCACTCCATCTCTGCATTACGACAACGACTGCACTGTTTTCCACATCCCCCCGGCACACTTTATATAACCTTCACTGCTAGTGCTGCCGCCTACTGTATAAAAGTGGTTATTGCACATTGACAATGAACATAGATAGTGGTCACATTAATGCAACTGGACCGTGTATGTTGTTGTTGTTGTTGTTGTTGTTGTTGTTGTGGTCTTCAGCTCTGAGACTGGTTTGATGCAGCTCTCCATGCTACTCTATCCTGTGCAAGCCTCTTCATCTCCCAGTACCTACTGCAACCTACATCCTTCTGAATCTGCTTAGTGTATTCATCTCTTGGTCTCCCTCTACGATTTTTACCCTCCACGCTGCCCTCCAATACTAAATTGGTGATCCCTTGATGCCTCAGAACATGTCCTACCAACTGATCCCTTCTTCTGGTCAAGTTGTGCCACAAACTTCTCTTCTACCCAATCCTATTCAATACTTCCTCATTAGTTATGTGGTCTACCTATCTAATCTTCAGCATTCTTCTGTAGCACCACATTTCGAAAGCTTCTATTCTCTTCTTGTCCAAACTATTTATCGTCCATGTTTCACTTCCATACATGGCTACACTCCATACAAATACTTTCAGAAATGACTTCCTGATACTTAAATCTATACTCAATGTTAACAAATTTCTCTTCTTCAGAAACGCTTTCCTTGCCATTGCCAGTCTACATTTTATATCCTCTCTACTTCGACCATCATCAGTTATTATGCTCCCCAAATAGCAAAACTCCTTTACTACTTTAAGTGTCTCATTTCCTAATCTAATTCCCTCAGCATCACCCCGACTTAATTCGACTACATTCCATTATCCTCGGCCAGAATTTTCCTTCACACACGAAGCAAAAAGTGACTAGTGGAAATGTTGATTTTTGTGAAAAATAGCTGTGTGATATCTTATTCCACATAATAATTTCATAATTTATATGACACTTTGTTACAGTGAGCTGTCCAGTGCTTAAAGTTCTTTTAACAGGGCAACACAGTTTATGTCAGAAGGTCCATTTTAGGTTCACAGTACATTTCTGTTCTATTTGAATTAATTATGAGTGTAAGAATAAGGAAATAGATAATATACATATACACTAACATCAATCATCATCTTAACAACTGGAACTGTCCTCTGAATTTGATTGAAAATTTAAAAAATTAAAATGCTCACAATTTAGCATAATGACTTATGAATAACCATACTGGCAGGTCCACTGAATAATTATATCATATCACAAGCCCAATCACATTATATTTCTGTTAATAAATACAACTGGACAAGTTCTTTGCACATTCACCCCATCTTACTGTAGACTATAATGAAACAGCTTTTATATTACTATGGGGAACCTAATGGATATGTGACAGATATAGATCCACTAAACTGGAAAAACATCTAGAAATATACCAGTATTACATAAAGCTATATCACATTTCATCAGCCAACAACCTGAGTCAGACGAGGTGCTTCACTACTTACGTTGACCTTTATCTGTTATATATGTGGATTAGGTTCCTTGTATTGACATAAAATCTGTTTCACTATACGTTACAAGAAGATGGCACAAATGTGCCAAAACCAGTTTAGGCATGTGTGTTAATGGAATGTGGTGGGTCTGAAACTGTGCCATGATAATTATTCACAATAAATATTAGTGTAATACATGTAATGTAGCACATACCTGACTACACGTAGGTGTTTGAGAAATAAATTGACTAGATAGATCCCTACGTGGACCAGAGTGTATTTTTGCCAGCTCCTGAAATAAATGCAGGTTTGTTTCAGAAATTTTGGACAATACTCATTGATGTCTATAAGCAAATGAATTTTTCCTTTACTTTCAGAACTGTAACAAAATTTGTGTCTAAGTAATCTTCAAACTGTGACAAATACTTATTCAGGAATGAAATGTATAAAGAAACAGGGAATTCTTTTTAAATACTTTAAAAACAAATTTGGTAGAATAAAAACAATGGTAGGAGTAAAGGTAACAATTCACCAAATAGAGCATTTGGACACGTGCACAATGAGTACCATGTCATAATAACACTGACTGGTGAGTGTACAGTGTTCAAAGATTTGGATGTCAGTATTTTCGTGCAACATCATGCCTCCCCAAACTGTAACACCAAGACCACCAAAACAATCATGTTCGACAATGCTGGATGTACCCTCATATGGCGAGAGGTAGGAACATGTAATACACACAACAACATTGTCGAACACGATCATTTTGGTGGTCCAAATGTTGCAGTGGGGGGAGGCCTAATGTGCATCTTTGAATACATTTTTGTGTGCGTCTTCTCATAGGTGCATTTGGTCCTGACTTCATTTTTATGGATGACAATGCGCGACTGCATCAAACTGCACAGATCGAGCATCTCTTGGAACTAAAGGATATTTGGTGAATGGGCTGGTCTGCTCATTGCAACCCAATTTAAATCCTATGGAGCACATGTAGGATGCACTGAGGAGATGTATTGCAGCATGTCCACAAGTACCAACAGCCATACAGCAACAGTCAATCGCACTGGTGGAGGAATGAAATGTGCTACCACAAGAACTTCTCACCACACTTGTAGTCAGCATGGGAGCACACTGCAGAGCATACACTGCCATCCATGGTGACCACACACCCTATTAAGAAACATATAATGTTGACTATAATGCCAAGGAGACCATAATGAATTGTGGTGACTTCAGTTTAACTATTGTCTTTGAATAGAAGCATCTTTTCTGTTCACGTCATTGAATATTTCTTTCTGTTACCTTCTGTACAATACTGATAGAAGTTCTGTGTATTTATGACTCAGTTTCATTGAGTTGTGTTACTTGGCAGTGACATGTCAGGTGAAACTTATTTTCATTATCAAGTTTTGCACCTTAGTATACTTCAACTCAATTTAAATTACAAAATTATTCACATTCCAAGGGTCAGAATTTTGCATGACTATATCTAAAGGAAATCTTTCTAAAACATAGTTATGAGAACTTGTAAGAAACAAAGCTAGAATTGTCAGTTTCAGCAATCTGATCACTTACAGTCAACTAACAGCTAATTTTAGAGAATATGGCTACTTCAATACTTTGTCTAATGATTTATTAATCAATTACCTGCACGATCCTTGTAATAATTTTACTTTGTGAACAATAACTATTTTTATACATTTTAATGTACCTGTTGTAAATCATGGAGGTCAATTGCTGCAGGTCGTGGACGATGATGTCGTATGAGTTCTTCACGAGTAACAGTCTGGCTAGGTGACATTACTCCACTACTGTTTGTGCCACTACTGTCTACATGTACTGCTGTAGGTACCTAAATATTAAAGTTTAATTCAGTAACTGTAAGTGTATAAGGTTACATAGATAATGAGGATTACAGCAAGTATATTATGCAGGGAAGAAAAAGTTCTAAAACATGCAATGTAAGTGATGTTTTCCACCTTGTGTTTTCTGAACAAATGATCCAGACAAAAAAACATGGTAACATCAAGCACAAACATAAAAGGCATACGGAATTAAGATGGCTGGAGGTGAAAGGTGGTGGCAGCACGAGAGGGTAAGATGAGAATGGGGGGGGGCTAAGATTTAAGAAATGAGGAAATGGCAGAGGGAGAGAGTGAGGGAAGAGGATTTCCATAAGGCACGGTAAGAGCTGGTGTAGAGGATCAACAGAGGAGGTCTGAGTGATTGTGTTAAGAAGGGGGTCCCACGAGAGCGGTTGGGGGTTAAACGAATAGGGGCTTAAGGGATAAGACAGTTAAAGGAGTCAGGAGGGGTGAAGATATAAGAGGGGAATCTGAGATGGGAGGGGGGGGCAGAGGGGGGGAAGGAGGGTCACAGGGGTTAATGGGGTAGTGGTGAGGGGTGGGGGAGGGGGAGGAAAAAGTAGTTGGAAGGGTGGGCAGTGAACTGACATAAATTGAAGATGGAAGAGAGGAGGGAGGGCGCAGGATGGAGAATAAATTTTAGTAGTTTCCCTTAAGCAAGATATGAAAAAGGGCATAAGCACTCTGGATATAACAATAATCATTGTTATATGAGGAAAAATATGACTTTTGAACTATATCCTTACATGTGCCCCATATGAAGTTGTCGCTTCAGTGTGCAACACTGACAATGGATGTAATACAGCTGGTTGTTCTTGTTCACTTGCAGGAAGACTAACATCACTTGAGGCGACGCCTCGTGCTTGAGAAGCTGCTCCAGTAGTGAACCCAATTTGAGGAGAAAGTGGACCCTGTGCAGAAATGTGAGCTATGTACAAAAATTCTATTCTTTCACTAAACATGCATGCAAGCGCGCGCACACACAAACACACACACACACACACACACACACACACACACACACACACACCATGCTCATTATGCACTGCTATTTCAGTATTTTCTATAGCTAGTAGCAGAAATCGAGACGCACAGGGCCTGAAAATGCTACGTAATATAAGAGAAAACGACATAAATAATAATTAACCATACATGAAATTAGGTATGTGTAGAAACAACACATTATACTTCCACAACCATGCCAACCTCCTGCAGGGTGCCAGAGCAAACTAACAGATAAGCAAGGTCACAACATAAGAAAAGAACATTCTATGTTAGTACATTCACAGGAAAATTAGATGATAAAAGGTGGAAGGAAACATACAATTACAACCCCCCTAAAAGACCACACTCAAGCACACAAAACAACAGCACATAGCTCTATAGTAATTCAAGATTGATTACAAAATATGTGCTGCATGTGGAACTATTCTGACTGACTACATTCTGACACGAAATATATTATTTCCTGAAAATCATGAACTTTGGAAGCAATGTTTTTACATATTACCTTCATGCAAAACTGTAGTGTGTGCATCTGATCACATGATAATACTGAATCAGAGCTAATATATTCCTAGTGACTAAACATTATTGGATGGAGACACTCCAGTTGCACAATGCCGTCATCAGAAATAGTAACAATTTATGATAAATATGGCAAGCTGTAACACTAATAACTAACTATGCAGGCTGTTACAAACTATTACAGGCTATTTATTGCTGTTGAAACCAGTATCCTGTGAAGCCTCCAAGAGATACAAGAAGATTGTACGAGTTTCTGGACCACACACTCTTAAGATGCACAGAACAAAAGTCAATATTAACCCAAAAAGAAACAAACTCATCACACAGTAAGTCAAAAATACAGTTATGAGAAATTATACCCAATTAAGAAACAAGATCAGCATCTACGAAAGTAAAGGTTATTCAGGTGTAAATGAAAGGAGCAATAAATTAACAATTCAAACAGCAAAATATGTTTGAGACACAAAGAAAGCACAAAAAAAGAAAATGTCAAAAGGAATGAGGCAGCTATTAAAAAGAAAGTGAACATTCCTTGCAAACAGCCCCAGGAACATGATATAACAATCTGAATTTTACATAACTATTTGGAAATGCATTTGAGGGGTTGCAACGAAACAGAATCCAAATTTGGTAAGAGAAACAATCATGAAGAATAAAGTATGACAAAAACAAAGCAACAACATACTGTGTGGAGACAATACTTCATAGTTCTATGGCAGATGTCACCGTTGCTACCCCAACAGAGAGAAGATAGAACAGGCATTCCAAAATGTCTTTAAATGTCCATACAGTTCAAAAGAATAAGTAAAAAAGTAATTAATAATAAAAATAATGACATTCTAGAAGTAATGTCGCATATGTGCATTATACTGTTCAAGTTAATGAAGAAAGGGAAGTAGCCACAATATGCTGTTTTAATATATATTTTTAAAGCCAAAGGGAAAATTATATAAAAGAAACTTGCAGAATTGTTTACAGTTCTTTTTCCTTCTTTTTTTGCAAAAAGTCAATTCAAGAAATATTACAGACTAATTGGCCCTTCTAGCTGTAACATACGAGATTTTTAGAGTATTACTAACTGCAATATATTTTAATAAGGAGAAGGAATAAGATAGCTTTAGAGATCAATGGTTTTCAAATCCTTAACAAAATTATAGACCTGATCTACGGAACAGACCAACGAGTAGGACTTACCACTTTTTGTCTAGGATTCCTATTTCTGAGAAAGCTCTTGATTCATTTTCAATATAATATGTACACACAGCCTTTGAGGGACAAGGTGTCAATTCTTCATACATCTGTATACCGAAGAATATATACACATCAATGCTGCTTCATTGGGATAGGGAGAAACGCAGGGTCAGGCAAGGAAATTTTTTATAACTAAAACTATTATCAGCAATGTTATAGGATACATGGCCTCAAACTGGGGAGAAGAGCAAGAAAGAATATTTCTTGTGGAACATATCTGAACCACCTCCATTTTGCTGATGACACTGTATTGTTTATCTCCAGTGCAGATAAACTTCAACTATTAATGGAACAAATTAATAGAGCAAGTTTGACATCAGAACTGAAAATGAATTATCCTGAGACTAGAATAATTTATAACCAATGTACTGGAAAGAAAACAGTAAATATCAACAATGAAGTCATAAAACAAGTTAATGGGTTCTTGTATTGGAGGTAATCACATGATCAACTAAGTGAGATTTTCAAAACTATGCTCTCTATATTACTTATAAGGAAAGCTTATAAATCCATGTGTGTTATTGGATTTGACTTGTGGCAGTGAGGCAGCCTTTAAATGCAAAAACCATTCAAAGCCTGAGGACGTTCAGTAAGCAATGTAGATGCATACTGGGAATTACCAGGGACAAAAAAAAAGAAACCACTATTTTGTGGTAAAATAACTCCTTTTTTGTTTACTGAAAAATTAAAAGTGTTACTGTCTTACTAACAAAGCAACGAACAGCTGGAAGATGCTAAACTTGTCCGATTGCTCCTCTGGAAAATCAGACTAGTAGTGTTTACAAAGCTTATACCCCCTTTTTTATATATATGTCTCTAACAAGTACCTATCTTCAGGCCTTCAGTCATACATTCTGAGTAGCCTGGAATGTACTACTTCTTTCTATGGAGTTTAAGCATTAATTAATACCACATTCACACAAAGGTAATCACACATAACCACAAACCAACAATAAAAGGAACTGTGATGTGAGAGACTAACTCAGAATATTTTCTTACTATATATCTTTACAGTGCTGACATCTTCACCATGGCATGAATGCCAAGACACAACACACTGATGCTAGCAGTTATAGGATAGGAGAAGTTCTAGTGCAAATCTAGAAAGTCACTCAAAGAGTGATTGCCTATATATCCAGGGAATTAAAAAAATCCAAGAAGAATTACTGTATGATAGAGGAAATGTGTCCTGCTGGGCAGTTAGTATGTTCCTAGCCTATTTGTATGGTAGAACATCTCTGTTGTGATTGACAATCATTTTTTAGCCTGTCTGAGAAGCTTGAAAGATCCATCAGGATGATTGGCAACATGGACACTGAAGCTTCAGAACCACACTGTCACAGAAGTATATGAAAATTGGCACAAATGTGAATGTTGATTGTCTTTTATGGAATAAATTGGAAGAGCATTATGGTGGTGACAATATATTACTCATCTCTGCACTAATAGAAATTTTAGCTGAAAAAAGACAACATCCAACATTATTGGAGATCATAGAGGCCTTAGAGAAGGAAGAAGGTTTAAAGAGAGAGAGAAAAAAAAGGGTCCAACCAACAACTCCAGCTTATTTATAGCCAACCATACTGATTTACATTAGTTCTTGATGATGACCTAAGTATCCGATTTCAGATTGTGTGTGACAAAATGAACATTGGGATCAGAAATAAAAGGATCCTGCAGATTAGCAGGGGTGTTTCTCAACCTGATAAAATGTACATTTTATAAAACAGCAGAATGTCATGTTGGTCACAAATCTTAAAGAACAAAATCAATATACAAGCAATAAATTAAACTGCATGAATAAAGTTAGTAGAAGAATGTAACACACACACCAGATGGCTAAATATCACGTTCTATGTCACTGACCTGTAGAGAAGCAATTTTGCACATGGTGCACATTTCTATTGTATACTGACACCTAGCGTAATATGTTGATCCTGCACCACTGTTATATAGGGGTAACCTGTCATAATATCATGGGTAGATTTAATAAATGTGCACATTAAGGAAATATAGTGGCACATAAAATGCTTCACTAAAAATGTATAATCAGATATATTAATTCTATGTATTACTAATAACACAAACAAATTATTAAATTCACAAACCAAACTTCCCACATGAGCAAAATCAGTTTTTTGTGCAATTAGAAGCATGCTGCAATTAAAATGTCTATATATTTAATAAAATACCATACTGGAATACCAGCTGAGTAACAGTGTTGTCTTGAAGTAATGTTTTGCCAAGTTTCGTACTTCTTACATTCCAGGAAATTCTGAAGATGAGCTCATTTGAAGATTCCAAGTAGAAAACAAGTGAAACAGTTCCATGATTACACCATTACTTAGCTTATAAACCTGAGAATACATAAGTGAAATTCACTGAGAAATACTGCATTCAGATATGCTAATATACTTGTTATCAAACCAAAGAGGCACTGCATTTATCCTACAACACTATATAACTGATCATATATAGTTCATGGGCACTGGCACTTTGAGGACACTGAATACTCAATTGCCATGTCAGCACGTATGGGCCATGTTCTGATGAACGTATATTTTATCATTTGTGACAAAACACTGAATATGCATTTTACGAGTTCTGAGGTACTGGTAACTTAATATTCTACAAAGCCTTAACTATCAACAATGGGATTTTAAGGAACCGTTTGGCACGCCATTAGTTGTCATCATACTTCCCTCCCATTTTGAGGTACTGTACATTGTTTATATTGGTACTAGAAATACTGGATTTTCACAAACATACAGGTAAACCAGACATACTGAATGCAAAGTCAAATTCCAATTTTTATTGCTTCAAAAACACCTTTTGCAGAGTTAAAAACCAAGAGGGGGATGCAAACCAATGATAATAATTGTGGGATTCTCCTGACCTCACCTGCTTCTCACATGTGAGTAGCCTTTTGAACATACCTCAAAGACCATCCCCTTCTTTTGGAGGCTACTTTGGTAAAGATCCCATCAAATTCTATCCTGTAAAGCAATGAAAGGGGTTTGTATCCTTCATAGTTCAGTACACAATAATGACGCGTTGGAATTTTGTGCATGTAGTCCAGTCAATACAGGAAAATTAGGGGAAAAAATTATACAACCACAAATTTTTGTACAGCAGTACGGGAGGTGTAATAACTGACATAGTAAAAACCCTTACCAGTGGAGTGCTAGTGCACAGTGGAGTGCTAGTGCAGGGGTGAAGGGGCTTTTAGAGGTCACTTTTTTATGGTTTTCTTGAATATCTTTACTACACTTCCAACAGACATAGGGAAGAAATGCCAATGTGCCCTCCCTGCAGCAGTCCCCATGTTGCTAACTGGCAAGACTGCCCAGTTTTCTCAAGCTGTAGCCTGACCAACGGCAGGATGGTGGCCCCTGCAGCAAAGACGCAACAGTGAACAAGGTGACGCTGACTGGCAAATCTGAAGCCAGGGTAGCAGAATGAGGAAATGATAGCAGCCCCACAGCATGTGAATGGATGGAATGTCCCACCAATTGTGGCGCTGACCGGCTGTAGGCGAGAAATGCTGGCTAAACCTAAGACGACCGAGGACTTGCACACCACATTGCAACAAGTATTTGAAGAGAGAAATGCGGCCTTCAAGGCCGTTGTAGTGGCAGAAAGGGCTGTCCTCAAGGATGCCGTAGCTGCAGAGATGGAGAAGACATGTCGCCAGGTCCAGAAACTGCTTGTGGCACTTGCGCGTGACCTCTATGCTGCAACAGAAGATCAGCCTGCCCTCACCACTGCCCCACCCTCAGAGTGGAAGGTGGGAAGAGGTCCCACTGAGTGGCCGACCGCAGCACTGGGAACCCCCAGAGATGTGAGAATCCACTGGGATGGTCACAGAGAAGAAGACACCTGTTACTGCTGCTACTCCAACAGAGAAGACAGTAACACTGCCGACCATAAACACTGATACATGCGTGGGCAGTGGCCTGCACCAGACCCCTACCCTGCAACTAACGGTGCATGGCACTGTTATATCTATTTGGGCTGACCTCTTTACAACAAACAGATGGCTACGACACTGATATCGAACTTGCACGCTCTGTCGCAGACAGCAGGCAAGACTGCTACTGCCCTTACTTCCTGATGAGACTGTCGTGGAGACTTTTTTTTCCAATGGCACTTACAATGGCAATTTTTTCCCTCGTCCCTTAACTCACTAGTTCTTCGTGTAATTCTGTCCACCACTAACTCCCGAAGGGCCATATTAGTGGTTAATCAACCCAGACATACAAACATCATCGCTGTCCTACATACTACGATCTCCTCAATTTGGATAACTAACCCTTGGAGAGTTGACAGAAGAACTTTTTGTGATGATTACCATGCTAGTGTGGGCACAGTAGGGTTCCACTCTTTAAAAGAGTGAGCAGGTTATTTCCCGTTCTCTCTACCCCACTACATTGCAAAAAGCAACTAAATGGTATTCGACAAAGATATACCAAATCTTACGCAGCTTGCTTACGAATCATTGGCGATGCAATATACAGACATGGCAAGGTGACCTATTTTCCACAATATCTGCTAACACTATATACAATTCACACACATATTAATAATTATACTACACAAGAAACACATATGGACAGATTCTATGTAAATCTCTTCGGACTTTTCTACACTGCTGCAGAGGAAATTGTTCTTTAGTTATCCTGAAACACAGTTGTAGCATTCTTCTGGTAAAGCCAACTTCTCACATCACAAGGCCTGCTCACTTTTCAGTTTACATACGGACTGTATCTGCCCAGCATTTCCTGCCCATTTTTCTTACATGAGTAGGAAAAATAACTTCACTAACCTTGTGGTTATATAGTGGATTTATTTTCAGTTTTTTGAGTGAGTATTTATCTTCAGTCATTAAGTGAGCTATTATGTAAAAATAGCTTCACAGGTGGAGCTGCCAACTGACTTCCACAGTGAAGAACCTGTTCCAAGTCTAGCATGCTGGTAAAATGTATTCACATTTGGTGATTTAATTGACTCCGCTATCAATAGTTTGAATAATTTTCGGAGCACGAGCAATATGCTGTCAACAACAGATGGGAGCAAGAGGCCACATTTCCCAACCCAATCCCTTTCCCTCCAATGCTACATACATCACTTATAACAACATGCTTACAAATTAAGCACTCCTCAGTCTCAGTTTATAAGAATATATTTTACATAAAAGTGCACTTAACCACTGGAAGTAAGTACTCATTTCATACACTGCAAATAACTTCACTATACGAACACGAGCTCAGCAAAGTTATTTTGTCTGCTCAAATAAAAGGCTGGACAGAAAATGCTGGGGAGGTATAGCTTGTCTGTAAACTGAAAAGTGAAGAGTTCTCATGGTGGGGAAGTTGCCTTTCCTGGAAGAACACCACAGCCACTGTACGGGATGACTAAGAATCAATTTCCCATTTAACAATGTAGAACAGTGTGCACAAATTTGCTCACAATCTGTCCATATCCTTTTCTTGCATTAGTATAACAACTCCATTTAGCAACTTGTATCTACACTTAATGCAGTGTCAATGCAGTTTGTGAAAAATGACAAACTCAAAAAGTTTTGTTGAATCAAATTAAACTTAGTTCAAAGAGTAGAAGATCTGGTATTCCCTGAATAAATCTTGAAAATCACTTTTCAAACCAGATGACTACGTTCGAGCTAAGGGCAGGTTATAAGTGTACATAACAGATATGTCGATAAACTAGCATAACGTCAACAGGGAATGATTTCAATGAACATTAATATAACAAATAAAATGATGTTTGACGCTGTTGATGACTGTGCGAACAAGATTCTTCAGAGGCAAACGCCATACATCTACAGTGCTTCTAAGAACTCGGCAATCATGAGCAACCCAATTATAGTTTTATTTACTGACAGTGGTTGTAAAACTAACACTTTCATTTCAATTATAAGTTTAGGCTGTTTATAGCAACTTCATTATATTCCACAATAGCAAATCAGAAGCTCACTGACTAGCCACCGCATGAAATGTGGAAGTTTTAATCATTGACTCCAAATAAAATTTTAATTATATGAATATCATTCTACTAGCAAAGCTGCTTTTAACTAGACGTGTGTTTGGAGGAGGACGAGTAATGTGAGCAGCAACATGCCTACAGAGGGCATTCCAAAGATGATATGTAGGATTCAAGTGAGCACCCACAAATTACTTCTTGCAATATATATCTGCAACTACATCTCTACTCCACAAATCACCTTAAGGTGTGTGGCAGAGGGTACTTTGTGTACCACTGTCACTTCCCCATTTCCTGTGCAAATCATGGATGGTCCACGCACAGGATGATTGTTGGTAGGGCTCCATATGGGGCTGAATATTTCTAATTTGTTGGATGAGTACTTCTGTGACAGTCCCACATTCACTACATGAACCTGTGATGAAATACACAGCTCTTCTTTAGATCTTCTCTATATCCTTTATCAATCCTATCTGGTACGGATCTTAGACTGATGAGCAATACTCAAGTGTTGGTGTAACGAGGGTTTTGTAAATCACCTCCTCCATGCGTGGACTACTACACTTCCTGAAGATTCTTTGACATTGTCAGTCTGATATTTGCCTCACCTGTGATTAGTTTTATGTGGTTACTTCACTTTATATTGCTTTGTATGCATACTCCAAGAAATATTGTGACAGTACAATCAGAAAAATTCATGTTTATACATGACTGTACTGGCTGTTGCTCTTCCCGCACACTGGAACAGGGCACGGGAGTACGATAATGTTGAACACACACAAATAATTTAGCTTGTGAAGAAGAAGTAGAAGAAGTAGAAGAAGAAGAAGAAAAAGAAGAAGAAGACAATAGCATATGCAGTGTTAGAAGGTCTACTAACCACTTAATTTGGTGAACTGTCTGCTATTCACAATATTAATTTGCAATGCAAATTCTGTGTAGCTGGTCTGTTTTGTTGAATGATGAAATCACTACATACTGCAATGGCGTATTGTCACTGATAAGTAGCAAGAGTTCTTTATCTGCAAACCTCCACGCTCACAGTTTTACATGGAATGAAATGGTGTGTTTGTGCATCCACATAAAGATACACCATGGCAGATACCAATTGCCCTGTAGAAAGGCATACCATAATTGGATATTTAATGGATAGCAAATTCTAGCTTCCTACCACATTAAAATATGTATCCTGCTACTTTACGAGCAACAAAAACTCATCCTTAGGGATAATGGCCTTCAACTATCTTTCAATCCAGTCACATTTACACATACTCACAACAGGCAATGTGTGACCAGCAACAAATATGGCTGCAGTAAGAGTAAACCATAGTCGAAACAAGCACAGATTTATTATTTTGGTAGAACATGGCAAATATCGGTCAGTAACACACTGGTAGGTCTTGGCTGAAACTAGTGGACACTGCACCTGTGACCAGAAATTGCTATATTCTTTGAACAGCAAAAGAATAAACAATTCATCACCTAGTCACCTCTGCCTGCCTTTGACCTGCCAATGACACTATCACAGAATGTTTGAAACATTGTACTTCAATGCTATTCAGGTAAGTTGACTAAGCTGTTTCCTCTTATTCTTATAGAAGCAACTGTCATTCTGTTTTATAAATATATATTTATTTGCTACATCCAAACCACATAATGGGATTGCAATGTTGATGGTTTGCATATGCTAATTTTATGCAGCCACACTGTGGTAACAATACAGTCATCTGTTGCGTCAATTGATTTAGGTCTCCAGTTATGGCTGCTTTTGTGATTTTTCTTGTTTTATGTAAACAAATGTAATAACCATTCAACTTGCACTGTGCTGTCAAACATGTTCCAGAAGACCATTCCCATGATTCATGTTAGATATGACCATGGCAATCTTAAATATGGAAGTTCACATTATTGAGCAACACAGCAAAGATTTTTGATATCATTTCACACATAGGGCATACTACCTAAACTTTTTTACACACAGGTGACAATCTGAATAGTAACCATTTTGTCAGGACTGTTTTAGAGCCCACAATACTGTTCATTCTTCAGGGAACTCTTTAGGCTTTATTTCAGCGTGGTAAGAAACATAATTGGAATCACTGCTATGCTGACCTGCGCTCTCATATGACATGTTTACCCCACACATCTTAGGCATGGTTTGTGGGCAATTTTCTTATCGAGAACCACCAGCAACTACTTTTATTGCTAGTTAAATGTAATCATTATATCTGATATACGTCTGTTTCAATTTCACGTTCATTATCAAGCATTTGCATGTAAATGGCTGCAAATCTAATGCTTGCAGACCACACGTAACATAAAAACAAATTATTAAAAAGAATCAGGAAGCATTCTCCAGCCAGCTTTGTCGAACCATGGCATACTGACAGCTATTCTTGATTACTCACTCATCTTATTGTCAATCGCCTAATAATGGCATGCTGGTGAAACTGACAGTAACATGCTGTTATCAGCCCACTAGATGCGAAAATGTTCAAAAATAGTTGTCAAATGCCACGGTTTGACAAAACTAGCTGAAACATGCCTCAGCATTCTTTCAAATATTTTTTTTCCTCTGACTTCAACTGAGGTCTGCACTTACATGCCAATGCTTGATAATGACTATGAGATTGAAATTGCCAATAGCAAATAAATGTATTACATAAAGTTACAGCTTCAGTGGAAACATGTCTTCATTTAACCAGTATCTGATGGCTGTGGAACCAGTTTGGAAGAAAACTGGTTGTTACTATTGTTGCCTTATGGGTTTTCACGTAGTTGAAGTAGGAAGGTGCTCCAGGAAAATTCAGAGGCCTTCTTTGATTCCATGGTACAAAATTTGAAAGTTCTGATAGCAGTACACTGGGACTGAAACCATAAAGCAAGAATCATTCTACTTCTGCCATCAGATTCTTTTGTCATTTACCTAATGTGAGCTGTAAAGTTTATAACAGTCAAATCCGTTCTTATTGGTTTTGTATCTTTCACAAATGATAGTGCATTTTCTATGTTTAAGTAGTGACTGGGCAGTTCTTCAGAAAATTAATGTATTGTTCAGATTGACATGTGCTAGGTTTCTAAATTTCAGAATTATCCTCCTCCTCGCCATTGTCATAATCCATCATCATAATTACCACAATACTTGTAGCATAACAATTTAGCAAAAACTGGGAACAGTCATACCTAACTAGCAACAACATGCCCACGATAACAGATCTCAAAAGCATTTACCTACCATAAATACAGTAAAACTCCTTCTTACACTTTTCAGCAGACTGACTCAAAAAAATGCAAGGAAGTGTAAAATGCAGGAAAGCAAAGGAAACACAAGTCAGAATGAATAACTTACTCTTACTGTAATTCCCTTTATATTGTTCAAAATATGAAATTAAAAGAATTAAAATTTTGCCTCTTTAAACATCCAAAATACTTATTCAGTCTTGTTTCCTTCTAACAGCAATTACAAACCACATTAAGAAGATATTCATATTCTGATGTGAGAAATATTTTTGATAATCAGTATAAAATTATGGTAAATAAAACTTTTAAACACAATATTGGTTAAAACACTAAATTTGGTAGTCTTCATGAACACAGAACAGTAAGTACGAAATCTACAGTTTGGCTGCCAATAAGACAGTCACTCAGTTCGGGGACGTGCTTGGTGAGAAAGAGGGTGGAAATTGTCCACGGAGCACCTTGCGGCACAATGTTTATGTCTAACATCAGATTGTACCAACCCAAAACAAGGCGCATAGTACGGATTAGCGTATTTCTTGCACAAGTAACAATAATTCATGAAAGCCCATTATAGAGACTGACTTCTTCAAAAGCAGTGTATAAATGACTGTGAAATTAAATCTAAGTAGTTGTGATACAACACAATGAGCAGAGCGAAGGATGCCATTAGAGTCACTATCGTCAGATTGTGATTATCACTAAGGCAGTGACTCAGTATACTTTCCCACCCTTCTAAACACTGCAGACCTATAACACAGGAGGCCATGACCCAACACACCGACAAAGAAAATCTTACTTGCCACGATAACAATGTGTTACATGATCAATAACTTTCCCTGTAGTCTGCATTTTCTGCTTTGTTTCAAGGCTGACTTTGAGCAGGAATAGCACTTTTTGGAGAAATCTGTATGAAAATCAATGGTTATGACGATGTCAAAGAAAACTTAAAATGTGGGAAATGTAACATGGAATCAGTAGTGATGGGAAAGCATTGCATTGAGTAATATGACTTCTGATTTATACAATTAGGATGAACTATGTATGAAGCCCAGTCTGCTACACTTTTTTAAGAATCGGTTCAACTTACTGAGGAGGATTCACCTTGTGTCTGGTAATATAAAACCATGTAAATAGACTGGGATTAACAAGAACTACATACACACTCTGCAGCTCATGATATGGTGCACAGCAGAGGTCACCTTGCACTATTTCTTCTCATTTTCTTCCCTGTTACACAAACTAATAGATAGATAGATAGAGAGAGAGAGAGAGAGAGAGAGAGAGAGAGAGAGAAACAACAGTCTATATGGATCGATGTGAGCTCTGGTTTTTATTATCTAGTCTAGTCTTTGCATTCCTTATGTGAGATGTATGTTGGTGGCACTAGACTGGTTCTGCAGTCAGTCACCAGTGCTAGTGCTGCAAACAGTGTTTCACAGAAACCTCATCTTCCATCCAGGAATACCAATTTCCGTTCATACAGAATTTCTGTAATACTTGAGTATTGATCGAACCTATGGGGAAACAAATCTAGCAGCAAGCATATGAATTTCTTCTATATCTACCTAGAACCCAATCTGGTGGGGATCACACACACACTCCAGCAGTACTAAAAAACAGGTCACATAAATGTTATGTATATTGGCTCCTTTATGGATGAGCTACATTTTCCAACAATTCTCACAATAAACCGAAGTCAACCATTTGCCTTCCCTACAACAGACCTTATGTGCTCATTCCATTTCACAATGCTTTGCAACATTACATCAGCTGTGTAAAGCAGCACTCCAATAATATGATATTTGAATGTACATACAGAACAAGAGTAGTCCAGTCCTATCACACTTCCTTGGGGGAACCCTTGACAATACCTTTGTCTCCAATGAATGTTGCAGAGTAAGTGGCAAAGTACTCGGTTCCATTACTTAAAAAGTCTTCAAGCCATTCACATATCTGAGAACTACTGTATGCTCAGACCTTTGTTAACAGTCTGCAGTGGGGCACTGTGTGAAACAATTCCAAGAAATCTACAAATATTGAATCTGCCTGTGGCACTACATCCATGGTTAGCAGCATATAGTACAAGAATAGGGCAAGGTGAATTCTGCACAAGCAATGCTTTCTAAATATACATGGACTTGTTGATAGAATCTCTCTCTCTCTCAAGGAAATTTATTATATTTGAACTTAAGAATATGCTCATGAATTTTGCACGACAGACAGACATTAAGGATACTGGTCAATGTCGAAGAGTACACACTGTAAAACCGAACTGGGATTTCATCTGGACCCAACAATTTGAAATCTGTGTGATGGTTGAATAATTATATGTCCATACAATCCTAATGTGTGAATGATATTTTGAACGGAAATGTAAAACTTCAACTTTCCTATTTCTGTCTTCTATGACACACCTGGATGGTTTATGTGTGACTGAACAGAAGCCATAGACCTGCTTAGTGATTTTATGTAGGACCAGAATTTTGTAGAATTCTTGGCATGATCTTTCACTAACATATGACAACGAAAGTAGACATATGCTTTGCAAACTGATCTTTTACAGATGCATGAATTTCTACTAACTTTTGCCAGCTGACATTCTATGTTCTTATTCAAATTAAATATTTGGAGTAAAAAAGGAGCAAGATTAATTTCACAATATGTAAAACAGCAGTCATCAAAAAGATTCTAAATTTACATCTGTTAGAAATGTTTTAACACTACTATGGAAAACAATGCTTGTCAATTACAGACATGTCAGACCTACACCTGCCAACTTCAAATATGGCCCAATTTTAGTTCAATATGGTTTAATAGTCATTGGGGTGGGGTAATGATTTCCACAAAAGACTCTCTTCCAGAAAATTATGGCACAGAACCAGAAGGTCTCAAGAGAGGATTGCAAGGTAATAAACTGAAAGGTTGCACCAAATGGCCAACCCCCAGTATGCGAAAAATTCCTGATGGCAGTGTGAGAACAGGACCTGAAATTGTACTTGGGTTTCTTGCAGGTTGCCATCAGGACAGTATGCGAAAAATTCCTGATGGCAGTGTGAGAACAGGACCTGAAATTGTACTTGGGTTTCTTGCAGGTTGCCATCAGGATAATCGAAGACATCGGAAGACACCATAGTCGCAAGTTGGATGCTGCAAGTGTTGCAAATAAACCTGCAAGAAGGTAAAGGAGCAACTGCTCTCAGTCGTGTACTGGGAAGACAGGAGGTGGACATGGCCCTGATCCAGACACCCTATCTACATAACGGGGGCATTTCAGACCTCGGAGGAATGGAGGTAAGCTGATTTATGCTAGAAATCTAAATAACTCCCGAACATGCATTTATCTTAAGAATGGAATTTCATTCATGTCGATCACAGACTTATGTTCCAGGGACTTAGTGGCCATCAGGATGAAACAACGTGAGGCAGGAAGCATGAGGGAAATTGTATTGGCCTCAGCTCACCTTGCTAATGAGGTCAATACTGCACTCTCAAGTTCCTCATTGATGAAACTCTACCAGGGTTACGAAGTATATAAGGGTAACCTCGGTTGCGAATCTATCATGGACCTATCATATAAAGGATATACATTGCCGGAAAAAAAATTAGTAAACCTTTTTAGAGGTTTCCAATCCATTCAAGATTTATTGTTTCAGCAATGTATATGGAACACATGAAATGATTACATTTACAGATAAATAGCCCACACAGTTCTGAGACACCAGGTGTTGACTCATGCTGAAACTCCCATATTAGCATGTGGTGTAGCCTCCACGGGTGGCAAAACAGGTGCTGACTCCGGCAAACAGTCGACTGAACATATGGCAAATACTGTCCTGGAATGTTATGCCATGCCTGCTTGAACTGTTCACATACACTATGTGATCAAAAGTATATGGACACCTGGCTGAAAATGACTTACAAGTTCTTGGCGACCTCCATCAGTAACGCTGGAATTCAATATGGTGTTGGCCCACCCTTAGCCTTGATGGCAGCTTCCACTCTTGCAGGCATATGTTCAATCAGGTGCTGGAATATTTCTTGGGGAATGGCAGCCCATTCTTCCCGGAGTGCTGCACTAAGGACAGGTATCGATGTCCGTCGGTGAGGCCTGGCACAAAATCGGCATTCCAAAGGTGTTCTATAGGACTCAGGTCAGGACTCTGTGCAGGCCAGTTCATTACAGGGATGTTGTTGTTGTGTAACCACTCCCCCACAGGCCGTGCACTATGAACAGCTATCGACCGTGTTGAAAGATGCAATCGCCATCCCCGAATTGCTCTTCAACAGCGGGAAGCAAGTAGGTGCTTAAAACATCAATGTAGGCCTGTGCTGTGATAGTGCCATGCAAAACAACAAGGGGTGCAAGCCCCCTCCATGAAAAACATGAGCACACCATAACACCACCGCCTCCCAATTTTACTGTTGGCACTACACATGCTGGCAGAAGACACTCACTGGGCATTTGCCACACCCACACCCTGCCACCCGATCGTCACATTGTGTACTGTGATTTGTAACGCCACACAACATCTTTCCAATGTTCAATCGTCCAATGTTTACACTCCTTACACCAAGCGAGACATCTTTTGGCATTTACTGGTGTGATGTGTGGCTTATAAGCAGCCGTTCGACCATGAAATCCAAGTTTTCTCACCTCCCGCCTAACTGTCACAGTACTTGCAGTGGATCCTAACATAGTTTGGAATTCCTGTGTGATGGTCTGGATAGATGTCTGCCTATTACACATTACGACTCTCTTCAACTGTCAGCGGTCTCTGCCAGTCAAGAGACGATGTTTGGTCTGTATGTTTTTGTGCTGTACGTGTCCCTTCACGTTTCCACTTTGCTATCACTTTGGAAACAGTGGACCTAACGATGTTTAGGAGTGTGGAAATCTGGCTGTGAGCATTCCCTATTAAAGGGTAGACACAGAGGGCACTATGGTAGCTATGACACTATGATATCTGTTGGCGGACAATGTTAAAACCATTATCAGTACATCTACTATCTTCGAAGTGGCATATGCCGCCGAAATCAATGTCATCTTTCCAGGTGTGCTATTTTTTTTTCCAGCAGTGTATGTCCCAAGGCAAAAAGTGATCTCATGATCACTAGGAAATCATGTAGCAAAAATTGGGGTTGAAACCATACAATTATGTGCTGGATATATACACTACTGTAATAAGACCTACGATAATTTATGAGCCTACAGTATGGTGGAATAAAGTAGGGATTAGTGACTACAAGGTCAGTGTAGTGAGACTGAATACCAGAATACTTCAACCCTAAAAAACTATATGCAAAATATATTTATTTAAAAAGTAGATAATAAATTGCTAGACACCCTCCTAAGAGACAGCCTCCATTCCTTCCCAACTAACTATAAAAGTTTAGACCAAAAGGGGCTTTGATTCGAAGAATGGTATCGAAAGCAGTGGAGGCATTTATTTCAAATAAATTAATAACAGATGGAACTGGCTCCCCATGGTGCACTAAGCAGGTCACGATACTGTTGCAGAAGTAACGAAACAAGCACGTCAAATTTAAAAGGGTGCAAAATCCCCAAGGTGAAGTTTTACAGAGGCTCAAAATTTAGCACAAACTTCAATGTTAGATTCTTTTAATAGTTCCTCCACTGAAACTCTGCCTCAAAATATGGCAAATGTTCCAAAGAGATTATGGGCAAATGTGAAGTATACCAGAGGCAAGAGATAATCAATACCTTCACTGTGTGATACCATAGGTAATTTTATCAATGACAGTCCCACTAAAGTGGAGTTACTTTACACAATTTTCTGAAATTCCCTCGCTAAAGAAGATGAAGTAAGTATTCCAGAATTTAGACCAATAACTGCTGTGGACATGAGTAATGTAGAAATAGTTACCCTCGTTGTACCAAAGCAGCTTAAATCACTTAATAAAGGCAAGCCTCCAGTCCAGATTGCATACGAATTAGATTCCATTCAGAGCATGCTAATATAATAGCTACGTGCTTAACAATAATATACAACCACTCATTTGACGAAAGATCCATACTAAAAGACTGCAAAGTTGCATAGGTCACACCAGTGGTCAAGAAAGGAAATTGGAATAATGCTGAATTACTGAGCCATATCACTAATGTTGATTTGAAGAAGGAAAAATCTGGACATTATGCATTACCCTGCAGGAAATGATTTATTCACAAATAACCAAAACAGATTCAGAAAATATCATTCTTTTGAAACAAAACTAGCTCTTTATTCGCACGAAGTAATGCATGCTAACAACAGGTACCTCAAACTGATTCCACCTTTTTTTCATTTTCAGAAGGCTTTTGACACCAGTCCTGCTAACAAACTACTACTTATCAAATTGCATGCGTATGGAGTGTTGTCTCAGTTTTGTGACTGGATTTGTGATATTCTGTCAGAAAGGTCACATTTCATAGTAATTGATGATGCATAAACGATTTAGGAGATAGTTTGAGCAGCACTCCTACACAGTTTGCAGATGATGCTGTTATTTAGCATCTTGCAAAGTCATTGCAAGATCAAAACCAAACACAAAATGATTTAGACAAGATGTGTGTATGGTGCGAAAAGTGGCAATTAATCCTAAATAATGAAAAGTGTGAAGTCTTCCACATGAGTACTAAAAAATGTGTGTATGGTGCGAAAAGTGGCAATTAATCCTAAATAATGAAAAGTGTGAAGTCATCCACATGAGTACTAAAAATAATCTGTTAAATTTTGGTTACATGACAAATCACACACATCTAATGGCTGTCAATTTTAACTAAGGATCAAGGAATTGCAATTACAAACAACCATAACTGTAACCACCACATAAATAATGTGGGGAAGGTAAACCAAACATTGCATTTTATTGGTGCAATAGTTAGAAGATGCAACAGGTTTACTAAACAAACTGCCTACCCTACGCCTGTCCATCCCCTGATAAGAGTACTGCTGTGCAGTATGGGATCCTTACCAGATTGGACTGACAGAGGACAAAAAAAAAGGTATCTTGGTCATGTGCTAGTCATGGTGGCAATCATTAAAACGAAGAATTTTTCAGTGTGGCAAGATCTTTTCATGAAATTTCAATCTCCAATGTTGCCCTATGTGAAAATATTTTGTGACACCCACTTACATAGGGAGAAATGACCATAACATTATAATAAGATAAATGAGAGTTCACACGCAAAGAGTTAAGAGTTCGTTATTCCTATGTGTGGTGAATATACGAACGGTCAGGGAAATGACAGCTGACCATACAATAACTTGCAGCTACTTTAGCAAACCTTTCTGTGTAACAATTGAAAGAAGGGAACAGCGGAAGAGAGAACCATGACACTGTTCAGGAGACACAGTCTGTTTTACTGGTGGGTTGAATACAGATGAAGGCACTAGGTTCAGAGGATACAGGATACAGTGTACACTACAGAGTGTTTGTGGAGAAGAATTCAAGTACGTGCTACAAGGATGGTAGCATCTAATTTATTCAGACAGCCAAGCACCTATTAAATCTCAATCAGTTCCTGCAACCAGATCAAAGATAGTCACAGAATGCCCTGAAGCCCATGGGAGACTAGGGGAAAGCAACAGGGTAAATGTGCTGAGGATTCCTGATCACTCAGGAATTAGTAGCAATGAACAAGATGATAAAATTGCCCAGGACAGGCACGACGACTCCATTTATCGCACCGGAACCTGTCCTAACAATAACTAAGGCAATAGTAAAATCAGAACTAAATAGCTGGATCAGGAGGCAGCAAACGAAATATTGAACTATCATATGAACATAAAAATATGGCAAGCTAAGTATGCCAAAGCCACATTTCAAGAGAAGGTCTGTAACCCTGAACTTAAACAGGAAACAGATTAAACTCATGGTAAGGCTTAAGACTGGCCATGGGAACTTTAAGAAACACATACACACAATTGGTATACAGGAAGAAGCTGCAAAGTGTAGACTGTGATGATATGGACGAAACCGCACCACATCTCATCTTCCAATGCAAAGCTCTGGAGGGCAAAAGAGACAAAATATTCGACTCATTAAGAGTCTGAAGAAACTATGTCTAATGAGGAACTAGCAACAGGTCTCCTGCTACTTCTGAAGGATACCGGTCAGCTTTACTAGAATCATAGGGAGTGAAACTGCACAATAACCTCAGTTTCATTGTGGGTAACAGTGGACTAAGACCACTGTTGCTTTTGTCTCCCCGTATTGAAGCAAATCAAATCAATACTGGGGGAGGCTTACAACTGGCTCACTGGTGGCAGGTCGATTTCAATCTGCGGACATGACTGTGGCACAGAAGTGATAGTAGTATCAACCTATGAAAAACTTGGATGAGAAGTGACAGATTGTAGAAATGATACAACTGCTACACAGAACTCTTTAAAATTCCAGATGCAACCACTAAAAGAAACAAGAATGATGAAAGAAGAGAAAAGAAGATGTCACAACAAACAGAGGAATATGGATCAAAAAGATGCCAAATCACAGCACACAGAAACCACCACTAGCAGAAAATGGCCGAGTAAGGATCGCAAGTGCTGTAGATGGATAATTAAGATCATTGAAGTGGGTGAAGATTTACTACCGCTGCTATAGAAAAGTGTTTAGAATTGCTGCAGTAAATTATAAACAGTGCCAAAATTCGAGTGTGGCAAAACCTGATGTAACAAGAGTTGTAACAGTTACTGTGTATTCTTGTAGTGTTTCGCTCAGGTATTTGTGGGGATCAGATAGTAAATAGGATAATTTTGTCTCATTTGGGAAGATTAATTAAACAAGCAATTTAAGATTAAGATTTTCAGTAGCATGTAGCAAACTGGAAGAAATCTTGTTTAAAGTGACTACAACCCAAATGGTATGGCGGGAAGAAGTAGGGGAAAGACACGATGGCAGTAAGATCAAACATGTGGAACCATCAAAGACAGGGTTAGGATATATTCCAGAGTTAATAAATAGTCTTAATAAGTCTTATAGAGTAAATAAGGTTGTCAAATAACAAGGATAAGATCCAACTGAAAGAAATTTTCAAAGTGTGGAAAATGGAAATTAATGATAAGCTTGGATAACACCACAAAACGGGAGAGAAGGAAATAGCTTTGGTAGAACAAAAAGTACATACCATGGGCCACATTGTACAGGAACTGAAACCAACATTAGAAAAACACGTGGCACAAGCAGTGGAGAATAGTTTGTGCATGGAAGCAGTCGTGGTCAAGAGGAAAATGACTGTAATTGGTAGAGTTTTAAGTTCCAAAGGAGACAGTGATAGTGGAAGGAGGTGACCAGAAATAGATTTATTGACACGCAAGATAACAAATAGAATTGTGTGTGCTGGGTAGTACAAGGCCTTCCACACAAAAGGCACTGCACGCAAAATAGAAAAGACAACAGTGACAGTTGTAAAAACACGGGTAATACATGCACTGACTGAATGTGAAACCTGTGTCCACTTAACTGGCAAGGATATACAATTGGTGTCATGAGGAAGAAAAATGTTCATGCTTCAAAGGTGCATAGAGAGACTGTTGGACACATGAAACAATGTTTTTGACACTGGTGGACAGAAGTAAAGAATCCATCACACAGCAGAAAGGAATCTCAAATGCAGCATATGATATTTCAGACACAGCACAATGATGGTAGGCAGAGGAGACTGTTGCAATCTGAGTGAAGAAGAAAACAAAGCGGAGAGGCCAACAATGGGCATGAAGCAACCACCCAATGTGAGCACAGGGAAACTCCTGCCAATTTAGAGATACGAAAACTACAGGTCCACAAGCAGCTAGTGTTGTGAAAATGTGAGTTGGAAGAACAGGAAGCTTTAACAGAGGCAGAAAATATGATAGAGGGTAAAAAAAATTACACACCAAGTTTACCAGTTAGTGGCTTAAAAAAAACATAAAAGGTGGCGTGGACAGATGTGAGAAACCTATTAAAAGTCCAGCATTTTTGGACTAGTGCTGTGAGAGAGAAAGTACCACATGGATGAATCGTCACACCATATTTATATGGAGAAATTGTTGTTGACCAGAAATTATGAACTATGAAGAAATGCTACAGAGAAATAAGATGAAATTACATTAAGAAGAATGAAGCATTAAGAAGAAATGAAGTGAATTTATACGATGAAAGAAGATAACACTGGAGAAAAGTATTAGGTTCTTCTCATAGATAGCCAATAGCTGGGTATGCAAATATTGAAGAGGAGGTATTTTTGATGAGCATTGACTGAGGTAATGGAATTCCAATATATAAAGAAGGAAATTACAGAAGACAAAAAAGAAGCAGCAGCTTAACTTTTCCAAGATGAGATTTGTAATAAAGGAAATGATGTATCAAGTTTGGACCACCAGGCTGTTTTGCCAAACAAGCAGGAGTTGCAAAAGAACTACTGTGAAGAAAGTAAAGTGAAACTTTGAGAACTAATCTTTTTTCCATGTAACCTATACCACAAGCAATGAAAGAAGGAGGTGAGAAGTAACTATGATGTGTACTAGCTGCAGTAGTGAAAGAAGACAATATGGAAAACGTGATAAAAGAACAGCTAAGGAGACACTCCTACAGGAAAGTAATAAACAGGACAATAGTGAATGAAGTATTGTGTATTTTTGTGTTACATGAGACTATCAATTATAAACAATATATTAGTAAAAAGATAACATTTATAAGTTTATGTTGAAGGAATTGTTTGTCCATGAACCACATATTATTAACATAATGCATTTCTATATTTGTGTTAAGAACAGTCTGCTATGGATGTATCTTGATACACAGCAATCTCTATGAACTGTCACATCAGAGTGCAGCGATTTGTTGTTAGAATGTGACGGCACAACAATTGCGATACATCACAGATAATGCAGTAGGTGTTTGCAGCTATATTGTAACTGCTAGCCAGAACTGACAGCATGCAATGCATGTTGCTTTTTGTTTCATGTTGTCAGCCGTTGAGAGGACAGACAGAATTCAACAGGGATGCTGCAACTGCGGGCCTGCAGTGCAGTGGACCAGGCTACAGGCCAGTGTCCTAAGGTAACGCAGGACTGAAGGTGGACCATGGAGGAGAAGTTTCAGCAGGAGGCTTGATGTCTTGACAGGTGAGGTCGATGACATCCACCACCGATCAGTAGGGAATGCAGGTGGCAGGCCTGACACAGGTAGCCTGTAATGTAGTTGTAGTACAGGTAATGTATTGGTGCTCCAAAGCAGCATGCACACTTAACAACTGTTAAGTGTTGCATGTCTGCGGCTCCTAAACTACGCAGTATCACCACCTGGTGCACAAATCTTCTACATATAACTAATGCGCTATATAAAAATGAGACAAAGAAAGATGATGCACCACAAAGGAATTATCCAAATGGGACAGAAATTGGTAGATGTGATAAACGTGTACAGACAAACAAATGATTACAATTTCAGAAAAAATTGAGAGAGAGAGAGAGAGAGAGAGAGAGAGAGAGAGAGAGAGAGAGAGAGAGAGAGCTAGCTTTGGAAGTTTCAATAATGCGTTGGTCCACTTCTGGCATTATTGCGAGCAGGTATTGCTGACCAAGGTAGGATAGGGCAAGCATGAAGACAAGCAGCAGAAACTCTCGCCGTGTGTTGTCTAGTATTATCTTGCTGAAATCTAACCCCAGGACGGCTTTCCATGAAGGGCAATAAAATGGGGCATCAATATTGTCACTGAGCTGTAAGAGTGCCAGGGATGACAACCAAAGGCCAGGGATGACAACCAAAGGCATCCTGCCATGAAAAGAAATGACACCTCAGACCATCACTCCTGGTTGTCAGGCTACATGGCAGGTGACAGTCAAGTTGGTACCCCATTACTATCCAAGGCATCCCCAGATAATATCTTCGACCTGGAATCCCATTGACTGGATTAGAATTGTCTTCAGCGACGAGTCTCACTTCAAACTGAGCCCTGTTGACCAGCAAAGGGATGGGTGATTGAATGTGTGTGTACACTTTGGAATATCAATCTGACTCTTTAGTTTCAATTAAAAGGAGGCAATTTTAGTTTCATGTTATTGGAAATTTTCTTGGGGTTTCTTTTAGAACCTATCCTTACATATCTCTACCAGGCTGTAGAAGCACAAATAATGCAATGGTGCCCCATATCATGAAAGAGAGATGATTTTGATGCATGGCAATTTTTGCATGCATGAATAAGTCAGTCTGGCCTGAGCAAGCCCAGATGGCAGTTCGCAGGTGTGAGAAATAGCACATACAAGTGTAATACATGCAGATTAAGATTAAATTCAGACCTGATAAAAGAAAATGTAACATATTACAGTGACCAAATTGAAACTGAGACCAATGGCCAATTCAAGAGAAATTGTGTGAGTGGAACTATGGTGCGAATGTGAGTTAGACTAACTAAAAGCACAATAAATCCAGATTCATTTAAACTCTGTGTAATTTCAAGACACACTTTTTATCACTTTGATCATTTTTTGGGGAATTAGATGGTGGAACAACAGGTTTTCCAATGGGGCATCTATCACTAGGCGCACGGTTAGATACTTAATAGTACGATATGTGTACCTAGTATGTAAGTCTGTCCTCCCAGTTCTGTCATGAACAGTATAGTTCAATGCCACACAATTCCACTAGCAGACAAATTGAAACAAACTGATAATGCTGGGAAAGGCTTACAGGTTCTTCTGAAACAGTTTCACGGCAAATGACAGTAATATGATTCCTCCTTTCAGTCATTTCAAAATGACACATACAGAAATAAATGATAGCAGAAAATAAAATCACCTAAAATTTTTCAAATGTGGACAGATGTCTGGGCTGGATGAGACACCTATGAGATTCCAGAGAGAACTTGCTTCCCTTCTAGGAGCAATTTGTTGTTGGTCTTAGGAGCAACTAAGTGTACTACATGATTGGAAAAAAATATGCAGCTCAATCCAGTTTTCAAAAGTGTTGTCTGGCAGATGAACACAATTACAGACCTGTAACGGCGACAAATAATTATGGAACATGTTCTATGCTCATGCATTATGAAGTTTTTGCAGAACAAAAATCTCTTCTATAAAGAGTGACATGGATTCAGTAAATAAAGATCTTGTGACAACACACTGTTCATCAGTGACAGCCAGATGACACTAGACAATGACATCCAAGTTAATGTTGTATTCTTTGAATACCAGAAGACATTCAATAGAGTTCTGCATCATCATTTAGTGAAATAATTATTGAGTATTAGACATTGTGACTATATTGAAGACTTCCTAACAGATAAAATGTCAACACCTTTTAGTGGAACAAAATTTACAGATAAAATAACTCCGGGAGTACCTCAACGGAGTGTTATCAGGTTCTTATTGTTTACAATATAAAAATGATGTAATGGATAACAATGAAACCTCTGTGAGACTGTTTTCAGATACCGCTGTTATCTGCAGGAAGGTTCCTGTGTGAAATGTCAAGTGAAATGCAAGAAGTTCTGCATAAGATCAACAAATGGGACATTGAATGGCAGTTGACATTCAGTGTAAATAAATGTTACATTTTGTGTAGAAACAGGCAAAGAGATCCATAACTGTTAGATTACACTACTGTTGATAAATCACTGTAAACAGTAATAACTGTAATATACTTAGGAGTAACTGCCCAGAGCAACCTAAAGTCAAAGAAGCAAATGTAACTAATTGACAGAAAAGCAGACGCCATGTTGAGATTCAGTGAATGATTCTTACGGAAAAGTAACTCGTCCATGAAAGGAGTTGCCTGTCTGACCAAAACTGCTTATCAGCCTGGGACCCTTAGTCGACTGATAATTAAGATAGAGAAGCAGATCCCCAAAAAGCTGAGTGTTTTGTCATGGGATCATTTAGCAAGCCCAAAAGTGAAATGAAGATAATCAACAAACTCCAGTGGCAGTCGCTAGAGGAGTAGTGTGCCCACAGGGGGGTCTTGCTATCGAGATGATAAAAGCAGACAACACTACTTTCTCTCACATGCATCTCATCTCATGAAATGACCATTAAAAAAAGGGGGGGGGGGGGATGAGATCTCATATGGAGGTTTATCAACAGACATTCTTCCTACACACCATTCGCGAATGGAATAAGGAATAGTGAAAATGATAGTGATACCAAAAGTACCCTCATCCGCACACTGCAAAGTGGCTTGCAGAGAGTACAGGGTATCCCAGGAGGAAGCGTCGGTATTTAGGGATATGACAGGAACAATCAATTGAACCAAGAAACTTCGTATAGTCATATGCCCTGTACCAGTTGGTTTCCGAGATATAATATATTTAATGTACATTGTTATTTATTTTCTGTATTATTCAATACATGGTAAGGTTTACACATGTACAACAGTTCGTGGACATTACAACATGCATTTTACAAAGTATCAATTGAAAATTACGTGTTTAACACATTCACCTCTAAGCAGTATCAATCATTGTGTTGCTGTTGAGCCATTCCATGTCAAGTAGCCCAGTAAATTCATTTTATTGGCCATCAAGGAGTGACTAGTGCTGGGTTCCTGAACAGCACATTATTGCAGTTATTCCGGCACCCTCAGCGACATTGCCTCGTTGGCTGTACAGTTTTCCTCATGATATTCTACAGCAAATTAATGAAACCTGTGAACAATTCAAGAAGCTTGAAGGAAACATAAGCTTAGGATCCTGAAAGAGACCTCTTCTGGCTTTGCCCTCTGACACTTACTTAAAGATATGTATCACCATGCTTTGGACCTTGTGTAAAGAAATCCTTATCAGGCTTGGGAACCTGTGGTAAAGAAACCCACTGGTGGCTGCTGTTGCACAACTATCGAGCGTGGCACGTATGGCGATGAGGATGCTGGTTCTCTCACCAGCAGTGGTTAAGCCACCATGGACCATAACAACACATTTACACACACTCTCATCTGTTCGCTTGACCCAAAAACTATGCGAACACAAAATATGTTAGAGTTTAAACTGGAATTAAACTAGCATGTCAACAGTGTTGCACAATAAAAAGACACACTCAGAATTCTCTAAAGCATGAATACTTTCCAAAAAATGCCACACAGACTGCTATGAACTTCCCAAAACTTACACAAAGTGAAAATGGTGTAGTGTTGCACCTGTTATACAACAATTTTACTACTGTGAAGTCCGGTGTCTTGGTAATGCACAGTTAAATTTTGAGCTTTATAAACAGTTTAATCCTGCAGTTGTCATACCAGAAAAATAGGACAAAATACATTGTGATGAGAAAAGGCATACTTCTTTTTAATGTTTTTCAAGTTGTTCTGACTCCACCTCTCTACCTAATCAGGACTTTTGATATTAACTTCCCAGACAGTACTTAGCAACAGTACAAAGTAATAAATGATATCAGATGTAATTTGAGTACCAGTGGGATATGAGTGTACCTATTTTACCCGCACCTCCACTGTCGTCGTCGTTTAGGGCCTTATATGCTCACATTGCAAAACCAAATTAGTTTTTTAGGTGGTCTTCCACATGAAAACAGTTTAAGAGAGTTTTTAGAAGACATTTTTGTAAAAGTGAGCTAAAATAGCCATTCTCATCTTTTTTACAAAAATGCCAGCTTTGGCGTGAATTCGTGAACTATTGTAAAGTAGTAGGAGGATGAAAGATTATATTCTGAGACCTTGTACTGGTAAGTTATTTCATGCAAAGTTTCATGTTTATCCTGCAATTACTTTCTGAAATATAAAATGCCAAACTTCATATTTTTCCAAGCATCTATTTTTTAACTGACTTTGCTTCAAATTATCCATATGAAAATTACTCAAGAAATTTTTATTACTATTTCACTTCAGAGAGCACAAAAAGTTGTACAAAACAGCCAACTTTTATTTCTTTCAAGAAAATATTGTCAGACATATTATGTCGCAAAGATGTTGAAAACTCAGGGGGCGCATTTTCAATAGCTGTGCTATAGTGTCAAACAAATGACTATAGCTCTGTTGGTATTATACTGGCGAAAGTAAAATTAAGATAATGTTCATTGGGAATGTGTGAATTTCAGCAAAATCTGTGACGGTCATACTGGAACCTCTAGGCCACTTGGTATACAATAACCCTGTTTCCAAACCCGCTATTAAACTACATATTCAGAAGGAAACTCTGAACTTGGAATAATAGTTGTTTCACACAATGTGCTGAGAATTTTGGTAAACACACTACAATCGGGAAATTGACATGTCTGGATGTGCTGATGGTATTATTCTACAGCAACAGGAGCACTACCATCTCTGAAGCCATAAACATACACCATAGCTGCATAGTCTTCATCAGTGTAGGTATGTGGTATTTTAGCCAGCACACTAGTTCACTCACAACATACCATAGAGGACTGTGCATTCAATGGGCTAGTTTAATGGCAGAAAGACATCTGCAGCACAAAGAGGTTGAAAGCAACAAGATAGGTTGTGCTAGCATAAAACATCCAAGAGATTGGGTGGGTAATACAAATACATGCATCCCACAAGCCCACAAACAAATGTACATTAAATGTGCTCCCAAAAACAAATATAAATGGTGTCCCATAAAGAACGCAATATTGAGACAACCGATTGTCATTGTCAATTGGCATTTGTGCATATTGTTATCAGCTAAAATGAGCAATACAAGAGGGATCAATGCATCCAGATTTTGTAGTGCATTTCAAGTATGGTGAATGTTATGCCCAGGCCGTTCGAAGACTATACGTAATTTTTGGTAGTAGGCGAAATGCACCTAATGTGTCAACAGTGCAGAGACTGCTAAGGAAACAAGATGATATAAGATCAACTGTGAATATCTAATCACCTGGACATCCTCATTCTCGTCAATCAGTAGGGAATATCGCTCATCAGTGAGAGCATCACTAGGAGTCAAATGAAATTGATTTGCCACTGTTCTCAAAAGTTAGCCATCCTGAGAAGCAGTTTGCATCAAATTTTAACAAAATATCTGCATTTGCATCCTTTTATGGCACAACTAGCACTAGAGCTGAAGCTGATGGACCATTTGAAGTGTCTCAACATTTTACCAAATAGGTATTCACAAAACAAGTATTTGATAGTGATTTTCATGAGAAAACAATCTTTAGTGCTGGAGCACACTTCCAGCTTGTTAACAAACAAAATTGCCAGGTTTGGGGCAAAGAGAATCCTTCGGTGGTCCGTGAAAAGTGTTTTTATCTACAATGAGTCACTTTTTGGTGTGGGTTATGGGCTGGTGGACTAATTGGGCCATACTTTGAAGACAAGACTAGAAAAGCAGTGACAGTGACTTTTGATTGTTACTGCCACATGGAGACACAATTTTTATGACTGCAACTGCAAGAACTGAATGTGGAACACATGTGGTTCCAACCGGATGGGCCAACCTGCCACACTGCCGTTTGAAACAAGGTTGCTGAGAGAAAGATTCCCTGCTCATTCCATCTCTTGCAATGGCGAACAGAAATGACCACTGAGATCATGTGATTTGACACCATTGCCCTTTTTGTGGAGGTGTCTCAAATCTTGTGTTTGTGAAAAATCCACAAACCATCCCTCAACTCAAGGGCAAAATAAATGTGTCATGGGTCAAAATTCAAGCGGCACTTAGCTCTAGAGTCACCGAAAATTTTGTCCAAAGAGTAGATGTGTACAGACAAAGCTGTGGAGGACATTTGCATGATGTTTTGTTTCATGTTGAATCACAGTCTTTGTTTCATACTGACATAATAATATTACCAACTTTAAATAAATTATGTGCTTTATGATTAAATTAAAAATTGTGTTCATTATTGGACACCCTATGCATTAAATGTGTTGTATCTCAAACACCATTCTGAACAGGGCATATGCCCATATGAAGTTTTTTTGCTTCTAATGCATGTTCCTGTACTAACGCTGAATATTGGCTATCTGTCCTTGGAAAACCTATACATGTAAATGACTTTAAAGCTATTTAGAAGTTCTGCCATCTCCGCTTGTGCGAAGATCAACATTTGCCCAAGACGTTTTTCACGATTCTCACTTTTCTTATGGAAACCCTGGGTTGTCACTGACAAACATTACAGAACCCAGTGGAATATAATCTGTGAGGCATGGTGGCAGCTGGAAGCCAGCAAATATAATTAATTATTGGCTGGCTTACAGAAAACGATTGCCCTACAGACCCATAATCCTAGAGTCAATCGTAATTCTGGTTTGTGCCAAGAATTACCTATGAGACTGTCCCAAATAATCATTTAGCACATCAAGTTAGGGATGCTCATTGATTATAGTACTTTGGGCACAAAATCAGGTAAAATACTCGTAGATATGGAAAAACCAAATAACATGGTTTCCAGAATAGATTGCACTTGCTTTGTTTCCTTCAGCAACATGGTATAGCAAATGTTCCTGGTAAGTTCTTGCTTTGTCTGGGAGAAGTTCAAGTGAAACTGTACTTCATTACTTTTTTATGAATCGCCAAAAATTATAGGTTAATTTCTGACTGTTCTTCCAATCTATAGTATACTTATAAAAATTCTACTCTCTCCACATTGGAGAAGATATGTAACATAAAATTTCATTAAGTAAACTTCTTTGACAAATCTTTAGTCAAAATTTTGTGCAAGTTCCACAGAATTTCAAACAATTTTACTGAACAATAATTTACTCCAGTAAGATTGAACACCATTAACATCTGCCATTTTTAGATATGTTATGGAAGTTAAAATATAATTTTCGGTTGCAATCTGACGCATTTTAACAAGAAAAATTATTTTTTTGCAACATGCAGCTCAATGGAAATGGACAGGTTGAAGTTAGATACAGTGGTAATTAGTGAAGTGCAGTGGCATGAAGAATATACTTCTGGTCGGGTGAGTATAGGGTTATCAACATAAAATCAAATACGGGTAATGCAGGAGTAGGCCTAATAATTAACAAGAAAATAGGTATATGGCTAAGCTAGTATTAACAGCATTGTTAACACATTACTGCAGCAAAGACAGAAACGAAGCAAACACCGACCACAGTAGTACAAGTTTGTATCCCAATTAGATCTGCAGATGAAGAGATTGAAAGATTTTATGGTGAGATAAAGGAAATTATTCAGGTAGTTTAAGGAGATGAAAATTGAATTGTGATGAGTGACTGGAATTTGGTAGTAGAAAAAGAAAGAAGAAAAATAGTAAGAGATCATGGACTGGAAGAAAGGAATGAAAGAGAAAGCTGCCCAGTAGAATTTTTCACAGAGTGTAATTTTATCATCACTAAGACTTGGTTCAAGAGAGATAAAAAAAGGTTATATACATAGGTGGTTTGATATATCTGGTGAATAAAGCAAGAAAAAATGTTTATTTTGTAAAGAATTCACCTTATTTCTGGACATCATCTCCTTTGAGGGATATACACTTCGTCCAGCGATCCTCTAGCTTTTTCACCCCTATGGAAATATATGTTCATTAAACTATGTGAAATACTCATTAACTGCAACTCGTTTGATTAAAATTTCTTCTCAGCGAGCCAAAATTTCAAGTCAGTGAACATGAAGAAGTTACTTGGGGCTCAATCTGGTGAATAAGACGGATGAGGAACCAATTCAAAGCTCAATTCATACACTTTCACCATTTTTATCACAGATGTGTGGGATGGTGTATTACCCTGGTCCTTTTTCAGCCAACGCAAGTTTCAAACGAACCAACAATAATGCATAATTGGTGTTCTGCCTTTTTCCAAGTAATCTATGGAGATTACTCATTAGAACATTTTTTAAAAAAAAGAAGGTTGGTGTCACCTTTCCAGTCGACAAAACGGTCTTTGCCTCCTTCAGTGCACTTTCACCAGCCTCTGTCTATTATTTTGACTCTGGTGTGTAATGATGTATCCAGGTTTCAACAACAGTCGAAAACTGGAACAAAAGTCTTGTTGATTACTACTAAACATTGTGCTGGAATGTTGCACTGGATGTACTTTTGGTGAACTATGAACAAGCGCGTCACCCACCTTGCACACAGCTTCTTCACAGACCTCCATGCAGGATTATTATGCACTCACTCAGTTGAGATGCCTATAGTCTCAGCAATCTAACAAATTGTTATTCAGCAGTTTTCCATTACTGTATCACAAATTTTGTCAAAGCTTCCTTTGTGGTGACCAACTGGATAGCCAGAGTGCACCTTGTCTTTGGTGCATGTATTTAATTTTTTTAATCCAAAAGTAAATAGTCTTCAATGATGGTGCAGAGTTCACTTAAACTTCATTTAAATCTGTTTTGATTTGTGCGCCAGTCCAAACCTCCAAATGAAAATGTTTCCTAACAGCATAAAATTCTGTTTTCTAAATTTTCAATCCCAGTCAACTCACTGACCAATTCAGATGGCTGTTAACAATGAACTTTACACTGCACATTGTTGAAATTGTGTATACGAGCCTTGGAATAATTAAGCTTATCAACCATGAAGGTGCAACAAAAATGTTTAATTCTTTCATGGAAATTTACCACACTTATCAAACCAGTACGTACATAGAAGAGACCTGGAGACACTAGAAGGTTCCAGTTTGATTATGTAATTTTGAAATCAGACTTTAACCAGGTGGTTCTCAAACTTGGAAAGAAAATTCCAGATGTGAGGAAGAAGATGGTGTCCAGAAGCTCCTGATAAATTAACTGTGAGTGGGGAGGGGAAGGAGAGGGGGAGTATATCACAATAATGACTTTTCTTTCCTCTCAGACAAGCTATGTATCAATAAAAGCAGTTACGGAGTTAAAGAAGTTAAAGTTACCTACAAATTATACATAAACCAGACTGCAGTTGTTAGTTTCAAAGGACAAGAAAGGGAACACTTATTTCAGATGTTTGTGAGACAGGGTTGTACCCTATCTCCAATGTTAGACTGGGCAAGCTGTGAAGGAAATAAGGAGAAATTTGACAAAGGAACTGAAGTTCATTGAGAAGAAATAAAAACTATTGAGGTTTGCTAATGAAATTCTAATTCTGTTAGAAATGGCAAAAGGACTTTGAAGAGCAGTTAAAAAGAGAGGACAGTGCCTTGAAGAGATATAAGATGAACAACAACAGATGCTAAACATGGGTAACGAAATGTAGTGAATTTCAAATCTAGTGATACTGAGATAATTAGATTAGGAAATGACACACAAAAAGTAGTAGATGATTTTTGATATGTGGGCAGCAACATAGCTCATTATGAACAAAGTAGAGGTGATATAAAATGCAGACTGAAAACAGCATGAAAAGCTCTTCTGAAAAAGAGCAATGTGTCAACATCTAAGATAGATTTAGGGATTAGAATGTCTTTTCTGGATGTATTTGTCTCTAGTGTAGCTTTGTAAGAATGTGAAACGAAGCAGTTAACACAAGAAGAGAAGAGAAACTTTTGAAATGTGGTGTTATAGAAAACTGCTAAAGATTAGATGCGTAGAGCGAACAACAAATGAGGAGGTACTGCACTGAACTGAACTAGAGAGAGAACAAATTTATGGCGCAATATGACTAAATGAGGTAACAGAATAATATGACACTTCCTGAGATATCAAGGAATTCTCTGTTGGATAACAATGGGGAGTGTTGGAAATAAACATTGAAGAGGGAGACCAGGGCGTCCCTGACTGCAGTAGGCAGGTTCAAATGGATATAGGCTGCACAATATTTAGGCGTTTAAGATATTTGCACAGAGTGGATTAACATGGAAATTTATATCAAAGCTGGTTTCAGACTGAAGACACACAACACCACTACATGTAGCTTGAAACTCTCCCTACTGAGTCTTAAGCATTGTGATGGTTTCTTTAGTTTATTCAAAAAATGTTCAAATGTGTGTGAATTCCTGGGGGACCAAACTGCTGAGGTTATCGGTCCCTAGACTTACATACTACTTAAACTAACTTATGCTAACAATAGAAACACCCATGCCTGAGGGAGGACTCAAACCTCCAGCAGGAGCAGCCGCGCAGTCCGTGACATGGCGCCACAAACCGCGCGGCCACTCCGAGCGGCGTTAGTCTATTCCCCTATCAGACAACACAACTTAACATTAGTAGTTACTGAGGTCAGCAACATTAATTAAAAATGAGCAGTTACAAAGGGGAAGAAAGTTATCACAAATGTTTCCTCACGGATGGCATTACTAGACTGATGTACAATAGTATTTGACATGTCTGTACTGTGGAAGAATGCCACATTACAGAACATAATACTTCTCAGTATCTCCTTCCAGATTTGCTACTATTATTGTTAGACCAAAAAAATCAATTTGTGTTATTGTACAAAGCTAAATTCGCACTAACTCACAAGAGCACCTCTATGAAATCTGGATTTTTAGAACATGAAGATCATTAATATCACTAAATTTCATTTATGTATCTATCTCAACACACTCACTGTCCTCACTCTCACAAAATAAACTGCCTCTTGGTGAAACTACTATGTTACATTACAGTAAAATCATACAATGGCAAATCCATTGTGGACTAATGACAATATTATGAAAAGGACATATTGATACCATGTAGTGATGTTGAGTCACAGACAGGCACTAATAAGGACTGCTAAACAAGTAAGCTTTTGGCCTGAAGGCCGCCTCCTGAATTATAGATCGCGCGCACGTGCACACACACACACACACACACACACACACACACACACACACACGCACGAGCATGCAAATGCAACTCTCACGAACATGACCACTGTCTCTGGCTGTCAAGGCCAGACCGCGGAGACAGTGGTCGTGTGTGTGAGTTGTGTTTGTGTGTATGTTGCCCAATTCAGCAATATGGTGATCAGCAATCTATCATTTTTGTAATATTGTACAGTAAAATGATGCTTGTCTTGCTGAAATCAGGCAGGATGTATATTCAGTCCCTTCATATAAAAGGCTCTCTGTTCGACAAATGTCATCTCTCACAAACTAATGTGTACATTCATTGAAACTTTAATCAGTCAGCTTAACAAGTGGATCTCACTGCCATCATAACATTAATTTGGCTGTTCTGCCACATTTAAGTTTTTGGTATTTCACAAGAGATAAAAAGCACACTGAAACACCTCACCACACCTAGGTCACAGAACATGCAATGGAGAAAGATTAGTTTGACATATTTCATAAGAAAATGCCTGCACAAAGGAATCAACATGGGTTCCAAAAACAATGATCGTATGAAACCCAGCTCGCTCTGCTCCTCCACAAGACCCAGAAACCAGTAAATATCAGTGTCTAGGTTGGAGTTGCTTGCCTTGCTAAAGGTGCTTGGTTCAGTTCTGCATTGCCATTTAATGGTCGAAATAAGACCATACAGAATATCAGACCAGCAGTGCAATTGGAGCGACGATTTCTAGCAAATAAAACACAGAATGTCATTCTAATCAGAGAGAAATCTTCAGGAACAAAAGTAACTTAAGGTTTACCCAAAGAGTGTGTTACCTAGCCAAACATTTTCACAATATATACAAATGACCTTGTGGATAACTTCAGAAGTACCATGAGGCATTTTGCATACAATGCTGTTGTTTACAGGGAGGCCGCAACACTAGAAAATTGTAACAGAATGCAGGACAACTTGCAGATGATTGACGCTTGGTGCAGGGCGTGGCAACTGACCCCCAACATTCACAAATGTAACGTATTGCATAAATAACACACACACACACACACACACACACACACACACACACACACAGAAAGACCCATTACTGGATGGTTACACAGTTGCAGAACAATCACTGGAAGCAGTTACTTGAACACAATATCTAAAAGTATATGTACAGAGCGATTTAAAGTGGACCACATAAAACTTATCGCAGGAAAGGCAGATGCCACACAGATTCATTGCAAGAATCCTCAGGAAATGTAGTCCATCAACAAAGGAGGTATCTTATAAAACCCTTGTTTGACCAATATTTGAATATAGATCATCAGTATGGGATCTGTACCAAGAAGCATTCACAGAAGAACTAGAGAAGATTCAAAGAAGAGCAGTGCATTCCATCACATGTTCAGTTAGTAATAATGAAAGCATCATGAAGATGATCAATTCCAGTGGCACAGCTGCAAGAGAGGCAATGTGGTTTACAGTTAAAAGTTCCAAGGGAGTATGTTTGAGAAGAGTCTACAAATATATTGCTTCCTCCTATGTATATCTCACAAACGGCTCATGAAGATAAAATTAGAGATATCTGAGCCCACACGGAGGCTTACCGGCAGCTATTCTTCTCGCCAACCACTTGCGACTGAAACAGGAAAGGCAGGAAATGACAGTGGTACACAAAGTACCCTCTGCCCCACACCACAATGTGGCTTGCAGAGTACAGATGCAACAATGGATTTAAAAGAGTCTGGCATATTATTTGATACACATAAAGCATATTTACCACAGGTTGAGAGCTTCACAGAGAGTGGGAGTTTAGTGTACTTTGTTAACGGTATTCATTTTGTAAATAATTTAGGTTTATTTTCAGTTTTAGGTTCTTCAGTCAGAGAACTTATCTACTTCTGAACCAGTTTCAATTTGCATCATAATGCAACAAATGATAAGAAATTCCTACAGAATTACAGGGCCAAAGATAATATGTTCATAAAAGATGCACACACTTAAACAAAATATAGTGACTTGAAAGAGAACTACAAAACACACTATTTAGGTACCTAATACATGTGAATATTTACATACTGACAAGAAGACTGTATCTGAAATTTACTGAGATTCATAGATCTGTAATGTAAATGTGGCCAGTATGAGGACTGATGACACTACATGCACTAAAGGTCACATATGTAACCATTATAATATAAACAGCAGCACATGAAACACTTTCATTCATTAAAATTGTTGTGCTAAATACATTTTTACTGAACTAATATTCATTAATACCAGAAAACTGTATGAGAGACAAGACTGTAATAGTTGCTACACTGATAAGCCAAAACATTATGAACACTGCCCACCGTGATGGTCAATGTCACCTGATGGCATCGTGAGCACGTGGCGTGCAAACAAAAGTATGTAACAAGAGCAGGCACCGATGGGGGATCACCCGAGCAAAGATATTAGCTGCAAATGGGGCAATCCATTGAGAGAAGTGACTTTGACAAAGGACAGATTATTATTACACAGATCCTGTGAACGAGTATCTGGAACATGACAAAGTTTGTCAATTGTTCACTTGCTACTGTCTTGAGCATCCATGGAAAGTGGTAGAAGGATAGCGAAACTATGACTGGACATTAAATGGTTGGACATCCACGACTCTTCGCAGAATGTGTTGCTCGAAGGCTTGTCAACTTGGTAAAGTAGAGTAAATGAAGATCTGTGGCATCTCTGCCACAAGAGCACATTGCTGGTACTCAAAAAAGTGTTTCGGAGCACACCATTCACTGTACGTTGTCGAACATGGAACTCTGTAGCAGACCATTTCTGTTACACTACGTCGATGGTCATATCCATATCTGCCGTCACCAAGGTGAATAGCGACTCAAAATGTGCAGGTTGCCATGGACACAGGCCAATGTGAGCAGTGTTATACAATGGGAGACACACTCCTGTGCTTGCATGGGACCTGTGGTAGTAATCTAAGAAAAGCTGACAGCTGCGAACCATCTGTATCCCTTCATGGTTGACACCTTACCTGACAGTGATGCCATCTTTCAGCAGTATAGCTGTCTGTGTCAGTCAGAACCCTGCTCCAGTGGTTTGAGGAGCATTATGGTGAACTCATGTTGATGTCTTGGCAACCAAATTCCTCTGATGTAAATCCTATGTAATCCATCTGGGTTGCTACAGGCACCATCATCATGTACGCAAATCAGTGGCCCATTATTTACACAAATTACATGACCTATGCATAGGCATCGAATGGCACATACCTCCAGAAACCTACCAACAAACTATTGGATTCTTGATACTCAGAATCAGTGATTATTTTATTCCAAAGACGGACAAACAAGCTACTAAGCGGGTCATAATGTTTTGGCGCATCAGTGCATATATACATATGACTGAAAGCTGATTACAATATCAGTCTCAACTAAAAATAACCATCTGTAGTAAAGGTAAAAATAAAAACAGTCTAGATCACATAAAAACATTTACTGCAATGGTGACTGCAGTTGACATTCGTCTTTCAACGGATGGTACCTGCTCTGTTCAACACCTCTGCCTGCCTCCATTCAAGAATGGTCTGAAGCTAGTCACCAAATAGACAAACCGGTCACCATTGCAATAAATGTTTTTAAGATCTAGACTTTTAATTTTTAACTTCAAAATTTTGCGCTAGGATGGCCATTAATGATTAAAAAATTGTTAATTATGGGTTTCATTAATCTACATAAGAGACAACAAATACATTAAAATAATGTGTGCTGCCACAAAATTTAGATTCCAGGCTGTGAAACACCTCACCAAATTGGTTTCAACATATGAAAATGTAAGCAACACACGACTGATTCAGACAGATAACAAAATTTACAAATAACTCCGCAGGACATTCATTACAACCCTGCAGCTTGGTGGTACCTGTAAGACTACCTCTATATTTGAGAGAACTCAGTTTCCCTGTATTATAAATACAAATGAAACAAATATATAAGAGTCAAAGTTCAGATTGAACTAATTTACACTCACACACAGAGCTATTATGTGAAAACAAAGAGCATATGAAACAACAAACTTTGCATATGGCATCAACCTGTTTGTCCACGTCCTCCATTCGTTCCGTATCATCAGCAGTGAGTTACAACATTTATTACTGCCACAGCCCTGCAGCAACTACCACTGCACCACCACCACCACCACCACCACCACCACCACCACCACCACCACCACCACCAAAATAAAATTCTACATGGAACTTAAGTTTTGAATCAAAAAGCATTATATATGCACAGACAATATAAACCACAATAAAATTCTACTAAAACATCCATTTAAGTGCAGTTTGTAAAGTGCTTAATCAAGTTTAAATCAACTGTCAGGTAATTAAAGCAACAATAGTCTCATGAGTAGAATACATTCATTTCAAGCAATATACGCAGATCCATCAAATTGAAACATGGTTCTATTTTGAAGCCATTAAACGATATTAACTTCGAAATATAAATATTATTTGCAACCAAAAAAGCAAAACTGTTTGTAATAAATAGAAAGGTTTTCATGTAATAAGTGTTAATTATTAACAGAACTCAAACAAAGAATCCCAGTGACACAGTAACCATATAAAATGGGATCAATATTACAGAGAGCACAAACAATTTAAGAAAACCAAAAAGCAGTGGAGAGGTATATTGGGAGATATTAATACATTGCATCTCAGATTTTTCCCTTACATTTTAAATCTGCATTTCAATGAATTTATTATGCCAACAAATTAACAAATGAGGGATATGATGATTTGTTTGCAGTCAGCTGTTAATCTCCTATAGTATATAAATATATTTATGAACTGCTAAAATACCAAAGGATTTTGAATTGTTTTAAACTCATTCTAGGGATTTATAGTATATAAAATGGCTTACTACCAGGTACCAAAACAGTTTTTACAAATGTCATTGTGAGGCATTGTGTACATGAAAATATTCTCTTCACTTGTGGGAACTATATTGCTAGGCATTATAGAATCTGTTTATGGATTCATAAAATAGTTGTACTATATGAATTGTGTGTCCCCTTTAACACAGGCAAGTACCTGAATAACTCATGAGATAGTATACACATTATCATAACGTACCTAGAGGAACACCATTCACAGTTTTTGGCGTCTTCAGTAAACCAACGAAAAATACACCATTAACTTCTGTGTCATAAAACCTGAGCAGGAAATGTACACAAACATTTGGCATATGACAATGAAATTAAAGAGACAATGTGGGAAGACTGAAATCTTGTTTATGAAGTGGAAATTATGGCACTCCGAAAAGAAAACTACTCCAAAATAGCTACTGTGCAACAAACATTGAATTCTTATGGCATTTTGTAAATCCAATAAAAGTACTTGCTGTATCTACCTTTGAACTGCAAAAATAAGAAAACTGAAAAGAAATGAGTAATGAAGACACTAGGTAAAGAGCCTTATTTGAAACAGAGCCTTTTTCTAAGAACAGCCAGAAATTAAAGATTAGAGCACAATACCATACCACAAAAATATAGTAGCAAGATTTAAATATACAGGAAAATGACATAGTTACGAAAAATAGCACACAAAGCCACACCAACTTTCACATTTTGCTAACACGCAGTAAAAGCATGCATTTTCTATTGACTCCACACAAATTGCTCTAAAAATTAAAAACTAATAAATACAGGATCTATACAACCAAACTGAAATGATGATGTATAATAAAGCCTACTACATTTTACCCCTTTAGTGCAAAGAATTACAAGCCAATGCAACACGGACAAAGCAACTGTCAACACAAGTCACTCTGAGAGGTTAATGGTACATAAGATTTATTACAGAGGAGTAGTAACAAGATTATAAAATTGCACCCCAGATATCAATTCTAGTACTTACCGAATGATGACGTCGATGGCCTTTATAAGAGGGTCTGCGTGAATTCTGACGAGTTAGTGAAGAATGACGCACCTACAAGGTGCAATTTGGCAGCACAAGATAGATGTAAAACATGTATCAAAAAGACAAGAAAACATATGTTCTAAGCCATGAAAGTATGTAAACATATAAAATGAGAGATACTCATGAAGGAGATTAAAAACTTCAGAACTGAAAAGCAGAAAAATGGTCTAATAAAAATGTCTGGTCAAAAGAAAATGAAATCTAAAAGCAAATTAAAGGCACATTATATTACAACAAAAGAAAGATGATTATGGGGTATGAAGAGAAATGGTTGCAACAATTTTTTTAATGGCTACTCTAACAAATGCATAAAAATTGTGAAACAGATCATGCTACTCTTGTCACAATTATCTATACCTTTATTACCTAAGATCAACTTAATGAAGCAGCTCTTCTTTCATACATACATTCATTCACTGACATTAACTGCACCTCCACCTCTCATCTCCACAAAGCAAAAATTATTGTAAGATGTTCTCATGACTGCACAAAATAAAATGAAAGTATTTGGTAACAAAATTAAAAGGAACACTACATAAAGAAAGACCACACTACAAAACTGATTGCACCAAAATTACAACTGGACACTGACAGCCGATCTCCAAATAATATCTTCTAAAACTTTTGTAAAACAAAAAAATAAAATGTGTCAGTATCACCAAATGTTGCAATATCTTAACAGATGTTAAAATAAGCAAGACACTTTACTGAAAAGTACAACAACAAAAAAGAACTGAAAAAGAACAAAAAGAAATTTCCTTAACAGTGATACTAAGATATGTAAACTTACAGAAGCTCCATCTAATAACCATTATAAATAAGTGAACATTCATCCAAACAAGTTATGAATTGACTTTAATGTTAGACTGTGTTTATGCACACAGTTTGGAATGTTCATAGGTGTAACACTGTGAGACAAAAGTTCACAAAACTGCTTCAGAGAATTAGCAATTACAGGTTTGGTAAAACACCTACAAATTTACAAATACGAGTTGTAGGAGATGTTCTCAAACATCTGAAAATCTCTTTACTATTTTAATTTATTTTGAAGACAATGAGTAGCATCCCTATGGAAAGAGATCCTTCCATTCCCTTCAACGCATATAGGAAAATATCTAACAAGAAAACAATTTCATCTTAAAAGACCATTTCACTGTACATCAAACTTTTAAAGCAGTTTCTCAAAACTGCTACTTCGGTACATTTTAATTTCACCTGTATCATACATTTACCCCTTCCATCACTATTGCACACCAAATTATGCTTTGAACCGATGTCTTGTTTGTCAGTCTACCCATGGAGAAAATTATTTTCTGCAACTCCATTTTCCACGAAAAGGACAGAACAGCAGCCTCCCGAATCAACTTTATTCTACTACACAGAATTCCGATAGTGATCCACAAAAGTTACAACAATTCAGTAAGAAGTTAGTGCTACTACATATTCTACAAATTATGGAACAAAATTAATGGTGAAGGTTCTTTAACGCCTTAAATAATGACAGTGCATGTAAGTGATATAAAATACATACCTAATAAACAAAGGAAGGATAAAATATACAATTCAGTAAAATACATTTCGTACTCTCAATGCAAAAAATTAAAATTTGTCCCGTTACATGAGAAGAATGTTTAAAAAATAAACACTTTCACCATCTGTCATGATAACTAAAAACATTAAATCAAATACATCTGGGTTATGATTAAACACAATGATATTCATTTAATCATTAATGATTTGTACAAAGGTCATAACACTGTGAAACTAAAAGTCTTAAAAAAATGAAAACAAAATTGGTAATTTTCATAATTGATGGCATGTCTTGGGAACAGTGATTTCTTTCACTAGAATAAATAAACACCATCTGGATCACAGATTTTCATTACTGACTACTGGTTTCAATCAGTGCTGCAGATCACCTTCACATCTGCATCACAATGTGCAGTTTGTCAACAGTGGTGTTGACAAACTTCACTAGTGGCATCAGACCTGAAGGTGATCTGCATCATAGATTGAAACTGGTGGTTGGTAACAAAAAGCTGTGATCCAGATGGTGTTTGTTTATTAATTATAAATAAGTATTCCCTTTACTTTTTAGTTTTCTAAATCTATTAGTAATTTAGGTAGAATTAAAATTTCAACACTTACTCTTGGGAAAGGGTCAATCAACTTTGTGCGTTCTCTAGGCTTTCTAGCTGATTCTGGTGAACAAACAGCCACAAGAGGTAGTTTGTAAGACTCATCTTTCAGTTTTGCTACAATATCATTTATTAACTCAATGAGGAGGTCAGAATGGTGCTTTGGCAGCAGATTTTGCTCCACCTAAGCAGAAAAGTAACATTTTGATTCACAAAACCAAACAATAACATCTTACACACACACACACACACACACACACACACACACACACACAGGGCAATGCATATACACTGATGGTGGCAGTACCGCATATACATGGTATAAAAGGGCAGTGCATTGACTGAGCTGTCTGTACTCAGGTGATTCACATGAGAAGGTTTCTGATGTGATTATGGCCATGTGAAGGGAATCAATATATTTTGGATGCAGAATGGTAGTTGTAGTCAGATGCTTGTGAAATTCCATTTTGGAAATCATTAGGGAATTAAATATTCTGAGATCCAAAGCATCAAGAGTATGCAGAGAATACCAAATTACAGCCCTTACCTCTCACCAAGGACAACACAGTAGCCAATGGCCTTCACTTAACGAACGAGAGCAGTGGTGTATGCATAAAGTTGTCAGTGCTAACAGACAAACTGCGTGAGATAACCACAGATGCCAATGTGGCACGTACAACGAACATATCCGTTAAGACACCGCGGTGAAATTTTGCATTTTATGGGCTATCGCACCAGATGACCGACACAAATGCCTTTGCTAACAGCACGTTACCTGCAGCTCCTGTTAAGAGCTCAAGACAACATTGGTTGGACCCTAGACGACAGGAAAACTAATCTGGTCAGACGAATCCAGATTTCAGTTGGTGAGAGCCAATGGTAGTGTTCAAGTGTGGCACAGGTTGTCAACAAGGCACTATGCAAGCTGGTGATGGCTCCATTATGGTGGGCAGTGTTTACATTGAATGGATTGCGTTCTCTGGCCGAACTGAACCAATCACTGACTGGAAATGGTTATGTTTGTCTATTTGATGAGCATTTGCAGACGTTCATGGACTTCATGTTCTCAAACTAAGATGTAATTTCACTGGACCACAGTTGTTTGCAACTGGCTTAAAGAACATTCTGGACAATTTGAGCAAATGATTTGGCCATCCCGATCACCTGACACAAATCTTGCAGCACGGCTCAATATTTATGCAGGGAACTTCCAACAACTTATTGAGTCCATGCCATGTTCAGTTGCTGGACTCTGCTGAGAATAAGGAGGTCTGACACGATATTAGGAGATATCCCATACCCTTTGTTACGTCAGTGTATGTAACTGGACAATCAATAATCAAAACCAAACATGGATGAACCAGCCACTCTGTAACATACTAAAAGCTCAATCTGAAAGCTTACGCGGGAGTGCAGACTGAACACAAAACCTGAAAACGTCCAACATATTTATCTGTCAACTGAAACAGAGGGCACATTGCAATGCAACATTATTGCCACCTTCTTAGCAGACTATAAGAAACACAATGCGAGAATGTGCAACACTGAAATGTTTTCCTCACAGACATCACAAATGGATGGCGCAGCCTGCAAGAGCAGACAACTATGTGTGAGGGGCCTCTGTTATATAAGGAGACATGTTACATAACTTCTTTCCTTGCTGGTGATTGGAAGGGGAACATAACACTGGATTGTTGCTTTCATCATGCAGCTTGTTGCCCTTCACTTCCAGCCATGTTTCCTCCCATTTACGCAATAGCCTGAGGTGCTGCCACAACACTTAAGTCTTTCATCTTTTTGAGACCACCTTATCGACTGCACCATATTACACATTTCCACCTTTCTCCGTGTTTCCTGGTCCCCCATTGTTTTAGTAGGAGGAGGGAGTCCTATACATTTTGGACCATTTTCTCTCATAGGTGGACCTGCTCTAGGGCTTGAAGATACTAGTGGAACCTGTTCCCTCTATCACACCTCATCTGCTCCATTAATTTCACGTTATCTACAACCTAGCATTATGCATTAGAGCACTGTATCCACGTGGCAAGCCTGCTCAAGTAGTGCTCACTGCCCATCACTTGCTTTACATGTGTTGTGGAAGCACACAGCCACAAGTTTATGCGCTTGGTGTCACGCAGACTGCACTAATTGAGTGGCATGCACTCACAGGACAGCCCTGCCATGCAGCTATGGGAACACTATACGCCTTTCTTACTATGTAGAGGCACTAATGGGCCTAGCAAGTGTTGAATGCATTTAAAATTAGAATTTCCTTTTAGCTGTCGATTTGATATCTTTTCTACAGAGACTGCATACGCTCTATACCTTATATTCACCAAATATTACCACAGCGACTGAGATTGATTACGTATAATGAAAATGAAATTGATAATTGAATACTGGATGTCACTGATGGTTTTTGGCTTATCTGTGGAACAGTATATTTGCATAAATGAATAGCTGATGAGATAATGCTCACATTCAGTTAGCAGCTAGAATTACACTGACATTGATACTATTTCTGACAGAACAAATGAAACATATTTTCATTGAGGGGCATGACAACTGATTACAACTGTCAATTTAGTTTATAATCAACAAAAAACTTCAATCCAGCAATACTGTATAGGCTCTTGTGAGTAAATCAGGGAAGTGAATTAACAGGACTTGTTACAGTTCACATTATCAATTCCACTGACTGCAAAGATGAAGGAAGAGCAAGGCATAGTGGCAAGCAGAGATGGATTTTATTTGAATAAATTTCTGCCTGGATAATCATCCGAATAAACAGATAATTCAAATAAGTCTATTCACTAATAAAATACGCATGGGGAAAGGGGTTATTCCATCTGTGAATAGAAATAATTACCCGTTACTTATTATTCACGACTTAAATAATGAATAACGTAGCATACTATTGCATTTTCTTTGTTTACTTCTTGCACAGGATTCTACAACGTATGTTACCTTGGATCTATGCAGTTTCTATTTGATACATAACTTATTAATGGTTAGCACAGAAATGTGCCTCAGTGTGCACACAAGTGTCAAGGTAAGTTATTACACTTTATAAAGCTGAAGAAGCTAGGTGAGAAAGGTACACATGGTGAATGCAAAGAGGAGCTATAGGGGAGGTTGAAAAAGTGGATTTGTTCCAGACTTCAAAGCTGTTGTTGGTTCTTTCATCTCCAATAATGAGAAAAATTGCCAAGTCAAGTTGTACCGTGTTTTGGAGTACATGTTGAATTGCAGGCCCCCCTCCAACTGCTTGTACAAGTTGATTCATAAATGGGAGGAAGACAAAGACACACAGAATGCTTAGTAGGGCACAGCACATCTGTACTTGCATTACAGCATAACAAATACAACAAAAAAACTGCTTTGCAGGCAGATGGCCTTAGCAGTTACACTATCAACTCCACCTAATTCAACTAAATCTGCACTTTACAGTACTCTGCCCCCCCCCCCCCCCCACACACACACACCTTCCTGCTAACATCTGGAAGCACTCAATGTAAATAACCTAAGATGATGAGAATGCAGCCAACAAAAATGATTAATTTGCAGTAACTTCCTTCACTGCACCAATACTGCTAAAACTATCAGATGTGTGTGCCTCATTCATATAATTATGCAATTTGTCCGTGTCGGCAGTGCTACAAAATGAGTGAACCAAGTAAGAACTTATTGGTTGCTAATAACTAATATCAACAGACTAACTCTAAAATCTTCTAAACATTTGTGGAATGTTGCTGGATATCCAAAGTTATCCAAAAGTGTTTCAGTATTAACTCAGTAATTTTTCTATTGGAAAATAGAATAGTTTTACAATCGAACACGCGCCTATGCAGTTACACAGAGCTTTGAGGCTGAATAATTTCGGAAGAGACACTTTGTCTAGGGTTTATGATACTGCAGCACATTGCAACTTTATCAAGAAAGTGTCAAGAGAGAACCGGACGACTTTATCTGTCTTTAAACACCAACTGTGATTATTGCAGCAATGCCTTGCCCACAATTTAAAAACAAATAGTTCACCTGTATTGCTCTCTATGACCAAGGGAGGCTTACAAAAGAACACATAATGATAACAGCCAAATAAATGTTGAAGAAACTGAGTCATGAGTTTCAAATCAAGCAATAGTATAAAAACGAAATTTATTTTGAGAATGATCTGGGAACTGAAACTAATGTGGGATCACAACAAAGTTACCAGCCAAAATCTACAACAGAATTGATGATTTCTCAGTTTTCGCTCAAGAAGTTTCTGATCTGAAACTCTTACACCATTATCCTGAAATAAAGACAAGTTCACAAGATTAAGACACCAATATCCTCTGTGTGTGTGTAGGACGTATTTTATTTAGTTTGTTGCAATGGCAAATCTTTAAAAATTAAATAAGCTTCCTGCTGGGATGTTTGGGGCAAGAAAACACAGTTCTGAAAATGAACTGAAAAGCAACATGAATTACACTTTTTTAACAAATGACAAATAACTGGAGCAATAAATTTTTCTTGGATTGCAGATCTATCTATTATTCCTAACACTTTTTACTCACAGATGACAAATGTTATTCACAAATAACAATATTGCCCAACTCTGGTGATAAGAGAAGTGCATCGCACATGTGCATGCTGCAAATTTACAGGCTATGAGGACGTGATCATGAGCATGTGGCACCCACATGGCCGCGGTCAAGTGCTCACTTAGCTGGATTATTGCATCTGTCATTTTCAGAAATTTCTGCCAAGGTATACAAAGTGTCATTTTTTCTCTCATATAATGCAGCTGCATGCAGACCATTTGGATGGGTTGTGTGCATTAAGGGCTCTGTTGTACACTGTAAATGTATCTGCTAGGTGTGTTATAAAGAGACAATCAGGAAAACCACTGAGTAGCCACAGTATTTACCCTATTTGACCTCTCCATATACGTGATGTTAAAACTGTGAGTAAGGTTATTAAAAAATGAGCTAATAATAGCATTTGTAATCAATGGTTTGGATTCATTTCTATTCATCTTTCGTAGCTTTCATAATATATTCCTAATATTTTTTTTGTCCTCCCCATCCCTCACAATTTGCCACAACTCCTACTTATCCACCACATGGTCTACAGCAGGGGTCTCCAAACATTTTAGCCTAGCCTAAGGGTCACACTGGCTTGTCCACTAAGCCCCAAGGGCCAAGATGTAGCTACAGTGTGTCTAAGTTCTCTCGAGGCCTGATATTCTAGTACTGCTTGGAACTCCTCGGTACAACTCAGAATTTTTCTTGACCCTTACCACTGCCACCAACATTTACAAGCTGACACTGAAAGGCATAGCAGTAGTTATTGTGCAGTGAATTGCTTATTGTTTTACTTTGAGCTGTGGTCTTAATTTCATTTCATATACACTGCTACACATAAACACCACTCACGAAGGCCACTGAATGTGCTTTGATGAAACCTTGTTACTTCTGTGCATTATTAACATCACCGCAAGTGGTCGGAACATAGCGCGAACTGCATATGGTATCAGCATTACAGTACATATTCTCACCACAATATTCCTCGCCATACGGCGGCAATAGCAGTTACCCTTTCATTCCCTGCGGTCACTGCCGGCAAGGTTCAAGAAAATTACATGGAAAAACCACTCATATTAAATCAATTTCTTCAAAAAATTGTTTTGTTAGTCCCAACTGAACAAAAAATGTTACACGCCAAACTTCCAGTCAGCAACCAGAGATCTCTAGATGTCACAACTGAAAGTTTGAGTACTTTAAAAAAAATTTTTTTTGGTCTTGTTTTACTGATTTTGGTGCTATTGCATACAATATCAATATTTATAGAAACACTTTTATTGTCAATAAAGAAACTCTCACCCTAGAGCTTCAATTGGAAATGGCTGACTTGCTGTGTGGCAATTTTTATAAAGATTAAATATTTAAATTTATCATCGTTGAGTCTTTCACTGACACAGTTTGATCAGTTGCATAATTTCCCTTGTGGCTTTTTTACTGCTTTTGGCACTGATTAACTCTTTGGAAAAAAAAAAACATTCACTCACTGTGCGACTCATTCATTATTGGAGGTGCTTGATCAGCAAGGTTTGACTAATATACAGCAGGCTGGATACCATCATGTCTGACCCATTACTGCAGGCCAGACTGTTGATGTTTGCAGGCCAGTGTTGTTCGGCTGGCTACAGTTTGAAGGCCCCTGGTCTACTGCATGTATTTGTTACAGAGGACCTGCCCATTCACCCAGAGCTGTATGTTTGTTGTTGAATGCTCAGGTAACTGACAATCATTTTTCTATTGTACGTTTATTCCAGTGATATCTATTCTAATCTAGAAATAGATAAGTTAGTTAGTTTCATGTTCCAGGAATCATTTGTATGATAAATCGTAATGCTGTGAAATAAGACATTTTATATTCACATTGCAAATTAATTTGTAAATCTGTCTACTTACTGATAATTTATAAGTGGTTGTTTTCTAATGTACAGGTGTGAGTTAGTAATTTCTATTCACTACCTTTTACACATCACAATAATAAAAACTACTACTACAGAATAAAAGGTGTTATCACGAAGGAACTTTTTCACTCTGTTTCCAGATCTTACTTTGCTGTCTGTCAAATATTTTATACCACTTGGTAAGTTATCAAATATTTTAGTTGCAGCATTGTGCATCCCTGTTGTGCTAAAGACAACATTAATGTGGGTAATGAATGTCTCTTTTCTTTATTGTATTGTAATTATGCACATCACTGTTCTTTTTCAACTGCAATGGATTATTTACAACAAACTTCATGGTGAGGGTATAAATGTATTGTGAAGCAGGGTCAGAATGCCCATGACTCTTTCTTAAAGAGTAGTTATCCAAGAACATTATTCCATATGACGTTATTGACTGAAAATATGCAAAATATGTTAACTGACTGATTTGTCTCTTCCCAAGATCTGCAATGATTCTAAATGCAAATGTGGCTGAACAAGTTGGTTTAGCAGTTCCAAGCTGTGCTTTTTCGGGTTTAAATTTTCGTCAATACAGACACCTACGAATTTTGAAGTTTCCACCCTATTTATTATTTCTTAACCATGTGTTCCACTTATCATTGACTCCTAAATGTAAAGAACTGAATATGATGTGCATTTTTAAAATTAAGAAAAAGCTCATTTGCTGAAAACTGATCAGTAATACTTTTAAGAACATTGTTCACCACATTTTCTGTTGCTGTATGAACGGTTGGACTGGTTACAATACTAGTGTGATTTGCAAAAAGAACTAATTATCTATGTTGCATATTAGACAGAAGATCGTTTACATACATGAGGAACAGAACAATTGCAGACCTACGATTGAGGCTTCAGGAACCCCATACACGATTTCTCCTTAGACAGGATAATATCCCCGAACTACATTGATTGCATTACAAAGTACAATCTTCTGCATTCTTTTGGTTAGATATGACATTGTCAATTAGTTGATTCTACCATCAAACCCACAAAACTTCAGTTAATCCAGGAGAATACTGTGACTCACATAGTAAATGTCTTACACAGGTTGCAGAAAATACCAATTAGTGCTATTTTGTTATTTAATGCTTGTAAAATCTGGAGATGTCAGCACATAAAAATATAACATTAAAATATCAACAATATTATACAAAGGATATACTGCCTCTCACCATTAGGATGAGACGCTGAGTTGCAGACAGGCGAAATGAAAAGAGTGTTACACACTGAGATTTTGGCCAAAGCCTTCTCCAAAAAGGACACACACACACACACACACACACACACACACACACACACCTGCAACTCAACGTGTTATCTTTATGGTGGGTGGCAATCTATCCTTTTCATAACATTGTTGACATTCTAACTTGGACTTTACATTGTAAAATTAAAATATCAATGGATAACGCCACTACGCACAGCTGGAGAATCTAATTGTCATATCCACTGGAAGAAAGGAGCAGTAACTTGACAGTTTAGTCCACAGACAAATACACTACGAGAAATCCTCTATTTAACTTCTCTTGGACAAGAGGTCTACTGACATAAATCACACCAGTGAATTACTGAGGATCATTGGTTACACTACAGTAATTCCCTGATTATCAATCACGAACTGGCAGAACCTGAATAAACATAGTTTAAACATATGACAGAAATTGGGAACTTCCAAATGTATATTTGACATTATAAGAAATGTGTGCACAATCAGTTTTTACTTTGGTACTCAACAATTTCATAACCTAAGAGTCTTCTATGAGAGCAATTGAAGAATGTGTGTTGAGTTCTCAATAATACAACTTTTAATTCACATGGTGACCTACCAATCTATTTGCTATTTCATTAGGTGCCATTGCATCCTTGTTCCATTTGAAAGTTACAGTTCTGTGTTTGCTGGATTCCAAAAGACACTCTAACAGACTTCCTCCATTTTCCACTGATAATACCGTTAATTTTGGTCCTCTTTCAGCTCTTGTGCGACGTTTAACTGGCTTTTTCATTCTCTTATCTGAAACTCTGAAAAATAATTCAGACATTAATTATCTGAAACAAAGGAATCACACACATGTAAGTTCATGAACATTATTTCAAACACAAAAAGCTGATGTGATAACTTCAGTGACTAACTTAACACAAAAACACCTACTTTCTCAGGACAATATGAAATAAGAACAATCATTTTTGCAATAGCTTAACTAGTTTCCTTGTTCCGAGTGCATCAGCATTCCGTACCCCTATAAATGCTAATTGTTCAACACCATACTGTGCACATTGTCAGTGTTTCCATTAATGCTTGCAGCAGCACACCATTCAGATGAATGACCTTTCTCAAAAATATAGCCACATTTAAATTCAGTCACGTGTTTCTTAACTGTTGAAAATGAAGGAACGGACTCCTTATGAGCCTTCCATTTTTCCTCAGTGATAAACCATCCAAACAAAGAATTTTATGATGCCACAATATTCCACTTTATCTAAGAGAGTCAAACCCTCAAAACACTACTACAGGGTGGGCATAACTAAAGTTCCAGTTTCAAAAAGCTGTAGAAAGAGAACCACTGCTCAGAATGATGTCAAATTTTAACAGCATATTACTGATGTAGGGGGGGGGGACTGCCTAACATGACTGTCAGGAGCATGTACTATTGGTCAAGCTCTCTTACAAGAATGGTGGCTGTGCATCAGTAGCCCTGAAGAAATTCCAGACAATCAAGAATATGAAGAAAGGGATTGATCTGACATCTGCTAAGGGCCTGGAGAAAAATATTACAAAATTCAAAACAGCAAGTTCTTTTGAAGTGCAATACAACAGAGGAAGGAAAGCAATTGATCTGACATCTGCCAAAGATGTGGCCACAGCACTGCAGGAGAGGTCGAGCGGTGGTGTGCAAATATGCAGTGCTCAGGGAAATGCACAAATGTTGGACATGCCTGCAAGCTTGCACATAAAATCCTATGAAACATCCTTCGTTGTTATCCACACAATATCACCCATGTTCAAGAGTTGCTTCCTGCTGACCTGCCATCAGGAGAAACATTCGCTCTGGAATTTACTGCTCGCATGGAAGTGGACAATGAATGGCCATGAAACCCATTTCCATCTCTAAGCACATGTCCACATACAGAATATGAGCAATGGAAAATCCACACACACAACTGGTATCACTTCATTCTGCAAAGCTGATCATGTGGTGTGGGTTGATGACACTGTTTATCACAGAGCCATGTTTTTTCGAGGAGGTGAGTCCTGCGGGTCCTGTTACCGGTACCGTCACTGGTAAACGCTAAGGAGTCTTTAGCACAACCAACATCATTCCAACCTTTCAACAGCATTAATGTGTGGGTAGGATCATTTTTATGCAAGATGGTGCTCCAATGCACATTTCACAGCCAGTGAAGTGCCTACTGGGGGTCTGCCCCTATTTTAGCTGACAATGGAACAATTGTTGTACAGTGTGTATACGCAGACAAGGAAAAAAATTCCTGGATTTTTCCTGGACTTTCCGGGTAAAAATACACTTTCTCCCAGATGAAAACATGCTTTTTCCGTGTTATTAAGTGACAGTATATTTTCCCTCGGAACTGTAAAACTTATCAATCCTTTGAATGGTTATGTTTTTATACACAGACGTAGAATTTCCCGGCACTTTAGAAAACGAAACTCAGGGAAGAAAACTCCTTTTGGAAAGATTTTTGATGTGCAGCAACATATACGCTGCATTTTTTCGTATTACAAAAGTATAAATTCGAATTCCACCAAACACCGCATGTTACGTTCCGAACTATTGTAATCGAGATTGCGATGTGCTTTTGTAAGCCAGTCATAGCTCATGTCACGTGATCCTGCCAGCCGATGACAGTGGATATTCAGACCACAGGACACGTGATGTAGTCAGCTAATAGCAACATCACTTATGTAGCGCAGATATACAAACAGGAAAAGTTAATGTTTTAAATTAATATACATGGTGTTGCTACAAGAAAAGCAAATATTGGTCTCTAAGGTTAATAAGCTGCAAGAGTAGCTAAGCTTCCACATATAATGTTGATATTTTTTACGCATGTTACACTTTAAGATACATCACACAAATATGCCAGTAAAATTTTTAGCCGATTCCAGCGACTTGTCCCCAAAGTTTTCCGCAGAGGAGAGAGAGCTTCCCGTAGCACTACATCAATTTGCTCATAATAACGACATGCATGTCTGATCTGGGCTCAAAATACTTCTAAATGGCTCGTCATCAAACGCTCTGCGATTTAAGAAATTCATAGTACATTCTCACACATAGTTCAACTTGCGTAAAAGGAAATTTACTGTGAAAGTAACGCTTTTCAAACCACCATTTGCAATATTTTCCCGCAACCTGTTAGAAATAGGTTCGTTTCAGTAGTTGTCAGAGAGCACCAGATAACAGGCGCCACTGCACTTTGGCAGCTGCTATGACGCAGGAAGCCCGAATGTTTGTATGTGTAAAACATTAAAAGATCTTACAATATGTCACAAAAGAAAAAAGACATCAGAGGATACTCCAAGAGCATCGGAATTTCGTGAATCATACTAAAATGGCACATTTCAAGTCCATACTCAAAAAGCATATTCTTATGTCCAGATTCCCAATGAAGTAGGCCTCAACCTGCCATTAAGCTTTTCAGAGTTGGTTGCGGGATGTATTAACTCATTTTTGATTCTTTATTATGGCACGATGCCATACGTGCTAGAAGATGAAAACGTGCACTGGAAATGCAGCGAGCAGTTGAAATTAGCTAATAGTGTGGAACTAAACACTTTGTTTCAAACACGTTGACTGCCTCAGCGTAAAAGATTAATAAAAGCCCAGTTTCCTTAGCAAATCGACAAAAATAACTTCATTGTTCTACAAGGCGATTAATGCATAGCTGTCAGAAAAGTGGAAATCCCCCCCTCTTTCGAGTGTTTGAGATACGTCAAAAATTTAAAAAATCGAATTTTCAAAAATATGTTCATTTCGTTGCACACATCTTTCTGAAGAGTCTGATACATACAACATATAGGTTCGAGGAAATGTAAGACATGTTAGTTGGCCTTAAATGTGCCAGAGTGCACTGCCACACTTCTTCACACAGCATTCTTCTATCGCACGTCACTGTATTTCGCTCCACAGCATTGAAATGTGTATATTTTGTACTGGATGCCATCAAACCATATTCAGGACAGTGGAAATTAAAATGTTCTGTGGTGCCTCTCCTGCTCCCAGTCGCCCGGCCTGACATCCTGCCCCTCTTCTTTTTAAAAAAAAAAAAAAAAAAAAAAAACCCTCGCAATTAATATTGGATGGGATTATTTGTAATCAGGAGAACAGGAACTCTTCAGAAAATTTGCACACTTTATTGGCTGTTAACTAAAAACTTTCTGTTTTGGGTGACATAAAATTAAATATAGGATACATAACTCCCCCCCCCCCCCCCCCAGAACCATGGACCTTGCTGTTGGTGGGAAGGCTTGCGTGCCTCAGCGATACAGATAGCCGTACCGTAGGTGCGGCCACAACGGAGGGGTATCTGTTGAGAGGCCAGACAAACGTGTGGTTCCTGAAGAGGGGCAGCAGCCTTTTCAGTAGTTGCAGGGGCAAAAGTCAGGATGATTGACTGATCTGGCCTTGTAACACTAACCAAAACGGCCTTGCTGTGCTGGTACTGCGAACGGCTGAAAGCAAGGGGAAACTACAGCCGTCATTTTTCGCGGGGGCATGCAGCTTTACTGTATGGTTAAATGATGATGGCGTCCTCTTGGGTAAAATATTCCAGAGGTAAAATAGTCCCCCATTCGGATCTCTGGGCGGGGACTACTCAAGAGGACGTCGTTATCAGCAGAAAGAAAACTGGCGTTCTACGGATCGGAGCGTGGAATGTCAGATCCCTTAATCGGGCAGGTAGGTTAGAAAATTTAAAAAGGGAAATGGATGGGTTAAAGTTAGATATAGTGGGAATTAGTGAAGTTCGGTGGCAGGAGGAACAAAACTGTTGGTCAGGTGAATACAGGGTTATAAATACAAAATCAAATAGGGGTAATGCAGGAATAGGTTTAATAATGAATAAAAAAAATAGGAGAGCGGGTAAGCTACTACAAACAGCATAGTGAACGCATTATTGTGGCCAAGATAGAAACGAAGCCCACGCCTTCTACAGTAGTACAAGTTTATATGTCAACTAGCTCTGCAGATGATGAAGAAATGTATGAGGAGATAAAAGAAATTATTCAGGTAGTGAAGGGAGATGAAAATTTAATAGTCATGGGTGACTCAAATCCGACAGTAGGAAAAGGAAGAGAAGGAAACTTAGTAGGCGAATATGGATTGGGGCTAAGAAATGAAAGAGGAAGCCGCCTGGTAGAATTTTGCACAGAGCACAACTTACTCATAGCTAACACTTGGTTCAAAAATCATGAAAGAAGGGTGTATACATGGAAGATCCCTGGAGATACTAAAAGGTATCAGATAGATTATATAATGGTAAGACAGATTTAGAAACAAGGTTTTAAATTGTAAGACATTTCCAGGGGCAGATGTGGACTCTGACCACAATCTATTGGTTATGAACTATAGATTAAAACTGAAGAAACTGCAAAAAGGTGGGAATTTAAGAAGATGGGACCTGGATAAACTGAAAGAACCAGAGGTTGTACAGAGTTTCAGGGAGAGCATAAGGGAACAATTGACAGGAATGGGGGAAAGAAATACAGTAGAAGAAGAATGGGTAGCTTTAAGAGATGAACTAGTGAAGGCAGCAGAGGATCACGTAGGTAAAAAGACGAGGGCTAGTAGAAATCCTTGGGTAACACAAGAAATACTGGCTTTAATTGATGAAAGGAGAAAATACAAAAATGCAGTAAATGAAGCAGGCAGAAAGGAATACAAACGTCTCAAAAATGAGATCGACAGGAAGTGCAAAATGGCTAAGCAGGGATGACTAGAGGACAAATGTAAGGTTGTAGAGGCTTATCTCACTAGGGGTGAGATAGATACTACCTACAGGAAAATTGAAGAGACCTTTGGAGAAAAGAAAATCACTTGTATGAATATCAAGAGCTCAGATGGAAACCCAGTTCTAAGCAAAGAAGGGAAAGCAGAAAGGTGGAAGGAGTGTATAGAGGGTCTATACAAGGGCGATGTACTTGAGGACAATATTATGGAAATGGAAGAGGATGTAGATGAAGATCAAATGGGAGATATGATACTGCGTGAAGAGTTTGACAGAGCACTGAAAGACCTGAGTCGTAACAAGGCCCCAGTTGTAGACAACATTCCATTAGAGCTACTGACGGCCTTGGGAGAGCCAGTCCTGACAAAACTCTACAATCTGGTGAGCAAGATGTATGAGACAGGTGAAATACCCTCAGACTTCAAGAAGAATATAATAATTCCAATCCCAAAGAAATCTGGTGCTGACAGTTGTGAAAATTACTGAACAATCAGTTTAATAAGTCACGGATGCAAAATCCTAACGCGAATTCTTTACAGACGAATAGAAAAACTGGTAGAAGCTGACCTCGGGGAAGATCAGTTTGGATTCTGTAGAAATATTTGAACATGTGAGGCAATACTGACCCTAAGGCTTATCTTAGAAGAAAGATTACAGAAAGGCAAACCTACGTTTCTAGCATTTGTAGACTTAGAGAAAGCTTTTGACAATGTTGACTGGAATACTCTCCTTGAAATTTGGAAGGTGGCAGGGGTAAAATACAGGCAGCGAAAGGCTATTTACAATTTGTACAGAAACCAGATGGCAGTTATAAGAGTCAAGGGACATGAAAGGGAAGCAGTGGTTGGGAAGGGAGTGAGACAGGGTTGTAGCCTATCCCTGATGTTATTCAATCTGTATATTGAGCAAGCAGTGAAGGAAACAAAAGAAAAATTTGGGGTAGCTATTAAAATCCACGGAGGAGAAATAAAAACTTTGAGGTTCGCCGATGACATTGTAATTCTGTCAGAGACAGCAAAGGACCTGCAAGAGCAGTTGAACGGAATGGAAAGTGTCATGAAAGGAGGATATAAGATGAACATCAACAAAAGCAAAACGAGGATAATGGAATGTAGTCGAATTACGTCGGGTGATGCTGAGGGAATTAGATTAGGAAATGAGACACTTAAAGTAGTAAAGGAGTTTTGCAATTTGGGGAGCAAAATAACTGATGATGGTCGAAGTAGAGAGGATATAAAATGTAGACTGGCAATGGCAGGGAAAGCATTTCTGAAGAAGAGAAATTTGTTAACAACGAGTGTAGATTTGAGTGTCAGGAAGTCGTTTCTGAAAGTATTTGTATGGAGTGTAGCCATATATGGAAGTGAAACATGGACAATAACTAGTTTGGACAAGAAGAGAATAGAAGCTTTAAAAATGTGGTGCTACAGATGAATGCTGAAGATTAGATGGGTATAACTAATGAGGAGGTATTGAATAGGACTGGGAAGAAGAGAAGTTTGTGGCACAACTTGACTAGAAGAAGGGATCGGTTGGTAGGACATGTTCTGAGGCATCATCAAGGGATCACCAATTTAGTATTGGAGGGCAGCATGGAGGGTAAAAACCGTAGGGGGAGACCAAGAGATAAATACACTAAACAGATACAGAAGGATGTAGGTTGCAGTAGGTACGGGAGATGATGAAGCTTGCACAGGATAGAGTAGCATGGAGAGCTGCATCAAACCAGTCTCAGAACTGAAGACCACAACAACAACAACAACAACAACACATAAAACCAGTAAAGACAAGAGACAAGCAATACATTACACCTTTCTTCAATCCTTAGCTGTTAGCATTGTTTTCTCTCTAATCTTGATACTGCTTTACATAGCGTGCTTTCCTTTCTGCGACAGAATCTATTACCTCATCAAAGTACGTCAAATTTTTTGCTACATGAAAAATCGAAATATCGTTGTCTAATACAGTGTAAGCTGTTAATAAAAATAGTACCCAAGACTGGTGTGGTTTCTCGATTTGATTATGTCTATTTTGTCACTGCTAAATAAAACAAAATAGGCCTCTCTAACACTGCAGAAATTGTAACACACACCAAATGAACGAGATTGTTTTGGCAAAAATGGTCATTTTTATCACGTCAGAATATAATTCACAAAGACCAACATAAAATGCCTATTAGGCCTACTACAACCATCAAGCTTTATGTTAGAAAATAGTTTCACATTTCATTCATACGCTCCAGTTTCTCGTGCATGAGATTGAAAAGTAGTAGTACGAGATTTTAATATAAATTTCGAATCGTCATATACTTCCCTAATTTGTGTGATGTTCTTGTTTCCTCTCGTTCATACAAACAATCTTGTCATGACTAATTCTGGAACTATTCCTGCCTTTGCCAAAACTTACTCGCCGGTTAACTTCACTAAAACTGCCACAATCACCGGTTTAGTTATCCACGATTATTCTCTGGTTAGGAGTTGTTATGTTCTTACAAACCATTTTCCGCACTACTTCCAGAATACAACTTAAGCGGCTGCTAGACGGGGACTATACAACTGGCACTTACTTATGTAGCGATATGGCCAAAAATTTTCTGACAAAATTTCATTTTCCTGGATACACCGAGAAGATAATACATAATCTTTCTTACTTGTTATTCCTCCTAGTCATTTATTTCCACTCTGGTAGTCTGAATCTATGGATTTCCCTAGTAATTATAACAATGCTGATCATTTGCAAACCCAATCAACCACATAATCAGACAACGATTGGCGTTCCCTCATTCGGCTTTACTCCGCTCAGCTTGTATAGCCCGGTCCCCTTTTGCCTGCAGGAAAGTTTATTTCTAGATGCGACGTGGATTCCCACGACAGACATCACGTACACTATGCACGCATTCAAAAATCAACTTTTTTTTTTTTCCATGGGACCAAACTGCTGATGTCATTGGTCCTTAGGCTTACACACTACTTAATCTAAGGACAACACATACACCCATGCCCGAGGGAGGATTCGAACCTCCGATAGGGGGAGTCGTGTGAACCGTGGACAAGTCGCCTGAGACCGCACGGCTACCCCACGCGGCTTATGATTCATTCAGAAATCAACTTACAGAGTGTGTTCAAAAACCAACAGGGATGCGCCCACCCCCCTCCCTCATCTATCTGGGCCTGCTGCGCATGCGTGAATCTGGCATCTTGGGCGCGGCAGTAAAATTTTTCCTGGTTGCATCTAATTGCTTGCTGTGACTGCTTACACAGGAGCAGCCACATTTCTGTAGCCAGAAACGGGAGAAGGTACTACTCATAACTGCGCATGCGCATGAGACCGCTGATAACTGCTAAAATAAATCTAATGTAAACAGTTGTGACGTCATGCTCATCGGAGGCAATTTGTTGTTATGTAGCACTGGATGGTCTTCCTAAAGCCTGGGACACATTTTGCTGTTGGCAAATGCTTGTATGAGCACTGTGTTTTGTTGTTGTATATGGCACACTTCCTTTGCAATTTATGTTTTATTTTCGATTTTTTTCCTCGTTCACATTTTATTGTTGCAGTATTATTCTGCAGTGGCGGGATACAGTAATATCCTTTGTTAGAGTATTGATTCTTACCAGTCAAAATTACAAAAATTTAACTGAAAACTGAACGAAAAATTCCCGGAATTCTAAAAAATTCCCGGGTTTTTCCCAGATCTCCTGGATGTCCCGGGTTGTATGCACCCTGTAGTACATATTTCAAAATTTCAAGACTTTTGTGATTAGTATATTAGTGACAACTCATTATCACGTGTAACATCTCAGTAGGTTTACAAACATTACAAAATTTTCCCAGTGAAAATACATCCACATGATGATCATTAACAGAACTGGATTACAGTTTTATCTTTATAAGCAATAAAATTTAAATTTAACTAAAGCGCGCGAGCACTGGCTGGTTGGTGGATCATTGCCGGTGTTGATAAGTGTTTTACTATGGGTCACTTTGTCTGTCTATTCTACCCTCTGGATTTGAAAGCATCTGAAAATTGGTGCAGAACAGCTAATACTCACCGACACTATTCCTTGGTCACACCAGATACTATTTGCAGTTCCATAGTATCTCCCTCCAATGCAGTGTCTATAGTGGTAGCAAAGCATAATTCTTATTTAATGGTGTTGCCCTCTTCATCCAGCGCTGGATCGGTTGTTCTAATGCACATACTTTTAGGGCTGAGTTGTGGCTGTTCATGACCATTAGTGATCCAAAGCTTTCCTTGACCACCTACAATTATTAGGTTCATTGGTGATTTGTAGATTTCTCAAACGAGCCTGCAGCTTTTTGAAATCAACAAAAGTTTCTCAGCTGCATCTTGACTGAAGACTTGACCTTGTCTTGTTGATGATGATGGGATAACATCTTCAATGGCAAAAAATTGCCCTGAGCAATGTTTATTTTATGTGCTAGCTGGACTAGCTTTGTCAGTCGAAGTCTTATCTTCTGCATTCTGACTGCCTGTGATGCCTTCATTAAGTCCCACCCAAGAATAAACTTATGACTACATTATCTTAAAATGACACATTCAAAGTGCTGTCTCTGTCACTGATATTTATTCTTGCAAATGTCTTGCAATGTCTAAAAAAACTGCAACAGCATTTATCAGTCCAAATGGTAACTCTATCACAAATTATCAGTTATCATTCAGGCCAGATCAACACAATGATGTTACGTTAAGTAGCTGCAATACCAGAGTGAAAAGTTAAGAACATCAGAGTTGGCACCTTTTGAGTAATATTTTCAACCAACAATATAGGAAGTGCTCAAATATATTCTGGAGAAAACTGGTATCTGAGGTCACTTTGTGAGGGAGTGATAACAAATATTATGCTTATGGAAAATCAAAAACACTAACAAAATGGTGCAGACTTCCCACAGTGTGTTAATTTTCACACACATCCAAAATACCTGTGCTACACATACAAATATTTTATTTCCACATTGGCCAATTAGTTGTAGATACTTTAATTCATGTCTCAACTTTTATCTTCTTCTGGGAAAGGTTTTTAACACAAAGGTTGAAACTGAAATTTATACAATGAATTTCAAACACCACAAAACAGCATATAACTTACATGTCAGCTGGGCCTCCAGATGCAAGATCAGAAGTTGTATCCAAATGAGGATGTGGAGGCTATGTGGAGAAAAATTTACAAGAATTAATATCACTACACTAAGCAACAGTCATAGAGAGAGCAATGTATGAGACTGAAGTAAACTTATTTTCTAACATCATGCAACAGTACACAAGGTAATTAAAACTTGTGATGCCACAGAGATACATCAAAATAAAATGATTACCCAAACAAGTATTACAGTCCAGTACAATAATTCACAAATTAAAGAGATTGAGATTCTATGATGATTTTTTTTTTCCATTCATGCTACATAATTAACATACAATTCTAAGTGTTGCTTGAGAGAGGAAGCACCGTTTGACATAAACAGATATTCAATGAACATTTTTATTTTATTTGTTATCTCTCACCTGCATTACTGGGTGTCCTGTGTTAACATATACAGGCTCCATATAACCCTGACCTTTCACTGCTGTATCCATATGAGGAAATCCTGTTTCGTGTTGCATAATTTGTTGATTGCCAGCAAGGTTCTGCCTAGGTATTTCAGTTGCTGTCATCAGTATACCAGCCTGTGGCATTTTATCACCTGAGATTATTTCTAAGTTTTGACTCGGTACATAAAGCAGAGTAGGGGCTTTCTGTTGTGCCAAGTTAGTGTTCCATTCAGTTGTGTTTGCAAGTGTTAGAGGTGGCATCGCTTCAGCAGGATGTTGATAGGTCAAAGCTTCTGAGTGCCCAGATTTCTGAAGACTTTCTAATCCCTCTTGCTGTAAATGAGAATGTCCGGGACCACCAACTGCCGCATTTTCAACCTTTAATTGTTGAGGCATATCACCAACAGAATACTGGATAACATTCTGCTGAGTTTGTACATTCAGCAACAGTTCTTGTGGCGTCCCCTGCTGGTGTAGTACATTCTCTTGGCTAGTTTGACAATGGTCAGGTTTCTGTGTAATCAGTTGTTGTAGCTGATTTGACAGGGCTTCAGACTGTGTTAACACATGCTGCTGTGGTATTGCCATTTCATGCTGGACAATATTTTCTTGATGAGAAAGTGTTTGGGTCTCACCAGGAATTACTTGACATATTTGAGTCTGTCCAAGCTCGTTTGAAGTTTTGTTCTGATATTCAGAACTTACACTTTCTTCTTGACTTTCAAAAACATTCTGGGATGCATACACATCTTTTAATGAAGTTTCACAGGTTGCCACTACATGTGATCCAGTATCTGAGGTAACTGCTGTTGACATATTTTCCAAATCTTTATTGTCCTTTTGTACTATGCCTTCTGGGAAAAAATTTCCACTGAGTATATGTGGGGTCTGCAGTTGATTTGTGCTGTCTGGCATTAGTGTTGCTTCGGGTGTAGCCTTCATAAATTTCACAGCTGAATCTTCCTGACTTACACCAAAATTCTGTTGTAGCTGCCCTTGCACATGCTGCTGGTGTGTAATCACAAGTGTATTGGTTTTAGAAGATTGTTGCCTATATTGGACCACTTTGGCTTTACGTTTAGTTAGCACATCCCGATTGAACTCACTAGATGAGGTTTCGTACTGATTGCTTTCTTGGCTCATAGTTATATCCTCCTCTGTTGTAATGGTGGACTCCTCTGCCCATTCTGATACAGATGTATCATGAACGCGAAGTAGTTCTTTCTGTTCAGTTACCATTTGATTTTGTAACAGTTCTTGCTGTGCTGATGAAACTTGTTCTAAACAGTGCATCTGGTACTGTGTAATAAGAGGCTCTACTTTTACTACAGCTGGCTGATTTTCATGTAATGTGTTTTTTTCTTCCAGAAAATGTGATTGTTGACTCTTTTCCTTCTGAAGGTTATCTGTAAAGTGCAAAACATTTTCTTTCACTTCAGATCCATATACAACACCCTGGATCACATCATGACTGCCTGTCACTCCCCCATCTTGTCTTTCTAAACCTGGTTTGTACTCACTCTGAGAATATTCTTCTATCTTAGGTGGCTGATGCATAGGCACATGTTCTCTTTCAACTAACTTGATTGCTGTATCTTGACACAATTTTAGTTGCTCTGATAACTGCTCTTCTAATAATGGCATCTGAGCAATTACAACAGGCTCCTTATATTCTTGTTGAGGCAAAGTAGGAACAGCCTGGCGAGTTTCTCTTCCTAGAGAAGTCACAAACATACTCTCGGGTTGCACAGGTATCTGTTGTAGTTTTATATCACTCTGAGTTATCATTTCACCTGTGGTATACTTTCCATCCACACGAGAAACAAACTCACTTTCCTGTGGTAATCTCTCTCTGTTTTCAGATGTCATCTCTTGGGACTCACGCCCTGAAACCTGTTTTTGCTGACTGTCTCCAAACTCATGGGGGCTTGGTTGCTCAAACTTGACTTTTTCAATTATATGACCTGTCAGTTCATTCTTCTGTCCTTCATGGTCAACTAAAACCTGTTGATTCAGAGTTTCTTGTTGAGCCTGTGTCATTATCGAGAATTGTTGCTGTACAGGTGCATTTGGCATAAACTTATTATCTGGGCCAATGGCACTGTACTGTTGATCAGCTGGTGAAATTTCCTTGTTACCTGTCGATGGCAGTCCACTTGGCTGCTCTTGAATTGTTAGTTGGCTATTGTCTTGTAACTGAATCTGACTAGGTACATGATCCTGCCATGGAATTTTGTGACTCTCTAGTTCAACAGATTGATTTTCAGGTGTAGGACAAATCACACTAGACATTTGCTCTGGCAACCATCCCTCCTTGACACTTTGAATTACATTATGTGATTCAATGACAGTTTCTTCTGATGAAATGTTTTCTTTTCCATACGATTTCTGTGGAGAGGGAGACTGTGGAGTTATCTGTTCCTGGATGTACTGTGATCCTTCTACAGATGAAATCACTTTGTTAATCTTACAAGTGTCAGAGCTATGGTCTTCTGGTGTAGCACCTTGTGAATTATCAACTGACTGGTAACATATTCTGTCTTCCATCGATTTCTGTGGTAAACCTGGCTCTAAAACGGATCCAGGAGTGTCATATTTTCTAGATTCAAAATGTTTCTCAGTTACTTCCTGTGACTGAATTGGCTGATCTGCGACAACAGCCTCACCATGTTGCCATGTTTGTCTTTGCTGGTATGCAAGAACTTCTGAGTCTTCTTGAGGGAACATTCTGTCATGTGTAGTAGTTTGTTGCTGAGTATTCACTTGGTTTGAACTACCACTAGAAATCTCATCTAGTTCATGAGAAAGTTGTTGTGTGAGAGTCTGATGTTTCTGTATTGACTCCACTGCTATTTTGTTTCCATGATAAGATTCTTTTGCTTGCTGCAATGCCTGCTGAAGTTGTTGAATGCTTTGTTGGCACTTGGTAAGATCTTGGTGGCATTTCTCTTGCTGCAGAACCTGTTGTTGGATGAGTTTTAGTTTCAACTGTCGTTCAATATGTACAATATTTTCCTCTTCTTGACTAAGCGGTACATGGGGAATGTAAGATGGCTGTTGATGCATCTGAGCAGTGGACTGACTTGGTTGAGACAAATATGTCTCTACTGCATACTGAGGTTGTGACTGCATGTGAAAGATGCTGATATCAGTCTGCATCTCAGTACTCTGAGCAGTTGGCACAATATTGGTTTGCTGAACATTATCAATTTGAGATGGATGCTGTGTGTCAGGCACATTATGTAGAGCACCTTGATTCTCACTAACAGGTATCTGCATCTGAACAGATGATAAAGGATGTTGGGCCAATGCTGAGTGGTCAGAGACAGGTCCATAGCCATGCTGGAAAACTGTTCCTTGACTACTGTATGATTCATCAGAAGTGTCAGTTGGAATGTAGGTTTGATTTGCCTGTTGGAAGGAGAAGAAAAAATCTGCTTTCAGACAAGATAAAATTTTAGATATTCACAATTATTTATAATGTAAAATAAACTAAAAATCATGACTATTTTAACAGTTTTTGATACTGGGATTAAGCTTTATAATTATTACATAGGCAGTTAAAAAAAAAAAAAAATTCCGATTAGCAAATAATATCAGCCTCCTAAAATGGTAGTTCAATCATCTATTTTTTTCATTTTACGATCACTATTTCTATGACCAGTACAGTTTTCAGGAGCCCCCACCAGCCAAAATTCTAAATTCACACAAATCTTTAATGGACCATTCACTTATATCTGTGTGTAACTCTATATTTCAACTGATTTACCTACATTAGTATGCTGTAAGCTACTTTCTATTCTTTAAGGGGGGTAGGACGTCAAACGGACCGTCTTGGAGCAGGAGAGACACCACAGGACATTTCCACTGTCTATACTTTTACGAATAAATTCATAAAACTTTGTCAGCATGACCAGGAAGGATTCAGGATTCACAATCATAGCAGTGGAAGTTTTTTTAAAAAAAAAAAAAAAATACATGTGAAAGTTCATCATTTTTTCACTTCTATTGGCTGTGTTTGTTGCTATAGGTACACGTTCCTTCACAAGTAAGAGAGATTATTCGATGAATTTTGCACAGCATACAAACCATACTTACAGGTGTATGAAACTCTAGAAATTATTTAATTTATGAAAAAATGAATGAGCTGTTACATTTTAAACTTCATGTTTAGAAAAAACTCAAATTTTATAGTTAATTATATCAATTTTTACCACAGTTTTTAACAGATTTGGAAAATTCTAGAGTTTCATACACCTGTAAGTATGGTTTGTATGCTGTGCAAAATTCATCGAAGATCTCCCTTACATATGAAGAAAAGTGTACCAATAGCAACAAATGCAGCCATTGGTAAGTGAACAAAAGGTGAAATACAAATGTAAAAAAATAGATTATTTTCTTATATTTTTGAACTTCCAAAACTATAAGTGTAAATCCTGAATCCTTTCTGGTCATTCTGACAAAGTTTTATGAATTTATTTTTAAAAGTATAGACAGTGGAAATTAAAAATTCCTGTGGTGTCTCTCCTCCTCCAAGTCATCACGTTTGACGTCATACCCCCCTTTAGGACATTATCCTATACTAACACCTTTAACTTTAATTTTCTAACTGCTTTTCTTTAATTCCAGAAACCACTGCAGCCAGATGGTCCATCATCATCATCATCATCATCATCATCATCATCATCATCATCATACAGATGATATAGTACATTAATTTCAAAGCCTCTACTGATTACGCTCATAAAATCCTGTCTCACGGATCCTCTTACAATTCTTCTGATCAAATAACATGTTGAAAGGAGATTAAAGTAATTTTTCTGTCCGTACATTATTTTATGCAGAAGAAATAAAATTTTAATATACTGTGGTTATATAATTGTAAGCTCTAGTACATGCAACATGTAGAAAAAAAGGATGTAAAATAAATTAAAAATGAACAAGTTCACAAACACATACACAAAAAAAGTATATTCTACATACATGCGAAAAAAGTGCCTGTGAATGCTGGAAAATTTAATGGTTAACTGTAGTTTTATACAGAATGACACAATAAATTTGGAAATTTTCATGAAAAATTTGACACTACTGCCTATTGAAGAAAGTATTTTAATAATTAACAATAATGGAAATTCCTGGATGGAGCAATATGTAAAATTAGGGAAAGGCAACCACTCACCTATAGAAGACTAATGCATGGAGCACAGTAACACCACAGAAAAAAATCCCTTAAAACTGCATCAATATTTCTGCAAAAATTCTGACCCCTGTAAGAGTCTCAGTATTTTCTAAAGTCCTTATCTTTAACCCAAACCTAATTTCAACCATGCTGGGCTTGTAATGGACTTTCTTTCCTTTACTCATTCTTTGCAGTGGAAACATTTCTTTGCCCCACCCCAACGGTAGCCAACCTAAATCCCATTTAGAATCTTATTTACAACAGTTCCAGCCTGCCTCCAACTGCAATGATCTTCCTTTCCTAAATCCCTCCACTGTGAGTCCAACATCGCTCATATATAACACACTGCCATCCGTAACCTGAAAATCAGTCCACACCTTATCACCCTTCCCCCAGTCAAAGACTATACCACAGACGGTATGAATCACAGTGACTACGTGGCTGAGGGTTTCCACCAACTCTCCGACATGTCTGCATACAAGTCTCCCCAGCATAGAAGTCCAACATTACCTCAAGCAGCTTCTCAAGGCCTTAGGTCCATCCAAAACCCTGACACCTGAATCCTATTTATCTCCCTCCTCACACCAGCAACCCCACGCATTCCTACCTTTTACCTATTCCCGTAACTCCACAAACCTAACCCTACAGGTCTCTCTATTGGTCATCTCATCGTGGCTGGGTACAATGCTCCCAAAGAACAAACCTCTGCCTTTGTTGACCAACACATCTCAACTATTGTCCATAACATCCCATCCTACATTCAAGACACTGCTCACTTCCTTCACTGTATCTCCACAGTTCCTGTTCCATTACCACCAGAATCCTTGTTGTACACCAATATCCCCCACACCCCAGCCTTGCAGCCATGGAACATTACCTTTCCCATTGCCATCCTTATACCAAGCCCACCATCTCTTTCCTAATTTTCCTAGCCAACTACATCCTAAACCACAATTATTCAATTTTGAACATTAAATCTACAAACAAATCCATGGTACTGCCATGGGTACTCACATAGCACCATCATATGTCAACTTACTTATTGGTCATCTGAAGGAATCCTTCCTATGCAGTCAACCCCTAAAACCTCTTGTATGACAGATTCATTGATGACATTTTCATGATCTGGACTCGCAGCAAGGACAACTTTCACTCTTTCTTCCATAACCTTAACACCCATTTCCAAATCCCCTTCACATCGTCCTTCTCAGCTCATTGAGCCACCTTCCTAGATGTATATCTCCAGCTCTCTGATGGTTCCTCAAATACATCAGTCCATATCAAGCACACCAACCACAAACAGTACATCCTCTTCGACAGCTGTCACCCATTCCATGTCAAAAAAACTCTTCCTTACAGCCTCACCATCCATGGATGCTGCATCTGCATTGGAAAGCAGAATTGTCAAAATATTCCGATAACCTTAGTACAGCCCTCACTGATAGGCAGTAACATACATAGTTCGTCCATAAACAAGTCTCTCATTCCATCTCCTAGTCTGACACCAGCAAACCTGTTAACCAGCCGATGCCTATCACTCCTCCGATCACCCAGTATCATCCTGAGCTTGAGAAGCTCAACCTCATCCTACACCAAGGCTTCGAGCACCTCACATCATGCCCCGAGATGAGGGACATACCACCCAAAATCTTACACACATGGTCAAAAGAAGCATTCCGCCACCCACCCCTCATACAGAATATCCTTGTACATCCCTATTCCAATCCTGCTCCCAGTCCTGCACCCTATGGGTCATTTCCTCGTGGTCGGCCCAGAAGCAAGACCCGTCCCATACACCTACCCACCACCTCCTCCCAACTGCAGTCCAGTCACAAGCATTTCCTTCCCAATAAGAAAGGCATGGCTGTGTCTGAAATCAGCCATGTTATGCCTCAACTGTGCTGCAATTACTGTACAGCATTCTATACTCGACCGTTTGGTTGCTGAACATGCAGCTCGCAAAACTAATGCCTTCACAACAGCTGCATGACTATGCAGGCCATTTGGATATTCCTTTCCAGCACAAGTTCCTCTGAACTATGCAGATGGGAATTGCCTCTCCAACATACCCCGCGCTCTAGTAATCTCCCTGGCCCAAAAACCTCTGCTAACGTGTTCCCATTGCATCACCTTGCATTTTTACTACTCTCTCCTGTCCATACCACTACTTCTCCATACACATCATGCAGCACTGTCTTCTCCCACTACTCTACCCCCCCCCCTCCCCAGCAGGCATTCTTCCTCTCCTTCCCTCCCTCACTTCCCCCTCTCCTCACCCCCTTTTCAACCTCTGTCTCTCCTCTTGCCCCCTTCCTTTCTCCCTCTTAATCTTCACCTCTCTCTCCTCCACTATCAGTCAACTGACAATCCAAGACAGGTTTGGAGAAGTGGATAAACAAGGGTTTCTACTGAATCACAGTATTCCTCCCAGTTTTATTATCAGAACTAAATAGCCACAAGTACCAATAGTTCCTAACAGCTGTCCGACCATAGTTATTAGAATACATCTCGCTGGGCACAAGGTGGACCTGTGGTAGCAACAAGATAGTTGTTTGGCCTGTAGCGACTCCCTTCGTTCACCTTCACTAACCGCCACAGATGACATGGTGCACCAGCCGAAAAGCAGCTATCAGTAAAGCTCCTACCTGTCAATGGGTCACTGTGTTTCTCTAAAACTCACACTGGTCACTTGTGCCGCAGGTATACCTTTGAGGGGTACACTTTCTGGGAGACACGTGCCTCCAACGTCACTTGCTCAGTCTCTGTTCTTGCTTTGATGAAGTAACATCTTCCCGCCACACCCTCGTCAGCTTGTCTCACACAATGTCACATAGGTAGTTTCTTCACTGGAGTTCGCATTAACAGCAGGCATTTCACACTGGTATTTAGCTTCTGGGTTTCCTCGCACTTTGGCAAACGTGAGATGTTCTACTACTTGTCACGCACCCCGTTTGGAGCTGTGTTTCCTCAAAGGAAGTCTGATGCCAGATGTCAGGCAATAGGCACACCCAGTTGCTGTACTACTTCAGTGCCTATTCATCTGGGATTTGAGTGACAACAGTTCCCCTTTTCACTACCTCAATGACACCAGTTCTCACTTTTCTACATTTCCCCGTAAACTACTCCTGAATCCTGGACCCACCTCTCCTCTCCTGATCAGTGCTGCCAAAAATTCAGCTATACCAAATTATGGGGTGCATAGTACATACCCACTCGCTTGACTCAGGCCTGCCATCACGTACTCAAGCAGGTTTCTCTGTTGCAGATGTTATTAATCCCATTCTGGGCACTGATTTTCTTGGCCATTAGCACCTACTGGCCAATGTAGTGAAGTATCTTTTAGTTGACAGTGCCTCTGGTCAGGCTATCCACTGCAGTTTAATTCTGCCACGTATTTTGCGGCAAAAAAGCTGGCGATTTTGAGCCCATGCCAAGCTACTACAGAACTTACCCTTCTCATCTGGCCATTTAGTGCCCCCCAGAACATTCAGCATGACACTTCACCACCAACCCTGGCCCGCCAGCTGGTTTTCTGCCATCCCCGCCCCACATCTGCCAGCTCCTGGGACCTTAATGTAGCCAGTGAACTGTGATTTTCACAGTCTCTGGCTGACAAAGATGATGCTCTGACCTCATAGGCACCTGTTGTCGCAACAGTTATCTGACACCACCACTGTTAGCACCTGTATTATTGGAGCAACAACATTATTTTACGGCTACCAGTGCCACGCACAGGAGTTGAGTGGAGACTACAGCACTCACGTGGACACACCAACAGCAACCCACGCATGACCCCCTTTGTGTGCTTGATTGGTCTTCAACATCACACCTGATGCCACATACCTTGTGGTGCCCGACACCCTCCTCCACTGCTGCCCTGCCCTGCCCTGCCCAGCAATCATCAAGATGCCGCCCAACAGGCATCCTCTGTCAGCTTCAAGCATCCCTCTGCTCTGCTGGTACCACCATGTTTGTCACCTCCACTGAAAGCAGCAGATGACGTGCTGTGCTGGACAGAAACCAGCAGTCAGCAAAGCTTCTGCTGACCAATGTGTCACTGCATTTCTCAAACACAGACACTGCGTACTTCTGACACAGGCAGATATCCGACCACCATTGCTTTCCCGGTCTCTTTTCATGGTTCAATGATATAATACCTACTAGCCATGTCCTCGGCACCTTGCCCCGCACAACGACATATGGCTTGCATCATTAGCTGCCGTGCTTCACCAGACTTCGCATTAACACCAGGGATTTCGCATCAATATTCAGTTACTGTGTTTCCTTGCAGTTCGGCAAACATGAGAGGTTCTACCACGTCTCCCACAAGCTGTGTTTCCTCCAAGGATTTTTGTTGTAGTTCTGCTAAGTCTGATGCTGGACACCTGGTTTGTCCCCCTCCCCTTCCCCCTACTGGTATCTGCACCTGGGTTACTTGATGAAGTGAAGTGTGCTCAGTGCAGTGAGGTATAGTGAGTGCCAGAAGTACCAGGCAACTTAAATTACCATTTCATCCCCAGGCACTCTCATATTCCTATACAGCCAAGCATGCACAGAAAAGAGTTTCTTTGACCAACTGTGCTCGCTCCCTTCACCTAAAGGGGCTCCAACTTTGTCCCAATTACACCGAGTTTCTTTACACGGAAAACCAGAGCATTACAGATATTCACACGCACTTGCAGAATGTCTACGGAGGCCTGGAAATGACCGAAAGTATGGTGAGTCATTTGGCAAGGTGGCTGTCATCATCGTGCTAGATCATGCAAACCTGTCCGATCTCCCACGTGCTGGCCAGCTGCACTTAGCTGTGACTCCTGCAATTCTGGAATGTGTGGACACTCCGAGGTGATCGAAGCATCAATCAAACACCTCACTGCTAAACTGGACATCTCTGTCAGTAGTGCTGACACACTCAGCCACCAGTTGGGGTACTCAAGGGTGTGTGAGCATTGAGTTTCACGCCACGTAACAGAAGACCATAAAAAGCAACGGAGGACCATCTGTGCAGAATTGCTTGCATGTATTGAGGCTGGCTGAGACAATTTTTTGCCAAACACCGTCACAGACAGTGAAACATAGGCTCATCACTTCAAACCGGAAACAAAACAGCAATCCACGGACTGGCGCCATACCATCTCTCCTCCATAGTAAAAGTTCAAAGCCACACCAAAAGCCGGTAAATCACGGCCACTAACTTCTGGGTCTATGATGGGGTTATTCTGTTTGATGTTCTCCTTCATGGTGCAACGATCACCTCTGAAGCCTATTATGCTATTCTCAGTACATTGAAGAAACAACTTCCGTGTGTTTGCCAGGGCAAAAATGCACATTAAATTCTCTTTCTCCATGACAATGTAAGGCCTAACACAAGTCTGCGCACCTGAGAGTGCCTCAAAATTTCATTGGACTGTTCTTCCTCACCCACCCTACAGCATGGATCTTACATCTTTTGACTTCCACCTGTTGGGCCCAATGCAGGATCCACTCCACTGGAAGCAGTTGGTGGATGGTGGGGAGATTATTGATGCAGCAAGATATTGACTCTGATGTCGAACAGTGAAGTGCTACCATGATAGCATACAGGTTTTCCCAATAAGATGGCCTACAGCCCTCAAACTGAACAGAAATTATGTTGAAAAATAGGGTTTTGTAGCCAAAAGAGTGGGGAATAATATGGTGTATTGGAGTCCAGCCATAGGGATCTTTTTCCTTTCTTGCAGGAACTCAAACTGATAATGGTATAGTGTCAACCACAGAGGTCATCCATCCCCCCCCCCTTCTCTCTCTCTCTCTCTCTCTCTCTCTCTCACACACACACACACACACACACACACACACACACACACAGAGACAGACAGACAGACAGACAGACAGACAGACAGAAATGTGAAACAGCACTGAAGCCCAAAATCATTTCCATCACATTGTTTGCTGTATGCGCAACGAAATCATTAGTATCTACTAACAACAGTTAATACTGCACTTGAAACAGAGATTTCACTTTAGACTTTGATTTCTACATGAGCACCTCTACACTGACACCTTTCCTTTTGAACCCAATTTAGCAACTCAGGTAAATGTTTTATATGTTATTTACCTTAGAAGCCAAATGAACTCTCTCCTGGGTAGAAAAAGATATACATTATTCATGACAAATTCAAATTAACCATCCACAGATGTACCACTATTTTCTTACGAAACCTCTCCTCAATTTCCACAAAATGTAGTAAGTCATAATCAATTCAGTAAATAATATATATGGGTAGTAAGTACAGAGAATATTTAACATTTTAATTACCTGCAGTTGTGTAAGATGGCTTTGTTCAACAGAGTGTAATGAAGGAGTCATAACAGACTCAGGAGAAATTTCTGAAAATGAAAGAAAATGTAAATACATTATGAGCAGAAAATTTGTGAATCTAAGTATGATTAATCATCTGACAATGATCATTAGCCTTTATCAATAAAAACAAAACAAAAATGTTGAGCGCAGATTTAAAATTCAAATCTTTAAAAACATACTATTAATATACATTCTTCAAAGCGAAGCAGTATCATATTTCTAATTTCTTTGTTGCCCAGTGCATGGAAAATTGTTTTTCTGCAGTACATGCAAAAAAAAAAAAAAATGTCTGAAGATATCCCTCTAATTATCTTATTAATCCCAAAACCAAACAAAATAGACAGCATGATGTAACAATAATCTTCTTGGAGGTGAAACACATTGTCACATCATCACAATGAGACACACATAAGAAATGCTACAGGTATATAAATACTTTTTGCCCTTCTTTTATTTTGACAGAAATCTAAGTAGTTTCAATTTACCATGACATTTCTGACAACATCTCACAACTTAAGACTTCTATCTTGTTTCCCTCCCTTCACCTTCTCATCAAGTCTTTAAAAGACTATGTAAAAGAGCCAAAGTAAACAATACAACAAGTTCATACAGAGAGGAATCAGATGTAACATGACAAAACAACAAAAGTATTAGCTGCAACATATTCTTTGCAAAGGAGTTTCACCTTATTCATTACATGAATAAACTGAATAATTTTGAGTATCACTACAACTTGACATTGTTAACTAGTAGCTACCTGTAGCCACTCACATTTCATGCAAAAAAACAAAATCATTAACACACATTTCACAGAGACTTATATACCTGCAGCATTAACACTAATGCATAGTCATTTCTGTATAATTAACAAAACAAGTGTACCTTGTTTTAATGTAGCTTGATCTTCTTCCTTCGAGTGCAATTTGCGTTCTCGTTTTTTTGATAATTCTGATATTTTATTCTTCAACATTGTTGCCACTCTTCGAAGGTCATCTTCCATTATTAGCCCAGACTTAACCTAGAAAGAACATAACACTATTACAATCTAAGTAAACATCATATGATCTGTTACATAAGCAAGTATTATTTTATTCTGCATCAACTATTGAGATACTACATAAGCTGGAGGAAAAAATTAAGTCACATGCATGTGTTAGGATATGTTGAAAGAAACCAGTTTATTGTGTAACCTTCCTTCCACACCATTAATGATTAAAATCCTGGAAAGCTATCAGTACTGTTGAAAGAGCTGTGGGAGATACTGCTGCATTGGCATACTGACTCCTTACAGTCCATCCAATACGTATGCTTATCATGCCATTTGCATTAAAACTGAGGACATGTATTGTAAGTAAAACTCTTCATGTACCACATTCTTGGTACCACCTGTAGCAGATAATCTTTTCAGCCACTCAGGTTATTAACAGGGCTACAAAAGAAATAACATTTTTAGCCTTGTAGTATCCAATTAATGGACAGGGCCATAGCACAAAATGCTCAATCACACTCAACACACCAGTGATTGCTTTTTAAACACCATCTGTTTTCAAATCACCATCACAGAAAATCTCTCAATATGGTGCAACAGGTAAGCAATGAAAGTCAATATTACACATTTAACTGCACAACTTCTGTCGAAAAAGTCAGAAAACGTACAGCAGACGACATGAAATAACAACACTGTCCTTCATGATACGGAAAAAAAAAAAAAAAAAAAAAAAAAAAAAAAAAAAAAAAAAAAAAGGGCACTCCATGGCCTACCAGGACCATTCGACCGCCATGTCATCCTCAGGGGAGGATGCGGATAGGAGGGGCATGGGGTCAGCACACCGCTCTCCCGGTCGTTAAGATGGTATTCTTGACTGAAGCCGCTACTATTCGGTCGAGTACCTCCTCAATTGGCATCACAAGGCTGAGTGCACCCCGAAAAATGGCAAGAGCGCATGGCGGTCTGGATGGTCACCCATCCAAGTGCCGACCACGCCCAACAGCCCTTAACATCAGTGATCTCACGGGAACCGGTGTAACCAATGCGGCAAGGCCGTTGCCCCCTTCATGATACGAAGTGTGTTAAATTAATCAGTGACTGATACTTACACTTCATTTGAAGAAGAAGAAGAAGAAGAAGAAGAAGAAGAAGAAGAGAGCAGTGCACACGTGAAGATACAGGGCAAAAAGAAAAACATACATATCAAAATAACACAATAATTAAAATTTTAAAATTTAAGAGTATCAACACATTGGCACCAAAGTTAAAATTAACTGAAGAGTCATTCTTTATTTTCTTGTTGATAATGTCTGAATAATCATTCTTTGGATAAATAACAGCATAAGCAGTTCATGGGAGTCACACCACTACTGTGAAGTTTACACAACAGTAACAAAAATTCCTGTCACAATACATTTTACCTCTTGATTCAGTGAGGACTAATAAAGTGATGGGTGATATGTCATGACATGGAAAATGTGTGGGGGATGTGAAGAGAGTTCAGCATGATAACACATTCACTTTACATGCTACAGTAAAAATGTCAGCATTTTAATAACTGAATGAGTTAATTTCAGTGCACTTTTGTTAAGTGGGCAGACGGGTACACACTATAGTAAAACAGATGTGAACCATACCAATGCTGCATTTTGGAGATCACACTGGAAAAATCAACTTTCAACTTTCACTTACACTTAAGAATCACATTCTACCCCTAAAAATAAACCTTGTCTCCTCATTTTATAAATCAATAAGTCATCACTGATGACACCAGCTTTTTCACTACAGAAATTCTAAACTGCTTGGACACATTCTCAGTAACAGGAAAAGTACCGGGTGACCCAAAAAAGCATTAACATTTGAAAATGCACCTGACAGACTTATGTACATAGAGAGGTAAAATTTCATACACATGCCTGAAATGAAAAGGGGTTTTACTGAAACCAAGGTGGTCATTGGATGACCAGATCAAAGCGCTACTGCTGCTTGGACAGTTCAGGGACGTGTTTGCAGGTTCATCTCTGCAATGTGAAGCCAGCGCTCATGAAGTCGTTCATTGCACCAACAGTCCACGAACTACTGTTCAGAAGCACTATGGGGTGTCCTCCAATGCTGATCGTACAAAATACAGCATCACCATGAATTTTTAGCTACCAATTTTGTGATGCGGACAGCATTTGCGGTGTGGGCACTTAAAAAAATTAGGGAAGATGATGACTGGTTGTCTAACGTTGTTGTGGCCTGACGAAGCCCATTTTATACTCTGGCAATGATTTTCAACAACCACAAATGCAGAATCTGGGCTACCAAAAATCCTAGAACTGTCATGGAAATCCCAGTGCATGATGAGAGGGTCACAGTGTGGTGTTTATTTACCACAGCAATCGTGATTGGACCCTTTTTCTTTGGGAAAATGCGGAATGTTGCTTTTCAAACTGTCAGCATGACTGTTTAATGTACGCCAATATGTTATACTATCACAACAACCCTAGATTGGCTGCTAAACTGATGTACCTTCTCTCGTCGCCAAGTTTGCTACAGCAATAACAAAGCGATTTATAGAATGTAGGACACAGTGAAACACCTAAGGTGGAAACATGTAAGGGTGAAGAACAGCAATACAGGTTACAGAATACGTCGAGCACTCTGCTATCACTTAAATGACACTGTTTCTTTGGCAGCTCACCACAGCGTACCAAGGCCCCAATCCAAGTGGCCTCTATAAGCCGACCTGTGATCTGTATGGACACACTATCTCTGAAATCACGTGCATCGTGAGTGAAGATACATCGTGAACACCTGCTGGAATGTACAATTTTTAGGCAGGATAGTGCGCTGCCCCATACTGCTACATGTGTGAAAGATTGCTTATGCACATTGTTTGGGGAGGATCATGTGCTACACCACCACACTTCTGCCCTGCTTTGCATCCCATGCCCCAGACCTCCAACTGTGTGATTGTTGATTGTGACGTTACATGAAGCTGCAAGTCTACTGCAATCATCGGACACCATTAGGGACACTAAAAGACAACACATGACATCAGTTTCTCGCTATACTTCCTAATATGCTGCACAGTGCTGTCACGACATTGTCCCTCAGCTGCAGGTGTCTTGATGAATGACCGCTGACATGTTGAGCATTTGTTATAAAGAACATAACATTTTCTAAAAAATCAACTGTCATGCTAATTATTGCTTTTATATCACAAGAAGCGCCATCCATTGGTCTTTTGTACAAATTTTTTTTGTTTTGATAAAACATCATGTCATTTCAAGCATGTGGGTCAATTTTTAGGTCTCCATCTACGTTAATCCATGAAGTACTGAATTTTCAAATGTTAACAGACTTTTGTGTCATCCTATACTGTTCCCCACCACAGAATAAGTATCTTGATACATTCATTATGTGAGTTATGACATTATTGGTTCTTCCTGATAAACTATGCTGGATCAGGATTCAAATGCTCTGTCTTTCTTTATGTAACAATAACAGTCTGAAACAAGTGTAAATATACAGTTACCACTTTATTTATTTGATGAAGTATTCCTATGTCACCAGCCAAGTTATAGTTTTGACCTGATGTGATGTTTTAACAAATTACATGATTTGATTTTATGTATTACAAATTGCTGTTGAAAGACTGAATGCAAACCATTGATTTGTTTATGAAACAACTTTTTCACTACTACTCACGATTTTCTTTATATTTACATTTTGCATTATGTATTTTGAGAAATGATTCCCATTTCCGAATGTGTTTTCTGTGTGGTATGTAATTTCATCGTGATTTCATTGTGTGAGGTGCTGTATTGTTCTGTTGTATTTTCTGTTATATATAAAAACACCCATAGTTTATAATAATTTTTGTGTAGAGGTAGTAGTGAAATTTGGAAACAATCTCTACTTATCGTTTTCTTGACATCCACTTGTGCAGAAACTCTCACATACTAAACATCACATACAATTTTCTGTGCACCATGACAACAATAAATGAACAAACAGCTGTGAAGATGTTTTCACATAATGTCAATACAGATAACACTATAGGTCATCCACAGTATATACTTTCATATAGAGGGTATTTATTTTAATAATTTGGATCATCATTTGCTTACAGGTATATTTTTACAATGGTGCTTATTTCTATGTGTCATGATTTTTATTTTAGTACACTGTCTAATCATCTTAAAGACTTCACTGATTCACTTTCCAGTTTCTCATTTCATATTTTACCTTCATACTTATTGTAATATTAATATATATCTGGTTCTTTCAACAGAGCCATTTTATGCGGAGTACTTTAACATTTTGTTCTACTTTTCCAAATGTATGTGCTGTGTCATTTGTGGTCTTTAATGTGCTCTGTATAGCTGATGTTGATATCTTAGCCTGTTTTCCCCAGCCAGAACATGGGACTTTTCCTGGCATGCAGTTTTATATACTTCAGAGTCCAAATATGAATCATAAATACACTATATGTTATGTATTATTTTTTGTTCTTGCTTATAAGTTGCACAGAACACAATTTTAATTATGTGTCTTTTGAAGATATAGAAGATATTTGCAATCCTCTGTGATGTACTGAAAAATATGGAATGCTATAGAAAGATTTGTTTTGTCTTTATCTTCTATGGTGTGGTTTGTGCCTGGGTCTTTCTTTACTTTGCCTACTACTGAGACAACCATGGAAGTGTGTAACCATTGGCAACTGCAATCTGTTTCCCTATCTTCATTTCCTTTTTCATGTTTTAAGCTAATTTCAACACCCTGTGCAAAACTGACCTATATGTTGCTTATTTATGAATGTTTGGGTGACATGAAGTTGCAGGGCTTGTGATGTCGGTCATTGTATTTTACCTACAAAGCTTAGATGTTCATGTATGATTGTGTCTTTTGATATTTAAATCTAGGTAATTGATATTTTTCTCTTGTTTGTACTCCACTGTAAATATGATTTACAGTGCTATTTACAGACTGCAGACCAAAGCCGCCCCTTCCTGATGGAGAACCGCATGGACATATCCTGCAGACAGAGGTGACAGCCCCTTGTCCCTTGTAGTTGTGAAAAATGTTGTGGTAGTAGTAGTAGTTAAGCAGCAGAAGCAGGCGGCACACCTCTCAAGTCTCAGGATGGTGATCTACACACAGCTGATTGCACTGCTCTCACACAAGAATGTTCTCAATGAATTACAATTATAACAGAATCTTGCAGAGAGTTTAGATGGACAGACTGTTCTGCCTGACTACATCATAGTGTAATCACATTTCCACTTTGTCTTTAATCTCAGCGTATCAAAATCCGTCGGTATTCCATTGGTACATCAACCAAATGTAATGCTGTACCTTGCGGCATTGATTAACACACAGGAGGCATTAATATCCATCACAGCTAGAAGACTGTAGGGGCACAATGCATCTTTGGTGACGTACACTATGTGATCAAAAGTATCTGGACACCTGGCTGAAAATGACTTACAAGTTTGTGGTGCCATCCATCGGTAATGCTCGAATTAAATATGGTGCTGACCCACCCTTAGCCTTGATGACAGCTTCCACTCTCGAAGACATATGTTCAATCAGGTGCTGGAAGGTTTCTTGGAGAATGGCAGCCCAGTCTTCACGGAGTGCTGCACTGCAGACAGGTATCAATGTCGGTTGGTGAGGCCTGGCACGAAGTTGGTGTTCCAAAACATCCCAAAGGTGTTCTATAGGATTCAGGTAAGGACTCTGTGCAGGCCAGTCCATTACAGAGATGTTATTGTCATGTAACCTCTCCCCCACAGGCCGTGCATTATGAACAGGTGCTCGATCGTGTTGAAAGATGCGATCGTCATCCCCGAATTGCTCTTCAACAGTGGGAAGCAAGTAGGTGCTTAAAACATCAATGTAGGCCTGTGCTGTGATAGTGCCATGCAATACAAGGGGTGCAAGCCCCCTCCATGAAAAACATGACCACACTGTAACAACACCGCCTCTGAATTTTACTGTTGGCACTGCACACGCTGGCAGATGACATTCACCGAGCATTCACCATACCCTCACCCTAGCACGGGAATTCCTGTGTGATGGTCCATATAGATGTCTGCCTATTACACATTACGAAACTCTTCAGCAGACAAGGTCAACCTGTACGCTTTTGTGCTGTACATGTCCCTTCACATTCCTGCTTCACTATCACATGGGAAACAGTGGACCTAGGGATGTTTAGGAGTGTGGAAATCTTGCATACAGGTGTATGACAGAAGTGACACCCAATCACCTGACCACGTTTGAAGTCTGTGAATTCTGCAGAGAGCCCCATTCTGCTCTCTCACGAAGTCTAATGACTACTGAGTTCAATTTTAGATCACTTAGTTATGTTAATGTGTGCTGGGAATGTTATAAAAAAAAACAAAGTGGGAATTGTAGTACATGCAGATGTAATTAACCAATGCAGTGGGTTCTACCTAACCTTATTAAGGAAGTTTCAGTGGGAAACAGTCGCGAGAAATTTTTCTGAAGGTAAATCCAGGATACTATTGTTTCTGGTCACAGCAACTTTTACCACTATCGGCAGGTACTACCACCTTTGCAATTATGTGATAGATCACCTGGTGCTCAATTAGTAGAGAAGAGGTTCAGTCCAAAAATTATGAAAGACATCATATAGGGCTCACATGCCTCAATAACTTCATCAAAAGATGTTAAATAGCAAATGTGTAAAAATATGGTACAGAAAGTTCTGGCAGAATGTAAATAATTTAGGTATAAAGGAAACACCGTACGGTATAGAAGTGAGAATTTGGAGGTAATTGTGAAAACGCTACAAAGATAACTGATGTTTCACATAAACAAATAATATGAAGGCAACATTTACTTAAACATGGGTGGCAAGGACCATTATGTAGGACTGCAGAGCTATTGGCAAAGCGTGCCACTTACACTATCTGGTTATAACACAATACTAATGCTGACTCCTTACCATTTCACTTGCAACTCCATCAGCATTATCGTTCTGCATATCAAACTCAAACTGAATAGCTTCGTTTTCCTTATGTTTATGACTTCGTTTCTTTGGATCAAGTACTCTCAGTCTAAATTCCACTTTAGGATTTTCTGAGGCAATTACATCCTCATTAGACACCATTTCCAGGCGGAGACCCAAATCATCAGCAAAAAACTCATGGTTCATCAGATCTTTGACCCCTGGTCTGAAAAGGTACAATAAAAATGCATACTTAATTGTTGTGACAACTCAGTTCTTTTATTACACAAAAGACGCTAAATGTAACATCCAGTCATTCTACATAGCAGAAAACTCAAAAATGACTAAAACATGAAAAATTAGAAGAAAAGTTCTTCAATTACTGCTACAAAGAGCACGCAACAAGTGGGCGAGAGTAGACAATGGGAAACTGGGGGGGGGGGGGGGGGGGAGTGGGTGAGAGTAGACAATGGAAAGGGGGGGAAAGTGGGCGAGAGTAGACGATGGGAAGGGGGCGGGGGAAGTGGGTGAGAGTAGACGATGGGAAAGGGGGGGGGGGAGTGGGTGAGAGTAGACGATGGGAAAGGGGGCAAATGGGTGAGAGTAGACAATGGGAAAGGGGGCAAGCAGGAGACAGGCGACAGTGGGGGAGGGGGGAAGTGGATGAGGCCAAGAACTGGGGAGTGAGGAGGGTGGGGGGGGGGGTGGGAAGGAAGGTGGTGAGGTCAAGAGTGAATGAGGGGAGGGGGAGGGGAGGAGACAAAGGCAAAGAAAGAGCAGGAGGAGGAGGAGACAAAGGCAAAGAAAGAGCAGGAGGAGGAGGAGGAGAGAAAAGCAAAGAAAGAGCAGGAGGAGGATGAGAGAAAAGCAAAGAAAGACCGGGGGTGGGGGGGAGGGGGAGGAGGAGGAGGAAGCTAAGAAAGAGGAGGAGGGAGGGAGAGATGGAGATGGAGATGATGATGATGATGATGATGATGATGATGATGATGATGATTGGTTTGTGGGGCGCTCAACTTCGCATTCATCAGCGCCCATACAGAATCCCAATTTTTACACAGTCCAATTTTACCACTGTCATGAATGATGATGATGAAATGATAAGGACAACACAAACACCCAGTCCCCGAGCAGGGAAAATACCCAACCCAGCCAGGAATCGAACCCAGGACCCCGTGATCCAGAGGCAGCAACGCTAGGGACTAGACCACGAGCTGCGGATGAAGGGAGAGAATTTAGCTTTCACATTCAATTAGTTGAATACAAATCTGAAAATGACAGCCATATGGAACAAATTCTCAATCCTATAAACTATTTTTCTGTTCTACTTAATGCTGAAATGACATTTTCTGAAGTTATGGATGTTAATCCTCTTACACAATCTATCGTTTTTAAATTGTTTATGATCCTTCCCAGTGTTTCTTGCCAGTTATTAACTTGTATCTCAAAATATCACCTCACTTATAGGAATCTCTTGGATGTTTTGAAGACAAAAGTAACAATACTTCCTTACAGTAAGAAGAAAGATGTGAAAACAAAGCACAGACAGTGAATAAAGCACACTGTTAAAAATTATTACTTCTACAGCATTTATACCATTGCTATTGTTACATGCTTACATCTAATTATAGTTTCATTAGTTGATGAAGTACAATACATCTCAACTTACCTCTCTTCCTTTTTAAGCCTAATACACTGTTCTATGATGTCTTTTATTTCAGGATTTTCGACTTTGTCAAAACTGGCTGGCTTCACACCCTGAAATACATTCATAATTCAAAAATATTTATAAGGTAGAACATTTACATTCAAAGGAAATGGATTTTCATTTACAATTAACCATAAGAAAGTTCTAAAAGTTTTAGCATTTACCAATTGCCCAGAACCAAACTTCATAGGCAGTCAATGTCTTTCCATAGTTATCAACAAGATAAACAAATTTAAATTATTTTGCTGGAAATGTCCAAAACAGAAAGAAACTAACAAGGCAGATAACAAACAAAGTTCAATAGAACCAGTTTGAAGCTTCCAATTTAGTTTCACACAAAATTTTAAATAATTATATTAAACATTTATCCAAATATATATCTCTAAAAGCTAAAGAACATTACACAAACACTCTAATAAACATTATAGTACTAGTCAGACGAATCCAGTGTTTCAAGAATTAACTCTTTGGTTGAACATGTAGAGGTGTGGTGCCTTACACAGACTGTGAAGATCTCTAAATGGGATTTTGCATAGAAGGAACAACTATATCTAATGTATTTGTGTATGTGATTTTTGATAGAGTGGGGTTGATGGTGTTTGCTTAAGTGTGCAAGACCATACCGAGGAACAACATCAATTTTTTAAAAAAAACATGGTTTGCACACAGCTGTACTGCCATCTTATTACAAAACCAGTTTCAGTCATAGAAATACGATCTACAGGTATAGTGTGACATCAACCAGATGTACAAGGAGGTGACAAAAGTCATGGGATAGCAATATGCATATATACAGATGGCCGTAGTATCACATGCACAAGGTATAAAAGGGCAGTGCATTGGTCGAGCTGTTATCAGTATTCACGTGAAAAGGTTTCGGACACGATTAAGGCCATACGACAGGAATTAACAAACTATGAATGTGGAATGGTAGTTGGAGCAAGACACAATGGAAATTCCGTTTAGGAAAACATTAGGAAATTCAATATTCTGAGAGCCACAGTGCCAAGATTGTGTGGAAAACACCAAATTTCAGGAATTACTTCTTACCACAGGCAATGCAGTGGTCAACAGCCTCCACTTGACAGCCGAGAGAAGTGGCTTTTGCATAGAGTTGTCAGTGCTAACATACAAGCCACACTGTGTAAAATAACTGCAGAAATCAATGTGGGATGTAATATGAAATAGGACTGTGTGGCGAAGTTTGGTGTCAGTGGGCAATGGCAGCATAGGACCAATGCCTTTGCTAACAGCACGACACCACCTGCACTGCCTCTCCTGCATTTGTGACCATATTGGTTGGACCCTAAATGAGTGGAAAACTGTGGCCTGGCCAGATGATTCCTGATTTCAGCTTGTAAGAGCTGATGGAAGGGTTTGAGTGAGGCACAAATCCAATGAAGCCATGGACCCAAGTTGTTGACAAGGCAATGTACAAGCTGGTGGTGGCTCCATAATCGTGTTGTTTGGTCCAACTGAATCGATCATTGACTGGGAATTATTATGTTCAGCTACTTGGAGGCCATTTGCAGCCATTCCTGGACTTCATTTTTTCAAACAATGATGGAATTTTTATGGATGACAATGAGCCATGTCACCGGGCTACAATAGTTCATGATTGGTTTGAAGAATATTCTGAATGATCCGGCCACCCAGATCACCTGACATGAATCCCATTTAACATTTATGGGACATAATCAAAAGGTCAGCTCGTGCACAAAAACGTGCGCTGGAAACACTTTCGCAATTATGGATGGCTACAGAGTTAGCATGGCCCAATATTTCTGCAGGGGACTTCCAACGAATTGTCAAGTCAATACCATATTGAGTTGGTGCACTACACCACGCATAAGTAGGTCCGATATAATATTACTTGGTATCCCTTGACTTTCGTCACCTTATTGTATGACAACTCATATTCATTATCAAGCATATCAAAAAACAAAACGTCAATTCAACTACAAACCTGGTGCACATATAGCCTACCGTATAACTGTAGTGAAGCACATGGCAAGACTCTTTTATACAGGAGTCACATGAGGGCTTTGTGCCGGTGGAGAGATTTGCAATAAATGCAGTCTAAGTAAGGAGCCAATACCAAAGATTTCTTTCCGTAAAACCAAACTGGGGAGCTAGCTACCTTTGAACACCAGGGATGCTTATTGCTAAGTCTTTCATTTGGGAGTCGGTGTGATGATCAAACAAGTGTATGTCTGAACAATGTTCCAGTATGAATGATTTTTTGAAGCAAAATTTAATGCTTCAGCTTCCCTTTGCTATCTAATATTGCCACATCAAACTGCACAAAAGAATGTATAGAAGCCCTTGACCCACTTAGAGATTTTGCATAGGAACGTAATTTCCTTGTGTGCTCGGCAGGATCTTTTGATAAGGTATGATGACAGGAGCTTATGTCTGCTTCGCCTATCATTTTATAGACACACTAAATTCTAACTTTTTCCTATCACATTTCCACGTTCTTTTTGACCAAGAGTGCAACAATCTCTGCTTCCTCGACATTTTCAGAATTTCTTTTATTGGAAATGGAAATGCCTTGTGGCTAGCGCCTCCAGTCGGGTAGACAGTTCACTTGGTGCAAGTCTTTAGAGTTAATGCCACTTCTGCGATTTGCGTATCGATGGGGATGAACGCGTGATGATACGGACAATACAACACCCAGTCCCTGAGCGGAGAAAATCTGCAACCCAGCCGGGAATCGAACCCGGGCCGTTAGGTATGACATTCCGTCGCACTGATCACTCAGCTACCAGGGGCGGACATTTCCTTTATTAAACCACAGTGAATCTTTTCCTTCCTAAATTCACACACTCAGCACATACCTCCCCATGGTGTGATTTACAATCAGTCTAAACCTGGACCATAATTCTTTTGTGGCAGGAGAGTACGTGGCAGAGGGGGGCAGCGGCAGTACACATAGGGGGCGGCAGGGGGGGTCGCATGCACAGGGGGTGGTAGGGTGGCAGTATGCCCGGGGGGGGGGGGGGGGGGGTGGCAATCTACACAGGCAATGGTGGGTAGGGCGGGGGGAGCAGGTAGGAATGAGAGAGTACAAAAATGTACTTCTGGAATAAATTTGAGTTAGTAATAGCTATTACTCTGTTTAAAGATCACAAGAGTGAAAACATTAAGACTGGAATGGAATTCCACTATTAAACCCAGAGGAGAGAGTGGATAGTAGGAAAGAGTACACTGAAAGCCATCTATAAAGTGGCCGAGTTGTCCAATGATATGGTAGAAGAAGAAATTGAAGGCGATATGGAGGATGTAAAGGATCCAGTATTTGAGTCAGAATTTAGCAGAGGTTTGGAAGACTTGTGACCAAGTAAGGCGTAAGTGGTAGATAACATTCCATCGTAATTTCTAAAATCATTGGAGAAAGTGACAACCATATTACTATTGGAGATAGTGTGCAGAATTTAATAAACTGCAGAGAGAATAGACTTTTAGGGTTGGTGGGAACGGGGGCGGGGGGGGGGGGGGGTAGCAATGCATTCCAGAACACAGGAAGGGCAGACAGTGCTGGAACTATTGCACAAGCAGCTTAACAGCACATGCATCCAAGTACCTGACAAGAACAATGTACAGAAGGTTGTGTAGCATCGCAAGTTGTTCCGAGAGAACTTTTGTTTTAGGATAGCTTACTGTATGTAACTTTGTGGGCTGATATCTAGTGGTCTACCTGGGAGACATACGCGCATCTGTCACTGCCTGCCATGGGAAAGTTATTCATTGTCTCTTATTGAACGCGTACATTCACCACCTATAAGAATCTATCTAAAGGATAGTAGTTTTTCTGTAATCACTTTCAGAAAATTTGTATACTGCACTTTGTTATTAATAGAAAGGTGGTGTGAAAATCTCAGCTTTCTAGTGGGCATATTTTCGGAGATAGAAAAATTTACTTTAAAGTTAGAGAAACTACACTTAAGAAAGGAAATTCACCTGGGAACATTTATGACTTGTTTTTGGTCGTCAATTGAAATTCTCACCTGAAGTATCAGGGTACAGAATTATTTAATTGAAATTTAATTTAAAAATTTAAAATACCTTACAATTTTTGTAGTATGAAATCTAGGATAACTTCAGAAAGAACTATTAAAATCAATATTTATTTTATTATGTGAGCCTGTTAGTAAATGAGAGAGTGTATGTGGGACATTCATCAAATTTCAATATTGCATTATATAGTGTCTTAAGTATTGTGCAAGAGTTATACAAGCCTGTCATCGTAAAATGATCTTAGGGGATTTACCCACTTTGCTGATGACGCATGTCTAAGTGCGATTGCTATTTTAACAGAGCAGCCAGAAAGTCAGCTGGAGTAAAATCTGTATCTAAAGAATATTTCCAAAATTGTCTTCTCTTTTTCATTTATTAAACATTACTATAATATTTGTAAGTCAGATTGACGCAAATGCGTCTGTGTATAAGGATTGGTGCAGACCAGTTTTGGCGTGAGTATAATCACAAGCGAGTATTCCGATTGGCAGTCAGTATGGTCAGCCAATCAGACTTGAGACTGTTCCCACTCGTTACCTGATAGTGATACCGAGAGTGAGGCTGGAAGAAGCAAGTCGCTTGCTAGTTTTGAACGTGGATGGTCATGTTACTAGTGCCAGTAAAAATAATGTGTAAGATGAAGAATTACCTAGTGTTTGAGTTAATGGTGAGCTAAGTCAATAGCAGCTGTTGTTGAGGACTGCTTGGCGATTTTTCAGAGGTTTTGACTTAATCTGTTCCGACAGGTATTTTGCATGCGAAATGTTGGCCTTCATAGAATCTGCATGGCATGTTTCAGTATTCATCTACTGAGCATTTTTGGCGAGCAGGTTTTTTTTTAGATATCCATAAGAAGGACCAACTGCAATAACTCATATTAGTGGTGAAATTAATGACTATGAAAAAGTTTAATCTGGGTCAGGTTTGGACAGATTTCTGGCTGCTGTGCGTGTGAAATGTGTGTATGAATCGTGAACTGGAAGGAAATGGCCAACAGTTTAAATATGGACTGAATAGTACCTTTTCTTTGGTTATCAAGGACAAAACAAACATTATTGTGTGGAAATTTCAGACATTATTTTCCAGAAGCCAATCCATTTTCTTACTGCCCGATAAAACTGGATGACAGTATTTCTACAGAACTTTCTTTCAGAACTAAAGGTGCGCGACCTCAGTAATTGTAAATATTAGGTGGTGTCTTTTATCAACACTGCTTTTACATCATCTTGTAAGTATCTGCATTGCCAAATGAAGGGACATTGAGCAGATGCCATTCTGAGGTAAGTGAATTTTAATTTGCAGCCTGCATAGTGACGATGACAAGTAGACACGAGAAATTAAACCCCGACCCGCCGCAAGTGGAGAAGAAAATTGAGGATATGTTTCTTAATGATCAGACTGACTTTAGGAAAATTAAGGTAGCAGAGAAGCATTTCTGATGATGTGACTGATAATGGACGCAAGACTGAAATAAATACTTTAAGATCAAGAACAAAGAGTTGGAATTAAAACGGGTGTAAATGAGGATGCAGTCTTTTACCCATACTATTCAGTCTGTACATCAAAGAAGCAATGACAGAAATAAAAGAAATGCTGAAGAGTGAGTTTAGAAGTAAGGGTGAAAGGATGTCAATGATAAGATTCACTGATGACATTGCTATCCTAGATGAAAGTGAAGAACTGTAGGACTTCTTGAATGGAATAAGAAGTCTACTGAGTGCTCACTGTGGATTGAAAGTGAACCAAGAAGAAAAACTAAAGTAATAGGCAGCAACAGAAATGAAATTAATGGTAAACTTTAGCATTACAATTAGTGAACAGGAAGTAGACATAGTTACGGAATTCTGCTACTTTATAAGTAAAATAACTTGTGACATATGAGAGGAGGATATTAAAAGCAGATTAGACAAAGAGCACATTGCTGGCCAAGAGAAGCCTGCTAGTGCCAAACATACACCTCACATTGAGGAAGAAATTTCTGTGAACAATTATTTGGAGCATAGCCGTTAATCATAACCTGTTGGGGAAAAAATCAAACCATTTGAGATGTGGCACTATACAAGGATGTTGAAAATTAGGTGGACTGATGAGGAATGACGTGGTTTTCTACAAAATCAGTGTAGAAAGGTGTGTATGGAGAACATTGCTAAGAATATGGGAAATGATGATAGAACACGTGTTAAGGCACCAGGTAATAACTTCAATAGTACAAGAGGGAGCTGCAGAGAGTAAAAATTGTATGGGAACATGGAGTTTGAATACATCCAACAAATAATTGAGGACATAGGGTGAAAGTGATAATCCAAGATGAAACGGTAGGAACAAGAGAGGAATTCATGGTGGGTCACATCAAATCAGTCAGAAGGCTGAAGAATCACAAGGACAGCGAGTCTGAGAAAAGGTCAGCTGAATGAGGACGAGTTGGTGCGGGCCACCTAAGGGCGGGGGAGTGATGGGAGACAACCATGAAAGGGGCCATGTCATGACGACTCTTGGCTTCACCACATTCAAATCAGATAAAAGATGATCATTTCCGTTATTACTGTTTTTTTGCGAAAATTTAATTTTCTGTTCTGAGGCTGTAATAAATGTATAAAGTAAAATAAGCTGTGAAATTGTCAATCATCTGTGTGCAGTAAAGGCTACAGACCAAACTCCAGACAAGGGAAACAGGGTTCCACGAGTGACAGACACGGTCCTGAGGAAGTTGGGGGGGGGGGGGGGGGGTCCTTAAGAAGGGCAGGAAGGAGGTCCTGGCAAGGGCAGTGTTGGTTCACGGAATGGCAATGGCAATGGCAATTTGTGGAAAGGTAGGGGGATTTTGAAATAGTGTTGGAAGCAATAGAGGGGGTGGGAGGTAAGGTTGATGAGTGGAAGTTGTGGATGTAGGTGTGGGTTGTGGTAGGTTTGGGATAGGGTTCAGAATGGGTAGGGGTTGGAGTGGAGGAGGGGAGAAGTGTTGGGGGTTGCAGTGGGACTGAGTTGCACAGCATGGAGAAAAGAGTCACTCACTCTGAAGGAGGCCTGCATCCTCTGGAGGAGATTCACATCCAATGAAGAAGAATTACATACACTGAAGAGGAATGCAATTTTATTAGCAGAGAGATTCATTCCCTTTCTTGTTTCAAAAGGATGAATGTCCTGTTGACAACAAGGTAATTAGAGACAGAGTTCAAATGCTGATAGCACAAAGATGGAGGAGGAAATCGGTCGGCCCCGACATTTTCAAAGGAACCATCTCTAGCTTCGACTTAAGTGATTTACAGAATCTTTGAAACTTCTAAATCGGTATGGCTGGATGAGGGGTACAGCCTAGCTTCTTCAGCATGCCTTTCAGCATCTTAACCACTACACCATCCAGTTTTGCCTATAACAACTCAGGTACACAACAAGTTGTTCTCTTTACTGATATCGTTTTTAGTATTACAATCAGGATTCTCCAGTTAACAATTCTCAACATCTTACACTAAAAAGAATTTGTGTGGCACCTCTAAGATGCAACTACACCCTGTAAATTACAGAGAATACCCACAAATTAATATGAAACCTGTTGAAGGTATCAATATTCTATACATTTTCGAAGTCTGTGGTGACTGTGTAAAGGTTTACAATTTTACTGTTCTTAAATGCATTGGTGGATCCAATAGATCCGGCATTCTGGCCCGAGATGTTGGTTGTGTGTGCACGAGGTGTGCTTGCTTTGTTTTGTGTGTGTGTGTGTGTGTGTGTGTGTGTGTGTGTTTGTTTTACTGATGAAAGCTGTGGCCAAAAGCTTTATGTAAGTGTCTTTTAATTGTGCCTGTATGCAACTTCACGTGCCTTCTTTAAGCTAAGTATCAATCTGCTTTTTCCTACACTGTTTTTAATCTATTGTTGAGATAAATATAACTCATCATGAGTTTATAATCTAACATTGCCGCATGCTTATCGGAATGGACTTTCACATTTATATCATTACAGAATGTAATATCTGATCACTACTTACACTAATCACTTTCTTATAAATCTGAGCAGGTCCATTGCATTCAGAATAAGGGTATTCTGATGTGGCCATTTCCAGCATACACATTCCAAATGCATACACATCAACACTTTCATCGTAATGTTCCTCATACATTTCTGGAGCCATGAATTCTGGTGTTCCTGAGAGTTAAAATGAAATAAAATACAACACGTTCTACAACTGAGACTAAATTATGAAGGAAAAAAAAATATTTTTGGACAAGTATACAAAAAGATAATATATTAATCTGGAGTAGTGAAGGTAATAAATTTTATAACATAATTTAGTCTTAATAACAAATGAAGCTGAATTAAATACAACATGATCTGTTATACTTATTAATTTGTACTTACTAAAATTAATAATCACATTCTTATAAAGAATTTTCCATTGCGAACTTTTTTCTGTCAGTTTTATGTGCGTAGGGAAGAGGACCGACTTGGTGCACACAACTCCTATTTTGCTGAATTAGAAGCTTAAACACTTTGAACTGTTGAGATTTACTGTGAAGTAAATGTAGACAATAGCGTGTGTATAGAAAATTCTCCAATGAATATTTTCCAGCTTATCCTGCATCACTCAAATAGGACAAGGTCAGTCATTTCAATGTGGACAGAAAGGTAGGTTGTGAACATGGTTGTGATATGGGGTTACTACATAAGCCATTAGGTGGCAGCAACAAGTGGCATGCAGTTTCTTTTGTTGACATACAAAATCAACCAAGGAGTAGAAACAATCCTTAGATGAAGCAAATACTCTTCTCAACAACCATTACTTGGTTACATTTTTGTTGCACTTTTTGAGGCATACTGAGGGACTTGCAATTAATCATGTTATATTACAGACTAAATCATCCTCTCCTATCAGCTTTAAGTTAGACACAAAGTCATCAGCAAATCTTACTCCGTGGAAAGAAAACAGGGATTATACCTTGTACACAATTCCCTTTAGTTAACTTCCTCACACTCTCAACAATTTTCTAAGCAGCACAAATTTCTTATAGCACAGTTGCCCATTATCACTGTGTATTAAAGATTCACTTCTCACTAGGGGAAAACGAAAAATATCCAAACAACATACTACCAGCTCTGAGAGCATTAATTCCCTATGCTTCAATACTAATGGACAATAGCTTTTACAATGGTTCTCCATGTGTTACCATCTTCAGCCATATGCATCCATGGCTATAATCAATTAGGTCATTGTCCGACCAGTTGCCATCTCTTGGGATTCAGCAAAGAACTTTCTTGGTTCACCTGCCATCCATCTGCCTGCCTACAATGTTACTCAACTCTGTTTCATTTTCATTGCTATGATTATTACTTTTCCACTCCTGTATGCTTCCTGATCCATTAGTTTGTTGTGCTTTCTCTTCCAATAATTACAATCATAAATATGTTTTGTTCAAAGAGCAAGCCTCAGTTTTTGAATGATTTTCCATGTCTCATTCCGATACGTCAAACCTCGTAGTATACACTGATGATAGAATTTCCTTTTCAGACACTCTGGAAGATTTCAGTTACCAGAAGCACTATAGGCTATTTTTGATCTTCTGTTTTTCTTCCCCCTTTTATTGTTTCCCATCACATCATTGTCTTTAACTGCTCTAAATACAGGGATCATCAACTAGTTCTATGTATAAGTTCATTGTAAATATGTGCTACTTTATTTTCAATATGTTGGTTATACTTTATCTTAGTCTGATTATAGTCTGTTTTCAGGTCTATTTTCAAATTTGCATTATAAAGTTTTTTCCATTCATTGTTGAAGTTTATCTGCACTACACACAAATAGTTTTAATGTCATCCACAAAATGAATGTGGCTTACATATGTTCCAATATTATTCTATTTTCTTTTTCCCAAATTAAGGAGCTGCCATCTTCCTCTAGAGACGCTGAGAAGAGTTTTGATGATACAAAATCTTCTCAACAAACACTATTTTCAGTTATAGAAAGAAAAGGAAGAAGCCACTGGAGACAGTTCATGAGATCAAATTGAGTGAATATGGGAAAGGAAATTGGTTATGAGCTGTTACAGGGAACCATCCCACCTTTCATCTATAGTGTATTAGAGAAACAATGAAACACTCACATCTGGATGGTCATACAAGATTTGAGCCCCGGTACTTTCAGTTCTCAATTTTGACCTATCTTCGCATAGTCTGATAGAAACTGTAGCATTGAAGTACATTTTCTTCAATATACCAGAGGATGATGATGGTTTCAAGGCACTTGCACCCTGATTATCAGAGCCCTTTGTAGCATGCCAACCATATATGGGCATAACAGTGGAAACCAGAGTGGTGTACTGCAGCAGCACTAACAGCAAACAAGTGCAAGATGTTGTCACTGTAATAATTCAACAAGGCCATTTCAATGTTGTGAGGCAAGTTAGCGTGTGAAATGGCACAGACTAGTGCAGTGAGCAGCAAGACAAATTTCCACAATGACAGTGGTGTTTTAGAATATGTGGCTGCCAACTACAAATACTTGAAATTTTTTTAATGGTGCCGAACAAGACAGTGGGGCTTTGCTGAACAATGACACCACATGGACCTGCCAGCAGAAGTCACTCGTTCACAGCCACAGCAGGGCAACAACTCTATGCTCTAACCACTAAGTCTCACCCAGACTCAGTGCCAGAGGACAGCTGGCCATCCAATGTAATCTCCAGCAGGACAGCCGACACCTGTGCAGGGGGACCGGGGGTCAAATCCCGTGCACACCAGCCATCGTCCTCCATTGCAGGATGAGAATCTCATCGCAGTGGGCATCCCTTGCAATGATGCAGCAGGGAATTGCCCACACCAGTAGTAGATATGTGAGCATCAAGTACATGCCATCGGTGAGGAGACCATGCAACTAGCTTACGTATCAAGGCTGTTGGCGCTCGGTGGAGTATCTGTGTCAGCACTGTGGGGCATGCAGGCAACCAGCCCAGCAGAAGTCTGCATCCAGCCAGCCAGCTACTGACCCAGTGTATTAGGCAGTTCAGAGTGCCAATAAAGATTGTTACATTTGCAGCTGCCTTTCTCTGGAGCCTTCTGGGCTCCCACCTCAGCTCTACCACTTGCTTGCACCATTCTGGCTTATAGTCATCCAACCTTGCAGTGAGGATGCTATACCTTAATGAATATGTATGCATGTAGCATTTAGTAAGACAGACAGTTTCTCCTTGCACACAATGTTCAAATGTATGTGAATTCCTAAGGGACCAAACTGCTGAGGTCATCAGTCCCTAGACTTACACAGTACTTAAAATAAGTTGGACTAACTTTAGCTAAGAACAACACATACACTCGTGCCCAAGGGAGGACTCGAACCTCCGGCAGGAGGGGCTGCGCGCAATCTTCTTGGGACAATGACCCATGGAAACACATTAGAAGCTTTAGACACTGTCTAGCAATGAAAACACAAACAACAGTTGCGTATTAATATATTAAACTGGATAGTAAAAAAAATCACAGTGGTGTTTGCACATCTACATGCACGTTTCCTCATGCTTCATGAAACTACAATACCATTATGACATAGAATATTAAGTAAGCACGAATTAGCCGAAAAATACAGTAATCCAATCAAGTAAAATGTTGTGCACCAACATTAGCATGCCAGAAGCACCACACAGTGGTGCGTTCTTCCTCTGGAGGAAGTTCATGTGTGTAAGTGAAAAGAGCACTACTCTCAGTTGTGTTAAAACCACTTATTTTCATTTGTGTGACAAACTGTTCATCCTGGCAAAACTGTTGGCTTCACCAGCCTTATTTTGTAACTGTGTATCCTCAGCTGATCATTCTCCCACTAACACACGACTGTCATCCTCAATGATGAGGTGACTGCACTCAAGGAAATTGTACGAGGCTGTACATTATTTTGTTACAAGCATACTTTATGTTCATGTCAGTTTGCTCATTTTCTTAGATTCCAATGTGGCTTAGTACCCAATAGAATGATACTGCTTACCCCTAAAGATGTAGTATGTGACTAGTGACTTTTAGGCATTGTACCACTGTCTGCTAGGTAAATTTGTTGAATAGTCTGTAGAGCCCTTAGGGATTCTTTTAAATTCATTGGACACTGCCAAGGGAAAGCACAGAGCATTTGACAGTATTCCCCTGCTTAGACCACTTTAAACAACTGTTAAATTTCAGCATCATCTAATAATTCATAAAATGATTATTTAAATATAAAATCTGGTGCACAATATTTATTGTACTTTGTCAAACTTCAAATTAACTTGGGCACTTGCTCCACACCAATGCAAAAACATTTAGAACCATAACACCAAAGTCTGAAAGTTGTTCCTTTGTTCTAACTCCAAACAACCTTGTTACTCTGCTGTGATTTACATACACATTGTCTACTGATGGTCGAGCAAGAAGATTAAAGGCTGGAGGCTGTGAGCCTGACAACAACTTATATTCGTATCACATCATGAGCAATGGATCGTCAGTATCTGCAGAGAGGTCAGGGGCGGGGCTTGTACTATATGCTACTGTCACTAATGTCCACATTAGTGAACGAGTACAAGGATGGTCATGCAGAGCTACATGTAGCACAGCTACCATAAATCTACAACCAAACTATGGCTTTGCAAAATTATAACAGAGAGAATATGTACACTATAAGGAAGGAAGAGTTCAAAGTGAGAAAGACACAAATGTGAAATATACACAATGTTGGGCAACCTTTCTTGCACTATCCGCACTTCTGTAAAATTTGGAAAAGAAATGGCAGGTCAAACCCAACTATGGGCACCATATACACTCATGCTCATAAATTAAGGATAATTGCAGAATGTAGTGTCACACAACATGCACTGCACAAAACTGGCACTAGCAGCATAGGCGCATAGGGAACACACACAAAACAGATCTGTAAGTCCACGGTACTGGTGGTAAGATGAGAAAACCGTCCCAAAACACATGTGCTACAAAACGCCACTGTTTCCTGAGGACGTACCCCAACATCAATATGGGATATGATCACCATGCACACGTACACAGGCCGCACAACAGGTTGGCATACTCCGGATCAGGTGGTCGAGCAGCTGCTGGGGCATAGCTTCCCATTCTTGCACCAGTGCCTGTCGGAGCTCCTGAAGTGTCCTAGGGGTTTGAAGACATACAGCGATACGTCGACCAAGAGCATAACAGACTTGCTCGATGTGGTTTAGGTCTGGAGAACAGGCAGGCCATTCGCCTGATATCTTCTGTTTCAAGGTACTCCTCCACGATGGCAGCTCAGTGAGGCCGTGCATTATCATCCATCAGGAGGAAGGTGGGACCCACTGCACCCCTGAAAAGGCGGACATACTGGTGCAAAATGACATCCCGATACACCTGACCTGTTACAGTTCCCCTGTCGAAAACATGCAGGGGCGTACATGCACCAATCATAATCCCACCCCACACCATCGAACCACGACCTCCCCATACAGGTCCCTTTCAAGGACATTAACGGGTAGGTGTCTGGTTCCTGGTTCACACTAGATGAAAACCCAGCGAGAATCACTGTTCCGAATATATCTGGACACGTCAGTGAACATAACCTGGGACTACTGTTCCAATGACCATGTACTGTGTTCTTGACACCAGGCTTTACTGGCTCTCCTGTGACCAGGGGTCAGTGGAATGCACCTTGTAGGTCTCCGGGTAAATAAACCCTGTCTGTTCAGTCGTCAGGCAGCAGTAGCCAACTGAAACAGACGCAGCAACAGGGAAGTAAACACTTTTGTGACATTTACGAGTTCCTAATCAGGAGTGAACTTTATTTTATTATCTGTGTGCTTTAATAGTTTAGTTTCTTGGGTTTCTGCGTGTAAATTTAATATCTAACAGCCATAGTTGTCGCATTTTCGTTTGTGTCGGAAAGTAAATTGATTTTGTGACACATTACAAGTTCCTAATCAGGAAAAATTTTTTTGTTTCACCTGAGTGCTTCGGTAGTTAGGTTTTTGTATATCTGCGTATTACTAGACACAGTTCGTGCATTTCCGTCAGGGTCCACAGTAGAGTTGCGCAGCACATGCCAATAGTCCATTTATCTGCATAGTTTAGTTTTCCACGGTCTTTAGTATAGACACGGACTGCGATTGTTGTGTGCGGATACGAGCCGAGTTGGTGACACTTTGCTCTCAGCTTCAGGCTGTGACGGCTTTGGTTACACAGCTTGAGGTTGCAGTGGATGGGCACCACTGTTGTAGGCTGGCCATGGGGATCCAATGGACGTCCAGCACGTCCGAGTCCTCCGATCGGTCCTCACCAGTGGCCAAACCAGTTACTGCTCGCACTGAGGCTGCCCCTCACCTGTGGTCGATCCCTCACCTTCGCCCCGGGGCGAAGCAGGCAGCAAAAGACTTCCCAGGTGGCAGCACATAAGACCACCCCAGTTTGTCTGACAAACATGTACCAGGTGCTGTCTGTGGCTGACACTGTCGCTGAGCCAGATGCTGTCGCCTGTCCTGTTTCAGAGGAAACCACTCAGCCTGCAAGATCCGGGCAATCACAGAGAGTGGGATTACTGATAGTTGGGAGCTCCAACGTTAGGCGCGTTATAGGGACCCTTAAGGACTTGGTTGACAAGAAGGGTAAGAAAACCAATCTGCACTCCGTGTGCATACCGGGAGGAGTCATTCCAGATGTGGAAAGGGCGCTCCCAGATGCCATGAAGAGCATAAGGTGCTGCCAACTGCAGCTGGTTGCTCACGTCGGTACCCATGATGTGTGTCACTTTGAATCAGAAGAGATTCTCTCTGGTTTCGAGCGGGTAACAGAAGTGGTAAAAGCTGCTAGTCTTGCTTGCAAGATGAAAGCAGAGATGACCATTTGCAGCATAGCCAACAGGTCCAATTGCGGACCTCTGGTACATCTGCATCTACATCTACATCTACATCCATACTCCGCAAGCCACCTGACGGTGAGTGGCGAAGAGTACCCTGAGTACCTCTATCGGTTCTCCCTTCTATTCCAGTCTCGTATTGTTCATCGAAAGGATTGTCGGTATGCTTCTGTGTGGGCTCTAATCTCTAGGATTTTGTCCTCATGGTCTCTTCGCGAGATATACGTAGGAGGGAGCAATATACTGCGTGACTCTTCGGTGAAGGTATGTTCTCGAAACTTTAACAAAAGCCCGTACCGAGCTACTGAGCGTCTCTCCTGCAGAGTCTTCCACTGGAATTTATCTATCATCTCCGTAACGCTTTCGCGATTATTAAATGATCCTTTAACGAAGTGCGCTGCTCTCCGTTGGATCTCCTCTATCTCTTCTATCAATCCTATCTGGTACGGACCCCACACTGTTGAGCAGTATTCAAGCAGTGGGCGAACAAGCGTACTGTAACCTACTTCCTTTGTTTTCGGATTGCATTTCCTTAGGATTCTTCCAATGAATCTCAGTCTGGCATCTGCTTTACCGACAATCAACTTTATATGATCAATCCATTTTAAATCACTCCTAATGTGTACTCCCAGATAATTTATGGAATTAACTGCTTCCAGTTGCTGACCTGCTATTTTGTAGCTAAATGATAAGGGAACTATCTTTCTATGTATTCACAGCACATTACACTTGTCTACATTGAGATTCAATTACCATTCCCTGCACCATGCGTCAATTCGCTGCAGATCCTCCTGCATTTCAGTACAATTTTCCATTGTTACAACCTCTCGATACACCACAGCATCATCTGCAAAAAGCCTCAGTGAACTTCTGATGCCATCCAAAAGGTCATTTATGTATATTGTGAATAGCAACGGTCCTATGACACTCCCCTGTGGCACACCTGAAATCACTCTTACTTCGGAAGACTTCTCTCCACTGAGAATGACATGCCGCGTTCTGTTACCTAGGAACTCTTCAATCCAATCACACAATTGGTCTGATAGTCCATATGCTCTTACTTTGTTCATTAAACGACTGTGGGGAACTGTATCGAACGCCTTGCGGAAGTCAAGAAACACGGCATCTACCTGTGAACCCGTGTCTATGGCTCTCTGAGTCACGTGGACGAATAGCGCAAGCTGGGTTTCACACGATCGTCTTTTTCGAAACCCATGCTGATTCCTACAGAGTAGATTTCTAGTCTCCAGAAAAGTCATTATACTCGAACATAATACGTGTTCCAAAATTCTACAACTGATCGACGTTAGAGATATAGGTCTACAGTTTTGCACATCTGTTTGACGTCCCTTCTTGAAAACGGGGATGACCTGTGCCCTTTTCCAATCCTTTGGAACGCTACACTCTTCTAGAGACCTACGGGACACCGCTGCAAGAAGAGGGGCAACTTCCTTCGCGTACTCTGTGTAAAATCGAACTGGTATCCCATCAGGTCCAGCGGCCTTTCCTCTTTTGAGCCATTTTAATTGTTTCTCTATCCCTCTGTCGTCTATTTTGATATCTACCATTTTGTCATCTGTGCGACAATCTAGAGAAGGAACTACAGTGCAGTCTTCCTCTGTGAAACAGCTTTGGAAAAAGACATTTAGTATTTCAGCCTTTAGTCTGTCATCCTCTGTTTCAGTACCATTTTGGTCTCAGAGTGTCTGGACATTTTGTTTTGAGCCACCTACCGCTTTGACATAAGACCAAAATTTCTTAAAATTTTCTGTCAAGTCAGTACATAGAACTTTACTTTCGAATTCATTGAACGCCTCTCGCAGAGCCCTCATCACACTACATTTCGCTTCGCGTAATGTTTGTTTGTCTGCAAGGCTTTGGCTATGTTTATGTTTGCTGTGAAGTTCCCTTTGCTTCCGCAGCAGTTTCCTAACTCGGTTGTTGTACCACGGTTGCTCTTTTCCATCTCTTACGTTCTTGCTTGGCACATACTCATCTAACGCATATTGTACGATGGTTTTTAACTTTGTCCACTGATCCTCAACACTATCTGTACTTGAGACAAAACTTTTGTGTTCAGCCGTCAGGTACTCTGTAATCTGCCTTTTGTCACTTTTACTAAACAGAAAAATCTTCCTACCTTTTTTAATATTTCTATTTACGGCTGAAATCATCGATGCCGTAACCGCTTTATGATCGCTGATTCCCTGTTCTGCATTAACTGTTTCAAATAGTTTGGGTCTGTTTGTCACCAGAAGGTCTAATATGTTATTGCCACGAGTCGGTTCTCTGTTTAACTGCTCAAGGTAGTTTTCAGATAAAGCACTTAAAAAAAATTTCACTGGATTCTTTGTCCCTGCCACCCGTTATGAACGTTTGAGTCTCCCAGTCTATATCTGGCAAATTAAAATCTCCACCCAGAACTATAACATGGTGGGGAAATCTACTCGAAATATGATCCAAATTATCCTTCAGGTGCTCAGCCACAACAGCTGCTGAGCCAGGGGGCCTATAGAGACATCCAATTACCATGTCTGGGCCTGCTTTAACCGCGACCTTCACCCAAATTATTTCACATTTCGGATCTCCGTCAATTTCCTTCGATACTATTGCACTTCTTATCACTATAAACACGCCTCCCCCTTCACTGTCCAGCCTGTCTCTGCAGTATACATTCCAATCTGAGTTTAGGATTTCATTACTGTTTACGTCTGGTTTCAGCCAACTTTCTGTCCCTAGTACTATATGGGCGTTGTGACCATTTATTAATGAGAGCAGTTCTGGGACCTTTCTATAGACGCTCCTGCCGAGTGGAGGGTCTCAGAGCCTCAGACGGTTCTGCAACCATGTAGGCTGCAGATTCCTCGACTTGCACCAAAGGGTGGTTGGGTTTGGGGTTCCGCTGAAAAGGTCAGGTGTCCACTATATGCAGGAGGCGGCCACACGGATAGCAGGGGCTGTGGGGCATGGACTCGTCGGTTTTTTAGGTTAGAGGGTCTTGGGAAAACACAAGAAGGGCTTCAGTCACAAAGGGTGCAGGCTGAACACAGGAAGAATGTAAATACAGGAACCATTATATTACAGTTGTAAATTTTTGCGAAGAACCTAACGGTGTTCCGATAGGATAGGCTAAACACGCTTGGTGGTGGCGCGTTTGTCGCTATCAGAAGTAGTTTAACTTGTCGCGAAATTGAAGTAGATACTTCCTGTGAACTAATATGGGCAGAGGTCATTGTTGGCAACCGGGATTAAATAATAAATGGATCTTTTTACCGACCTCCCAAATCAGATGATACAGTTGCTGAAAGGTTCAAAGGAAACTTGAGTTTGATTTCAAACATGTACCTGACTCATACGATAATAGTTGGTGGTGAATTTAATTTACCCTCGATATGTTGGTGAAAATACATGTTTAATTCCAGAGGTACGTATAAAATATCATCCGAAATTGTGCTAAATGCATTCTCTGAAAATTATTTCAAGCAGTTAATTCATGAGCCCATGCGAATAGTAAACGGTTGAGAAAACACACTTGACCTCTTAGCAACAAATAATCCTGAGTTAATAATGAGAATCAAAACCAATTCAGGGATACGTGAACACAGGGTTGTTGCAGCGAGACTCTATATTGTAATCCCCAAATCCTCGAAAAATAAGAAAAAAATATACCTATTCAAAATGCAGATAAAAATTCACTTGACGCCTTCCTGAGAAACAATCTCCACTCATTCCAAATTAATAATATAGGTGTAGACCAGATGTGGTTTAAATTCAGAGGAATAGTATTGACAGCAATTAAGAGATTTATACCAAATAAATTAACAAATGAAACAGCTGATCCTCCTTGGTACACAAAACGGGTTAGAACACTGTTGCAGAAACAACGAAACAAACATGCCAAATTTAAACAGACGAAAAATCCCCAATATTGGCAATCTTTTACAGAAGCTCGAAATTTAGCGTGGACTTCAATGCGAGATGCCTGTAACAGTTTCCACAATGAAACTTTGCCTCGAAACCTGGCAGAAAATCCAAAGAGATTCTGGTCATATGTGAAGTATGTTACCGGCAAGAAACAATCAATGCCTTCTCAGCGCGATAGCAATGGAGATGCTATCGAAGACAGTGCTGCCAAAGCAGAGTTACTAAACACAGCCTTCCAAAATGCATTCACAAAAGAAGACGAAGTAAATATTCCAGAATTCGAATCAAGAACAGCTGCCAACATTAGTAACATAGAAGTAAATATCCTCGGAGTAGTGAAGCAACTTAAATCACTTAATAAAAACAAGTCTTCTGGTCCAGACTGTATATCAATTAGGTTCCTTACAGAGTATGCTGATGCATTAGCCCCATACTTAACGATCATATACAACTGTTCACACAATGAAAGATCTGTATCCAAAGACTGGAACGTTGCACAGGTTACACTAATATTCGAGAAAGGTAGTAGGAGTAATCCACTAAATTACAGGCTCATTTCGTTAACATTGATATGCAGCAGGATTTTGGAACATATATTGTGTTTGAACATTATGAATTACCTCTAAGAAAATGGTCTATTGACACACAGTCAACATGGGTTTAGAAAACATCGTTCCTGTGAAACACAACTAGCTCTTTATTCACATGAAGTGTTGAGTGCTATTGACAAGGGATTTCAGATCAGTTCCATATTTCTGGATTTCCGAAAGGCTTTTGACATTGTACTACACAAGCGGCTTGTAGTGAAATTGCATGCCTATGGAATATCATCTCAGTTATGTTACTGGGTTTGTAATTTCCTGTCAGAGAGGTCACAGTTCATAGAAATTAACGTTAAGTCATTGAATAAAACAGAAGTGATTTCTGGCGTTCCCCCAAGGTAGTGTTATAGGCCCTTTTCTGTGCCTTATCTATATAAATGATTTTGGAGACAATCTGTGGAGCCGTCTTCGGTTGTTTGCAGATGACACTGTCGTTTATCGACTAATGAAGTCATCAGAAGATCAAAACAAACTGCAAAATGATTTAGAAGAAATATCAAAATGGTGCGAAAGGTGGCAGTTGACCCTAAATAACGAAAAGTGTGAGGTTATCCACATCAGTGCTAAAAGGAACTCATTAAACTTCGGTTACACGATAAATCAGCCTAATCTAAAAGCCGTAAATTCAACTAAATACCTTGGTATTAGAATTACGAACAACTTAAATTGGAAAGAACACATAGAAAATGTTGTGGGGAAGGCTAACCAAAGACTGCATTTTATTGGCAAGATACTTAGAAAATGTAACAGACCTACTAGGGAGACTGCCTACACCACACTTGTCCGTCCTCTTTTAGAATATTGCTGCGCAGTGTGGGATCCTCACCAGATAGGACTGATGGAGAACATCAAAAAAGTTCAAAGAAAGGCAGTATGTTTTGTAATATCGCAAAATATGGGGGCGAGAGTCACAGGAATGATACAGGACTTGGGCTGGAAATCATTAAGAGAAAGGCGTTTTTCGTTGCAACGGAATTCCAATCACCAACTTTCTCCTCCGAATGCGAAAATATTTTGTTGACACCGACCTACATAGGGAGGAATGATCACTACGATAAAATAAGGGAAGATACAGGTTTTCATTCTTTCCATGCGCTATACGAGATTGGAATAATAGAGAATTGTGAAGGTGGTTCAACGAACCCTCTGCCAGGGACTTAAATGTGATTTGCAGAGTATTGATGTAAATGTAGACTGTGTGTCTGGAGACAACTGTTCCAGTGGCTGCGGTAAGGTCTCAAGAAAGCCTACCTGCAGTACTCCGTGGCCGTCTGTGGGCACTGATGGTGAGATACCAATCTTCTTGTGGTGGTGTACATTGTGGACATCCCGTACTGTAGTGCCTGGACACGTTTCCTGTCTGCTCGAATCGTCGCCATAATATTGAAATCACACTTTGTGGCACACGGAGGATCTGTGCTACGACCTGCTGTGTTTGACCAGCCTCCAGTCGCCCTAGTATTCTACCCCTCGTAATGTCATCAATATGTGCTCCTTGAGCCCTTTTCAACACACAGTCACCATTAGCACGTCTGGAAACATCTGCACCATACTCTGACATGCACCAACACACCTCTGTGTATGTGGACTGCTGCCAGCGCCACCGTGTGACGACCGCAGGTCAAATGCACCACATGGTGATACCTCAAGGTGACAAACCCGCAAACCGCCCATCATAGCGTTGTTTCACTCTGTATCAGCATTATCCTTAATTTATGAGCATGAGTGTAGTTTAGAATGAGAAGTTATAGAACACAGAAGGGAAGAAGATAACTGTCCAAAATTACAAGCCTCATCCAAGTACAACTGGCACCAAGTAGACCCTACAAGGGAAAGGCAGAGGGGATAGAAAGAATAGTACGAGGATAGACCTGTGGCATGGAAAGGGAGGTAGCACTGCAATGGCCGGGGCCCAGAGGTGGCACATACTCACAAAAGAGATGTGAGCCCATTGGGAGTCATTGGGTGAGAGGTTCACGATAAATGCAAGCTAAGTAGGGGCCAGTGCCGAAGACTGCTCTCTGTAAAACCAAACACGGGGTCCATCTGGACTTGACAAAATCTTTTTTTTTTTTTTTCCAACTCTTTCAGTTGGTTCTTTACACCAGGAATGCCTATTAATGTGTACTCCATACAGGAGTCTGTGCGACGATCCTCCTGCAAAAACTAAAACTCCAGCTTTCCTTTTTCTGCCTTCTAGTGCCAGACCAAACTGGTCAACAAGTGACTGAATAGAAGCCTTTGACCCATTTAGTGATTTTTACATATGAACACCATTTTGTCAGGTTCTTGGCAAGACCTTTCGCTAAGTTACGATGTTGGAAGTTGTTGTACACTTCGCGCATCAATCTTTTTGTAGGCGGACAAACTTCTAGTAACTTTTGCTTGTCATCATTTGTGCGATCTTTTTTGAACCAAGGATGCAACACTCCATTTCCACAGCATTTTCCGAATTTTGTTATTAAACCATGGTGGGTCTTTTCTATCAAAAATCCACTTACCAGTACAAACTTCTCCACAGGGTGCCTTACAATCCATTTAAACCATGGCCGTAATTCCTCTACATTCATCATATTGGAACTAAATGATGTCCATTCATTGTCTAAGTGGGATGCTAACAACTGCTTATCTAAGTTTTGTAGCAAAAATATTGTCCTTGCCTTCTTGATGGATTTATTAATTTTAATAAACATCATCACTATAATATCATGATCACAAATCCACCTCTATTCTGAAACTTCGGTAAGGTAAGGCCTTTTTGTAATTACAAGGTCTAAAATATTTCTATTGCATGTAAGCTGTCAAACTAGGAGACAATTTTCAGAAAACCTGTTCAAAAGTACTTCCCAAGACTGCATGTCCGTAGCACCTGCAGTAAAAACTTACACATTCCAGTCTATATTCCGTAGATTACAGTCTCCTCCAACTAATACTGTTGGGTCTAGGTATTTCCACACTTCTGAGCATAGAATTACTGTTACAAGGGGGGAAAAAAAAAAAAAAAAAAAAAAAAAAAAAAAAAAAAAAAATCTTATCGCAATATTTTGGGCAAAATGTCCCCTTCACACATTGACTATTATTCATTCATGGCTGTTTACTAATCCAGTCATAGACAGGAGATCTTACATGAAAAGTCTAGTTACCTTTATTCATCCAAAATCCTCCTCTAAAAAAACTACACATCCAAAAATCTTTGTTAAGAGACAAATTAATAAACGAAGATGGTAGAAATTCAAAACTTTTTCTCTGTCATGTTGTGCCATGCCAATATTACATGTAGTTCATCAGTTAGTACTGGTACTAGTAGCCAAACAGAGGAGTGATGGAGGGAAAGGGGTGGGGCAGGGGAACATTTCATACGGATTATATACACTACAATACCACACAGACATGCTGAACACTAAGGGAGAAATACACACATCAAAAGAGTTTTGCACCACCTCGGTTCTGAGAGTTTCGGAACCTGTACAGAAAATTGGAATAACATAAACACCATTTTCGCCCTTTTTATTGCTCATGAAAACTACACTTTGCATGTTGTACCACTGTACAGTGAGACCTTCAGGGTGATGGTCCGGTACCTCTAATACCCAGTAGCACGTCCTCTTGCACTGATGCATGCCTGTATTCATCGTGGCATACTATCCACAAGTTCACCAAGGCACTGTTGGTCCAGACTGTCCCACTCCTCAATGGTGATTCAGTGTAGATCTCTCAGAGTGGTTTGTGGGTCACGTCATCCATAAACAGCCCTTTTCAATCTATCCTAGGCATGTTCGATAGGGTTCATGTCTCTGGAAAACATGCTGGCCACCATTATCCTGAAAGAAGTCATTCACAAGATGTGCACGATGGGGGTGCGAACTGTCATCCATGAAGACGAACGCCTCGCCAATATGCTGTCGATATGGTTGCACTATCAATCGGAGAATTGCATTCACTTATTGTGCAGCAATTATAGTGCCTTCCATGACCCCCAGCAGCATACGTTGGCCCCACATAATGCCACCCCAAAACAGCAGGGAACCTCCACCTCACTGGACAATGTGTCTAAGGCTTTCAGCCTGACCAGGTTGCCTCCAAACATGTCTCCGACGATTGTCTGGTTGAAGGCATATGCGACACTCATCGGTAAAGAGAATGTGATGCCAATCCTGAGCCGTCCATTTGGCATGTTGTTGGGCCCATCAGTACCACGCTGCATGGTGTCATGTTTGCGAAGATGGACCTCGCCATGGACATCGAGAGTGAAGCTGCACATCATTCAGCCTATTTTTCACAGTTGGAGTCTTAACACGATGTCCTGTGACTGCATGGAAAGCATTATTCAAAATGGTGACATTGCTGTCAGGGTTCCTCCGAGCCATAATCCGTAGGTAGCGGTCATCCACTGCAGTAGTAGCCCTTGGGCAGCCTGAACAAGGCATGTCATCATCAGTTCCTGTTTCTCTGTATCTCCTCCATGTCCGAACAACACTGCTTTGGTTCACTTGGAGACAGCTGACACTTCCCTTCTTGAGAGCCCTTCCTGGTGCAAAGTAACAATGCAGACATGATCGAACCGCAGTATTGACTGTCTAGGCATGGTTGAAGTACAGACAACACGAGCCATGTACCTCCTTCCTGGAGGAATGACTGGAACTGATCGGCTGTCGGACCCCCTCTGTCTAATAGGCGCTGCTCATGCATGGTTATTTACATCTTTGGGTGGGCTTACTGACATCTCTGAACAGTCAAAGGGACTGTGTGATACAATATATGCAGTCAACGTCTATCGTCTATCTTCAGGAGTTCTGGAAACCTGGGTGATGGAAAACTTTTTTTGATGTGTGTATTTAAAGAAACAAGATGAATTATGAAGACTGCAAATGTCCATTATGCACAAAAGGAAGAAAGAAAGTGATAGTGTGTGGGAGACAGTATATCATAATATTAAATGACTTTCCTATTGATGTACTTTCTGTGTAACAGTTAGTAAACAACTTTTCTGCATTCGTGAATGTTCTCAAACAGTGTGATTACTGTCACTAGATTAGAGCACAATGTGTTTAGGTCACATAAAGCGCAGGCTTTGCAGCAACAGAAAGCTTGTGAAAACAATAAAGAATGATGCAAGCACTACGGTGTACAGACATGTCACAAATACAAAGTGAAGTTCCTATTCAACATGCCCAACTTATGCACGATGAGAAATTGTGTTTTTCTTTCTTTCCTCCTGCCTTTATTAAATGGCCACCTTTTACTGAAGATCACAAGAAGAAAGAATGAGCAGAAAATGGAATAAATGTAACTGATATATCATTATACATATATTAACAACATAACACAGTAATATTACATTTAATTAACTTTTCACACAGCTTATTGACATTTACACAATATCTCTGATGGGCAATTGCTCCTCAATCAGCAAATGTAATAATCTTTTGGTTTCATCACTACGTAATCTTTTAATTATTTTTCATTATACTTACCAATAACGGATTTCGCAAAGGACCTGTTCTTCAGTGTAGCTAAACCTAAGTCACCAATTTTTACACTTCCAGTAGTGCCAGTTATAAATATGTTGTCACACTTGAGATCCCGGTGTATTATTGGTGTTGAGCGGGAGTGCAAAAACATGAGTCCTTTAAGTATTTGGCGACACCATGATTTCAAAACTTTAGGATTGATTTTCTTAAATCGACGTAGATAACTGCAAACAAAAAATTATATTATTATTACAGCACCTAGAGCATCCCCCTTCCAGAGAGAGAGAGAGAGAGAGAGAGAGAGAGAGAGAGAGAGATGGAGGAAGGGGGCTGGCTAGTTAACGTATTGTATGAAGCACGAGTGAATACAATAAAAGTTTGAAGTAAATATTACAAAGCATCAATTTACTACACTCTAGTAAGTCTCCAGACAGTATCCTAGAAGAATATTGCAAATAATGAAATCATCTAACACAAAAAGGTTCAGTTTAGTCACTATACGGCTTACAGTATAGCATAATTCTGGAACTTAAAGTACTTGAATAATGTTTGAAGAATCAGATGCCATTAGTTTAAGAATTCTGTGCAAGAATGTTTTGCTCTTTTAACACTATCTAAATCAACTGCTTCCAACACCACAATGATGGTGGAATGCAACATGAAATTGGTGTGACTACGTAATGAAGGCTTAGTTCACACTCTAATGACAACAGATCATTTTGTTTCGCCTTTACTTTCTCTACTTGGTAATAAGCTATATATACAGAAAATATCCATTTAAATTCAAAATTAGTCATACATAATATTTACTACAGTATTTTATTAAACTGCAGGATTATGACCTAACTTCCAACCACAGCAGCTTGATTAAGAAGTGAGCAAGAAAAAGCAGTACACCCCCACCTTTGAATTTGCACTTCAATACAATCCATTTTCACATGTTTCTTATGAAGCAAAACTACAGACATTGAGGTATCAACGGCATCTTCATCAATTGCACGTGGAGCAACACTCGCAGCTGCACGAGAGACAGCACGTTTAAATTTCCCATTGGCATGCCATCGAGTGAGCCTGCTCTTCCATTACTCACTGTCTCTGATGGGAGTGTCATGAATACACTGCACCAGAGGGCACTAAATTCACATGACCTCAATGCCTGCAACTCCAATTGGCTGGTTCACCTTTTAAGCATCCACTCAGAACTTCGCCCACAGAGATTCAGTGTATCTACAGACTTATCAACATAAGTGCAGAAGGGTGGAGTATGAAAATTACACTGACCTGGAATGACACTAGTAGGCATTATTAGTTACCATTGACTTATGCGATTGTTTCTATCATGAACATTACTATCAATGTAAATAACTCAACACTACATAGGGACCTACAGCACTTCGAAGTTATGTATATCTCAATTATTAAGTGCACATATCTCAGTTATTAAGTGTACATATTACAAATAACCGTATTACTCTGTTACCTTTTTGTAGACATCAGAGTGTTGTTATTGGCCACCTCAACTACTGAGTGACATGTCAATCTCTTAAGACAACTGTCAAAAACACTGTGTTACTTTCACATTCTGAGCTCACAAAACTGCTTGAAAGATATTACTGTAAATGCAAGCCAAAAGAATGATAACAGCAGCCTACATGTTGGACGGTAATTCCATAGTCTGGCTGCTGCTAGTGTCCAAGCTATGGTGTGCGAGAGACAGACTGTTGCAGGGAGTACATTACTTGTTTTCAGATGGCAGACACATATGTGAAGAGGTTCCAATGTGCTTTGTGTACAATATGGCCATTCTTCCTTATGGTGGTCGTCTACTTGGTAAACAGCAATGTTAATGAGCACATCTGTTCTCATATTCACATGCAGTGCAACAACAGACCACTGACACGTACAAATAACCCACAAACCTCGATACTGACCAGCTGGCCAAATGGAGACCCACACTGAGGCCCCTTTCAAACTCTAACCGGTACTTATAATGCTCACACACGTTGCACCTTCTTGTCTTCCACAGCGGTCATTCGACATCTGATGCTGTTCACATCCTTCATATACCCTATCAGACCTGGTAACAACACTAAACATGAACAAAATGAATGCGCTCTAGTGGCCATTTTACCTATCGCAAAGAATAACAATGCTTAATCACTTACACAGCCACATAGACATCCATGTTGTCCTTTGTCATGCAGTGCAAACACACTAGTCATCCAAAATGTTGCTAGTTGATTTATTCCCGGTGTAAATGCAATGTCAGTGCCGTAACTATGGTGACAGCTTGAGATAACAACTATAATTACACAATGGAAAGAAGAAAAGAAAAGAAAGGAAATGCACAGAACAATAACAATAGAAAGAAAGAACCAGAAGAACGACACAAGGGCAACCAACACTACTATGGACTAAAACTGGAAAAGAAAACCATAGGTAGAAGGGCTAAAAACAAGAGAGCAGATGACTGTAGCTGGCCGAACACAAGAACAGAAAGGAAAAGCCAGCCACTATGCCACACATTAAAACATCCACCCAAAAAGCATTAGAGTGGAGAACACAAAGGAACAAAGCGCATGCGCTAAGACTTATATAGAATGATAAAACCCACCGTCAAGCATGAAATGTAAAACTAAATTAGCCGATGAGGTGGTGTTAGCTAAAATTAATGGCAACAAGTCCGGTAACTTAGCTGTGTGTCACCCTAGCATGGCCAATGCGGAGCAGGCAGAGAGCTACTGAGTCCCTGCAAGAGGCCGGCATGGAGGACTGCCACACATTCATAGTCTCCTTAATGGCACGCAGTTTGTTGTGCGTGCTGAGGTTATGCCATTTCGTCTTGCAAAGCCGCAAAACCTTACGGCGTAGTACTGAACGCAGGTCAGTGGCAGAGCAGCCGATCTCCACAAGCGGTTTCCGTGTAACCTGCTTGGCCAGCCTGTCGTCAAGTTCATTGCCTGGGATTCCACATGACCTGAGGTCTGACAAACACCACTGAACGACCGGACCATTCCCAAGCATAGATGGATTCCTGGATGGTCGCTATCAAAGGATGACAAGGGTAGCAGTGGGCAAGAGCTTGTAGGCTGCTCAAGGAGTCAGTGCACAGAAGAAACACCTCCCCAGGGCACGAACGGATGTGCTCAAGGGCACGAGATATAGCCACCAGCTCAGCAGTGAAAATACTGCAGCCATCAGGCAAGGAATGCTGTTCAATATGCCCTCCATGGACTTATGTGAAGCTGACATGAGCATCAGCCATCGAGCCTTTGGTGTAAACCACTTTGTGGCCTCGGTACTTGTCAAGGAACGAGAGAGAGTGGCAGATGAGAACCGCGGGGTTAACTGAGTACTTAGGGCCATCTGAAAGGTCCAGGCGAAGCTGCAGCCCCGGTGTACACCATGAAGGTGTATGTGAATGAACCTCAAGTCTAGGTGGGAAAGGCAAGGACTTTAGTTCAGAAAGAAAGGATTGGAAACAAACTGCAATTGGAAGGCCTGACCTGGGCCGCCGATGCGGGAGATGAACCGCCGTGGGTGGGAAAAGGAGATGGTGATTCACATGAGCAGGAGAACTATGAACATTGCTACATAACTGGCCAGCAGTTGTGCACGCCTAACCTGCAATGGAGGGACTCCGGCTTCCCCAAGGACGCTCGTTACCGGACTTGTCCTAAAAGCTCCTGTGCACCACAGTGGTGCACTTCATCGAGTAAACGAAATGCTGAGGGAACTGCCGAACCATAAAACAGACACCCATAGTCAAGGCGAAATTGAACAAGACCTCTATAGAGCTGCAGCAGCGCAGAGCAATCTGCACACCAATTGGTGTTGCTCAGCCAGCGGAGGGTGCTGAAGTGCTGCCAGCACTTCTGCTTAACCTGACAAAGGTGAGGAATCCAAGTCAATCAGGCGTCGAAAACCAGCCCTAAAAATCAATGTGTCTCCACTACAGTGAGCGGATCATCGTCACAGTAAAGTTCTGATTCTGGACGAACGGACCAACGCCGACAGAAGTGCATAACACACGACTTTGCAGCCGAAAACTGGAAACTGTGGGCTAAAGCCCATGACTGCACCTTGTGGATGGCTCCCTGTAGGCGCCACTCGGCAACACCAGTACTGGTGGAGCATAATAAAATGCAGAACTCGTCTGCATACAGTCAAGGTGCGATGGACGAGCATACAGCTGCTGCTAGACCATTAATGGCCATTAAAAGGAGAGATACACTCAATACAGAGCCCTGCAGGATCCCATTCTCCTTGATATGGGGGGAACTATGGGAGGCACCAACTTGGACACGGGAAGTACAAAGCGACAGGAAATTCTGGATAAAAATTGGGAGTGGGCCTTGGAGACCAAACTTGTATAATGTGGCAAGGATATGATGTCACCAGGTCATGTCATATGCTTTCCGTAAATAAAAAAAGACGGCAACCAGGTGTTGGCATCTGGAAAAGGCTGTACGGATGGCAGAGTATATGGACACAAGATTGTCAGTGGTAGAGCGACCCTGGCGGAAGCCGGCCTGACATGGAGCCAGTAGGCCACGTGACTCCAGGACCCAACCCAACTGCCGACACACCATACGTTCCAGCACCTTACAAAGAAAATTTGTGAGGCGGATGGGCTGATAGCTATCCACATCTAGTGGGTTTTTCCAGGTTTGAGCACCGGAATGATGGTGCGCTCCTCCCACTGCGATGGAAAGACGCCATTACACCAGATCCGGTTGAAGAAGATGAGGAGACATCGCTTGTAGTCAGTTGAGAGATGTTTAATCATCTGACTGTGGATCCGATCTGGTCCAGGAGGTGTGACAGGGCAATGTGCAAGAGCACTGAGGAGCTCCCACTCTGCAAAGGGGGCGTTATAGGATTCACTGTGGCGTGTAGTAAATAGGATTCACTGTGGCGTGTAGTAAACAAGACGACTTTCCCTTCCATCTGCCATTTGGAGTGCAAAAGACGGGGGGGGGGGGATTTTCTCCGACACAGAGGCATGAGCATAGTGCTCAGCTAAGTGTTCGGCAATTGCATTTGAATCGGTAGATAACACACCATGTATGTTAACACCACGGACACCTGCTGGGGTCTGGTACCCGAAAACACGTTTGATCTTTGCCCAGGCATAGGAAGGTTACGCATGGCACCCAATGGCCTAGACATATTTCTCCCAACACTCCTGCTTCCGTCGTTTGATAAGCTGGCGAATGCTAGCACGCAGCCGCTTGAAGGGTATGAGGTGCTCCAGGGAAGGGTGCCACTTATGCCGCTGTAGAGCTCACTGACTCAACTTAATTGCGTCAGCGACTTCCAGCGACCACCAAGGGACTGTCTTTTGCCGGGGGCACCCTAAAGAGCGAGTGATCATGATTTCTGCCAAAGAAACAATTGTTGTAGTCACCTTCTCAACCATCACATCGATGTTACTGTGTGGGAGAGATTCAACAGTGACAGCAGAGGTGAAAGTTTCCCAGTCCGCCTTGTTTACAGCCTATCTGGGCAGGCGTTCATTGGCTTGATGCCGAGGCAGTGACAGGAAGACAGGGAAGTGCTCACTACCACACAGGTCGTCATGTGCTCTCCAGTGGATAGATAGGAGAAGTCCTGGGCTGCAATGTGATAAATCAATGGCCTAGTAACTACCTCGAGCCACGTTGAAATGTGTGGCAGCCCCAGTATTAAGGAGGCAGTGGTCGAACTGAGACAGTAAAGTTTCAACATCTCTGCCTCGGCCAGTAAGCACGGTGCCACCCCACAAGGGGTTATGGGCATTAAAATCTCCAAAAGGTAGGAAAGGTTTAGGCAGCTGATCAATCAGTGCAGTTAATATTTTCAGGGGTATTACACTATCTGGAGGTAGATATACATTGCAGACAGTTATTTCCTGCGTCGTCCTTATTCTGACAGCCACAGCTTCAAGATGGGTTTGAAGGGGCTCAGGTTCACTACAGACTGAGTTTAGGACATAAACACAAACTCCACCTGACACTCAATTACAGTCACTATGGTTCCTGTAGTATCCCTTATAGATGCGTAGGGCAGGGGTCTGCATTGCCGGGAACCAGGTTTCCTGGAGGGCAATGCAGGAAGCAGGTGTTAAGCTTAACAGATGCCATAGGTCAGCCAGGCGGTGGAAAAAACCGCCTGAATTCCGCAGGAGGATGATATCATCGTGAGACTGGGAGGGCATGGAACATTCAATGAGGCAGTTTACGCCTCAGGGTCACCTGCTGCCACCGACTTATTGCCCGAGCAGTCTATATCCATTTTGCCTGAGGGCCCAGCGAGATCTAGGTCCTCAGCGGATGTCAGAATCTCCACCTCATTCACAGACACAGAACTTGTAGGTAGCGGTGGTGTGGGTGGTGGGTGCCATCACAATTCCCTTGGTTTTGGGGACCTCCTTTTTGGATTTCTCTCACTGTTCCTTGGGTTTCCCCAGCTGGGAGGACTTCACTGATTCAGTCTCAATGACTGAGGATGAGTGTGAAGCCCTGCAACCAGCTGCTTTTGGGCTCTTCAGCCATTGGTGGGTGTCATCTTTCCCACAAGCACAAACCTGGGAAGGGAGTGATCCAAGCGACCCCTCACTAGTGACAGCAGCCGAAGATGAATGACGTCGCAGATGGTTGGGGGGGGGGGGGGAGGGGGGGGTGTTGCTCCTGAAGTAGGTGGTGCAGGAGTAACAGGGAGGGAAGTGCCCCCCACCGTCAAGGGGGCAGATGTAGTCTTCCGGCTCTGAGAGCCGACTGGAGTTAGAACTGGGGCTAGAACTGTTGTAGCAGCGGCGTAAGACGAAGTCATACCTACACGATGTAGGTGTTCAAATTTCCTATTAGCCTCAGTGTAGGTCAGTCAGTCCAGGGTCTTGTACTCCATGATTTTCCTTTCTTTCTAGAGAATTCTGCAGTCAATGTGCAAGCAAATTGTGCTCTTCACAGTTGACACACATGGGAGGCAGGGCACACGGAGTATTGGGATGTGATGGGCGTCCGCAATCTCGACATGTGATGCTGGAAGTACAGCAGGAAGACATACGACCGAACTTCGAACATTTAAAGCACTGCATTGGGAGAAGGATATAGGGTTTTACATCACAGCAGTAGACCATCACCTTGACCTTCTCGAGTAATGTATCATCCTCAAAAGCCAAGATGAAGCCACCCTGGTGGACATGCTGAACGAAATGTACATCTCGCCACTCTGAATTGTAGCACAGCTCATCGTCAGACTGCAGAAGAAGGTCCCTGTGAAATATGATACCCTGGACTGTATTTACGCTCTTATGGGGAGTGATGGTTGCAGAAACATCCCCCAGCAGGAGGGGAACGATTTGGGTTCATACTTCCGTGGATTGAATTGAGCCCGTGAATGCTTAGAGCCTGCTGGTGTTTCACCACCAAGAGATGATGAACAATGCTTCATCGCGTGTCATCCACCCTGATGCCACCCACTCTGACCAGGGACCCTCTCCACGGGTGCCACCTGGCAGGATGGCCATTACCGGGAGTCCCAATGCCCCAGGGTGATGGGATTCTACTCCTCGGCATACGTGGGGGAGTTAACGGTGCAGGCATCAGCAGAGCGATCCCTGTGTGGTCAGGGGGCTACAACCAACAGGGTACATGGCAGCCCCACCAAAATGGACTGGCTACCGTGCTGGATATTGGGTGCCACCAGGAAAACAAGTCCATTATCATCATCAGCGCAGAAAACGATACTGCACAGCTGATGGAAAATAACGCACCCAGGAGTGTGACATCACCCAAGAGTTGGAGAATGAGCAGAAGTGCACATCCACGTTGACGAAGGATGTGATAGGTCTCAGTGCATGATGGACACGATGCACCATGTAAGCCTCCCTTCCCCAATTAGCTCGCTCTTCGGGAAAATTTTGAAAAATGGAGGTCAAACCCCACAGGGGACCATCACAAAGGCTGAAACATGTGAGACTCCTTTTAGTCGCCTCTTACGACAGGCAGGAATACCTCGGCCTATTCTAACCCCTGGACCCGCAGGGTGGTGGCCATAGTGTATCAATGCTGTTTTGTCGCAAATCACAGAGGAAGAACAAGCAGTGATTCGATTTCATATTTTACTCGTTATAATGGCTAGCGACACATCCGTGTCCAAGCAAAAACCTTACAGCTATAATTTTTTTTTTTTTAGGTCATGAATGAGTGTGAATGGTTTACAGGTTTTAAAGGAGGGAAGGTGTCGCTCACAGCCAACGAGAAGTCAGTGTGTCCCATCTTAAGTTCTCCAACAGAAACACTTAGAAAATTCTTGATATTTTGTAAACTGACACTTATATCTCACATAGGGCTATCACTTAAGAACAGAGCATCTCTAAACAAAGTGTTCAAGACAAGAAAATGTGTGCTAAATTTGCCCTGCACACTTTGATTTCTGAACAAAAACAATGGCATGTGGATGCCTAGAGCAACTGGATTGCAATGAGAAATGCGGACAATTCTTTTCTGGAGTGGAAAAAAAAATCAATATGAACATACCTCAAAATGACAAAGTGGGTCTCGGATCGTTAGCTAAGACAGAAGAAGAATGAAAAAATCAAAAAGGAAGACAATGCTCATGAGATTCTCCATATGAAATTTGTTTCGACTGGCACCACTGTCAATTCCAAATATTATTTGCATGTCATGGTCAATTGTGCAAGAGGATTCAGATGGTTTGTCAACAACAATCAAAGGAGAGGGACTTCTGATCACTGCACGATAGCTGCATTTGTAATACACCCCCCCCCCCTTTTTGTGAAAAATGAAGCGTCAGTTCTCAACCACCTTTCATACTGATTCGATTTGATGCCGAGTGACTTTTTTTAATTCCTAAAAGTAGAAGTTCAAATGAAGTATCAATGCTTTGATGACATAGCCTACAATGAAGCCACTGAGAAGTGTGAACTGGAGAACATCCCAAAGAAGGACTATCCTGATATTTTCACACAGTTTTTCTCAAGCTGGGGTTGACTATGTAGAACACTTGAAGCATCTTAACTTTTCTCTTTTTGGACTGATGGGCTATCATTTCCATCTAGGTGAGGACATGGTCTTCATCTGTGTCAAGACATGTAAACAGGCGATTTAAATGGGAAGCAGTTAAGAATACAGCAAGATGAAATTAGTTCTGGACTACATCTTGTTTAGTAACCACATCATGATATAAAATTCTAAGGTAAGATCTATATTGTTTATTTTACATGCATAATACAGCTAAACAAAATACTATGATGGTAAAAATTGTGTTTTTCCCCTAAAAAATATTCCCTGTAACTCCCTGTAACTTCATACCTAATTTTCAACTTATTGGGAAAGAACTGCTTAGGGAAAATATATGTGAAAGGGTTCGTCTCAAAGCTATGCAATAACTATTTCATTGACCAAAAACTTTTACTTTTATCTGTGTTTCAGGCTGGGTGCAGTTCCTGCTATCTTATAGGGCGATTGTCGAAACTGTAGAGCTGACGAAAACCTGTAGATCTGATATTTAATTAAATAATTTCTCTTATTGATAATGTATCTTGTGTTTGTGAATATGTTATATGTGAACTCAATTTATCTATAAAAAAGTGGATATATGCACACAACAGTTCGCAACTTAGGACGGGGGTAGGAGGGGTGGGGTGTGTGATGCGATTGTAAGAATGGTGGCTTGTCATTAACCTTTGTCAGAGTACAGAATATAGTGGAATGATACGTACACAGAATTTTAATAGGTAGGCCAGTTCTGGCTACTACGATCTCTTTGGTGATCACACCTTTGATGTCACTGGAATGCCAACAGTACTGTGGATTAAGTTGTCCCTTGTGCTAAGCAGTGCTCACTGCTGCTGTTTCCAGTAAATTTCTTATACACACTGTAAATTCTTATGCTCTTTATTGTTGGTGCACTTTTAAATAATCACTGGGTCATAAATACACAGGTGGCTAATTCATAATGGTTACACTTATTCATCATACAATAAAATTATTTCCTCTTGATTTCAAATGTCCACTCATCAACTGAAGTCTTGATTAAAACAATCATCTTTACCCAGCATACAAATACACAGTTTAAGAAGTCCTTAAGCTCACAAATGTCAACTTTAAGTACTATTAAAGTATGTTGTAATGTCAGACTCTGAAAAAATTATAAACTCATAAACTTACGTTTTTAGGGTTCCTGATGTCATCAGCTCTGTAACTAATACAATGTATTTTCTCTTTGTAAGTGAGACCTCCCAGTAATCATAAAATCTTACAATGTTTGGGTGCTGTAGTCCTTTCAGCATCTCAGCTTCTTCACGAAAACGTAGTCTCTCACTTTTATTCAATTTCTTTTCCTAAAATAAGTGAAAGGTTATTCAGTTTTAAAGCACTTTTTAAAATACATGAGGATCAGCAACCTTAGATAATTTTTAGCAACATGATGACCATAAGAATAGTATTACTTTGTACTCATGTTTTTAATTGTGCTTCTATCTTTTATGTGCTCTGGATTGTGGATTGGTTCCACAGTGGCCACCTTAGCCTTACACATTCAAAGTTTAAATTTTTGTTGTGTTATACACCAAAGTAAAAAAAATGAAAATTTAGTTGTCTTTAGGTTCAATTAATTAATTTATCTATTTTAAAGGTCCACATCTCAATAAAGAAAACTTGCATTTGCATATCAGTTTGGATTAATTATCAGTTTGGCCATTTTTTACTTAATAGTAGAGCGGAGTAGAAAAATTAGGACTAGTAAGGGGAAGTTTTCAAATTCTGTGCTCTTGTTTATATTTGTTTTCGCTTGAAGCTACCCTCAGATATGAGTCATATTGTTAGTAATAGGTCTAACAGCGTCCTGTCTAAGAATGAAATAGACATTCTTGCCAAAGGGGGAAACTGTGCGGTCTTACCTAGAATACCAACAGAAGATATCATTGCTAATATTGAGGGTGGAATTCGTTTTGTACTGCAGATGAAAATCAGGCAGAATATTGCTTAGGAGTAAACCATCTAACAGTAACTTAATGAAAGGTTTAAATTCTGATAAAGACATTTTAATTCTTCCAGCATATAAAGGCAGTGCTACAGAGGTAAAGGCAGTGCGCTACAGAGGTAAAGGCAGTGCTACAGAGGTAAAGGCAGTGCTACAGAGGTAAAGGCAGTGCTACAGAGGTAAAGGCAGTGCTACAGAGGTAAAGGCAGTGCTACAGAGGTAAAGGCAGTGCTACAGAGGTAAAGGCAGTGCTACAGAGGTAAAGGCAGTGCTACAGAGGTAAAGGCAGTGCTACAGAGGTAAAGGCAGTGCCACAGAGGTAAAGGCAGTGCTACAGAGGTAAAGGCAGTGCTACAGAGGTAAAGGCAGTGCTACAGAGGTAAAGGCAGTGCTACAGAGGTAATGGAGAGAGACAACTACTGCATTAAAATTAGGGACATATTAGAACCAGGAATATACAGAAAGCTTGAGGGAGATTCCACAACTTCTATGCTTAGAGTAATTAATTAATCAACTAATAAAAACCCCTGATTTCTCCCGCTGACAAGAGGGTTCTCATCAAATCTGAAGAGCTAACATCAAGACTGTATGGTTTGCCAAAAATTCACAAACTTGGCATCCATTATGCCTTCCTGTTAGCACCCTTGACTGACCAACCTATGCGACTGCCGACCACTTAGCTATTTGCCTATAGTTGTTTAAAGGAAAAACTGAAGCTCATATTAAAGATTTTAGTCATTTTATCAAAAAAATTTAAAGTCCTGCAGACTATGTCTATGTGATCAGTTTACTAGGGTTTCTCTCAATGAGGTTATGTCACAGTTGGAATGCATGTTTGCAAAGGATATGGCATATCTCTCGAAAAATTGTCTCACATCAACTTGGTTTCAGTGGGACAACAGATTATATGAGCAAACTGATGGTGTGGCTATGGGGAACCCACTCAGTGCTGTTATAGCAAATTCTTATATGGAAAAATTCAAAGAAGCAGCTCTTCAGACAGCGAAGAAGAAACCCACATGCCAGTTTTGGTATGTTGTGATATTTTATTCATATGGCCTCATGGAGAAAATGAACTACCAGAATTTCTATTTTCCTAATGATATTAATTCTAATACACAGTTCACTATGGAAGAAGAGAAAGAAGGTCCATTTTCATGTTTGCAGGTTCAGAAAACCTGATGGAACTTTAGGGCACAAAGTTTACAGAAAGCCCACTTACACGGCAGATACCTTCACAGAAATTACAAATAGCATTACAAACAGAAAAAGAGGAGTGAAAAAACATTGGTGGACTGAGCTAAAACACTGTGAGCTGCAGTTCTTGGACAACCTATATGATTTACGAACTGCCTTCAGAAGAAAAGTCTACACTGACAAAGACAGAAATAGGGCACTACAAACTAAAAGACTTTGAGCTTTTACTGAAAAAGAACCAACCAAAGGGAAAGTTTCCCTCCCATTCGCAAAACATGTCACAGATCATATTGGCGAAGTGTCCAGAACACACAGTATTGATGCAGTGTTTTAATTATTAAGAACGGTATGTGAACATCTGAACACTGCATAAAGGACCTATGCCCACCGCTTGCCACAGATACGAGTATATAAAATCCCTTATGCACATGGTCAAGTATACACAAAAACTACAAAAAGAAGCATTAACACTCACCTTGAGGAGCACAAGAGCAATTGCCATCTGGGCAACACCAATAAATCAGCAGTAGCAGAACATGCACTGGGATCAGTGAACCATCAACCACGGTTTTATCAAGATTGAATCAATAATATGCTAGGATGTATAGAGGGGCCATGGAAATTCAAAAGCACAAAAACAACTTTAACAGAAAAGTAGGACTGAAATTAGACAAGTTGTGGGCCTTAGAAGTAAAAAAAGCTCCATAACAAACATCAGTGAGTGTCCACTACCTTAGGCAGTGGTCTGATGACATCACAGACAGACAGTTGCCCGGATACATACATAAACAGTTAAGCCTGCTGAGCTTGTTGGAGATTGCAACTGCTTTCTGAGCTGGTATAGCCTATAATAATCTCACCAGCACTGGAAGATGTTATGTTAGGCAGAGAAATATTCCTTGGACCACAGCCTAATGCACATAAAACAAATGTCACTGAAAATGCAAATACCGGCTGTGAAAGTCAGTATTGTATAATTATTAAATTCTTCTGTGTTGTCAAGTTTAACAAATGTTGGTACTACCTTAGGATAATAATTTTTGTATTGTTTTGTGAAGATTGGAAATCACATTTTCACTGGGTACTAGACAGCAGAGAAGGGAGTCATAATGAAGCACTACCACACACATTCATAACTTGCTGTCTTCACACTGAATTTGAGCTAAATGAGGTTATTAACAGAAAAAAAACAATGGGATTTGGGAAAATGAAATGAATACAAGTAAAAAATAGTATACTTGAAGAAATCCATCTCTGAGCTACCAGATGTACAAATACATCTTTTTCTCCTCTAGTTTTGGTTAAATAATCATCTTTACAGTAGGACTACAAAATTCAGAAACAGAAAAAAAACATATGTAGTATACACAGACAAAAGAAGCACATGTGTGAAGAACAATCAATTAGAAAGTACTTACACAGCTCTACACTGATGGGTCATGAAGACATTTTCTTCAAATCATCTCCAATCATATGTTCATACAATTGCTCCATAAACTTAGATGAACTAAAATTATTTTGTCTGATACAAATACAGCACTATATAAAATGTGATCTGTTACAACTGATTATTTCAAACTTGGAGGTACATATTAGAATCTGAATGTCAAAGACGGTATGTTCAAAGAATAATCAGTAGTTCAAAGGGTATAGGTTTCTGTTCTAGTCAAGGTTGGCAGACCAATACCTTTTTCAACAAAGATGATACCCAAAACATTGACGTACTTTTGGAAGCCAGTAGCGACATTCCATCTAATCACAAATATTGCCTGAAAATTAGATTACTGCGTATGTTTAGATGGACATTATGTGAACAATGTCTATGAAGCAGGTATTAATCTATAGTGCTGCCACATGGCCAAAAAACAGAACCACATTTGTTAAAGAGTAGAATACAAGATAAATCATCCATACCAGCAAACATCTTGGGATCATTTGAAAACCTGGCATTACTACATTATTGAAATATGAAGACAATCTCTTCTTATTTTATCACTGGGACACTATAAAATCACTGTGTATTGGTGTATACAATGTTACATACACATAAGGCTTTGTCAATATTGTCGCAAAAGAAGCTGAGTAGCACAACCACCGTGGTGTAGTGGTTATTATACTACACTGTTGCATGGAGGGTCATGTGTTCAAAACTCACTTGAACTGTAAAATTTTAATTTCTACATTCAGTTCGAGTATATTCTAGAAGTATCCACAAATGTCAAGAATCATTGTACTGGAATGTTCTGTAACAGTATACATACCGTAAGTGTTCTGGCCGGAGGCAGTTCGCTCCGCACTCTTGTATGTGCAAGTGCTGAATAAACCTTCGTTAAATGAAGTTAGTGTTCGCCATTCATCTATTTAGACCTTCTTCTATGTAACATTATTGTGGTGGAGACGCTGGGTATTGGAACTTGTGATAGCGCACATTATCGACAATGCAGTGGCTCCCATCAGGCCACGACAGAGCCATTGCTTACGTGGCGAGAAACTAGAGTTCGAGCCACATTCAACAAATCGCAATCTACCGGAGACAGGAGAAGAAGGGAACGTTACAATGACAGCAACTGTGTGCCACCACATGAGACATCCTACCGGGTTCTCTGGTGACAATGGTCAAGATCCAAACAAGTGGCTGAAGGTATATGAGCATATAGCCAAATTTAACAAATGGGATGGCACCGTGTGTTCGACTCATGTATTTTTCTACTTGTAGGGCACTGCGAAGCAATGGTATAAGAACAACGAGGAGAAGTTCACAAGCTGGGAAGTATTCGAGGCAGAACTGCACAAGTGTTTTGGCAACACACAACAACAGAAGTGCAAGGCTGAAGATAAAGTGCAGGTTACAGCGTACAGGAGAAACTACAGCATAATACATTCAAGACGTCTTCGAGGTGTGTAAAATAGTGGATCCTAGAATGAAGCAGGAAGATAAGGTTGCACATCTCATGAAGGGTGTTGCTGAGGACATTAATCAAGCCCTGCTCCCAAAGGAGGTTTCGACAGTAGACGACTTTATAAAATGGTGCCAGTATATCGAGACAATGCATCAAAAAAGAATTACACGCAAGAAGTTTGAACGGCTTCCAAACGCTGTATCAATGTCTGTGATGGAGTAAGAAAGTGATTTTACAAGTGTTCTTCGTCAGGTAGTGAGAGAGGAAGTTCAGAAGGCACTTGGATTGCACGGCGAGCAAAAACCGAGAGGCTTCAAGGGGTCATAAGGGAGGAAGTGGCACAGACGTTGAACCCAATCTCTTGTCCTTCATTTCCCTTTAAAACAGTGAAAAAGTTGAGGCCCAGGTGAAGTTACGTTCCTACAATGCCGCATGAGGAACCTGCTTGGGCACCAAGGAAGACTGACGTCTGGAGGACCCAGGATGACCAACCAGTATGCTTCCACTGCGGACAACCGGGACATGTTGTGTGCTATTGTCGAGAAAGGCGGCGGATATTTGATGACACCCACGCCAGGTGACAGCAGGCCGATCTTAGCCGACGCCAACTCCGGGATGACGAACATGAACAAGAAGATGTGGGTGCAGGATGACGTAGGTCACCATCACTGCAAGCTAGCCATAGGAGAGGACACACCCCAACAGGCTAATCAAGGTCTCCATTGCCATTTAGAAGCTCCAGCCGATCACCTAGCAGCCGCAACCTGGAAAACTAAAGGGCGTGACTTCCCTTGAAGGTGAGGTCGCCGAAGAGAAAAATCCTCCACCATCGATCACTACTAAAATGATAGGAAACTACATTGATATCCTTATGGATGGCTGACCAACCCAAGCTCTTGTGGACTCTGGAGCATCATATTCAGTCATTTCGGAGAAGTACCGTCGCCAGTTGCAGAAAACCATATTCGTCAACAACAAAACATCTCTGCTGAAGGGGCTATTCGGAAATATGTAAAACCTATAGGAAGATGTGTCATTCGTGAGGGCATAAGTGGCTATACACAGCCCTTAGAATTCATCGTCTTACAAGAGTGTAGTCATGACATTATTCTCGGATGGGACTTTCTGAAAGCTTCTCAGGCAGTTATAGATTGTGGTCACTCGAAGATTATACTAGACGAGATGAGATACTGTGGACAGGAAAATGTGCATCCGAGTTCGTGGAGACTATGAGTGCCGGATGAAGTGATCATTCCTGCAGTCAGTGCTAAAAAGGTAACGGGCATGTGTCATGTTATGCATCAACCCATGAATCTTGTAATGGAATGTAAAAGAAGCATACCACTGAAGAACAACTTGGTCATCCCAGCCTCTATTGTCTCATTTAAGAATGGATTCATTGAATTGTGGATAGTCAACTGTCGCCAAGAACCGCAAATCCTTTCAAGACGCATGTGCGTAGCAAACACTGAGCCATTAATTGCCAAACAGCTGAGCACTGTAGAAACCTACCGGGCCGAGTCTGTGGGCAAAATTGGCGCTACCACTACGAGACAAGATCTTCTAGCTTGACTATCACCAGATCTCACTAAGGAACAACAGAAGAAGCTACTGGTATTCTTCAAGAGTTCTCTGAATGCTTCAAATCCACAGGTGAAGAGCAAATTCGACAAATCGACCGTGAAGTACCGGATTAGCACTGGAGACCATCAACCAATAAGCCAGAGAGCATACCATGTGTCTGCAACAGAACGTCAAATAATTCGCGACAAGTTAGAGAAAATAATGAAGAATGACATCATTCAGCCTTCGCAGAGCCCATGGTCATCACCAGTGGTTCTCGTCAGGAAGAAGGATGGCAGTTGGCGCTTTTGTGTTGATTACAGAAGGCTTAATAAGATAACTCAAAAGCAAGTTTACCCCCTTTCCACGAACTGACGATACACTAGATTGTCTGAAGGGCGCTAAGTTTTTCTCAACCATGGACATGTACTCGAGATACGGGCAAATCAAAGTAGATGAGGCTGATCGTAAGAAAACTGCATTCATCACCCCTGAGAACCTGTATGAATTTAAAGTAATGCCATTTGGTTTGTGTAATGCACCAGTAACTTTTGAACAGGTGATGGATAATCTTCTAAGTCACCTGAAGTGGACAATGTGTCTTTGTTATTTAGATGACATTATAGTGTTCTCAGAGACATTTGATGAACACGTAAAAAGACTGAGATCGTTCTTAAGTGTCTCTAACAACGCAGACTGAAACTTAATCCAAGAAAGTGTCTCTTCGGAGTGACAGAAATCAAAATACTCGGACACGTGGTGTCAAACAAAGGTGTGCGGCCAGACCCAGAAAAGGTGAGATCTATAATGGAATTTCCTACTCCAAAAAGTATTAGAGATGTGAGAAGCTTCCTCGGATTATGTTCTTATTACTGTCGTTTTATTGAAGACTTTTGTATCAAAGCCAGGCACTCCAAGAGTTGTTCAAAGCCGATGCTAAATTTACCTGGGGTGGTGCCCAACAAGACTCTTTCGATGTGCTGTGAAAAGCTCCGATGACTGACCCTGTACTTGGTCTGTATGATGAGAGAGCACCTACAGAACTACACATAGATGCCAGTGGGCACGGGATCAGTGCTGTTCTGGTGTAAATTTCGGATGGAAAAGAGAAGGTTATAGCCTATGCTTCTAGGGCGGCGAGAGACACTACTCAACAACAGAAAGAGAATGTCTTCATGTGATCTGGGCCATGTGCAAATTTCGACAATATCTCTATGGAAGGCCATTCACAGTTGTTACAGACCATCATTCAGTTTGTTGGCTGACAGGTCTTAAGGATCCAACACGACGACTCGCCAGGTGGGCACTACATCTTCAAGAGTATGACATTACGACAGTGTACAAAAGTGGAAGAAAACACCAAGATGCCGACTGTCTCTCAAGAAATCCAGTGCAGGACCATCAAGACTTTGATGAAGATAGTGACTGTCTCGCTGCACTCCAGGATCCCTCTGCTGAGCAGAAGAAGGATGCCAAGATATCTCAAATTATGCTTGCCTTAAATCGGTCAGAGGATGTGAAAGGACACTTTAAGGAAGTTAATGGATTACTTTGCAAGAAAAACTTTGATCAGTTTTGAAAGATGTGGTTACCAGTGATTCCTAAACACATGCACTTAGATGTTCTACAGAAATTCCATGACACACCTGAGGCCGGACATTTAGGATTTATTAAGACATACGATAGGATCCGCAACAGATTTTTCTGACCAGGTTTATTTAGGAGTGTATTGCACTGTCGAGAGTGCCAGAGGGGAAAGGCAGTTCCTCAGAAACCACATGACCTACTCACACCAATTCCACCAGCCGAAACGCCTTTCCAGCGTGTTGGGATTGACCTCCTCAGATGATTTCCAACGTCTGCTATTGGCAATAGATGGATTATTGTTTGCACTGATTATCCAACACGTTATGCCATTACAAAAGCCATGAAAACAGCCAAAGCATCTGAGGTAACCAAATACATCATGGAAGAAATTTTATTGAAACACGGGGCCCGAAAGTCGTTAATTACGGATCGAGGGAAAGTTTTTCAATTGAATCTTGTGAAAGAGATAAACCGTCGGTGCAACATTACTCACCACATGACGACTGCCTACAGTCCGCAAACAAACAGGCTTACTGAATGCCTTAATAAGACCTTGGCCGACATGCTATCAATGTTCATCAACGTTGAGAAGAGCAACTGGGATGAGGGGCTACATTCCATATGTTTGCCTACAACACCGCCAAACAAGACACCACAGGATTTACGCCGTTTTTCCTGGTGCATGGGTGTGAGGCGACTACGACAATATGGACACTGTGTTTCCGTTACATCCTAATGACGTGGACGACGACTACATCCACCAGGTGTTAACCAGAGCTGAGGAAGCTCAGCAATTAGCTTGATTCCACACGCTGCAGGCTCAAGAAAACGATTGCCGAAGGTATGATGCGAGCTACCGCCCTGTTGTTTATCAGCCTGGTGACCTCGTCCGGACCTTCACTTCTGTTCGGAAGACTGGTCTCTCTGATAAGCTCCTCATGTGCTACTTTGGACCTTATAAGGCTGTAAGACAGTTGTCTGATGTTACTTATGAAGTTGAAGATTTCGACCCCGACACAAGACGATGAAAGACAGAGATACGGCCCACATCCTTCGAATGAAGTCCTATACGGATCCTGCAACCCAGGGTAAATTCGAAGCTCCAGAGACAGGCAACAAGCAGAAAGGTGATTAAGAGCATAACAGCAGGGCAAGTTGTAGTGGTTACGATACTAGACTGTTGCATGGACGGTTGTGGTTTAAAACTCACCTGAACTGTAAAATTTTAGTTTCTATATTCGGTTTGAGTACATTCTAGAAGTATCCACAAATTTCAAGAATCATTGTACTGGAATGTTCTGTAACTATATATACCGTAAGTGTTCTGGCCAGAGGCAGTCCGCTCCGCGCTCTTGTATGTGCAAGTGCTGAATAAACCTTCGTTAAGTGAAGTTAGTGTTCGTCATACATCTAATTACACCTTCTTCTACATGACAATATAATCATGGTATACAACTGGGGTAAAATTTTTGAAAAAAGATGAAAGTAGTACAGGATTATGAACCAATTAGGTTGAGTATATCTGTACATCAATTAACTAACTCAACCTAATTCTAGAAACACATTATACGAAGATCTTGGACACGTAAGTAAATCAGCATCTGTTAACATATATATATATATATATATATATATATATATATATATATATATATAGTAGAAATAATGTGCAAACATATAATTACACATCAGAAAAGTAAAAACCAGTAATGTTATACATTCATATTACATGGAAAGAATGTAAAATACACATAAAATTATTACATTATTTTTTCCTAAAAATTCTAAGTTCAAGTATTGAACTATGGGTACCAAATGCCCTGTCCCTTAGGTAGAGTGAGGCATTAATGTGTAAACCACTCATGCAATATATCTAAGTGTAGTAATAAAATTAGAGTTATTCATCAAACAAGGTCATACCATAATGTGCCAAAAATGGAACGCGATAACCTAGACCTCGGGTACCTACTCACTAAGGACAGCATACAATAGATGTTATAATGTATCTATTACAAGAAAATTAGAATTATAAATACAATCTTATGTAACACTGTCTACAAACAAAATCGAAACTATGCAGGGAATGAGACCACCATATTACATAACTTTATTTTTAATATGGGCACACAGTTCAAAAACATAAATGTCTTGCAGACATGGTTATAGCTCTACAAGATCCTACGCAAAAAGAGCACAATTAATTACATAATCCAACTGTAAATGTCATCATCAGTGTGGAAAGAACAGAATGTAAAATTAAACCAATATGTTTATTAGGTATCCTGATAGCAATCATTAAAAGAAAAAATTAAAGTCTTGAACAAGTGACACTTTATTACAAACCATAATAGTAAAAATAACATTTAAACAAAAGCTAGTTCCAACATAAAGCAATGTGAAAAGGGGTACAATATTAATAACAGATAACAGTAATCAGAAGAGCCAAAATGGTTTGGTATATCTGGAGATGAGTTCATAATTAATAAAATCTAACGCACTGCTTTGGCATACTGAACCTAGACTTTTGCAACAGATGAATCACTCTAATTTCTTCCCGAGCACGGGGTCTTGGGTTCAATTCCCGGCGGGGTCAGGGATTTTCACCTGCCTCGAGATGACTGGGTGTTGGTGTTGTCCTCATCATTTCATAATCATTCATGAAAGTGGCGAGATTGGACTGAACAAGGGTTGGAAATTTGTATGGGCGCTGATAACCACGCAGTTGAGTCCCCCACAAACCAAACAACAACATCATCATCATCATCATCATCATCATCATCATCTAATTTCGTTACTATTCTTCAATATATTCCCTGTGTGTTTTACGCATTAACACATCAGTTTGAAGGACAGGGCATTTAGTACCCATAGCACAAGTATTGCACTCAAAATTTTTAGGAAAAAATAATGTCATAATTTTGTATACTGGTTATAGGCTTTCCATGTAATATGAATGTATAATATTACTGGTTTTTACTGTTCTGGTGTGTAATCATTTGTTTTCACTGTATTTCTACTATATATTTTAACTGATGTTGGTTTACTTAGGTGCCCAGGTATTGGTTTAATATGTCTTTGGAACTAGGCTGAGTTAGTTAATTTACGTGCAGACATACTCAATGTAATTGGTTCATGATCCTGTACTACTATTTATCTTTTTTTCAATTTTTATAGCAGTTGTATACCATGGTTATATTGACAAAGCCTTACATTTATGTAACATTTTATACATAAACACACAGTCATTTTATAATGTCCCAACAATAAAATTATATGAGATTGTCTTCATATTTTAATAATGCAGGAATTCCAGGTTTTTAAATGCTCCTCAGATGTCTGTTGGTATGGATGGTTTACTTTGCATTCCACCATTTAACAAATGTGTGTACATTTTTCTGCTGTTGGCAGCACTCTAGGTTAATACCTGCTTCATAGACGTTATTCACATAATGTACATCTAAACACATCCAGTAATCCTACTTTCATGCGATATTTATGATTAGATGGAATGTCACTATTGGCTTCCAAAAGTACATCAATGTTTTGGGTATCATCTTTGTTGAAAAAGATATTGTGTCTGCCAACCTCGACTAGACACACAACCTATACCCTTCAAAATGTAGATTATTCTTGTTCTCTGTAATCTTTGACAATACTGTCTTTGACATTCAGCTTGTAATATGTACCTCCAAGTTTGAAATAATCAGTTGCAACAGATTATGTTTTATGCAGTATTGTATTTGTATCAGACAAAATAATTTTAGTTTATGGAGCAATTGTATGAACATATGATTAGAGATGATTTGAAGAAAATGTCTTCATGACCCATCAGTGTAGAGCTGTGTAAGTACTTTCTAATTGATTGTTCTTCCACATGTGCTCCTTTTGTCTATGTATGCTACATGCATTTTTTCTGTTTCTGTATTTTATAGTCTGCTTGTGAAGATGGTTATTTAACCAAAACCAGTGGAGAATAAAAGTGTATTTGTGCAGCTGGTGGTTCAGAGATGCATTTCTTCAAATATCTGACAGCTGTAAACAGTTAACTTATAAAATTTCTAAAAATAATGTAGTTTTCAGAGCAGAATCACTATCAAATTGAAAATAAGTATGAGCTGTTGCAGTTCCAGATAGTTCAAGGAAGAAACTAGACCGGAAATAGAAAATCTTGCTGCCAGGTAGCAGTCTAGGAATGAAGGTGTGCCAACAATTAAATAAGATGACCAGAACACAAGCATCATGAACCTAGTACCATCTATCAAGGCTTAACTAATGATTTGAATAACAGGCATCAGACATTTACAGCAGGGACAGAAAGTAATAACCTGGCCAAGAGTTTGAGATACAGTACCAGTAAGAGTTTTGAGATAAAGTACCAGGAGTGATTTTGACACGCTGGGAACAGCAACTGTAAAAAGAAATTGACTGCTGATGTTGTGCAGAGGTACAGCCAGTCATCATTTTTTTAAATTTTGACATACCCACATGATAATTCTCTGTCAAACTTAAATTTTTTCGTTATGTTTGCACAATATCATTTCACATCTTTAAGGGGGCTCCAGAAAGGTTCAAAATCATGAAATGTTTAACTTTTACTTTATTGCATTTTAATATTCTACAGACTCTCCTTTCAATAGATACATAATTTATTCAGTTCAGAAGATTACGACTATTATTAAAAAATTATTGAAATATTATCTGCATGGGCATGACCCACTGTGGCACTGTTAAACAGCTGTCAAATGTTGTACCCGTGAATCTACATGCTCATCGTGTACATTTTAGTGATGTGCGAGAAAATAAATGTTACAAAATAAGTGTTGATGTTAACCTTTGGTACTTCAATATATACTGCAATATATACTGCTCACTCAATTGTCATGTGTTTCATATTTATGTATTTTTTTATGGTTGGTTGGAGGGAGAGGGGGGGGGGGGGGGACCAAACCGCTAGGTCATCGGTCCTTGTTCATGGTAAAATGATTACATAAGGGAAAGAAGAAAAGAAAGGAGATGTACAGCACAATAACAGGAGAATGGAAGAACCAGAACAACAAAAGGACAACTAACACTACTATGGACAAAAACAGGAAAAGAAAACCACAGGTAGAAGGGATAAAAACAAGAGAGCAGATGACCGTGGCTGGCCGAACATCATGAGAATAAAAAGGAAAAGCCTGCCACTCTGCAATACATTAAAACATCCACCCAAAAAACATCCGAGTGGAGAACACAAAGGGGCAAAGGGCATGCGCTAAAACTTGTATAGAATGATAAAACCGACCGTCACGTATAAAACGTAAATCATTTAGGGATGGCTAGAGGACAAATGTAAGGATGTAGAGGCTTATCTCACCAGGGGTAAGATAGATACTGCCTACAGGAAAATTAAAGAGACCTTTGGAGAAAAAAGAACCACTTGCATGAACATCAACAGCTGTGATGGAAACCCAGTTCTAAGCAAAGAAGGGGAAGCAGAAAGGTGGAAGGAGTATATAGAGGGTCTATACAAGGGCGATATACTTGAGGACAATATTATGGAAATGGAAGAGGATGTAGATGAAGATGAAATGGGAGATATGATACTGCGTGAAGAGTTTGATAGAGCTCTGAAAGACCCGAGTCTAAACAAGGCCCCGGTTGTAGACAACATTCCATTAGAGCTACTGACGGCCTTGGAAGAACCAGTCCTGACAAAACTCTACCATCTGGTGAGCAAGATATATGAGACAGGCCTCAGACTTCAAGAAGAATATAATAATTCCAATCCCACAGAAAGCAGGTGTTGACAGATGTGAAAATTACCGAACTATCAGTTTAATAAGTCACTGCTGCAAAATACTAACGCGAATTCTTTACAGACGAATGGAAAAACTAGTAGAAACCAACCTCGGGGAAGATCAGTTTGGATTCCATAGAAGTACTGGAACACGTGAGGCAATACTGACCCTACGACTTATCTTAGAAGCTAGATTAAGGAAAGGCAAACCTATGTTTCTAGCATTTGTAGACTTAGAGATAGCTTTTGACAACGTTAACTGGAATACTCTCTTTCAAATTCTGAAGGTGGCAGGGGTAAAATACAGGGAGCGAAAGGCTATTTACAATTTGTACAGAAACCAGATGGCAGTTATAAGAGTCGAGGGACATGAAAGGGAAGCAATGGTTGGGAAGGGAGTGAGACAGGGTTGTAGCCTATCCCTGATGTTATTCAATCTGTATATTGAGCAAGCAGTGAAGGAAACAAAAGAAAAATTTGGAGTAGGTATTAAAATCCATGGAGAAGAAATAAAAACTTTGAGGTTCGCCGATGACATTGTAATTCTGCCAGAGACTGCAAAGGACTTGGAAGAGCAGTTGAACGGAATGGATAGTGTCTTGAAACGAGGATATAAGATGAACATCAACAAAAGGAAAACGAGAATAATGGAATGTAGTCGAATTAAGTCAGGTGATGCTGAGGGAATTAGATTAGAAAATGAAACACTTAAAGTAGTAAAGGAGTTTTGCTATTTGGGGAGCAAAATAACTGATGATGGTCGAAGTAGAGAGGATATAAAATGTAGACTGGCAATGGCAAGGAAAGCGTTTCTGAAGAAGAGAAATTTGTTAACATCGAGTATAGATTTAAGTGTCAGGAAGTTGTTTCTGAAAGTATTTGTATGGAGTGTAGCCATGTATGGAAGTGAAACATGGACGATAAATAGTGTGGACAAGAAGAGAATAGAAGCTTTCGAAATGTGGTGCTACAGAAGAATGCTGAAGATTAGATGGGTAGATCATGTAACTAATGAGGAGGTATTGAATAGGATTGGGGAGAAGAGTAGTTTGTGGCACAACTTGACTAGAAGAAGGGATCGGTTGGTAGGACATGTTCTGAGGCATCAAGGGATCACCAATTTAGTATTGGAGGGCAGCGTAGAGGGTAAAAATCGTAGAGGGAGACCAAGAGATGAATACACCAAGCAGATTCAGAAGGATGTAGGTTGCAGTAGTTACAGGGAGATGATGAAGCTTGCACAGGATAGAGTAGCATGGAGAGCTGCATCAAACCAGTCTCAGGACTGAAGACCACAACAACAACATATATTGTTGAATTTATAAAGAAAAAATGGGACAAAAAGTAGTAAATTTTCGTTAGATTAGAAAAAATTAATCTCTAATAACTGAATTCAAATTTTTAAAAATCCTTGTGTTAAGTCGTAGCCAATATTCCAATAAATGATCTTTGAAAATTTCAACTTCCAGATCAAATACTTTCTGAGGAAACAAGCCAAATCGTAAGTGCTGTTTTAACATTGGAAAGAACTTTCCGGTGCCCCTTAAATGCAAATATCAATTCTGTAAAAGAATAACTATGTAAGCTGCATCGTTGTTTTGTTTCTGAGAAGTCCAATGGAGAACAGACATTCCGAGTTCCTTCTCTACATCCACTGCAACACTTTTGGTCACTTGGTAATCCCATACCTGTCACCATCATAACAACTGCATTTCCCATTTTCATTCTAGTTGCCCTCAACATAAATGTAAGAAAGAGAATATATCTCAACTTTCAAGACAAAACAGAAAGTGCAGACTGAGAGATTGTGTGCAATTACCAAATAATTGGTTGAAGGGAAAGGTGTGCAGAAGGAACGGAGGTTAAAGGTCTGGAATGAGCTGCACACGTTGTGCAAAAATCACAGTTCACAGCTGTAATTGACACAGGACACTACTACACAGCTGACCATTAACAATGATAACTTTGCTGAATATTGTCACATTGCAACAACAACTGAGACCAAATCCGATTGTATGGTTGTCAAATAAGAACAACACTTTTTTTGGTACTGAAGGCACGTTTATTATGAACACCAACGTGCATCCATAATAGAATTAAACTTGTGGTTAGGGATAGCTGGTATCTTCCATAATTTTAGTGGACTGCTGTTAATGTGAGGTAAATAATAACTCAATTTTCCTACCACTACCAATAACCTGGCACACACAAAGGACTCTCCACTTTCATACACTAATTTCAGCTAAGAAATAATTTCTTCCTCAGTATAAAGATTATATAATACCCAAGGCCACCCATTTTCATGAACTCAAGCTGCAACCAAGGAACCACTTTTGAACAATGAGAGATACGTAGTAAGTGATAACAATGTACTGTGGCTGTGAACACTTTGGCACTTGAGTAGTATTGTTTATCACATCCGAAACACTCTGGTTACACAGTATTTCGTTGTTTTGCAGTTACACAGTGTTTCCGTCTATTTTTTCATTGTATCACATATATTGCATTGTTTAAGGTAATTTTATTTGTAAATAATTAAAAATTCAGTATTCGGGCAGTAAGAGTAGATGCATTGATTTGAAGATGTCAATCGACTGAAAAAAGGAAAATCGATAGTTTCTCAGTTACACAGGTATTGTTTCTTCACCGACAATAAGTATGTAATCTAAAAATGTGACATTATTTACTGGTCCATGTATAAGGTTGACAGAACTGTAAAGACAGAACAGGAAAAATCAATGGGAGACAAAAATGCACCAATGCAAAATTTACAAGGAATGGATGCTGGCTCCACAAGTAAAGATTTGGAATATTTACATCTTGCTACAAGACATTTACCATCTGAAGGAAGAGCCACACACAAGCCACATAAACACTGAGGCTAAAACCACATAATAGTCAATGACAACACAGTGCTTCACATTATCCCCTCCAGACAATATACTGTTTCCTTTAGCATTGTAAAAATGTATGGGTCAGTAGTTATTGTGTGTGTTCTTTTGCCAGTGTACTGAAACGTTTAAGTTAGATGTGCATTCAGACTGTTGTTGACCTGTGACAGGATCCCGGTTGATTCCTAAAATTTTCCTCCTCATAATTATAAAGAAGAACTGTTATTTTCTTAACAATGCTTGTCCAGGATTTTTATCATCTTGAAAAACATTTACCAATGTTACAAAGGTTCGTAATTTAACTGTTCTGTAGTGTTATATTAAAATGTGATTTTCATGAAAAGTTAACCATTAATCTAAAAGATAAATTTTTCTTCATAACTAAACATCATTTATACATATATGTAACTTTTGCTGTTAACAAAAAACAGTGCAAAAAAACAAGTCGTCACCAGATCGGTTACACAATAAAGAATAAACTGAACAGCAACTTTAAGTGTTACATAATGTCATTTCTACAATTTATAAAAGCTGTGGAACACCAACAAAAATTAATCATCAAGTTGGGTTTAACATTTCATCGGTTGCAACGTGTAGCAAGTGCATGTTCACTTACGTGTATCTGTGATTATGGGGCATCTACATAAAGAAAGGCTTTCTCATGAAACAGTAAAGTTAAAGAAGAGTATTTAGTTACTCACTGAAATCTTGGGTTTAATAATTACAATTTCCTTGCTCACTAAAATGTACGTCCACTTTGGACTGATGAGCAGCATGTGACCTTGTTACCACTCTTAACTACAGTTTTGTGCAACTTAACTAAATGATTTAAAATCTGCATTTCTTTGTATTCTTATTACAATGTGATTCGGAGACAAATAAACAAATCTGAATGCCATGCCAAAACAATCTGCTGTATGTGTGAGAGGGTGTAAGAAGTAGCTGACACTAGATCTACACTGATCAAAGAGCTTTAATAAAGACAGTTCCCTTAGATAATTACAAGTGCTTCTTCGTAAGATATTTAAGAATTTCAATACACAGTTATGGTAAGCCACCTAATCCCATGAACATTAAAATGCAGCCGTAGTAAAAGTTTTTGTGGCGTAACAGGCATTTACAATCTTAAGTCATCATAGATCAACCCAAAAAGGTGTAATCAAATGTATCGGTGTTAACGCAACACATAATTACTAATATGCATAAGTGTTGGCAAAATGCCTGCAATCTTACAGCATAGTGATTAAATATTTGAGATAGTAGACACAAAAGTGAAGATAATGTAAACAAAACAGGAAATTTAAGCAAGTAACAAATTCTACTAAGAAGATTGGAGGTAAAATCATTCAACTGAATACAAAGACACATTGTTATCATTATGTTACTAAACAAATACTGCATATCACACTGTACACAATAATTTAAATACAGGGAAGAGTAAGAGATGGCTACCACAATTATTATATAGTCAAGGAAACAACTAAAAACCAAGTACATAAACTGAGAGGGAAAAGAACCCAGAACAGTTCTCAAATTTACAAGAAGGAAAAAGCATATAGTAAGCTAATAAGAGAAGCCAGATCTAGGTATAATGCCTGAGAAGGCAAGGTAGGAAGAGAGAGATCAAGCTAAAGTCAATAACATTTTTTATCATCAAACAGTAGTGAGTGAATGAACACTCAAATGATACATCTCAAAGCAAAAAGAATACATAACATCACCGGCAAGGGTCAAAATTTTGTGTGTGTATTAGATCACAGAATCTTCTGGTGTGATTATCTCTAAAAATATTTGCATTAAGATGACCTACAACAACTACATATTGCAGTTTTTAGCTTTGTGTAGAAGTACTTCAAATTATTTCAGGTAATTGTTTATATTACAGCTAGATGGTCAGTATCGAACTAATGTCAGCCACTAGCCTCCCTGGATAATTATCTGCACTGCTACTGCATGTCAGAACACTGATTGTGGAATACTGATCTTGATTTCAACATTTAATTATATGGTGATTACTCTTTCCTTACAGTTCTTCAGAATTGTTAGTCTTTTATAGTCTTGTAGATTACAAACATTATATTCAATTCTTATTAGTGCATATCCTGTCATAACAAAATATTTGGTAGGTCACTATCTGTTAAAATCTCTCTCTCTCTCTCTCTCTCTCTCTCTCTCTCTCTCTCCAATACATCATCTTTCACATCTCCATTTCACATCTCCAGCATCTCACAAAATTGTGAACCCAAGTATACCTGCAATAGTGTTAATAAATATATCTACTAAGAACCTTAATGCCACAGAAGTTTCAGTAATTTTTGAAGGTCTAGCCCTCAGCCTTACACCCATATTCAATCATGCTGGACTGAACAAAGGGCTATTCTACGCTGCAATGGAGACACTTCTTTGCTACCAACACCTTGAACTAAAACAGGCCAAAGAGAAAACTTTGCCTTGGTTCTTCCAATTCATACCTTCCTCCAATGTGACACATTCTTACTCCCATTCAACAACATCCAGTAACCCACCAGGAATTCCCCACCTCCAACTTGGCCTCATCTCCTTATCCCTGTTCCTTCCCAGCAACAAAAAAATCTCTTGATGGAAGACAGAGCAGCCATCCACATTCTTAAAAATACATTATGATTTCATCATTTTCCCTGTAAATAAAGGATCTGCTATTGTGACTATGAATTTCAGTGACTAACAGGCAAAAGTTCTCCACCAACTGTTAGATTCTTCCCCCTAAAAGCTGTCACAGTAATCCAATCACAGAAGTTCAGCATAATCTCAAATCATTAGACCCATCCCAAAAGCTTTCCACTACTCCATTTCCTTCCTCACTCCTCAACCCCAACCCCCTTTCTCCCCACACATCCACAAACCTAACCAATCTCAACATCCTATAGTAGCTGGTTACTGTGCTACTTCGCCCCTCCCCATATCCACCCAAAATAATATCTGCCCTAGGCAATCAACATTTCCAAATAACTGCCCACAGCCTAGCTTCCTATACCAAGCAGGCCAATCACTTTCTTCAGTGCTTCTTCAGAATCCTACCCCTGTTACTACCTCACCAGGTTCTCTGCTTGCCACTGTTGAAATCCCCTCCCTATACATTAACAACACATGATCAACTATATCTACATCTACATACATATTCCAAAAGCCACTGTATGGTTCATAGTGGAGGTAACTTGTATCACTACTAGTCATTTCCTTTTCTGTTTCACTCTCAAATAGAGCGAGGGAAAACCAACTAAGTACATGACTCCATACAAGAGTTAATGTCTCTTCTAGCTCAATTACACTGATATCTTCTTGATCTGGATCCAGGATCAAGAAATACTATCCTCTTTCTTCCAAAGCATTAATGCTATTATCCTATCAATTTCACCTATTCCAGCTCCATTACCCACCTTCCTGAACCTTTATGCCCACCTCTCTGATCACACAGTAAAACTTCCAGACATGTGAAACTCTCCTGTGTAGTCTCATCGCTCATGGATGGTGTATCTGCAGTCACAAGCCAGTATGCTGAAGACTAAGGTCTTTACAGAGAGGCACTACCACCCCAAATCTAGCTGACCAAACAGATCTCGTGTACTAAAATTACATACATTCCTAGTCCTCCAAACATCCCCATTAAACCTCACTCACACATATCTCTCTTCCAACCTCTCTAAAAGTTTGAATAAATTTAAAGTTTATAAACAATTTAACAGATACAGTCTGCAATACATACTTGTGTCCTTGTAAAAATGCATTTACTTTTATTAACAACAAACAGCACCGCAAAAATTTTAAAGGAATTTATTACCTGCAATTCACACCATGCGACAGCAACACCAGTCTGTGTATCAAGGCCTTTGTAGACTGTCTTAAAGCTTCCTCGTCCAACTTCCTCCTCAAACTTCAAGAATCTTCCATCAGGTGATGCTCCAATTGCCTTTTCTTCGTCATCTTCATCACCACTGCGAACACGACGATTAGCTGTTTGTACCAGCGCACCTTTCTCTATGTCAGAATGCAATGTGTCACTTTCTTCTTCTTCTTCATCATGAAAATCTGATCTTTCCTCCTCTTTGGGACATATCTCAAACGATTCTGACGCAGTCGTAGTCCTTGACGACTGTGGTGATGTGGGATATGGATCTGCTTTGACTTGTGTGAATTTTCTTATTTTAAATTGGCCTATATGTGCAAAATGAGGTTCTGGTTCTGTCAAAGTACTATGTGCACTTAAAATCTTTGGTTCTGTAGAAGTTTTAGTTGCATCTTCCAGGGAATTCTTTCTTGGTACTCCAACAGCTGGAATGCATTTTGTTTCATCTTCTGAAGATGGATTATCTGATGTTACCTCTGAATAACTACTTGAGTCAAAGTGTAACATGCTAACAGGAACTGACCATTTAACTTTTGGATGTGAGGGTTCAATTTTTTCAAACTTGTTCTCACTTGATTCACCAGTTGAACCAGTTGAGGTCCTGTCAATTTTTGAGGCCTTATCGCCATCTGTGCCAGCTGGGTCTTCACAAACACTGAGAATCTGTAAGCCATCTGTACTTTCTGATGAAAGTGAAAGGGACAGAATAGTTGGCTCCACAACAGAAATCTGAAAATTGAAGCAAACAGAGCCAACTGTGATTATGTAACTAATTACAGAATGAACAGAAATAATATAGAGCAAGCACGTATATTACACACACACACACACACACACACACACACACACACACACACACACACACCATTTTGCCTGATAATCAATCAAAACAACACGTCACAATGGTTCACATAAGTGGATTTGTTCACTGGGCTGTACCAAACATTGATTCAACTACAGAACTGGTAAGTGATCATGTACAAATCTACTTCATTAAATCTTGAGAAGTTACTGTGTAAAGATGTCACTTTAATCACAACTGCTTGATTGTAAAACTAAAATTCTGGAATCAACAACAGTGAGCCATTATAGAATTTTGCACAATTCAGCAATGGTGATTGTAAAACAGTCCAGTCCCAATTTCAGTGTGTGTATGTGGGTGGGGCAGGGGGGGGGGGGGGGCTGCTACAATTTTTAAATACCCCATATCTATTAGAGTGAAGAATAAAAGTAATAACGAATAGTGGACACCAATTATTAACTTTTAACTTTGTTAAAGAAAAACAAATTGGATAGTTATAAATTCACTGTGTCTTTTGCTTTCTTTCTGTAACTGAAAGAAAGAAATAATAACAACTAAAACCAAAAGAAAAATTGGGTTATAGTACATATCACTCCTAGTAGAAATGTTTTAAATGCAACAATTTAATGGATAATTATTCCTACATCTATGTTCCAGATATCATCTGATGCCATCTTGTAACTTAAATTTCTTCTTTGAACTAGTCACCATCACAACAAAGGTGCCAAATAACATAATACAAATAACATTAGCACTTGAAACTTCCTGGCAGATTAAAACTGTGTGCCCGACCGAGACTCGAACTCGGGACCTTTGCCTTTCGCGGGAAAGTGCTCTACCATCTGAGCTACCGAAGCACGACTCACGCCCGGTACTCACAGCTTTACTTCTACCAGTACCTCGTCTCCTACCTTCCAAACTTTACAGAAGCTCTCCTGCGAACCTTGCAGAACTAGCACTCCTGAAAGAAAGGATATTGCGCAGACATGGCTTTGCCACAGCCTGGAAGATGTTTCCAGAATGAGATTTTCACTCTGCAGCGGAGAGCTTCTGTAAAACGTCCTGGAAGATTAAAACTGTGTGCCTGACCGAGACTCGAACTCGGGACCTTTGCCTTTTGTGGGAAAGTGCTCTACCATCTGAGCTACCGAAGCACGACTCACGCCCGGTACTCACAGCTTTACTTCTACCAGTACCTCGTCTCCTACCTTCCAAACTTTACAGAAGCTCTCCTGCGAACCTTGCAGAATTAGCACTCCTGAAAGAAAGGATATTGTGGAGACATGGCTTAGCCACAGCCTGGGGGATGTTTCCAGAATGAGATTTTCACTCTGCAGCGGAGTGTGCGCTGATATGAAACTTCCTGGCAGATTAAAACTGTGTGCCCGACCGAGACTCGAACTTGGGACCTTTGCCTTTCGCGGGAAAGTGCTCTACAATCTGAGCTACCGAAGCACGACTCACGCCCGGTACTCACAGCTTTACTTCTGCCAGTACCTCGTCTCCTACCTTCCAAACTTTACAGAAGCTCTCCTGCGAACCTTGCAGAACTAGCACTCCTGAAAGATAGGATATTGCGGAGACATGGCTTAGCCACAGCCTGGGGGATGTTTCCAGAATGAGATTTTCACTCTGCAGCGGAGTGTGCGCTGATATGAAACTTCCTGGCAGATTAAAACTGTGTGCCCGACCGAGACTCGAACTCGGGACCTTTGCCTTTCGCGGGAAAGTGCTCTACCATCTGAGCTACCGAAGCACGACTCACGCCCAGTACTCACAGTTTTACTTCTGCCAGTACCTCGTCTCCTACCTTCCAAACTTTACAGAAGCTCTCCTGCGAACCTTGCAGAACTAGCACTCCTGAAAGAAAGGAGGTACTGGCAGAAGTAAAGCTGTGAGTACCGGGCGTGAGTCGTGCTTCGGTAGCTCAGATGGTAGAGCACTTTCCCGCGAAAGGCAAAGGTCCCGAGTTCGAGTCTCGGTTGGGCACACAGTTTTAATCTGCCAGGAAGTTTCATATCAGCGCACACTCCGCTGCAGAGTGAAAATCTCATTCTGGGAACATTAGCACTTAGTTCTGTCAATCTGAAATACATAAAAGTCTTCCAGTGTGTAGCACTCTGTGCCAGTGCTTATCGAAGAGGTAATACTTTTGCTTTTGTGAGAGAGTTCTATTAGTGTTTTCAGTGTCTAAAACTCATCAAGACTTCTTTTTATCCTGTGTATTCCTTTTTACACTATTTTTTACTAACAGATTTTGTCAGTATTGAGCCAGTGTGTGAATCGGACATTCAAATAAGCTACAACCCTCCTCTCCACAGACGAGAAGTCATGTACTTGACCACATTATAGCAGTCCCACTGCAGTCTTTGAATAGTTTCCAATTGCCTAGGTTAGTGCCTTCATTCGTGTTGTTCCCAGAGGGAACTGTATGTCATATCAGAATGAAAGATCCTTCATGAAATGCAGATAATGGAAGGAGTAAAGGTAACAACTCACCATATAGGTTAGGTACTGGGTCGTCGATAGACAGATAAACAAGACTCAAAATGTTGCTAAGCTTTTGGATGATGTCCTCCAGATCCAACCTTTGATCTGAAAAAGTATCCTATCCAAAAGTTTTGCAATTTTTTCAGTCTTCTTTATGTGCCTATCAACCTCAACAATATGAAGAGTTGTTAGGTTTACTCTTTCCATTATTTTCAGGGGTGTAATATTATATTTTAAGTGCAAATTTATTTTATAAATGCAAAATTTCTCTCTTTGAGTAAATACAGTTGAACTTTCTTATAACAACATTGATTACAACAACTCTGCTATAATGTCATGATTTCTATGGTACGGTCATATTCTTAGTACGGAACATACTTATCATCGCTTAATATTACAAATGGACAGTAGTGGTGACAATCACAGAACTCGTCAACAGTACACATGATGTCAGTTTCCATAACAATCTGTTATTATCTGCATGCATTTTAGAGCAGATGGCCAGTAAAAGAAAAGTTTTAACAGTGGAAGAAAAAGTGAAACTGACTAACAAAATTGAGAATGGTGCTAAAATGTCTGACATGTGTCGTCGATTTGGCCTTGTAAATTCTACAGTCCAAATGATTTGGAAGAACAAGGATAAAATTGTTATTGCGTTTGAACAAAATGGATCTAAAACTATGTGGTTATGAAAAGCTGAACACAGCAACATGGATGAATCACTGCTTAAGTGGTTTAAGCAACAGAGAAGCATCGATGTACCCGTTAGCGGACCTCTCCTTATGGTGAAAGTAGAAGAATCTGCCAAGAAATTAAAAGACGAGGAATGTGTGTGTAGTAGTGGCTGTATTGACAGATTCAAGCAGCGTCATGGCATAACGTTTAGCAAACTGTGTGGTGAACCCAACATGCGAATACTGAAACAATCCAACAATGGCTTACCACAGCATGGCCTACAATTCGTGAAGGATATGCAGACTGAGGTATCTTTAATGTAGACGGGACTGGCATTCTATTTAAATTGACACCTGAAATAACTCAAATTCAAGGGTGAAGAATGTGTTGGTGGCAAGTTATCTAAAGAATGAATAACAATTCTGGTTTATGCTAACGCAGATGGAACTGTGGGGGAAAAAAACTGCTTGTGATAGGTAAGGCAAAGAATCTTAGAGGTTTTAAGGATGAAAAAATAATCTGCCAGTGCAATACAATGCTAATAAAAAGTCCAAGATGAACTCCAAACTCTTTGAAGCTGAAATAAGGCGATGGGGTCAGGAGCTTAAAAGTCAGAAAAGGTTTGGGTTGGATTGTTTGAGGGAGGAGACCAGACAGCGAGGTCATCAGGCTCATCAGAATAGGGGAGGACAGGGAAGGAAGTCGGCCATGCCCTTTCAAAGGAACCATTCCAGAATTTGCCTGGAGCGATTTAGGGAAATCACAGAAAGCCTAAATCAGGATGGCCAGACGCGGGTTGAATCATCGTCCTCCCGAATACGAGTCCAGTGAGTGAGAAAAGGAAGATACTGGTTCTTGTTGATAACTGTCCAGTACATCCTGTACTCTCTGGTTTGGAGAATATTGAGCTCGTTTTTCTTCGTACAAATATGACAAGCTTATTGCAGTCCATGGACCGAGGAGTAATGAGGAGTCTGAAATGACACTATTGTAAGCTCATATTGCTGAAAATGATACAATACATTGAGAAAAAGCAGGACTATTCTATTATACTGATGGATGAAATCAGATGCATTACGAAATCTTGGAGCCAGGTCACAACCCAAACCATCAAGAACTGTTACCAACATACGGGAATTACAGCTGACGGAATAAATCCACTGAAACTGAAGACACGTTCAATGACACTGATGGTGAGCCACTACCTGCATTGCTGTCAGAAATCAACTATGATATTCTCAATCAGTACGACTATGAAATGTATGCAACAACAGATGACCTTGTTACAACCAAAGTGCAAACTGAAGACAAAATTTCAAATGAAGTCAGCACACACAGTGACCATGAAGTGAGCAAAGGAGATGAAGATGATTAAGAAGAGGAAGAAAAAAGAAATAGATGTCTATCCCTACGGTGATAGCGATTTAGAAACCTTTAGAATTGTGAACATGTTCTATCGAGTTAAGAGAGGGATCAGTGAAATTTCAAATGAAATAATGAGCATAGTATGTAATTTCAAAAGTGTGTACTGGGCAAATAGGCAACAGAGTAAAATGACTGATTACTTCACTCTTAAGTATAGAAGTTTGGTGAATACTCAACATACTGCTGTATATACTGTGTTCACACAAGCTTAAGAGTGAATACTATTGTGTAAAATAAAACAAGGCTAAATAAATTTCTTCTTTTCCATTTGCCACGAAATATTCCTCAATTAATTTGTTCGATCATTCATCAACGTATATTCACAAAAAGGCCATCATGAAGGGTAAGGGACACACAATGAGTAAAGTCAGATGTAACTGCTGCATACTCCTTCTGTAAAATATACTAACAACAAAAATATCATGAGTGCTAATCTACTAGCATTGATAGTTATAGGAATTACTTCCACGGGGCAGTATCGACTGCCGGGGGCACCCCAGAGAATGAGGGATCACTTTTTCTGCCGCAGAAATTATCATTGTAGTGACCTGCTCAATCACAACATTGATGGCACCACATGGGGGAGATTCAACAGTGACAGCAGAGATGGGCATGATGCTTGGGGAGTGACAGGAAGATGTGGAAGTGGTCACTACCACACAAGTTGTCATGTGCTCTACAGTGGATAGATGGGAGAAGTCCTGGGCTGCAAATTGATAAATCAATAGTGGAGTAACTACCATGAGCCACAAATTTTTGACATCTTGTCATGGCTAGTAAGCATGGTGCTACCCCACAAGGAGTTATGGGCATTAAAATCTCCCAAAAGTAAGCAAGGTTCTGGGAGTTGATCAATCAGTGCAGCCAATACGTTCAGGAGTACTGCACCATCTGGAGGGAGATATACATTGCAGACAGTTATTTCCTGTGTTGTCCGTATCTTGATAGCCACAGCTTCAAGAGGAGTTTGAAGTAGCACAGGTTCACTACATACTGTGTTCAATACATAAACACAAACTCCACCCGACACTATTATATTCACTATGGTTCTTGTAATATCCCCTATAGACACGAAGGGCAGGGGTCCACATTGCCAGGAACAATATTTCCTGGAGGGCAACGCAGAAAGCAGATGTAAAGCTTAACAGTTGCCACAGCTCAGCCAGGTGCTGAAAAAAACTGCTGCAATTCCACTGGAGGATGACATGATCGTGGGACTGGGAAGGCATGAAACAGTCAATGAGGCAATCTACACCTCAGGGTCACCTGCTGCCATCAACTTATTTCCTGAACAGGCTATATCTGTTGTGTCTGAGCGTCTGGCGAGATCTCGGTCCTCAGCGGACATCAGAATCTTCACCTCATCCTCAGACACAGAGCTTGTACACAGTGGTGGTGTGGCTGCCACCGCATTTCTCTTGGTCTTGGGGGGTCTTCTTTCTGGATTTCTCTTGCTGATCCTTGGGTTTCTTTGACTGGGAGGGATCACTGATTCAGTCTCCAGGACTCAGGATGATTGTGAAGCCCTATGACCAGCTGCTTTTGGGCACTTCAGCCACTGACGGGTGCCATCTTTCCCACTAGCAGAAACCTGGGAAGGGAGTGATCCAAGGGGCCCCCTTCCAAGCGAGAGAAGCCAAAGAAGACTTATGCTCCTCCGACTGAGAAGTGGGGACTGGTGTCCCCAGTAGTTGGGGGGACAGAGCTCCCGGGAGCAACAGGGAGGGAAGTGCCCCCCACCATCAAGGGGGCAGGTGTAGTCTTATGGCTCCGAGAGCCAACTGGAACTCGCGAAACTGATTAGGCTACAACTGTTCTCCTAGTGGCGGCATAAGAGGAGGTCATAGCCACAGGATTTAGCCTCAGTGTAGGTCAGTCGGTCCAGGGTCTTGTATTCCATGATTTTCCTTTCTCGCTGTAAAATCCTGCAGTCTGGTGAGCAAGGGGAATGATGCTCTCCGCAGTTGACACAGATGGGAGGCGGTACACATGGAGTATTGTGATGGGATGGATGTCCACAATCTCGACATGTACAGTGGAAAGACATACGGCCGAACTTCCAGCACTTAAAGCAGCACATTGGTGGAGGGATATATGGCTTGATATCACAACAGTAGATCATCACCTTAACCTTCCCGGGTAATTTGTCACCCTCGAAGGTCAAGATGAAGGCACTGGTGGCAAGGTATTTATCCCTCGGACCCCATTGGATGCGCCAGACAAAATGAACTCCTTGACGCTCTAAGTTGGTGCGTAGCTCGTCGTCAGACTGCAAAGGAAGGTCTCTGTGGAATATAATACCCTGAACCATATTCAAGCTCTTTTGAGGCATGATGGTAACAGGAACATCCCCCAGCTTGCCACAAGTGAGTCATACCCATGACTGGGCAGAGGATGTCATTTTTATCAAGACTGACCCTGACCGCATTTTGGACAAGCTCTCCACCTCCACAAACTTGTCCTCTAAATGCTCTACAAAAAACTGAGGCTTCATCGAGACAAAGCAGCCCCCACCAGATCTTGTACATACAAGGTACTGGGGTGAATAAGGTTTGCTGCCATTCATAGCTTGGCGTTCCTCCCATGGTGTGGCCAGGGAGGGGAACAATTTAGTGTAATACTTCCTTGCACTGTAATGAGACTTTGAACACTTAGAGACTGCTGGAATTTGATCTCCATCAAGTGATGACGTGGTACACTTCATCACGCGTCATCTGCCCTGATGCCTCCCACTCCAACCAGGGGCTCTCCCCATGGGCGCCACCCAGTCGCAGCAAAGGCCACCTGGCAGGATGGCCATTGCCGGGAGTCCTGGTGCCATATGTGGAGAGTTAATGGTGCAGGCATCAGCAGAGCAATCCCTGTGTAGTCAGGGGGCTACAACCAACAAGATAGTTGGTGGCCCCACCACAATGGACTGGCTACCGTGCTGGATATGAGGTGAAAAGAATTCCACGATCATCATCGGCGCACAAAACGACACTGCACAGTGGGTGGAGGAAAACGCATCCACGAAGGAGTCCTTGCTCAAGAGATGGAGGATGCGTGGGACTGCAATGCCATGACGAGAAAGTGGGCTAAAGATCTCAATGCATGATGGACATGACGCACCATGTAAGTCGCCTTTCCCAATTGGCTCGCTCTTTGGAAAAATTTTGAAAAATGGAGGTCAAACCTTACAGGGGACCATCACATAAAGGCCAAAAGGTGTGAGACTCCTTTTAGTCTCCTCTTATGACAGGTAGGAATACCTGGGGCCTATTCTAACCCCCGGGCCCACAGGGGGTCCGATGTCATTCAGTAGGGAACTATTGTGCATACTGATGAAAACTTCAACTGTCAATGATCTACATTTTATTTTATAAATGTCTATACATATTATTTCTAAAGGAAGTGGGAATGACACTATCACTACTACACAAACAAACTCTCACACAAAGGTGAAGCATAAAGGCCAAAAACTTTTTTTACATAAAATAAGATCATTAATATTTGAAAAATTTATCTATATCTACAACACTACTCTGTAATTCTCACGTAAGTGCCTGGCAGAAGGTTCATTGAACCACCTTCAAGCTATTTCTCACCTTTCCACTTTAGGGGTGCATGGGAAAAAACACACACACATCTTTCCATGTGAGCCCTTAATTCTCTAAGTTTATTACAACGATCATTTCTTGCTATGTAGATTGGAATCAACAAAATATTTTCAGTTCAGAAGATAATGTTGGAGATTGAAATTTCATGAAAAGATCTCACAGCAACAAGAAACGCCATTGTTTTAAAGGCTGCCACCTCAACTCTCTTATCATTCCCATGACAGTCTCTTTCTATTTTGCAATAATACAAAAAGAGCTGCCCTCCTTTGAACTTTTTCAGTGTCCTCCCTCAATCCAATCTGGTAAGAAGCCCATGTTATACAGCAGTACTCTAGCAGAAGACGGAGAAGAGTGGTGTAGGCAGTCTCTTTAGTAAACCTGTTGCATCTTCAAAGTGTTCTGCTGATAAATTACCGTCTCTGGTCTGCCTTCTCCACAATATTATCTATGTGATTGTTCTAATTTAAGTCATTCATAAACGTAATTCCTAGGTATTGAGTTGACTGTCTTTAGATTTGAGCGATTTATAATGCAACCGAAATTTAATAATTCCTTTTAGTACTCATGTGGATGACCCCACATTTTTCATTATTTAGGGTCAATTGCCACTTTTTGCAAAAATACAAATATTTTGTCTAGATAATTTTGCAATCGATTTTGATCTTACAATGACTTTACTAGATGGTAAATGACAGCACCATGTACAAACAATGTAAGGTGGCTGCAAAATATTATCTCCTGAATCATTTGTATAGACTAGGAACAGCAGATGGTTTACAACTTTTCCTTTGAGAACACCGGATATCACTTCTGTTTTACTCTACAACTTTCAAACAATAACTATGAACTGTGATATTTCCGACATGAAATCACGAATACAGTAAGGAATATTCCTTAGGTATACAATTTGATAAGATGTCACTTGTGAGGAAATGTGTCAAAACCCTTCTGGAAATTGATATGTCCGTATCAGTTCTCGTCTACTTATCATCGCTGCCTCAGAAAAATTCTACAAGGAGCTTTGAGCACGCACGCAGCCTCTGACTTTGGTAGTGTTCTAATCGTGGCATGCGAGGTAGGAATGCAAAGGTTGTGTCTCAGATACAGTGCAGAAGGGCCAATGCCACATGGAAGGCTCTGCGGTGTGTGAATGGTGGATTTTGCCACTCTGCTGCATTGGCACTGTATAGCCGCATCATACTCGAGATTAGACCTGTGTTTTCTGACATATGCTTGTGAATTAAACAACTGTTGAGGCATGTCTGCCAGTTATATTTGAAGCTTTGTAAAAGCTTCTTGATTTAATGTGAATGTGAGACCACTGCACTATAGCCCAAGCTGCTAAGTGATTTCTTAAATTATATTGCATGTGTTAATAGTATGTGTATTTCTTTCCGGTCATAGAACTTTATCATCTGTCATTTAAATCTGGTGGGTCTGAGTATGCCTAAGGTGTTGCCATTTTGTAATATGTGGTAGAGAGTATTGTTGGCCCTGACAGACCAAAACTGGTGCCTGGGTTACATACGGAAATGGGTTTTCCTGTTTAAATTCACTTACTGTGGTGCTTGACAGTGTAAATCATATGATTCTGATTGCTGTCAATATGCATAGTGGTCATTTATACCATATCGTGAATAATTCAAACTGACTGACTTTCTTGCTTGCTAGCTCGATGTTTATCTGACGAGAGTTTAAAATTTTGTGCACTTCTCTTTAATATGAATTGGATCTGAATGCAGACAGCTCCCTCTGTCCTGTCTTGAAGGCTTTAACACTTTCAACACTGCCCTCTTTACACCCGGCACTTGGCTGTGAACTGGCATATTTAATGGATGTTTGAAATTAGATTGCAAAGAACAGAAAAATGATAGGAATATGGTTCTTGCATCATTTAAAAGGAAAATCTAAGAGCCTTACATGAATGTGAGTTTATTTTACAATATAAAATACAAATGGGTGTTATAATTAAAAAAAGAAAACACAAAAATATTGTGGATAAAAAAGTTTTACACGATCTCTCTCTTGAGTAATACCATTATTACTGTATCTAAGTTTAAAACAAAATATCACTGGACTGTAACTGCAGGTACCTGCAAACTAGAGTATTTTAATAGTTCAGATGTAGTTAGCCTTTGTGTGAAAATCCTGGAAACACTGTGGGACGCAAAGGCCAATGCCACAGTCCTTGCACCACCACCTACTTTCCTTCCTGATGCGCTTACCCGTCTCTTTCTTCCCCCTGTCTGAACATACTTTGCAATACCTAGTAGTATTCACCTTGTTTGCAGTGGGTGGGACCTTCTCTGGAAAGTGCCTTGCAAATGTCCTCTCAATTTGTGAGGATGAAGCGGGTTTTCGCTGAAAAATATTTCCGCCCTTCTCAGCCAATTTCTTCCCCACTCTGTGAATAAAGTGTACTAGGGATACATTCTTCCTAGTGTTCTCTTTATATAAAATAAAACTGTTGACAGTTGACACAATGAACAAGTGGAAAAACAGCATTTACCACCACTTCAAAGTTTTTCTTGCATACGGATAATAGCTGGAGAACTGATCTGCTCTGTCAACCCCAGCTTTATTCTTATTGTAATCAATAATAACGTCTGGCTTTACAATTTCTGCTATTCCACCTTTGGCCCTCACTTGAATACTAGTGCTGGTAGACTTGTGCTTTGTGAAAAGAAAAAAAAAAAAAATCTCATTTTGACTTCCACTTCACTGCCAAGCGATGGTGTTTCCTTTGAAAAACTTCCTTTTTTTTTTAGTTTTAGTGTTCCGAATATTCGTCGCAAACCTTTCCTGTTTTTCATTACAGCTCCCACTCCAAGAGCTTTATTTTTCCACAACATGTCCAAAAGAGATGGACTGGTGTAGTACCGATCCATATAAATGCAATGTCCTTTGCCAAAGTACTGTAAACACAACCTTCTTACAAGGCCCTGGATACTATTGTCAACACTGCCTGCAGAACCTGTATATACACCACAGTTTAGCATATAACCAGTTGATGAATAGCAGAGAGCATACAATTTTATTCCATATTTATTGGGTTTGTTTTTCATGTATACTCTGAAGCTTGTTCTACCACGAAAGAGAGACATTGCCTCATCTATTGTCAGATTCATGCCTGGACGAAAACTAATTTTGCTTTTATTTACAAAGAAATCAAACAAAGGCCTCACTTTGTAAAGTGGGTCGTGCTTTTCTTCGCCTCTGCTAATGAACGTAGCATTGTCATTCAAGTGTAACATCGACAATGTAGCGCAAAATCGATCGCGACTCAACAATTTACTCGCAAACCCTGTCTGCAGAAATGGGTCTGTTGACCAATAATCACTGATTTTCGGCAATTTGACGACGCACATATGCAAAATAATACTGAGAGACCAGTAAATCTCTTGCAATTTTACTGCAGACCACATGCCAAACAGAGTTTATTTTCAGGCTACCTTTACGTTTCATTGTCGTAATAACGTTACAAGTGTATAGATTCGTTTCACTTTTGATGAGCCGAATAAGGTCGTCATCAAAGAAATAACTAAAATATCGAAGCTCCTCAGTGACATCTGAAAAATGCGATGCTACGCCGACTACTTCGTGGAAATCTGGCAGCGCTGGCTGATCGTCTAGTTCCGACCAATCTTGCTCTTTGTGCTCAGTGAGCCAGACATGACCAGGTATCACAGATGGTGACTGATGGTCTGTACCATTGTCCGCATAGAAAAAAAATAATGCTAAGATTGGTACTACAAGGTACTAAATGCAAGTGAAGTAATGAACATTACTCACAATACAAAATGCGGCAATGAACTCTTCACTTTATGAACAATTGAGACATATACATTCCTGAATCATCACTTGTACTTTCGTCTGGAGAGCACGAATCCTCTTTGTCAGATTCGTCAATTTCAGATCCTGCATCTCCATATAGAATATCTAAGATCTCTGCCTCTGTCAACTCGCTGCGCGATCGTAAACACCTGTGAATGAACTGCAGGTAACTTCGTCTTTGCAGTGCTCCCAGCCGCTCCCAGGATGAGATAGCCAATAAGTGCTTGCCTCTTGCGGAAGAAGAATGAAATACCTCCACATTAGTTGACGAAACTGCTTCGGAGACGCGCTAAACGCGCTTACGGAGCCAAATAAAGGCTCGCCCGTACGGTATACGGGCGCCGTCGCCAACGTCAGTGCGGCAGCGCACGTATGGCGTACGGGCACCGTGCTGTAAGTGTTAATGTTAAATCTTGTTGGTTCTCTATTCAAGTGCTGTTAACTGGTAAGTAAGAATGTGACTTGAATATTTGATTCAGTTTGTTGCCTTGGCCTGTGTGTTGACAGCTGATATTTGTGTAAACTGCCTTCTTCAAATTCCAGCTCAGTAGAAATGACAGTTACAATGTGTGTGTCTTAATATATTTGCTGTTTAATCACATGCAGTAATATTTTCCTTTTCGAATTTTTTTTAAACAAAAATTTCTAGTGTAGTTCTGAATATAAACAGTGCTAGTTATTTCTTGCTATTTAATAATAATAACAATACTTTATAAATTTTATATAACTGTTTGCATGAAGAATGTAATTTATTAACAACTCAGGATATTTACTGAAGTTCTGGTAAGATTGGCTGTGCCTGTCAGTGGGTGCCAGGTGGGAATAATTCTGTATACAGGGCTGCTTGTGCCCATGTATTGTTTATGGTCTGCTTGCATAAAACAAATAATTATTTGATTAACTGTGGTTTACCTTCTTGCATCTTGTAGTGTGTCATGCGTCAGCTTTTGTCAAAATATTGTGAAAGTACCTATGTTGGAATTGTCCTCGTTGTTGTTCAATAGTTTATTAATTAAATTGTTTAATACACAATCATTGGCTTACCACTCAAGGGTCAAATACCCCAGTCCAACCATCTCAAAAGCTTTCCCATTCCCCATCCTCAAATAATGTACCAGAAATCTACAAATATGGAATCAATTTCAGATAACATGTTGATAGCACATTACTTTTATGAATGAAGTGCTAGTTGTGTTTCACGAGAATGATATTTTCTGAATCTGTGCTGTGCTTTTCTCAAGGTAATTCATAATGTTGAAACACAGTATATGTTCCAAAATCCTACTGCAAACTGACAGAGGTATAGGTCTAATTCATTGGATTACTCCTACTTCCTTTCTTGAATATTGGTGTTACCTGTGCAACTTTCCCACCTTCAGGTATGGATCTTTTGTTGAGCAAGCAGTTGCATAAGATTGTTAAGCTATTGTGTCAGCATACTCTGAAAGGAATCTACTTAGTGTACAATATGGACCAGAGAACATTCCTTTATTAAGTGATTTAAGCTACTTTGCTACATTGAGGATATCTACTTCTACATTACTCATGTTGGTATCAGTTCTCGATTTGAATTCTAGAATATTTACTTTGTATCCTTTGGTGAAGGAATTTGAGAAAACTGTGTTTAGTAACTATGCTTTGGTGGCAATGTCATCAATAACATTACCTTCACTATCACTCAGTGAAGGTATTGATTCTGTTTTGCTGCTGGTGTCCTTTACATATGATCAGAATCTCTCTGTATTTTCTACCAGATTTTTAGACAGTTTGGTTATGGTTAAAAGCATCTCACATTAAAGTTCCTGCTAAATTTTGGGCTTCTGTGAAACTTCGGCAAACTTGGGGGTTTTGTGTTCTTTTAGATTTGAAATCCATATTTTCAATGCTTCTGTAACAGTGTTATGATCCGTTTGTGTACCAAGGGGATCAGTACCATTTCTTATTAATTTATTTGGTATACATCTCTCCATTATTGTCGATACTATCTCTCTGAATCTGGTCTACAATTTCATAGTTATTTTGGAAGGAATGGAGGCTGTCTCTTAGGAAGGCATCAAGCAAATTTTTATCTGCTTTTTTAAATACATATATTTTGCATTTGTTTTTGCTCAGTTTGGATGTTACAGTATTCAGTCTCACTACAACAATGTTGTGGTCAGAAATCCTTGAATCTATCATGAAGTTTCCTATTTGCTATGGATTATTTGTTGCTAAGAGGTCAAATACATTTTTGCAACCATTTACACTTCACATGGCCTCCTGAACTAATTGTTCAAAATAATTTTCTGAGAAAACATTCAGTATGATTTTGGTTGACGTTTATGCCTACCACCAACTTTTAAACATGTACTTTCACCAACATAATGAGGGTAGCACGCACCAAGTACAAGTGTATGAGTGGGGTACTCATTTAAAATGAGACACGTCATTTTTTGAACTGTTCAGCAACGGCATCATCTGTGTCAGGAGGTCGATAAAAAAAGAACCCATTATTAATTTATTCCAGTTTTCAAGTATAGCCTCTACCCATACTAACCCACAGGCACTACCTACCTCAATTTCACTAGAAGACAGACTACCACTAACAGCAACAAACACACCACTATCAATTGTATTTAATATAATCCTTTCTGAGCACAGTTAGGTCCTTTGTAAAAATTTTGGCTGAACTTATCCTGGTTTTAGCCAGCTTTCAGTACCTATAACAATTGGTGCTTCAGTACTTTATATTAGTGCCTGGAGCTCTGGATCTTTTCAAACACAGGTACAACAATTTACTTCTATAATACCTATGGTTCTTACATCAATCCTTGTCTTGTGTTTGACCTGCACCCTTTGTTCTTTCCCAGGACCCTATAATCTAAAAAACCACCCAATCCACACCACACAGCACGTGTTACCCTTGTAGTCACTCCCTGTGCAGAGTGGCCACCTGACCTACTAAGCAGGACTCAATACCCTACCTCCCTATGGTGCAAGTCATGGAATATGCAGCCAATATGGTCGCAGAACCGCCTGAGCCTCTAATTCAGACCTTCCACTTGGCCCTGTAGCAAAGGTTCGCAATCGGTTCTGTCACAATGCTGCAGATGGTGAGCTCTACCTTTATCTCACAAGGAAGACTGGCAGTCTTTACCAATTCAGCTAGCTGCCCCAAACCAGAGAGCACCTCTTCATCAGTACTGACATGAGCCACCACCCGCAGTTGTCTGCACCCCATGTTCTTCATGGGATTGGAAAGAACCTGTTCCACATCTTGGATGACTCCCCCAGAATGCACACACACTGGATTTCTTCCCCTCCTCACAGCCACGTCCCTAAGGTGCCCCCATTACGTGTCCAACATTGGAGCTCCCAACTATCAATTATCCCACTCTGTGACTGCCCAGACCTTGCAGTCTGAGAGGCTTCCCCTAAAACAGGACAAGTGGCTGCATCTAGCTCAGGACCTATAACAGCCACAGACAGCACCTTGAACCTGTTTGTTAGATGAACTGGTGACGCCTTTCAATCAGCCCCCCGAAAAGTCTTTCGCTGCCTGCCATAACTTGTAATAACCTTCCAGTCTACCACTGGTTAGGGGAACAGCCTCAGTGCAGGCAGTAACTGCGGCATGAACAGTAGTGGATCAATCTGGGGACATATGGAACATGCTGAATTTCTCTGAGGTCCCCAAATCTGGCCTCCCACAGTGATGCCCATTAGTAACAGACTCAAGCTGTGTGACTGAAACCAGCACCGCACGGAGCTGTGAGCGAAGGATCACTAACTCAACCTGCATCCAAACACAGCAATCCACACTCCCTATCTATACTGAAGACATAAAACTCTACACTACAAAATTATTAGAAGGCTGGACTGTGCCTAGTTAGCACTCAAACGTACACACATTAAATAAAAATAGTTCTAATGCAGCCTGTGTAAGTAATCACCATGTGGCCATAGGAGTGCTGAGAAAACGTGACTGGAACAGATGGAACATTATGTAGCACGAAATGTTTGCACAAAACTGAAAAGCCATCAACTAACATATGGACAATGCAGGATGCGGTTATATGAATTAAAAGAATCCTGGACTGTTTCATCCAATTCCCTATATCCAATAGAAACCGCAAAATTCTGAAACTTGATACAATTTCAGTTATTTCACTTTTATACTGCTTTCATCATAAGAAGAAACCTGATGTAAACATTCTACTATGTATTCTTCCGTGTTTGCTTGAATCTTATTGGATTTCAATTCATATGGAGTGGAAGCCAAACTATGTCCAGTACAGCCAAGTACAATCATAAGGACAGGTTTTGTGCTGTGTTACACACACAGATTGAATGATAATGGGGCACAACAGCTTTACTGGCGCATTTAACTTTGAAAGCAATGGCCAGCCAGCTGGTCCAACAAACCTGCAATGATTTGTGCAGTTGCAGATCAGACAAAGAGAGATAAGTGGAGACACAAAATAGCTTCAAATGTCATATAATTTTTAAAGAGAATGAAATAATACTTGGCAAAATGCCAGCACTACCGGACGCTTCTTAGGTGAACAGACGGAAATCATAAAATGCTCTCTTTCTCACCTAACATAGCATTCTAATTACAAACAAAAGCGATGAAAATTCCTAACTTAAACACAGGATACTTTTTCTTGGCGAGCTGTGTGTGATGCAAAGCATGCTGCAGGGACTTCACCGTATTGCTGAACACTCACTCATGCCATTGAAGCTATTAATTAAAATCAGTCGTCTGGTAATCTCTTAGCTCCTTCCTTATTCAAATCCGAGAAATGCACTTCAGTTCTGGAACTGTCTTCTGCTACATTGATAACGAGTTGATCAACAGAATCCACACAGGCGCCACATTTTCTCCTTCTTTTACGACGTGCTGTTCTGTATCCCACCAGCAATCAACAGCGACATATGAAAAAGCTGTGTGCATTAGTTTTAGTACATCTGCCAGCTTAACAGTCTTGTTATTTCTTGTGTGAAATGCCTTAACTTCACTCCAGATCAGTTCTGTTGGGCTCATATTGTAACGACACAGTGGCAAATGTAAAAATGCAGCATTTGTATGGTGTGCTCAATGCTGTAAAAATGATTGTTTTTCATGTTTCTGCAACACTTATTATTGTGTTTCATATGAGATTACATCTGTGACATAAAACAATGGACGTAGCCCAAATAAAGAGTATTTGGTTTTTCATTTTTGTCCCAAAAAATTAAATTGTTATCTTTTCTTAATTTAAGCAGCCTCTATTAACAATCTTTCATAAAATATCAATAATTAAGAATTTATATTTGAAATGAACAAAAAGTTTAATTATCAAATTGTATTATTAATATTAATTGGTCTTCTTCACTCCGGTCCTAAAGGTAAAATAAATTGTTTATTAATTGCTGCAGTGATCTTTAGTCCAAAGACTGGTTTGCTGCAGCTCTCCACACTATTCTGTAAATGCCGCCTTCTCTCTGTATAACTGCTGCGCCCTACATCAACTTCAACATGTGTACTGGAGTAAAGCCTTAGAATCCCTCTAAAATGTTTATCCCCAACTCTTCCCCCCAGTGTTTGGAAAGCATGATCAGTTCAACCAATATTGTCACTACTACTACTACTACCACCACCACCACCACCACCACCACCACCACCACAACAGAGATTACACTTTAAGTTTGGCCTAGTTTCATGAAGCCAATAGTGAATCTCAGTTTCATGTCAATGTATTTTTCATTGAACTAGTTTCTTCCACTTTAGGTGGAATATTCAAAAGTTGAAACAATCACGTTTCAGCTGATTTAAACCCTATGGGATACCCATGAGGTGTCATTATGAAAGGTTTACAGTGAACATGTGGACAGGCATAACAATTACAGGGTTTCTGATGTTTGTCCATCCCAAAAAGAGAGGTATGAGCTGTACATTAGAGAGAGAATTTCCCACATTACTTTATCAAAACTACTTTGTATGTTTTCCGACTGCACATACACTGATGAGCCAAAACATTATGACTACTGCCCACCATGGGACTGAATTCTACCTGGTGGCATCACAGGCACACAATATGTTAAAGAAAATACATAAACAGAGCAGAGAGAAATGGGGGAATCACTGTAGCAATGATATGGGCTGCAAATGTGGAATACCAATGATGTACATGACTTTGAAAATGGGCTGATAGTTACGGCCCGGCACCTGGGAACGATTATCTCAGGAATGGAGAAGTTGTTCAGCTGTTCATGTGTTATTGTTGTGAGCATCTGTGGAAAGTGGTTGAGGGATGGTGAAAAAATTAATAGGCGACAAGGTGTTGGAACTTCACTGCCTCATCATAGTACGTGGATGTAGAAGGCTTGCACGCTCCATAAAGCAGATAGAAAATGCGACAAAAATACAATGTTTTCCAGCACACCATTCAGCACACGTTGTTGAACATGGGGCTCTACAGAAGACAACCCCTATATGTTCCCATGTTGATCCAAGGACATCCTCAATTACAACTGTGACACTGATGAAACTGGGCCTTTTACCAATCAAAATGGGTCACCTGTTCAGATGAATTACATTTCTTGTTATACTAGGTTGATGGTCACATCCAGATATGGTGTCATCCAGACAAATGGGTGCTTGGAGCATGCACCACACCATGAATACCTGCCATTTGGGATAGTATAATGCTGTGGGGGACATTTAGATGGGCATCCATGCTACCAGTGGCAGTAATTGAATGGACCACAACAGCTGCAGAATACATTAACATTATTTCACACCACCTACATTCCATTATGCTGGACTTCTTCCATGACAGTGATGGCATCTTCCAGCAAGATAACTGTCCAAGTCACTAGGCTAGTATCATTCAATAGTGGTTTGATGAGTATGATAGTCAACTCACATTAACTTCTTAGCCACCATATTCACCAGATCCAAACCCAGTGGAATGCACTGGAGACAATACTGGGCGCCAGCTCTGTGCCAACAAACTACTAGCCCATAATTTACAGGAAATGCGTGACTTGTGCATAGACATCTTGTGCCACATACCTCAAGGAACCTACCGAGAACTTACTGAACTCATGCCATGCCGAACTGCTGTAGTATTTGTGTTCCACAGGTAGACCAACATGCTATTACCCAGGTGGTCATAATGTTTCAGCTCATTAGTGTACGATTAACATTTTGATGCTCCACTCAAAATGCAGACAGTGTTCATGATTATTTTGGGTATTGCCCTGATGGGCAGGCTGTTGCTTGGCTGCTGCACTTACCTGATGCAGCTCTAACAGACTTTTTTCTTATAGTGCCATGAAAACACCATGCCTCCAAAACATTTTTTTACAGAGTAAACAAGAGCTTCTAGCAAGATTGCAGTTGGTGTTATTTTGCCCAAATGATATTAGGGTAGTTAGTACACGTGCTGCAAACTTTATTGTGATCAGTTGCTACAAATTTAATTTCGAGGAAGCGTTAATAGTGTTTAATGCCTAGGCAACAGCATGGTGTTTAGATACAGAGTTCTATCTCAGATGGGGAGGGAAGGAATAAACCAACTATGCCTCAGCATTTTCTTAAGTGATTTCTCTACACCAAAGAGAACCAACTTACACACAGACCAAGGACTTCAAATACACTACTCCTGAATACGAGTTCAATACCTTAATCTTTGAGTTACTTTGCTCAGTAATTTTAAGTGGTCTACTACTGTTTGTCTGCAATGTGCAACATTGCCTTGCTGGCTATTAACAATTACTTTAGTTGTTAATTTTTGCCTCTAGTGTATCTAGGGTGAAGTTCCTATCTCATTTTGTTATTTTTATACTTTATCTCCAAAAATATATTTAAAGGCTGTATACGTGGACAAAGAAGAAAAATTCCTGGATTTTTCCCGGAATTCCCAGTTAAAAATACACTTTCCCCCGGGTGAAAAAATGCTTTTTCCGTGTTAAGTGACAGTATATTTTCCCTTATCAATACTTTGAATGCTTAAGGTTTTATACACGGGCATAGAATTTCCCAGCACTTTAGCAAACGAAACTCAGAGAAAAAGACACGTTTTGGAAATATCTTTCATGTGCAGCGACATGTACGTTGCATATTTTTGTATAACGAAAGTATACATTGGAATTCCACCAAATACTGCATGTTACTTTCCGAATCATTGAAATCGAGATTGTGATGTGTTTCTGTAAGCCAGTCACAGCTCATGTAACGTGATCTCAGCAGCCTATGACAGCGGATACTCGGAGCATAGGGCGTGTGATGTAGTCAACCAACAGCAACATCACTGTTACGTAGCATGAACACAAACCGGGAAAGTTAATAGTTTAAATTAATATACATAGTGTTGCTACAAGAAAAGAAAAGCTTTCACATATAATATTGGTCTTTAAGGTTAATAGGCTGCAAGAGAAGCTAAGATTTCGCATATAATGTTGATTTTTTTGCGCATGTTACACTTTAAGCTATATCACACAAATGTGCCAGCAAAATTTTTTAATGATGACATAAATGTCTGATCTTCAGGCAGGGTGTATACGTGGATGAGGAAAAAAAAAAATCCTGGATTTCTCCCGGATTTCCCAGTTAAAAATACACTTTCTCCCAGGTGGTAACATAGTTTTTCCCTGTTAACTGACAGTATATTTTCTCTTGGAACTGTATAACTTATCAATCCTTTGAATGGTTATGGTTTTATACATGGGTGTAGAATTTCCCAGCGCTTTAGAAAACAAAACATCTTTTGGAAAGATCTTTGATAGGCAGCAACATGTACGCTGCATATTTTCGTATTACGAAAGTATAAATTCGAATTCCACCGAACACCGCATGTTACTTTCCGAAGCATTGAAATCGACACTGTGAAGCGTATTTGTAAGCCAGTCATAGCTCATGTCATGTGATCTCGCCAGCCGATGACAGTGGATATTCAGAGCTTCGGACACGTGGTGTAGTCAGCCAATAGCAACATCACTGTTAAGTAGCGCGAACACACAAACAGGAAATGTTAAAGGCTTAAATTTATATATATAATGTTGCTACAAGAAAAACAAAGCTTTCACATATAATATTAGTCTCCAAGCCCAATACGCTGCAAGAGAAGCTAAGCTTTCACATATAACGTTGGTCTTTTATACACGTATTACATTTTAAGATATATCACACAAATGTGCTAGTAAATTTTTTAATAATGACATAAAAGTGTGATCTTCTGGGCTATAAATTCTTCTAAGTGGCTCGTCATCAAAGAGCTGATTTTTAAATGAGTCCCAGATTCCCAGTGAAGTAGGCATCGACCTGATATTAAGCTTTTCAATGTCGTTTCAGGATGTAAATTTCCTTGGGTACCAGTACTTTGTTATCTCATGTCTGGTTCTTTGTTATGGCATAATGCCATACGTGCTAGAAGATTAAAACGTACACTTGAAATGCACCAAACAGTTGAAACTAGCCAATAGTTTGAAATTAAACCCTTTGTTTCAAATATATTGACTGCCTCAGGGGAAAAGATTAATAAAAGAAAATTTCTTCGGCAAACCGATAAAAATAACTTCATTGTTCTGCATGGCAATTAATGCTCGACTGTCAGAATGGTAGAAATAAAATAAAATCTGAAAAAAATAATGTATTTTAGCCTTCCGTCCATATGTGAATGTATTTTAATTCACATGATAACTCCTGGCCAAAGAAATCAATTTTGTTTTCATTTGACGTGACTGCAGTAGACAAAGAGGAAATAGCAAAATCACTAAATGTAAACACGGGTCACATGGAGACTACCCGCTTCCCTATTATAACTCAGACTGTTCTGCGCATCAGATCCGTATCTACAATATTTCCGAACCGGGGAAATAGTAGATAGTGGCGTCCCTCGATCAATTGAGATAGGACGGGGGAAAAAAAAAAAAAATTTCAAAAATACGTTCATTTTGTAGCGCAAATCTTTCTGAAGACTCTGATACATAAAACATGCGTGTCCGAGGAATTGTAAGACATGTTATCTGATCTTAAGTGTGCCAAAGTGCAGCGCCACACCTCTTCACACAGCATCTTCTATCGCACGTCACTATATTTCGGTCTGTGGAATTGAAACGTGTATAGTCTGTACTGGATGCCATCAAAGGACAGTGGAAATTAAAATGTACTATGATGCCTCTTCTCCTTCCAGTCGGCCGGTTTGACATACTGCCCCTCTGTTTTTTAACTCTTCAGAAAATTTGCACTCTTTATTCCCTATTAGCTAACAACTTGCTGCTTTGTGTGACATAAAATTAAGTATAGGATACATAAAACCAGTTAAGAGAGGAGACAAGCAAGACAGTACAAATTTCTTCAATCCTTAGCTCTTAGAATTTTTTTCTCTCTAATCTTGCTACAGCTTTACATGGTGTGCCTTCCTTTCTGCGAAAGGATCTGTTACATCATCAAAGTTCATCAAACGTTTTGCTACATGAAAAATCTAAATGTCATTGTCTAATACTGAAAAAGCTGTAATAACAAATAGGCCCAAGACTCGTGTGGTTTCTCGACCTGATTACCTATATTTTGTCATTGTCTGCGAGATAAAACAAAATAAGCCTTCATAATACTGCAGCAATTGTAGCACATGCCAAATAAACAAGACTGTTTTAGCAGAAATGGTCATTTCTATAACACGGCAGATTACAATTCACAAAGTACCAATATCAAATGCCTATTAGGCCTACTACAAGCAAAAAGCTTTACGTTAGGAAATAGTTTTACACTTCTTTTATACGCTTCAGTTTCTCAAGCATGAGATCGAAAAGTAGTGTGCGAAATTTTTATAGAAATTTGGAATCTTCTTATTCTTCCATAATTTGTGTGATGTCCCCGTTTCTTCTCCTTCCTCGTTCTAACAAACGATGTTATAACCACTAATTCCGTATGAATTCCTGCCAATGTCAAAGCTTAATCGCTGGTTAACTTCACTAACTCTGCCAGAATCACCAGTTTAGTTATCCCGCAGTTATTCTCCGGTTAGGCACTGTTACATGTTTGTACAACGCGTTTTCCGCGATACTTCCAGAATAGACCTTAAAGTGGCTGGTAGCCGGAGACTGTACAACTGGCCCTTGCTAGTATAGCGATCTAGCCAAAAATTTGTCAAAATTTCATTTTCTTGGATACATCGAGAAGATAATACGTAATCTTTCTTACCTGTTATTCCTGTTAGTCGTTTATTCACACTCTGGCAGTCTGAATCTATGGATTTTGCTGGCAATCTTAACAACGCTCACCATCCTCAAACCCTATCAACCACATAATCAGACAGTGGTTGGCTTTCTTTCATTCGGCTATACTCTCCTCAGCTCGTATAGACCCTTTTGTCTGCAGGAAAGTTTATTTCTAGATGTGACGAGGATTCCACTGACAGAGACATCACGTACACTATGCACGCATTCACAAATCAACATATGATTCATTCAGAAATCAACTTAGAATGTGTTCAACAATGTTCAAAAACTGATAGGGACACGTTTCATAGTCATACGAATAATCGATAGACCAACGTGCACTGGATGCTAGGCACTTCATGAAACAAGGTATATATCTTGTAGTGCACATCTTTCTGAAAAGTCTGAAACATAAAACATGTGTGTTCGAGGAAATGTAGGACATGTTACTTGGTCTTAAGTGTGCCAAAGTGCAGTGCCACGTCTCTTCATAAAGCATTCTTCTGTCGCATGTCACAGTGTTTCGCTCTGTGGAATTGAAACGTGTATATTTTCGGAGAACAAGAACTCTTCAGAAAATTTGCACTCTTTATTGCCTATTAGCTAATAACTTGCTGTTTTGTCTGACATAAAATTAAATATAGGATACATAAAACCAATAAAGAAGAGAGACAAGCAAGAAAGTACACATTTCTTCAATCCTTAGCTCCTACCATTTTTTTCTCTCTAATCTTGCTACAGGTTTACATGGCATGCTTTCCTTTCTGCGAAAGGATCTGTTATCTCATCAAAGCTCATCAAACGTTTCGCTACACAAAAAATCGAAATGTCGTTATCTAATACTGAAAAAGCTGTTAACACAACTAATACCCAAGACTGGTGTGGTTTCTCGATGTGATTACGTCTATTTTGTCACTGTCTGCTAGATAAAACAAAATAGACCTTTCTAATACTGGAGAAATTTTGTAAGACACCAAATAAACGAGACTATTTTGGCACAAATGGCCATTTTTATAACACGACAGAATATAATACACGTGGTGCCAACACCAAATGCCTATTAGGCCTACTACAAGAAATTTTTATAGACATCTGGAATCGTCATTCTTCCATAATTTGTGTGATGTCCCCGTTTCTTCTCCTTCCTCGTTCTAACAAACAATCTTGTCATCACCAATTCTGCAGCTATTCCTGCCATTGTCAAAATTTGTTCTCTGATTAATTTCAATAACCTTTCCAGAATCACAGGTTTAGTTATTCCGTGATTGTTTTCCAGTTAGGCGTTATTATGTGTTTGTACTACATGTTTTCCGCTTTACTTCCAGAATAGAACTCAAGTGGCTTCTAGCCAGGGACTGTAAAACAGGTCCTTACTAGTGTAGTGACCTGGCCAAAAACTTTCTGATAAAATTTCATTTTCTTGGGTACACAGAGAAGATAGTACGTAATCTTTCTCACCTGTTATTCCTGTCGGTTGTTTATTTCCATTCTGGTAGTCCGAATCTATGGATTTCGCTAGTAATTATAACAACACTGATCATTCGCAAAGCCAATCAACCACATAATCAGACAGCAATTGGCATTCATCCGTTCGGCTTTACTCCGCTCAGCTTGTATAGCCCCGTCCCCTTTTGTCTGTGGAAAGTTTATTTCTAGATGCGACGAGGATTCTCCTGACAGACACATCACGTATGATATGAATGCCTTCAAAAATCAACTTATGATTCATTCAGACATCAACTTAAAATGTGTTCCAAAATGTTCAAAAAGCAACACGGAAGTGTTTCAAAATCATATGAATAATCAATAGACAAACGTGCACTGAATGCTAGGCACTTTGTGAAACAAGGTTTTTTCCCCCCTCAAGAATATGAATTTGGCACCCCCTTTTCCCAGTAGCATCTAGCTGCTTGCTGTGACTGCTTGCACAGCCAATAGCCACATTCTTGTAGCCAGAAGCGGAGAATCTACTGCTCAAACACAACTCAACCGCGCATACACATGAGCCCGCTCGTAACTGCTAAAACGAATCTAATGTAAACAGTTCTGACTTCATGCTCATTGGAGGCAATATGTTGTTATGAAGCATTCCATAGTCTTCCTAAAGCCTTTGACACATTTTGCTGTTGGCAGACGCCTGCATGAGCACTGTGAATCATTGTTGCATATGGTGCATTTCCTTTGCAATTTAAGTTATTTTCATTTTCTTCTCTCATTTATGTTTTATTGTTGAAATAGCAGGATACAGTAATATCCTTTGTTAGGGTATCGGTTCTTACCAGTCAAAATTACAAAAATTTAACTGAAAACTAAAACAATGAAAAATTCTCAGATTTCTAAAAAATTCCCTGGTTTTCCGCTGAATGAAAAAATTTCCAGGTTTTTCCGGGATCTCCCAGTTGTCCCGGGTCATCTACACCCTGATTTAACTTACTGTATATGTTCAAATATATGTTGTTCACATTTTCCAAAATTTACAAAAAAGATCCAACAAATAACTAGAGTGCTGCTGCTATTGTGCTATGACTATTTTTCTATAAATTGACATACAAAGGCGAAAAGCTGCTTATATTTTTAATTTAATCAATATTTATTAATTTACATAAGGTTTGAATTCTGAAAACTCAAGAGAGCATTCCAAGATAAGAATAACACCTATATAACACTACTGTTGTTGCAGTCCAATATAAAGCTTAATTTCCGCCATACCATGTCGGTAAACTTTGATGCTATTTCCAAACAGATTCTGGTAACTGTAATTAAATGTCATATGCTAGTCACTTATAAATAAACAAACATAACATAGTTCATGCCACAGGGCCTTTCATGCTCAGTTGCTGTAACCAAGTATATTAACATGGAAGGAAAAAGCAGCATTTACAGTGGGGGAATGAATGGTGAAAAAATACACCTGAATATATTTGCTAATTCACGCACTGTTACTACTGTACTATGAAAATTTTTATAAAACAGTCATACAAACTTGTAACACACACACACACACACACACACACACACACACACACACACACAGACAGAGAGAGAGAGAGAGAGAGAGAGAGAGAGAGAGAGAGAGTGTGCTCTACTTACATCCCAAGTATCAGGAATCACAGTACGATCACTATATTTGGTTTCTTGACTAGATTCATCACTTGCAACAGGTGGTTTTTCTTCCAGTCCACATGTTGTGCTGCCAACATAAGAGAGTATAACAGCTAAAAACCAACAGCTGATAAACAAGAAAAAGAAATACTTTGCTTGAATTATTTCAGTTGAAATGAATTAATTGCAGTGAAATATAGTGAATGGATTAACAGTATTGTCAAGATGTATTCAATGTAATTTGCAACGAGGTGCCAAAATCAAGGGAGAAAAAAGGCAAGTACTGAACGGAAAGACAGATGACAAAATTTAACTGTAGTATATGACAAATAATAAAGGCCAGATGGATCATTCACACTAAAAATTAATCATTTTCGTGATACCATGTTTCATAGATAAGAATTTCTATTCTCTTTCTGAACCTCCTCTAATCATATCATCAATGAGCCACTGAAAAGTACATTTACTTCATGCTTTCTTCAGTTTCTGAAACCTGAACAATCTGAAAACCCTACATCACATAACAAGACAATTACCCCTGAACAAGCAAACTGTGGGACTCAACTCAAAAAATTCAGTGAAATGTTTTTTCATTTGTGCCAAAATCAGTCTGTCTATGAATATATTTATCTGTTATGTATATACTGGAGATTTTTGGGCAAAAGTTTTTTCTATTATTTCCACATCACTGTAAATGTTGATACTCTTGAAGAGTAGAAGAAAACCAATAATTCACAAATAAAACCACACCTTCATGCACAATTAATCACACTGGAATGCTGAAGTTCATTTACTTGTGAAAACATTTTAGAACTGGGAGTCAAGTTTACATGTGTAAGTGATCGATGATCCCTTACTGAACGTAACTGTTTGTTTATTCACACACATAACAAATACATACAGGTATTGAGTGTCGAGGTCAAACCATCAAGAACAACATGTCAGACGATTAGTTTTTGGCTTTTGCGTTTTTGAAAGGCAACAGTTGAGTGTGTGACACTTACTGTGGGCAGATCATCAACAATAACTGAAGCTACAATGATTATCAGGAAACTATTATTATTATTATTATTATTATTATTATTATTATGTGTGGTTATATAGGAGAGTTTCACACATATTAAGCGAGTGAATAAAACAGCAGTGTTGGTGTCTCCAACCTCTGTCAGCCGGGATTGCAGTATTGACAGTGTAGAGAGAGAGAGAGAGAGAGAGAGAGAGAGAGAGAGAGAGAGAGTGTGTGTGTGCACGCACGCGTGCATGCGGTGCGCGTGTCATAAGAATGGCATGTGACAGTATTTTATTCTGGTGAGTACCGAGATTAACCATTATCATTTCGCAAGACAAAGGGGTGACTGTCATGTGTTGTGTGTTTAAGAAAGTATATAGTTCTCCACATCAAAATTTGACACAGCCCTGAAATGCCCCTGTAGCACGTCCCTTTCAAAGCTGATAACCCTTGTCCATAAAGCCATAATCATGAGCTAATTTTTTTTGAATTAATGAAAAGGGTCGGACATCCGACAGGATGTGTTGCCACGAGCTACCAAGAGTACAACTTCTTGTATCCAGAGTGCATAGTAATAAGCACAACATTAAGGACTGTATTTATGAGAACAAGCATTAAAATCTGTGAGAGTGACTATAATTTTCAAACACTCTTTGCTGGTGATGTTTGATTTCATAGTCTAGTTCTTGTCACAGCACGAGCTTCATGGACACACTTCTTCTGTTCAATTGCACTGACGATTTCTGCTTAGGAGTGGGGGCAAAAGTAAGTCTCCTCTCCAGAACCAAAATCACATCACCATTCAGCTGCGTGTTAGTCAGATTGATGACAGTCTTGCATGGGACCTCCAGTGATGGTTTGTCAATGAGACATGAAAATTTTGATGTTTGATGTCCCGTAGCCTTCTTATGAGGGGAATCAGTTGTCACCCAGGTAACACCATCAATCAAGTCACATGTCCAAGAGTTAAAATGATTGGCCACATGTAAATGTCATTTAAAAAGTTCCTTGGAGTTGCACTCAACTGCAGCACGTGAAGTGTACCCTCTCATGTACCAAGGCAAAGTCAGCCCACTTCTTGACACTCCTGGCTGTTGCAGAATCGATGTGATACAAGACCTTAGCAAAGTTCGGCACAACTTGCTCAGCATGACATCTCTTCAGAAATGTGAGAGCACTAAGCAAATGGCATCTTCAGTTATGCAGCTCTTCGAATTTCTTTATGTTGCGATATATATCTCCTCCCTGTAAATATATGTGATGTGATTCTTCAGTTTCTCCTAGAGTATTTGTCAAAGGGTCCATGGATTGGCAGTACACCTATTGACCATTGGACCAACAAATACACTGGGAGAAGATAGAGAACCACTTCACATACCTTTATGGGGAGATGTGCCGCAGTACAAGCTGCGCCACCGAAGATGTCTGTCCCCACTCCCAAGTTCATACCAATCACAGACATAGTCAGTGCAGTTGAACAGGCTGCTGTGCAACTACCGCCTGAAGCAGCAGAAAAAGTGAGCCCATGAAGCTCGTTGTGCTGTGACAAGAACTAAGATCATGAACTCAAACATTACCAGCAAAGAGACGGAGGCCTTCAGAACCGGAGAAAGTGCCCAGAGATTTTTATCTTATATGCTGACAAAGACAATGCTGCTGTTGCTCTCTCCCATAAGGATTACACCGAGAAGATGCAGAGCCTGCTAAATGATGACTCCTACAGGAAGACCAAGACTGACCCCACTAAGAAGATGGAGAACAAGACCATGGCAGTTCTCAATAGACTAGAGTTACCAGTGGGGGTCATCAAGATATTGTCACCACAGGGGCCTGTACTGCCAAGACTTTATGGACTTCCCAAGATCCACAAAGGTGAGGTGCTGTTACATCCCACTGGGGTCAATAACATCACAGTTCATACATACCTGATGGCAAAATACCTGGCAGACACACTAAGTCCTTGTATGGGTAACTGCCCACATCACATCCGCAACTCTTGTGGATTTTGTGAATTCCTCAATAGCTTCAAAGTGAAGCACCCAAATATCATGGTGAGCTTTGACATCATTTCGTTATTCACCAGGGTGCCTTTGATTGAGTCAACAAACCTCATTGGGTACAAATTTGAGAAGAAGAACACTGACCCTTACAAGCACTAACCTTCCCGTATCTTCTTTGTAATGGAGAAAACTATGAGCAAATGGAGGAAGTTGCAATGTGCAGCCCTCTCTTACCAGTGGTGGCGAATTTGTACATAAAGCACTTCAAGGAAGAGGCTCCAACATCATGGAAACACACTGTTTTTCAGTTGTTCGGATGACATGTTTGTTATCTGGCCCCATGGAAGTGATAAACTTCCCGACTTCCTTGTACATCTGAACTCCAGACATCTCAACATCAATTATGATATGGAGACCACAGAAGAGTTAATACCTTGACATCATGATGGCACCCTGAGCCATGGTGTGTACCAGAAGAAAACACACACTAACCTGTTTTTGCACATAGATAACTGCTGCCACTCTATGCAGAGGAATGGGGTACTAAAAACACCAGTACACAGGGCACATATCGTCTCAGACTCAGAGTATCTGCCCCAGGAACTGGAACACCTCAGAAGTGTGCACCCCCCCCCCACCCACACACACACACACACACACACACACACATACAAAGTAGGGTTCTCTGAATGGCAGATTAAGTGCACTCTTCACCCCACCACAACAATACAACCCTTGAAGACAGAAGAAATCATGGAGGAAGAGGCAGGTACAGCCTTTGTTCTGTATACTGGCGTGCTTTGGGGATAAGTCAGGTGCATACTGAAAAAGCACCGTGTAACAGCTGTCTTTTGCCAACCCAATAACATGGGCATTATTGGGGAGAGTCAAAGATGACCTCCATTTGCGGAAGGCCAGCGTGTATAAGATTCCATATCAATGGGACAAGACACATTTTGGACAAACCGCTGAAGACTTAAGCCGAGGACACCTGCAGCACACTGTTAGAGAAGCCATCAAAATTCGCACTGTGGGTAATCTAGTCAGTTGGGACTGGGCTATAATCTCTGCAAGGTATGGGAAAAAGTAATGGGTCTAATTAAGAAGACACTCAGCAAACACAATGGCAACCAGAGTGAACACAGCAACCACATCAATGCCACTAGAGACACTGATGTCAGCATCTCCGCAATTGCGACACACGCCCTCAGGTGCAGACCACGGAAAGTCATGTGTTGGGAGAGGATATAAGTCAGCCACGTGCCCTCAGAAGCTCAGTTCATCAGCGCACTTGATGATGGCGACATGTCTGATCTCCGAAATATTGTATCCATTGGACACTATGGTATTTATCAGGGTGGATGACCCGCAATGAAGCGGACTAAGTCATCTCTTGCTGGTGACCGTACGGCACCAGCAGTCTCTAAGAAGGGCGAGATGTTCCTCCCTCGCTACACCATGGGAGGAACATAAGGCTACAGAACGGAGAGAGCCATATTCGCCTCGGTTTTTAGTCTGCAGCACAACTTATGGGGACTATTTCCTACCTACGAAGCCTCAGTTTTTCATTGAACACCTCGAGGATACGTTTGGAGAAGTGACAGCGCTGTCCAAGATGCGAAACGGCCCAGTCTTGATTCAGACAGCATCCCCACCCCAATCCCGAGAGTTACTCGCCTGTGACAAGCTGGGTGATATTCCTGTTTCTATCACTCCCCATAAAAGCCTCAACGTGGTCCAGGCGATCATTTTCCATCGCGATCTCCTCTTGCAGTCTTACGACGAGCTCCGTGCTCATTTAGAAGAATAAATGGGTATTAAGAAGTACAATATTTATTTATTTGTCTGTGTGTTGAATTTCCAGATATAACATACATTCTTTTTCTTTCTCTGTTTCTCTCTTACTTCTGATAATGGGCAGTGTAGGCTGGTAACAGTTAATGTTTTGAAGCATTCTGGGGTTGTGTCACCTGAAAAAGTGTTAATAACAGGATGTGGCGGAATTTCAATAAGGTATTCTTTGAAATTGCTACTGGTTACAAGTTAATTCGGGACAAGAGGAATATTCGATACAAGACATAGGCAATGATCAATAACATGTTAATGGCAGCTGTGACATCAGCTTTTTGTGTGTCCATTCACAGTTTTGTTGTTAGTTGTAGCCAATGAAGATGAAAGTTAAAAAACCTGGTTATGGTGACAGACTGATCAGTAGCTTAGGTCATTTGAAAAAAAATCACCACTGATATCACACTATCATCATGTTGTTGTTTATGGTGTTTGTCGCATATTTTCCACATCACTGGTCAAAGCCTATGCCTAATCAAATGTCCCTCTTTTTCCGTTAATTTTGTATACTGTTTCAAGTTACATTGGCCCCTGAGTATCCCACTGAAACTGTTTGGGAAAGGAATGGGTGATCAGAATGAACCACATGTCCATGCACAGTTAGTTAGTTTGTGTGTGTGTAAAGCCTTTACCACAATAAGCCGATAGTGCGCTTTAGTAAGTATCTTTTTCTCAAGCATGCATAAAACAATATGCTGAAGTCTCATATAAAAGAGTTATGTGTGTTCCACTGAAAACATCCTCGTTCGCTGGATGTACTGTTGGGCAATGTCAATTTCCACAAATCTCCTCAAATTAATTGCTCACCATTCACTTGATGACGCAGTTGCTTCCACGTCTGCAGTATCAGATTTTTTTGTCAAAAATAAGGGAGTCTTATCATCCTTATCTGGAGGTAGCTTGGCATCTACACTCTCCTTGCTGTCGCAAATAGGGTTGTTATCTCCTGTTACAGCCTTCAATAAAAAAGAAAAGCAAACATTTTATGTACATTACAGAATGAACACACACTTAAAATCTGCAGAATTTCGAAAAAGTCCATAAATACTTAACAGAATAACCCAAATGCCCAATATTAAAAAATCCCCATATGCTTTATTAGTTGACATCAATATTAACATTAGTTCTGCTAGCACAATAACATTATATCTGCTGATACATCTAAAAATTACCTTTATTAATAAACATAAATAAAAATATCTTTATCAATAAATTTTATGTATGTTCTGTACACATTTCAATACTTTGTTCTTCCCCTCATTTTCCCCCTAATGCCGACAAATTTTGCTACAATTTTTCTAGTTCTATTATTTGCAATAACTGTAGTAACCCGTACATACTACATTCACACTGCAACTAACATGGATCACGCAGTTTTTGTAGGACACTGTTTGGCAGCTCCAGGCCCCCACCAGAGGTCATCGATTGTGGTCCAGCACCTCAATCGCCTATAGCAGAGAGCCAGTGGCCCCCAGTGGGCAAATTCTCTTTATACTGCCATGCACTGGCTCCAGCCTGCAGCCTGTACTCATCACTAGTCGCAGTGTTCTGCCTTCCAATGACTATGATGCAGGTTGGCAAGTCTCTGACATGTCTCTGCTTCCACTTTGTCCCATTTCAGGTTTGGCAAGCTTCTGAATGACGGTTCTGCCTATTTTTTGTCCCATTTCAGGTACAGGACACAGACAATGGTAATGCTTTTTTTGTTGTTTTTTTTCTCATGGCGTCCTCCTCACTTGTTCTCCTTGTTGTTGGCTGGCCCCCTTTCAAGGATCCAGCCTTCCTTCCTTCGTTGTGTAGTTTAGCCCTCTTTTGAGGACCAACTTCACTCTCCCTTGCTGTCATGTGTAGTTTGTTGTCTGTCAACACTTGTCCACCCTTCAAGTGCTGCCCACATCATCTTTATCTTAGTGCCGCAATCCCGCCAGCTCCATAATCAGGTATGTGATCATTTCCTTTGCACCCAACAAAGACATTCGTCAGTGCACTCTTCACTGTGTGGATCCATCCTCAAACACTGTTTTCCGCTCTCTGCTAGGCGAAGAAGTTGCTGCAGTTCACACCAGGAACCTCATCACAATGGACAACTCCATCGGCAACTACAACAAGGGCACCATGCAGTACTTTCTTCTGGACCCTCTTGTTTTGTGCAACATGAAAGAGCTGCATCTTGACACCACAGCAGCTGTCTTGCAGCTCAGCTCTCAAATGTATGCATGGCTGGGTTGTCAACTGTTGGTTTCCATCAAATGTCATCTGGTAAGCTACAATAAACAGAATATTTCTGTTCTTCATCAATTTGCACTATATATTGTTGTGCACTGGCTCCAGCTTCCAGTCTTAACTTGTCACTAGCCTGCACTCGTCACTAAACTGTATTGTTCTACATATGTTTGCGTTATCACAACACGACGTAATAAATAGTTGTCGGTTTCTCACAAATGTGTCTTTTATTGTGTTCAGAATTAGAACAATAACACATACTTATGCACAAAACATCTTTCCCATCTGACTTAACACTTAGTGTCTTAAACACTGTAACCCTTCTAAAACTGTTACTGGTAACTACAGAAGTGCCCATTCTTCTCAGTTTTTATATGCATTAAATCATTTATTTTATTTATCATGTCATGAGAACAAATAACCAATTGGAAATACAGGCATGCTTCTGCTTCTGAAATATGTCTACTCAAATTTCATGCCAGTCAGATAAGAGTGGCACTAGTAGCACCATTATGAGGATGCTTTTGCTTTGAATACATGCTGTAATGGTCATAAGCATTAGTTACCTTTGAGATTAGATGGGGCGAGCTGATGTCTGTCAAGAATACCTTTATGATGATGAAGGTGCTGTTCTCAGCACCTCGCCAAGTTTGAACGAGGTCGCGTAATAGGGCTACGAGAAGCCGAATGTTCCTTTTGCGATACTGCAGAAAGACTTTGTAGGAATGTAGCCACCGTACATGACAGCTGGCAGCAGTGGTAACTAGAATGTACGGTTGCAAGAAGGCCGGGCTGTGTAACGCTACCAAGAGAAACGACCATCATGTTTGGCATGGGCTCTGGCACATCATACTGCATCTGCAGCAGCAATTTGAGCAGCAGTTGGCACCACAGTGACACAACGAACTGTTATAAATCTGTTACTTTGAGGACAGCTCTGAGCCATATGCCCTGTAACATGCAAACCACTGCCCCAAGCCACTGCCATTTTCAACTTCAGTGGTGTCAAGCAAGATCTCATTCGAGGTCTGGTCTTTTGCGTTTTCTGTTGAAAGCTGGTTCTGCCTTGGTGCCAGTGATGGCCATGTGTTGGTTAGGAGGAGGCCACATGAGGGCCTGTAACCAACTTGTCTGCATGCTAAACACACTGGACCTACACCTGGATGTATTGTCTAGGGTCCAATTTCGCATGACAGCAGGAGCACACTCTTAGTTATCCCCCGACTGCAATTTTGTACATCAGTCTGGTTACTTGATCTAGTGCACTGTCATTCATGAGCTGCGCTCTAGAGTGTTTTCCAACAGGATAACACTTGTCGATGTACCGCAGTTGTAACCCGACATGCTCTACAGAGTGTCAACATGTTGCCTGCTTGATCACCAAATCTGTCTCCAATAGAGCAAATATGGGATATCATCTGACAACAACTCTAGCATCATCCACAAACAGCATTAACTGCCCCTATATGGCCTGACCAAGTGCAACAGGCATGGAACTCCATCCCACTAACTGACATCCAGCACCTGTACAACACGATGCATGCATGTTTGTATGCCCAAATTCATCATTCTGGAGGTTACACTGGTTAATAATGTACCAGCATTTCAAATTTGCAATGACTTATCCCTCACTTACATTAACCCATGATCTTGCGATGTTTATCACTTAAATATGTTATCTAGATAAATGTATTCCCAAAATTTCATTAATCTACATTAATTACTTTTTGGTGCTGTGATTTTTTTTCCATTAGTGTATATTCTTATTTTAACCAATACTGCAACGTATAAAAGAACGACTAAAGCTCCACAAGTATACAGACACACTTACTTGCACATACTATTGATCATGTTCATGATATTCCACAATGACATGGTTTGTATGTTAACATTTTATGAGACTGTTGTTGGTATGCTTAATTGCTTACACCAGTTAGATGGGCTAGTTACATATTATCTATATTACACTAATCTGTGTAATGTATACTATGTGTGTATATAGATAACTGCCCCTCAATAATATATAAAATTTCAATTTTATATGCTAGCCAACTTGTAGAAACCCTATAATAATACTAATGAAAACCACATGCAGAGTTCACACTGGTATATTGTGTTGTGCAGTTTGTATGGCAAATAAAAGAGATAAACCACAGGTAAATAGTAGCTTTAATACAAACAGCTGAAAGGTGTGTCCAGTATCAGACACTGGCATGCAGTAATGAGTTTCCTCAGTTGGAAGATTACTCCTTATTCAAACTGACCAAGTTGCCTAACAGCAATAGGTTTCTCGTCTGCCCCCGGTCACTGAGTGGTCAGCGCGACGGACTTGTTGTCCTAATCATCATCATTTCATCCCCATCGAGGCGCAAGTCGCCGAAGCGGCGTCAAATCGAAAGACTTGAACCAGGCGAGCGGTCTACCCAACGGGAGGCCCTCGTCACACGCCACACAATAGGTTTCTCATTAGTTAAATAAGGAACTTACCACCATCAAAACAAATTTAGTTTTTCTAAAATAATGAAGACATTTGTACTGTTCGATGCCTCAAAGAGATCGTAGAAAAATCCAGTTTGTGATTTTTTTTTGTCATCAAATATTTCAAGGCAAATTTAGAAGAAAGGTCCTTCCAGTCTAAAGTTTGACTGACACACAGTTTATTTACGCAAACATCCTCCTCCAGTTCATCATTTTAAATTCTCCAAAATTACAGAGGAAAATTTTAACAGTAAACCTGATCTATAATCTAAAACTAGCATACTTCTGGTTGTTTAGTTGGTTGGTTTGGGGTACAAAGGGACAAACCTACTGGTTCATCAGTCCCTGTTTCCTGACGCAAACAAGGCTCCATGTACTAAAACACCCAAAGTACATTTCAGAGAGTAAACGGGGGAAAAGGAATTGGGAACCACACCTAAAAAGAAAACAAATGGAATGAACAAAAAACGGGGAAACATACACCACAAGGAAAAGTACAAAAATATATTAAAACCATAGAGCAGATGGTCTGGGCTGGCAGATCACAATAATAAAAGGGCATGAGCCAACCACACTGCAAAACATTAAAAAGGCCATCCCAAAAAGACTAGGCGAGATGAATACATGTAGGGAAAAGGCTAAATGCCCACCCTTAGTTGGTACAATAACCCCCCCCCGAATAAATCGTAAAACTAAATCTGCTGTTGAGGCATTGTCGCCCAACACCGAAGGCAGGGTGCTGGGAAGGTTAAAAGTCCTCAGCAGAGGGGCTAAAACTGGGCAGTCCAGCAAGATGTCAATGACAGACATATGTGAGCCACAGTGACACTGAGGTGGGTCCTCGCAACGGAGGTGGTAACCATGTGTTAGCCACATATGGCCAATTCAGAGCTGGCAGAAAACCCCAGAGTCCCTGCACGAGGCCTACATGGAGAACTTCCACACATTCGTAGTCTTCTTAATGGCAAGCAGTTTATTGTGTGTACTGAGACTATGGCATTCTCCCAAATCTGAAAAACCTTGTAGCGTAATAATGATCACAGGTCCGTTACGGGGATGCTGATCTCCAGAAGCGGTTTCCACGTAGCTCGTTTGGCCAGCTTGTCAGCAAGTTCATTTCCTGCGATTCCAACATGGCCTGGGGTCCACACAAACACCACAGAACGACTGGACCGTTCAAGAGCATAGATGGACTACTGAATGGTCACTACCAAAGGATGGCGGGGGTAGCACTGGTTAACAGCTTGTAGGCTGCCGAAGGAGTCCGTACAGAGAAGAAACGACTCGCCGGGGCATGAGCGAATGCACTCAACAAGAGCACGAGAAATGGCCGCCAGCTCTGCAGTGAAAACACTGCAGCCATCTGGCAAGGAGTGCTGTTCAATATGTCCTCCACGAACATACGCGAAGCCAACGTGACCATCAGCCATCGAGCTGTCGGTGTAAACCTCTTCATGATCCCAGTACACCTGGGCCTCCGATGTGGAAAATGAACTGCCATGGGTGGAAAAAGGAGACAGTAATTCAGATGCTCAGGAGAACCACGAATGTGTGTAATGTAACTGGTGAGCAGTTGTGCACGCCTAACCTTCAATGGAGGGACTCCGGCCTCCATCAGGAGGCTGGTGACCGGACTCGTCCTAAAAGCTCCCGTTGCCAGTTGAAAGCCACAGTGGTGCACTGGGTTGAGTAAATGCTACACTGAGGGCGCCGCTAAACCATAAACCACACTCTCATAGCCAAGGTGGGATTGAACAAGGGCTCTGCAGAGCTGCAGCAGCGTAGAGCGATCTGCACCCCAGTTGGTGTTGCTCAGGCAGCGAAGGGCATTGAGGTGCTGCCAGCACTTCCGCTTCAGCTGACGAAGATGAGCAAAACCAGTCCTAACAATCGATAGGTCTCCACTAGGGTGAGTGGATCGTAAGTGAGATAAAGTTCTGGTTCCAGATGAATGGTACAATGCAGACAGAAGTGCATGATACACGACTTCCCGGCTGAAAACTGGAAGCTCCCTGTAGGCGCCACTCAGCAACAATAGTACTGGAGGAGCAGTATGAAATGCAGAAGTCATCTGCATACAGAGAAGGCAAGACGGACGGCCCAACAGCTGCTTCTAGAACGTTAATGATCACTAAAAATAGATATACACTCAATACAGAGCCCTGCGGGACCCCATTCTCCTGGATAGGGGGGGGGGGGGGGGGGGGGGGGGAACTATGGGAGGCACCAACTTGGAAATGGAAAATACGGAGCAATGGGAAATTTTGGATAAAAATCTAGAGCAGGCTGGAGACCCCAGTCATATAATGTGACAAGGATATTATGTTGTCAGGTCGTGTCGTAAGCTTTTCATAAATCAAAAAAGATGGCAACCAGGCGTTGGCATCTGGAAAAGGCTGTGCAGATGGCAGACGCGAGGGAAACTGGATCATCAGTGGTAGAGTGACCCGGGCGGAAACCGCCCTAGCACAGAGCTAGTAGGCCACGTGACTGTGGGACCCAACACAACTGCTGACTTATCACACGTTCTAACAGCTTACAAAGAACGTTGGTGAAGCTGACGGGCCGATAGCTATGAACATCAAGTGGGTACTTGCCGGGTTTGAACACTGGAATGATGGTGCTCTCTCACCATTGCGATGGAAAGATGCCATCACACCAGATCCGGTTGAAGATGATGAGGAGATGTCGCTTGTAATCAGACAAGGGATGTCTAATCATCTGACTGTGGACCCGATCTGGTCCAGGAGCTGTGTCGGAGTAATGTGAAAATACGCTGAGGAGCTCCCACTCTGTACATGGAGCATTAAAGGGTTCATAGTGATGTTCAGTGAACGAGAGGGTTTTCCTTTCCATCCACCGTATGAGGGTGTGAAATGGTGGGGGATAATTCTCCGACATGGAGGCTCGAGCAAAGTGCTCGGCAATTGTGTTTGCGTCGGTAGATAACACACCATGGATGTTCATGCCAGTGACACCTGTAAGGGTCTGGTACCCACAAACACGTCTGATCTTCATCCGGACATGGGAAGGTGATAAATGGCACCCAATGATTGAGACGTACCTCTCTCAACATTCCTGTTTCCGTTTTTTTATAAGCTGGCAAATGCGGGCAAGGAGCCGTTTCAAAGGTATTACGTGCCCTAAGGAAGGGTGCCACTTATGTCGCTGTAGAGCTCGCTGATGCTCTTTAATGGCCTCAGCGATTTCCGGCGACCACCAAGTTACTGACTTACACCCTAAAAAAACAAGGGATCTCATTTTCCGGCACAGCAACGATCAATCTAGTGCCCACGCAACTACCACATCGATGGTACCCTGTGGGGGAGATTCAACAGTGGCAGCAGAGGTGAAAGCTTCCCAGTCTGTCTTGTTTAAAGCCCATCTTGATAGACGTCTGGGGGAATGGCACTAGGGGAGTGACAGGAAGATGGGAAAGTGGTCACTACCACACAAGTCAACATGGGCTCTCCAGTGGACAGATGGGAGAAGTCCTGGGCTGCAGAGGGATAAATCAATGGCCGAGTACATGCCATGAGCCACAATGAAATGTGTGGGGTCCCCAGTACTTAAGAGGCGCAGAGGTCGAGTTGAGACAGTAAAGTTCAGACATCCCTACCTAGGCCAGTAAGCATTATGGACATTAACATCTCCCAAAAGTAGGAAAGGTTTAGGGAGTTGATGAATCAGTGCAGCCAATGCGTTCAGGGCTACTGCAACATCTGAAGGAAGATATATGTTGCAGACAGTTATTTCCTGTATCATCCTTATCCTGAGAGCCACAGCATCATGAGGGGTTTGAAGGGGCACAGGTTCACTGCATACCGAGTACAGGACATACACAATCTCCACCTGACACACTATAATATTCACTACGGTTCTTGTATTATCCCATATACCGGCAAAGGGCAGGGGTCCGCATTGCCGGGAACCAGGTTTTCTAAAGGGCAATGCAGAAAGCAGGTGTAAAGCTTAACAGTTGCTGTAGCTCAGCAAGATGGTGGATAAAACCGCAGCAATTCCACTGGAGAATGACATTATTATGAGGCGGGAAACGCATGAAGCTTGCATGGAGGCAGGTTATGCGTCAGGGTCACCTGCTGCCACCAATTGAGTATTTGTATCCATTTATCCATTCCTATTGTGGATGAGGCTCAGTGAGATCCAAGTCCTCAGGGGACGCTAAGATCTCCACCTCATCCTCAGGTGCAGAATTGGTAGGGAGTGGTGGTGGTCTTGAGGCCAACGGAGGGTCCTTTTTCTTAAAAGACTTCTTTGTTTGCTTGCCCTCTCACTTCTCTTTAAGGGCATGCTGGGAGGACTTCTCCGAAGTAGCTTCAGGCACAGAGGACCATTAGCCACTGGCGAGTGTCTCCTGTGGCATTAGTGGAGACCTTGGCAGAGAGGCAAGGGACCCCTTCCACATGAGAGGAGCCAGAGGAGGCTATTGCTTCTCGGGCTGGGGGGGAGTGGACCGATGTCCCCTGCATTTGGCATTTGGGGGGGGGGGGGGGAGGGGTTGCTCCCGAAGTAGGTACTTTGGGAGCAACAGAAGGAGATTTTCCCCCTATAACCAAGGGGGCGGATGTATTCTGCAGGCACGAAAAGTTCACTGTCTGTGGCACAGAGTGTGGTGTGACTGGTACTTGTGACAGCGATGGTACTGTAGCTGCTGCATATGTGGATGCCAACCAAACGGGGTGTAATCATTCAAATTTACATTTAGCCTCTTGGTAAGTCAACTAGTCCCTGGTCTTGTGCTCCATGATTTTCCATTCCTTTTGGAGTACTGTGCAGTCTGGCAAGCAGACGGAGTGCTGCTCTCCACAGCTGATACAAGGAGGAGGTGCACGTGGAGTACCTGGATGCAGTGGATGCCTGCAGTCTCGACATGTGGTGCTGGAAGTACAGCGTGAAGACATGTGCCCGAATTTTCAGCACTTAAAGCACCACATAGGGGGAGGGACGTATGGTTTAACATTACAGCAGTAAATCACCACCTTGACCTTTCCCAGCAATGAATCACCCTCAAAGGCTACGTTGAAGGCACCAGTAGCAACCCTGTTGTCTTTGGTTCCCCTGTAAACACGCCGGATGAAATGAACACCCTGCCATACTAGATTGGAGCGGAGCTCGTTGCCAGACTGCAAGAGGAGGTCGCGATGGAAAATAATCCCCTGGACCATGTTGAGGCTTTTGTGGGGAGTAACAGGAACAGGAATATCACCCAGCCAGTCGCAAGTGAGTAACACTTGGGATTGGGCTGGGGATGTTGCCTGAATCAAGACTGCACTGCTTCTCATCTTGGACAATGCTGTCACTTTCCCAAACTTATCCTCATGACGTTCAACAAAAAATTGAGGCTTTGTAGCAAATATGGTTCTCTTCTTTCTGTATCCTTATGTCCCTTCCACGGTGTAGTGAGGGAGGGAAATGATTTAGGGTCATATCTGTCAACATTGTACTTGATCTTGCCCTTCTTAGAGACTTCTGGCACCTTACGGTCACCAGCAAGAGATAGCGAATATGCTTCTCTTCTTTCTGTAGCCCTACATTCGCCTCCCATGGTGTAGCAATGGAGGGAAACAATTTAGGGTCATATCTGTCAGCATTGTACTCAATCTTGCCCTTCTTAGAGACTGCTTGTGCCTTACGGTCACCAGCAAGAGATGACAGTCCGCTTCATTCTGGGTCATCCACCCTGATGCCACCCACTCTGATCATGGGCTCTCCCCACGTGCGCCACCCAGCCACAGCAAACGCCACCTGGCATGATGGCCGTTGCCGAGAGTCCTGATGCCCCAGGAAGACAGGCATCTACTCCTTGGCATACATGGGAAGTTTATAGTTCAGGCTTAAGCAGTGCGATCCCTGTGTTGTCAGAGAGCTACCACCAAATGGATACATGACGGCCCCACCACAAGGGACTGGATACCATGATGGATACTGGGCGCAGAGAAATCCAACACCGCCATGGGGGCAAAAGATGACAGGAGACAATGGAAGAAGATGACATACCCCCGCAAGTGTCCTCGCTCAAATAGTTGAATTACAGGTGGAGATGCAAAGCCATGACAAGAGGTTCAGGAGATCAAATCTAAAGGCACTATGGATAACTCATGCACCACGTAAGGCATCCTTCCCCATTTGGCCCGCACTTCTGTAGAATTTGGAAAGTGGCAGGTGAAACCATAAAATGGGACCTGAACTTATAGAGCCAAAAAGTGAGAGACTCCTTTTAGTCACCTCTTACGACAGGCAGGAATAACTATGGCCTATTCTAACCCCCTGACCCGCAGGGGGGCACTTCAGGTTGCGTGGAAATAATATCTTTAGAACGACATACAACATATTGGACTGAATACAATGAGTATATCACAGGAATGGGCCTTGAATATTTTGCTTGAAATACTATGCTACCTAGATATACTGGCCTGCAATTTTCTTAAGCTGTCTTTTTAAATGCCTCCACAGACCTGTGTCACCTTTGCTCTTTTCATCTACATCTACATTTATACTCCGCAAGCCACCCAACGGTGTGTGGCGGAGGGCACTTTACGTGCCACTGTCATTACCGCCCTTTTCTGTTTCAGTCGCATATGGTTCGTGGGAAGAACGACTGCCGGAAAGCCTCCGTGCGCACTCGAATATCTCTAATTTTACATTCGTGATCTCCTCGGGAGGTATAAGTAGGGGGAAGCAATATTTTCGATACCACATCCAGAAATGCACCCTCTCGCAACCTGGACAGCAAGCTATACCGCGATGCAGAGCGCCTCTCTTGCAGAGTCTGCCACTTGAGTTTATTAAACATCTCCGTAACGCTATCACGGTTACCAAATAACCCTGTGACGAAACGCGCCGCTCTTCTTTGGATCTTCTCTATCTCCTCCGTCAACCCGATCTGGTACGGATCCCACACTGATGAGCAATACTCAAGTATAGGTCGAACGAGTGTTTTGTAAGCCACCTCCTTTGTTGATGGACTACATTTTCTAAGGACTCTCCCAATGAATCTCAACCTGACACCCGCTTTACCAACAATTAATTTTATATGATCATTCCACTTCAAATCGTTCTGCACGCATACTCCCAGATATTTTACAGAAGTAACTGCTACCAGTGTTTGTTCCGCTATCATATAATCATACAATAAACAATCCTTCTTTCTATGTATTCGCAATACATTACATTTGTATATGTTAAGGGTCAGTTGCCATTCCCTGCACCAAGTACCTATCCGCTGCAGATCTCCCAGCATTTCGCTGCAATTTTCTAATTCTCCAACTTCTCTGTATACTACAGCATCATCTGAGAAAAACCGCATGGAACTTCCGACACTATCTACTAGGTCACTTATATATACTGTGAAAAGCAATGGTCCCATAACACTCCCCTGTGGTACGCCAGAGGTTACTTTAACATCTGTAGACGTCTCTCCATTGAGAACAACATACTGTGTTCAGTTTGCTAAAAACTCTTCAATACAGGCACACAGCTGGTCTGATATGCCGTAGGCTCTTACTTTCTTTATCAGGCGAAAGTGCGGAACTGTATCGAACGCCTTCTGGAAGTCAAGGAAAATAGCATCTTCCTGGGAGCCTGTATCTAATATTTTCTGGGTCTCATGAACAAATAAAGCGAGTTGGGTGTTAGACGATCGCTGTTTCCAGAATCCATGTTGATTCCTACAGAGTAGATTCGGGGTTTCCAGAAACGACATGATACTCGAGCAAAAAACATGTTCTAAAATTCTACAACAGATTGACATCAGAGATATAGGTCTATAGTTTTGCGCATCTGCTCGACGATCCTTCATGTAGACTGGGACTACCTGTGCTCTTTTCCAATCATTTGGAACCTTCCGTTCCTCTAGAGACTTGTGGTACACGGCTGTTAGAAGGGGGGCAAGTTCTTTCGCGTACTCTGAGTAGAATCGAATTGGTATCCCGTCAGGTCCAGTGGACTTTCCTCTGTTGAGTGATTCCAGTTGCTTTTCTATTCCTTAGACACTTATTTCGATGTCAGCCATTTTTTCGTTTGTGCGAAGATTTAGAGAAGGAACTGCAGTGCGGTCTTCCTCTGTGAAACAGCTTTGGAAAAAGGTGTTTAGTATTTCAGCTTTACGCGTAGCATCCTCTATTTCAATGCCATCATCATCCTGGAGTGTCTGGATATGCTGTTTCGAGCCACTTACTGATTTAACGTAAGACCAGAACTTCCTAGGATTTTCTGTCAAGTAGGTACACAGAATTTTACTTTCGAATTTACTGAACGCTTCACGCATAGCCCTCCTTACACTAACTTTGACAGTGTTTAGCTTCTGTTTGTCTGAGAGGTTTTGGCTGCGTTTAAACTGGCAGTGAAGCTCTCTTTGCTTTTGCAATAGTTTCCTAACTTTATTGTTGAACCATGGTGGTTTTTTCTCGTCCCTCACAGTTTTACTCGGCACGTACCTGTCTAAAACGCATTTTACAACTGCCTTGAACTTTTTCTATAAACACTCAACATTGTCAGTGTCGGAACAGAAATTTTCATTTTGCTCTGTTAGGTAGTCTGAAATCTGCCTTCTATTACTCTTGCTAAACAGATAAACCTTCCTACCTTTTTTTATATTCCTATTTACTTCCATATTCAGGGATGCTGCAATGGCCTTATCATCACTGATTCCCTGTTCTGCGCTTACAGAGTTGAAAAGTTCGGGTCTGTTTGTTATCAGTAGGTCCAAGATGTTATCTCCACGAGTCGGTTCTCTGTTTAATTGCTCGAGGTAATTTTCGGATAGTGCACTCAGTATAATGTCACTCGATGCTCTGTCCCTACCATCCGTCCTAAACATCCGAGTGTCCCAGTCTATACCTGGTAAATTGATATCTCCACCTAAGACTATAACATGCTGAGGAAATTTATGTGAAATGTATTCCAGATTTTCTCTCAGTTGTTCTGCCACAAATGCTACCGAGTCAGGAGGTCGGTAAACGGAGCTAATTATTAACCTAGCTCGGTTGTTGAGTGTAACCTCCACCCATAATAATTCACAGGAACTATCCACTTCTACTTCACTACAGGATAAACTACTACTAACAGCGACAAACACGCCACCACCCCCGTTGCATGCAATCTATCCTTTCTAAACACAGTCTGTGCCTTTGTAAATATTTCGGCAGAATTTATCTCTGGCTTCAGCCAGCTTTCCGTACCTATAACGATTTCAGCTTTGGTGCTTTCTATCAGCACTTGAAGTTCCGGTACTTTACCAATGCAGCTTCAACAGTTGACAATTACAATACCGATTGCTGCTTGGTCCCCGCATGTCCTGACTTTGCCCCGCACCCTTTGAGGCTGTTGCCCTTTCTGTACTTGCCCGAGGCCATCTAAACTAAAAAACCACCCAGTCCACGCCACACAACCCCTGCTACCCGTGTAGCCGCCTGCTGTGTGTAGTGGACTCCTGACCTATCCAGCGGAACCCGAAACCCCACCACCCTATGGCGCAAGTCGAGGAATCTGCAGCCCACACAGTCTCAGCTTTTGATTCAGACCCTCCACTCGGCTCTGTACCAAAGGCCCGCAGTCAGTCCTGTCGACGATGCTGCAGATGGTGAGCTCTGCTTTCATCCCGCTAGCGAAACTGGCAGTCTTCACCAAATCAAATAGCCACCACAAGCAAGAGAGGATTTCCTCTGATCCATATTGACACACATCATTGGTGCCGACATGATCGACCACCTGCAGATGGGTGCACCCTGTACCCTTCATGGCATGTGGAAGGACCCTTTCAACATCTGGAATGACTCCCCCCGGTATGCACACGGAGTGCACATTGGTTTTCTTCCATTCTCTTGCTGCCATATCCCTAAGGGGCCCCACTACACACCTGACATTGGAGCTCCCAACTACCATTAAGTCCACCCTCTGCGACCACCCGGATCTTGCAGACTGAGGGGAAATCTGGAACAGGACAAGCAGTCATGTCCGGCCGAAGCCTGAAACCAGTTCATCAGACAAACTGGAGAGGCCTTCCGTTCAGCCCTCCGGAATGTCTTTCGCCCCCTGCCAAACACCTCAAGACGACCTCCCACTCTACCACGGGCGACGAGTCAGCCTCAATGTGGGCAGTATCCCGGGCAGCCACAGCCGTAGTCCGATTGGGGGATGCGTGGGATGAGCTGGCCATCCCCGACAAACCCCCATCCGGACCCCCACAGTTATGCCCATTGGCAACAGCCTCAAGCTGTGTGACCGAAGCCAACGCTGCCTGAAGCTGGGAGCGAAGGGATGCCAACTCAGCCCGCATCCGAACACAGCAGTTGCAGTCCCTATCCATGCTAAAAACAGTTGTGCAAAGAACGTCTGAACTAATCTACAGACAGCGCAAACAAATCGACACAAAATTTAAACAGTTATTAAAATACAAGACTGCCCAGTAAATGCAGTAATGCTGCTACCTGTGCACTGCTGACACACTGCTCGGTGGCGGAAGGAGACTACGCGATTTTACACTATTCAGGTACTAAAACACGATGCTAAAACTATCAAATACTATAATATGCCTGAAATTTATGAATTAAACAATGCCAGTACCCTAAAACACGCAAAGAAATTAAGAATTAAACTATTTAACAAATAAGTGAGCTAAGAGTATATGACTTGCTGCTGGCAGCTGCATATCCAACCGCGGCAGGGAGCACACTGTTTCCAGTCATGAGGCAAGAATCAGTAAGTAGGAGATACACAATAAAAATGAGAAGAATAGGGGCTTCTTAAGCAGTGTAAATCATACAAAATGTAATAGATACTGCACAATAGCCTTATGTCTTGTTTACTTTGAGTAGGTACTTGCTAGTATTTCTTAAAAATGAGATGCTTATTTCAAGATCATCCATTTGCGAGTGTGTGTTAATGTCAAATGATGGTGCAGTAGGATCTGCGTGCATAAACATGTCTCTTGTATATTGTTTCAGCAAATGGTTAGTCCACAAGATACTGGATGGAAGATTCTGAACCACACACTGCGATTTTCTGGGACATCTTGGGGAATTACTTCAAGCTTCACATATAGTCCTTCTCATAGATTCCGTGGTTTCTATAAAGTTTTCACTGTTGGTTTGCCAAAAATTTCTTCTGAAGCGAAAGTGATGATCGCTATTCTCTCAATATTCTCCAAATGGCACCCTCACACCAAAATAAATATACATTGTCTTATAACATTACTTGGTACCTATTTGCTTAGACTGTGGTGGTGGTGGTGGTGGTGGTGGTTAGTGTTTAACGTCCCGTCGACAACGAGGTCATTAGAGACGGAGCTCATGCTCGGGTTAGGGAAGGATTGGGAAGGAAATCGGCCGTGCCCTTTCAAAGGAACCATCCCGGCATTGGCCTGAAGCGATTTAGGGAAATCACGGAAAACCTAAATCAGGATGGCTGGGGACGGGATTGAACCGTTGTCCTCCCGAATGCGAGTCCAGTGTGCTAACCACTGCGCCACCTCGCTCGGTGCGCTTAGACTGTGATTTCCGCTTTGGTGATAACTCTTCTATGTCCACCACATTTGAACAAAATGATACCAATTAAACTCTCTGTAAAATGTCAGCAATATTTTTTAGCAAAGCCTTCTTGATATATTACAGCCCCCCCCCCCCCATGAACCATGCCACAGGTGGAGTGGCTTGCATGCCTCAGTGATACAGATAGTTATACCACATGTGACACCACAATGGAGGGATGACTGTTTAGGGGCCACACAAATGAGCGGTTCCAGAAGAGGGACAGTAACTTTTTCAGTAACTGCAGGGTAACACTCAGGATGATTAACTGATTTGGCCTTGTAACATCAACCAAAGCAGCCTTGCAGTGCTGGTACTGCAAATGGCTGAAAGCACAGGGGAAAATACAGTTGTAATTTTTCACAAGGGCGTGCAGGTCTACTGTAGTTAAATGATGATGGCATCCTCTTGGGTAAAACAGTCCAGAGTCCCCCATTTTGATCTCCTGGTGGGGACTCAGGAGAATGTAATCAGGAGAAACAAACTTGCATTCCATACATCAGAGCATGGATCCCTTAATCGAGCAGGTAGGTAAGAAAATTTAAAAAGGGAAATGGATAGGCTGAAGTTAGACATGGTGGCATTTGTGAAGTTTGGCAGCAGGCGGGAAAGGACTTCTCATCATGTGAATACAGAGTTACAAATACAAAATCAAATGGGGGTAATGCAGGAGTATGTTTAATAATGAATAAGAAAATGGAAATGTGGGTAAGCTACTATGAACAGCTTAATGAACATATTATAGTAGATTATAGTAGCCAAGATACACACTAAGCCCACATCCAATAGTGGGAAAAGGAAGAGAAGGAACAATGGGTGAATATGAACTTGGTGGAAAGGAATGAAAGAGGAAGTCTCCTGGCAGAATTTTGCACAGAGCACAATTTAATCATAACCAATGCTTGGTTTAAGGATCATGATAGCAAGTTGTATATGTGAAAGAGATGTGGAGATACTGGAAGGTTTCAGACTGATTATGTAATTGCAAGACAGAGGTTTCAGAACCATATATTAAACTGCAAGTTGTTTTCTGAGGCAGATGTGGACTCTGATCAAGATTTATTGGTTCTGAACTGTAGATTAAAACTAATGAAATTGCAAAAAGGTAGGAAATTAAGGAGATGGGACCTGGAAAATTTGAAAGAACCAGATGATGTTGAAAGTTTTAGAGGGAACATTAGGCAACAGATGATTCAAACGGGGCCAAGTAACACAGTAGAAGATGAATGGGTAGCTTTGAGAGACGAAACAATGAAGGTAGCAGGGGATCAAATGGGAAAAAAGATAAGGCCTTGTAAAAATCATTGAATAACACAATATACATTAAATCTAATTGATGAAAGGAGAAAATATAAAAATTCAGCAAAGATTAAGTAGCAACAGCAATTGAGAGATTCATACCTCATAAACTGGTAAGAGATGGAACTGATCCCCCGTGGTACACAAAACAGGTCCGAACTCTGTTGCAGAGGCAACGGAAAAAGCATGCGAAGTTCAGAAGAACGCGAAATCCCAAAGATTGGCTACAATTTACAGACGCGCGAAATTTGGCACGGACTTCAATGCGAGATGCCTTTAATAGGTTCCACAACGAAACATTGTCTCGAAATTTGGTAGAAAATCCGAAGAGATTCTGGTCGTATGTAAAGTACACAAGTGGCAAGACGCAGTCAATACCTTTGCTGCGCAGTGCCGATGGTACTGTTACCGACAACTGTGCCGCTAAAGCCGAGTTATTGAACGCAGTTTTCCGAAATTCCTTCACCAGGGAAGACGAATGGAATATTCCAGAATTTGAAACACGAACAGCTGCTAGCATGGGTTTCTTAGAAGTAGATACCTTAGGGGTTGCGAAGCAACTCAGATCACTTGATACGGGCAAGTCTTCAGGTCCAGACTGTATACCAATTAGGTTCCTTTCAGATTACGCTGATACAATAGCTCCCTACTTAGCAATCATATACAACCGCTCGCTCGCCGATAGATCTGTACCTACAGATTGGAAAATTGCGTAGGTCGCACCAGTGTTTAAGAAGGGTAGTAGGGGTAATCCATCTAACTACAGACCTATATCATTGACATTGGTTTGCAGTAGGGTTTTGGAGCATATACTGTATTCAAACATTATGAATCACCTCAAAGGGAACGATCTATTGATACGTAATGAGCATGGTTTCAGAAAACATCGTTCTTGTGCAACGCAGCTAGCTCTTTATTCGCACGAAGTAATGGCCGCTGTCGACAGGGGATCTCAAGTTGATTCCGTATTTCTAGATTCCCAGAAAGCTTTTTACACCGTTCCTCACAAGCGACTTCTAATCAAGCTGCGGGACTATGGGGTATCGTCTCAGTTGTGCGACTGGATTCGTGATTTCCTGTCAGGAATGTCGCAGTTCGTAGTAGTAGACGGTAAATCATCGAGTAAAACTGAAGTGATATCAGGTGTTCCCCAGGCAAGCGTCCTGGGACCTCTGCTGTTCCTGATCTATATAAATGACCTGGGTGACAATCTGAGCAGTTCTCTTAGGTTGTTCGCAGATGATGCTGTAATTTACCGTCTAGTAGGGTCATCCGAAGACCAGTATCAGTTGCAAAGTGATTTAGAAAAGATTGCTGTATGGTGTGGCAGGTGGCAGTTGACGCTAAATAACGAAAAGTGTGAGGTGATCCACACGAGTTCCAAAAGAAATCCGTTGGAACTCGATTACTCGATAAATAGTACAATTCTCAAGGCTGTCAATTCAACTAAGTAGCTGGGTGTAAAAATTACGAACAACTTCAGTTGGAAAGACACACATAGATAATATTGTGGGGAAGGCGAGCCAAAGGTTGCGTTTCATTGGCAGGATACTTAGAAGATGCAACAAATCCACTAAAGAGACAGCTTACACTACACTCGTTCGTCCTCTGTTAGAATATTGCTGCGTGGTGTGGGATCCTTACCAGGTGGGATTGACGGAGGACATCGAAAGGGTGCAAAAAGGGCAGCTCGTTTTGTATTATCACGTAATAGGGAAGAGAGTGTGGCAGATATGATACGCGAATTGGGATGGAAGTCATCACAGCAAAGCCCTCAGGTGGTGGCTTTTTCAGCCACTGGCTGACATCTGGAGGGGCAGTAACCATGGAAGGGAGGGCACCAAGCGATCCGTGATCCCTTCCGTGCGAGGGGAGCTGGAGGAGGCGGGCACTTCTCCGGTGCAGAGGTGCGGACTAAAGTCCCCAAAGAAGGAGGTGTTGTTACTCCCGATGTTGATAACAGGGGAGCAACGGAAGAGGGTGTTCCCCCAACCACCTGGGGGGCAGGAATAGACGGCCGGGCGGGAGGGCCCATAAGAAGCGGCTGAGCTTGGGGGCTTGTTGCCAGGGACGGCGACATCGAAGCTGCTGCAGCAAACGTCGATGAAATGCACACAGGGTGAAGTCGGTCGTACTTGCATTTATCATCTGTATAAGTGAGCATGTCCAAGGTCTTATACTCCATATCTTCTGTTCAGTTTGATAAACCGATCAGTCTGATGAGCAAGGTGAATGTTTCTGTCCGCAGTCGACACAAACGGGGCGGCGAACACGGGACGTTGGGGTGGGAGGAACGTCCACAATTCTGACAGGTAGGGTTGGTGTCACATCTCTATGACATATGCACAAACCTCCAGCACTTGAAGCAGCACATGGGAGGAGGGACGTAAGGCTTAACATCACATCGATATATCATCACCTTGACCTTCCTGGGCAGGGTGTCTCCATCGAAAGCCAAGATGAAGGCGCCGCTGGTGACCCTACTATCTTTAGGTCCCATGAAGACACGTCGTACAAAGTGGACACCGCGGCGTTGCAGATTTGCAGGAAGCTCGTCGTCAGACTACAACAACAGGTCACGATGAAAAATAAGTCCCTGAACCATATTGAGGCTCTTATCAGGTGTAATGGAGACTGCAACATCACCGAGCTTGTCACAAGCAAACAATGCCTGTAACTGTGATGGGGATGCTGTCTGTATAAGGACTGCTCCAGACCTCATTTTTGACAGGCCCTCAACTTCTCCAAACTTGTTCTCTAAATTTTCCACAAAAAACTGAGGCTTTGTGGTCAGAAATGAGTCCCCAGCTATTCGGCTGCAAACCAGAAATCGAGGAGAATACGTCTCACCAGGTAAATTAGACCGCCGTTCCTCCCCCGGTGTGGACAGGGAAGGGAACGATTGGGGGTCATACTGCAAAGCATTGAACTTTCCTTTCTTAGAGACTCGTGCTTGCGCACTGTTCGTATTTCATTTCATGGTGGTCCCACGAGCAGCTAGAGGAAGGAATGTCCACACAGACAGAGCCCCGCTTGCCTGGGTAATCCTAATACAACCAGAGGGGGGGGGGGGGGCAGGTTCCCCAGAGGTCACCCGCTAGCAACTGTCTCCTCGGCACGCAGCCACATTGAGATTGAGGTTTTTTTTTTATAGAGCTTTATACCATCCTCGCGATCCAGACAGTTAAGCCAAGATCCCCGGGCTCTGTACCGTACAACGTTCCACTGTAGCGCCTTACGGTGGTTGTTGAAGCATGCTGAGAGCTTACGGTATTGAGAACGGGTGGCTCCTCCCAGTCCCCAGCTCAGGGACCCCGGGGTCGCCAATCCCGTATCCAGCAACTAAATGCTGAGCCCCCTGAGGGGGCCATGAAAGGAAGGCAGTGGTTGAGAAGGGGGTGAGACAGGGCTGTAGCCTATCCCCAATGTTATTCAATACCTACATTGAGCAAGACTAAAGGAAATCAAAGAAAATTGGAGTAGGAATGCAAGTTCAGGGAGAAAAGATAAAAACTTCTGACGTTTGCTGATGACATTGTTATTCTATCAGAGACAGACATTGTTATTCTATCAGAGACAACAAAGGACCTGGAAGAGTAGTTGAACAGAATGGACATCAAATTGAAAGGAGGATATAAGATGAACTTCAACAAAAACAAAACAAGGATAATTGAGTTTACTCAAATTATATCTGGTGATGCTGAGGGAATTAGATTAGGAAACGAGACACTAAAATTAGTGAATGACTTTTGCCATTTGGGCACCAAAATAACTGGTGATGGCAAAGGTAAATAGGATGTAAAATGTAAACTGACAATGACACAAAAAGCATTTCTGACTAAGAAAAATTGTTAACATTGAGTATAGGAAGTCTTTTCTGAAGGTATTTGTGTGGAGTGTAGCCATGTATGGAAGTGAAACATGGACGACAAACAGTTTTGACTAGATAAGAGTTGAGGATTTTGAGACGTGGTGTTAAAGAAGAATGTTGAATATTTGATGGGTAGTTTGCACAACTAATGAGGAGGTACTGATTATAATTGCAGAGAGACAAAATTTGTGGCACAACTTCATCAAAAGGAGAGATCGATTGATAGAACATATTCAGATACATCAAGGGATTAGCAGTTTAGTACTGGAGAGAAAAGCAGATGGTTAAAATCATAGGAGGAGACCAAGAGATGAATATGGTAAGCACATTCAAAAGGATGCGGATTGCAGTAGTTATTCAAAGATGAAAAGGCTTGCACAGGGTAGAATAGCATAGAGAGCTGCATCAAACCAGTCTTCAGATTGAAGACAACAGCAACATGACTATAATAGCAGTTTGGTTGTTATTCGCTGTCTCTTGGAAGTCTGTAGCTTAGAGCTCAAAACATTTCTCCCTCATCTGTTTAAGTCCATGGTCAAATTCACATTTCTTCTTGTTCCTATCAATGTCTACCCTTCTGGAAAATTCCAAGCTGTCTTTCTGGTAATAAATGATGAGGCAAGACATTATGACCACCTGCTTGACAGCATGTTGGTCCACGTCTGGAATGCAATACAGGCACTATTCGGCATGTCATCTATTTGAAAAGTCCTTGGCAGTTTTCTGGAGTTATATGTGACATTAAATACCTATACACAAGTCACATAGTTTCCACAAATTCTGGGCCAACAGTTTGTTGTCTCAGAGGTGGTGCTCGATAGAGTCACACGTGTTATATCGGGTTCAGATCAGGAAATGTAAGTCCCAACACATCAACATGATTTCACTGTCATCTTTCCACAAACTATTACAGCACCATTCTGGTCTTGTGGCATGGCCAGTTATGCTGCTAGACGATACTATCACAGTTGAAAATGATGTTGAGCATGAGGGGATGCAGACAGTCCCCAATACGTTCACATAGTTCATAGCTGTCATCACGCATTCAGTTAGTAGTAACACACAAGCCTGGATGAATATCCTCCACACTATAATACTGCTTCCATCAGCTTACAACTTCAACCTATTGTGACACGAAATATGATTACCTGATCAGGTGACACATTCCATTGATCCACAATCCAATCTCGATGATCCGGTGCCACTGCATTTCTTAGCTGACAATGCCCTATGGTCAACATGGAACACACAGCATCCCTATATCTGCTGTGGTGCCTCATGTTCAACAATGTGTGCTGAACGATATGCTCTGAAACAATTGTGTCCACACCAGCATTTTACTCTGTCAACAAATCTGTCACAGATTGTCACTTATCCTGCATTACAGTGCAGGAACACCTCTTACCATATTCTGTGATGAGGTGTGGACATCCATTCACCTCGTCGTTTACTCGGGATTTCTTTGTCCTTCAAGAACTTTCCACTGATCAAGACAGTAGCACATGAACTGTATTACCATTTCCATGATGCTCTTCTTCAGGTGCCAGGCCATAATAATCCACCCTTTGTCAGTGTCACTAATGATTTCCCATTCATCTCTGCTCCATTCATCAACTTTCCTTACAATGTTATGTGCTCACAATACCACCAGATGGTATTCCCTCTCTTCGGGGGCCATGGTCAAAGGGTCTTATACTTTCTACTACAGACTTCAGTCAACTTTCAGTTCCTCATATTACGGAAGGGAAGAGCGTTCTAATACCTTACATAGAGGTTTGTAATATTATCTTTCTCCATATTTAATCTGTGATACACATAATTACTTTCTGAAATAAATGTCATCTCTGAACTGATAACAAAATATCCATGACTTTCATAAATCATTCTCGGCAACTACCTTTCCCCAGCCCTGCCCACTTGTTACTTTAATGTTAATTTACTGTAAAAAAACTTGAAACTATTATTATTAAGTATGTTAAATATTATCCACTTAATGTAATGATACATTCCAAAGTAATGTGGCAATGTTACAGAGTTCCTATGGAATAAAAATAATAAATCAAAATAAGTTAAAATAACCATACATGACCACAACACCATTACAAACCTAATTTCACATAACACTAACTTAAAAATAAATTTATACTATACTCTGACGCACTGAAATTACCTGGTAACTTTTGCTCATGGCACAGAAAACCCTCCTCAATGCTCAATGAAGAACAACCACACTTCCATGGTTAGCAACTATTTCAAACAAACCTGTAAATCAACATACAAATTATTGTTACGAGGGCAGAGTTTGATAAAATACACAGAAATTCAATGAGTGTTGAAAATGAAAAATTAAGTTGTGATAGTGTGTTTAAAACAATTTTAGTGTTTTTTATGTCAGTGACTATACTATAAACATAAAAAAAATTTTTTTGAAGGTAGATGAGGTACTGATGACACAAAAGCTGGGAGGACAAGTTGCGGGTCATGCTTGGGTAGTTCACTCGGTAGAGCATTTTCCCCATTAGAGGTAAAGGTCCCGAATTTGAGTATCGGTCCAGCACATAGTTTTAATCTCTCAGGAAATTTCAGAGTTAGTCCCGCTTGTAGATGATCCTAGTATTGTTGTGAAGCTGAGCAAATACACACCAACACAGAAAACATTAAATGATAAAGGGTAACAATGATTGAGCTATATGAAAAAAACTTAAATTAGTTACAAACCACTGTGTGCACTCACTTTATTCAACACGTAAACATCACTACAGATATTCGAGTGTAAGTTATGACATGCTTGATAGGCCTGCCATTATTGGTTATGATGTGGATCAGGTGAGTAGTGAAATTCTGCATGATCCGCTGAAGTGTCAGAAAATCAATGCTGTCGGTGACCTCACGAGTGGCTGTTTTCAGCTCAGCAATGGTTTTGGGGTTATTGCTCCACACCTTGTCTTTAATAAAGTCCCAGGAAAAGGAGTTGCATGTGTTCAGACCTGGAGAATATGGCGGCCAATCGATGCCCATGCCAGTGGCCTCTGGGTCCCCAGAGCCAGAATGTGGTCCTCAAAGTGCTCCTCCAGAACATCAAACACTCTCCTTCTTCAGTGGGGCCGAGCTCTGTCTTGCTTGAACCATATCTTGTCGAAATTAGGGTCACTTTGGATAATGGGGATGAAATCATCTTCCAAAACCTTCACATACCATTTGGTAGTCACTGTGCCATCAAGGAATATCTCACCGATTATTCCATGACTCGACACTGCACACCACAGAGTCACCCGGTACGGATTCAGAGACCCACAAATGTACCAATTTTGCTTGCTGATGAACCCAACTAAATGAAAGTGGGCATCACTAAGCCAAACCATACAGCGCATACTAATTCCCATCGTGCCCCATGACCAACTGAGCAGTTTGAATGTTCTAGCACAAACTGTTCAGAAGTTATGATAATTTTATTTGATATAGTTCAATAATTGTCACCCTGCATTATTGTGAACGTTACTGAATGGTTCTGCATGAACAAGTTAGCTTTAAGCTTTAAAAACACCATTTCTATCAGTTTTGTATGGTCAAAATATCCCACTTCCTATTAATGTAGTACACCAACAAGAAAAATCAACAGGTTAGAAAACTAAGTTCTTAGGTGCGCATTTTGATAAATACTTAAACTGGAAAAACCAGATAGTAGACCTGACAAATGTTTAGGTGCAGCTACTTTTGCCATGCCAATTGAGGATTTAGGGTGTAGAGAAGTAAGAAAGTTAACATATTTTGCATATGTCCATCATTCACTGATGTCTTTAAGGGATAATATTCTAGGGTAACTACTCACTTAGGCAAAATGTATTCATTGCACAATAGGGGTAATTAGAATTGTTTGTAGAGTTCATACATGCACATCTTGCAGGTTTCTCTTCAAGTAACTGGGGATATCTTCCACAGACACTCAATACATTTATCCGCTTACAAAATTTGTTATCAACTGTCCATCTAACTTTTAAGAGTGGCAGATATCAGAAGTACAACACTAGAACGAAAAATTGTCTGAATTAGCCTACAATTAATCTAAACTTTGGCACAGAAAGGGGTGGGAAGTGCAGCTATAATACTCTACCCATGGAAGTGAAATGTCTGACAGACTGCAAAAGTTTTTTTTTTTTTTTTTTTCAAATGTTAAGCTTTATACAAGTGTTTTATGCTTGTCCTGTTGACATGTTCCACATCATAATGTTTATCGCAAAATGATGCATGGAGCACGAAACCAACTAAATAACTTGACTAACGGCGTAACATGCCACTATCCAAAGTGCCATTTACCGAAGAATTTTATAATCGCCAAGTTTGGTGATCAGCTTCTGTGGCTACTGAGCCAAGAAGAAAACAGTACACTTATACGTGTGTAGTGAAGTGATGGGAAAGAAAAGTGCAAATTACATAATTGGCTCTCTGAAGCACTACGTTAAGAATATACTGATTGGAGATACGAGACATCTATACATATTCTCATACAACTGTTGTGCCCAAAATAAGAATATGGCACTAGATCAGTTCCTACTTACATGTATTAATGTTGACAGATTGGAAACCATTACCCACTGGTTTCCTAAACCAGGTCAAAGTTTTTGCTACGCAACAGGTGTTTTGATGTAATGGAGAAGGAACTCACTGAGAACAAATGGGTTTTTTCTGCCACAATAGGAAAAAACACACCACCATCGAAGTTCCGCTTAATCACTGAACACTGTTACGATATGAGATTGTGTGTCTGCTAAACACTTACTTCATAAAAGCCTTTAAAATTGATACCAAAGACAGATTTCTAGTATCTACTTGTCAAGCATTTCATTACATTCATAACAGTGATGTGGTAGAATATAGTATACCCCAAGCACACCTATCTTGAGCAAGTTCAGGCTGCTGGGCAGCCCCATGTCCATATCAAGGTCAAAATGGTTCTGAGCACTATGGGACTTAACATCTGAGATCATCAGTCCCCTAGAACTTAGAACTACTTAAACCTAACTAACCTAAAGACATCACACACATCCATGCCCGAGGCAGGATTTGAACCTGCGACCGTAACGGTCGCGCGGTTCCAGACTGTAGCGCCTAGAACCGCTCGGCCACATCAAGGAAATCTGCCATTAAAACCCACGAAACTAAGACACGATCGCATTAGCGGAGCAGTATGCCCTACATACCATGGTACTATGAGGCACTGAAGTGCACCTCAGGTGTGGCAAGTGGAGACTGTACCGACTCAAGTTACGGAAGATGAAGACATTGCTAAAATACAGAATATTCTACTTACTATGATGATTATTTTTCCTTCACTTTGTTTCTATACTTCTGTTCAAAGAGCATAGGTCTTTATTCAATGTTCACTTCATCATATTCCATATTATTGAATAAAATAAAGAGCTTCTCAAATATACTGGTGTACAAAACTTAACGACGAAAGCAATTTTCGTATGGCATGTCACTGTTAAGTAACATACCTAGATGAAGCTTTGACCACAGATTGAAAGAACAATTACAGCACAGTACTGAAAGAAATGCACAATTAGACAACAGAAATGACTAATTCAAAGACAATAATTACACCGAAGTCACTGCAGTTTATGATGGTCCCCTGGGCATTAAAAAAGGCGGGACATGGTCCTTAATAGGGTGAGTGATTGCCACAGATGTCAGTGCATGCTCTGAAATGTGCTTTCATGCTGGCAATCTTGGTAATGAGTTCTTGTAATAGGGCATTCCAATCCACCACCATAGTTGACAACTGCTAGATGGGCAGTGGTGCATATGAATGTACCACAATACGTCTCCCCAATGCATCCCACACATGCTCAACGACACATAAGTCCAGGGGAACGGGCCGGCCAGTCCATCTGCTGAATAATCTCTCGTCCCAGGAAGTCCTCCACCTGTGCAGCTTGATGCAGGTGTGCACTGTGACCCACAAAAAAAAAGTCAGGCCAAATGCACCATGAAAAGATGCACTTAGAGAATAAGTAGTGTCACCATAATGTTGACCACTGAGTGCACTGTGTACAAAGATTTGGAGGTTAGTATTCCTATGCAACATTATGCCTACTCACAACACAACACAACACCTGGCCAACCGAAACGATTGTGTTCAATGATGTTCCTGGATGCATTATATGTTCCTACCTCTCACCATAAGAGGGTATGTCCAGAATCACTACACAGACTGAATGTGCTCTCATCTGCAAAGAGCACATGACTCCACTCCCAGCTGATCCAGTCTCCCTGCTCTCGGCACCATCGCAAATGATGCCACTACACCAAAGTGCACCACAACGGCTCGGTGATTGAAACATGCTGTCTTTTCCCATTCCTTCAACTGTCTCGTGTAGCATTTGCACTATAGTCATGCTGACATCAAACCCACATGACGTACAACTTTCGGTGCACAACTGGGAGACCTCTGGCAACATGCTCCCTCACTTTCATTCATTTCCACCTGTAATATGTTATGTTACTTTAACTATCTCATCCCTAGGTTTTTCAGAGCAGTGTATTTAACCACATTTTTAAAATACTGATGCAAGACAGGAATAACTGTTTTACGTTTATATTAATATAAATCATATTAATTGGTCTGCACTTTCCAATTGTAGCAAGGAATTACCACTTTAAGGGAATGCTTTGAGAATATATCTCTCAGAACTGGTCAAGCTATATTAAATATGTTCATCAACTTTACCTCTCTCCCAAAAAAGATAAAATAAAATAAAGTACATAGGTAAAACGGGGTTATCCCACTCTTGCAGCAAATTCAATTATGATTCTTATTATGGCACATACTGGACTTTGATACGTGGTTTGTACCCACAACTTTGATAACAAAATGGGCCACAGCACATTATTTCCATAAAATGGTCACCCACTAATAGAATGACTTGAGGCTTGAGGTAATATAGAACAGTACACTGAAAATATGTTTATCTGTAGATTAGATATACAGCAGCATTTAGTAAGTGCCTGGCAAACTTCGAGCACTTGTGATGCAATGAAAGTTATTTGAGAAAAATTTAACCAATAACTTAATTTGGTCATTTAGTCAGGAATGTCTTCAAAGATATACTTTTCTCCACGTTACAAATTAATGACCTTTCCTATGAACATAACACTAGATAAATGCATTAAGTATAAAGTAATGTGAATTACAATATGATACAAGAACTGCTCCTAAGCAAGAGATCCAGATTTATGGCAACAAATTTAATTCAATATGCAAAGAACTCTTCACACAGAAATCCGGTAAACCTCTAAAGCAAACCTGTGTTTTTTTTTTTTTTTTTTTTTTTTTTTTTTTTTTTTTTTTTTTTTTTTTTTTTAATACAAGATGGAAAGAATATTAGAATATTTAATCATGTATTTGTTTAGCATGTGAAACACAAAGAGACACTCATCAGTGTCCAGTGGCACATGTTATAAAACTGGCATCATCGAAGACATTATGGTTAAAAATTTGAGTGTGTTTGATCCATCAAGTCGGACAGCACATTACTTCTTCCTATATACCTCTTGCAAACAGATCATCAGAAAATCAATCAAATTTGCACTGATACAGAGGTTTAATGAGACATTCTTGCCACACACCATTCGCAAATGGAAAAGGAAAGGAAAAAATGATGGTGGTGCTCGAAATAGCCTGAATTACATACTATTAAGTGGCTTGTGGCATGAAGATATAGGCCTACACAAAATGATGTATGAGATACAAATAATTTCTGAGACATGGCCTATCTGCTACCAACTTTATGTCTACTTACAAGGAGCATAATTATAACAATGCATGCCACAGGCATACATTTTGTAGAAGACGTGTAAAATAATTTTTCTTGCATATTTTAGTTGTAGATGGCAGTGTGTTTAGTTCACAATATGTCATTAAGTTCTAGTTGGTGGTGGCTTGACTTGTGTTAATCACTAAACCTAAATAGAAGAGGAAATAGCAATCCACTAATATGGGGAGTGGTTTGTAACATGTATAATAGGAGGTGGCACGAAGCTGGGTTTTTGTAACACACTGATCTGTAGCATAACCCAAGGTCTAGGTTGCATCAGAAGGTAATAGTTTTTTTAATACATGCACTATTCCATTATCACATTTATGTTCCAGGACGAAAACCTATTTTCCTGCTGTGGCATAATTTTTCAAGTTTTTAATAATTTGTTTGAAGGCATTAATAATAAGGGCATCCCATTAATTTGTCAGTCCTTCATACCATAATGTTTTGTTGGTGTTAGTGATGTCATTCATTGATCATTTCTTGAGGGTCATATCTGCCATGTTGATGACATCATTAGTTTGTCAACAAGGTAATCACATCACTAGTCATTGCAAGAATTTGGCCACGAGTAAGAAATGAGACATACTACGACTAGAATATGGCTTCCAAGGTTACCAGTTCTATGTCTGTCATACAAAAACATTGGATACATTGTATCACGGGAACATTCTCAAGCACAAGACAAGTGCAAACTGCTACCAAGTTAAAATAATGGAAACCAAGTCGACGAAACAGGTAGGCAGTGCTGGGTACGTCGTACATGCAGCAATTTGTTTCAGTTTACAACCACAGTTTCCATTGTTACAAAATATTAAATAATTTCATCAGTCAACATGGAAATCACTTACAATTTTTTACAAAAGGTATTACTTTACACAACAATGTGTTACAGTTTTTAATTTAATACATTGGAAAAACACACCGACTGGTGCTGGGACCAATTGTCTGTTAACAAACAAATCTTTTGTTTTATTTTCAACTTACAGCACATAAATTACTACCATTAGTAACAGTTCATAAATATTTAATAAATGTTAAAATTATATAGTTTCATAAGCGGCTACTCAGTGCTTCACGTTGCATGGCACAAGTTAAAAACTGTTGACAACAAGGCTACCATAGCTGTTTGACAACACTTTTGTATTATTTTCTTTAAGCTGACATTTTACACACATTTGTAGTCCTAGTATTACAAGCAGTTTTACAGTATTTTTTAATATGTTAAGATTAATATTGTGTACACCTTTACCACTCCTCCCTTCCTTAATTGCGTCATGGCGATCTACTATGTTTGTTACTCACAGAAAACAATTTTACAGTCATACAACCACAGCAGATCTTATGTACGGCAATGCGTAAGTGTGCCAACTTTAATCAACCCCCTAGTAATATATATGATTTTAACTTTTATTAAATATTTATGAACTGTACTGATGGTAGTAATTTATGTGCTATAGGTTGAATATAAAACAAAAGATTTGTTTGTTAACAAGCAACTGATACCAGCACCAATCGGTGCATTTTTCCAATATATTAGATTTTTAAAAAAATCTGTAACACATTGTTTTGTAAAGTAATATCTTATGAAAAACATTGTAAGTGATTTCCATGTTGACTGATGAAAACATTTTATATGGTGTAATGATAAAAACTATGGTTGTAAACAGAAACAAATTGCAGCATGTACCACATACCCAGTGTCAACCTAGCAGTTTAGTGCACTTGGCTTCCAAAATTTTTACTTGGTAGCAGTTTGCACTTGTCTGGTGCTCGAGAATGTTGATGTAATATGACATATCTAATATTTTTATATGACTGACGTAGCACTGGTAAGCTTGGAAGCCATATTCTAGTCATAATATGTCTCTTATCAATGGTGAAATGTATCATATTTTCATATTGTCCAATACCAGTTTAGTGTTTTATGTTGCAGCCTTTGAAAATGAGGAAAAGTCGAAACGCTTAAGGTTGGTGAGAAATAGAAGTGTGATCAAGACTTAAGTAAAGTTATTTAGAGTGCTGCGTCATCTCTCAGCATGTTCATGCAAACTGCAGCATTGCATTTACTCGCAAGAAAAGAGGGGATGTATTTGGAGTGTCAAAAATGAAACAGTTTGACATTCTTCACTGGTTACGAACTGTTTCCTCAAACATTCACCACACAGCTTCAACATTTTTTACTACTTGTTTGGGATGAAACTTCACATGTGACAGACTGCTTTGTAACCTACCCCAAAGCCTTGGTTAGGTTGAGAGGTGATAGTTTGGTTGAAAGTTGACTCGACACTGACTTTAGGGCACCAAAATGGCGCGGCCCTTGCTGAATATGAATGTATGCATTTAGTGACACAAAGCCACTTTTCACAATCAATCTTATGATCCTCCATAGACACACATTAGAAACCTTTTTAGAGAACATCTTGCAATGCGCACATTTGTGAGGACAAGGAGAGTTGATCCTTCAGGCCAGATCTTTGGCCCCACCACTCATGTACCTATGATGCTTCCTGCACTCACAGGTCAGTTCTGGTTACCTATAAATGATAACAGTAATCTCATTTAATACAAAAAAGCATTTTATGATAATTTTGGTTAACTTCCTTCCGTTCAACAAATAACACAAAAACGCAGGGTGAGCACTTCGTTTCTTAGCTATGCTACTTGAAACTAGTGATTATTTTAAACAGTAAATAACTTGTCTGGTAATGAACTGCAAGAAAAATGAATACTTACACTTTTGTTCAAGACTTGGCAAATTTGGACATAAAAACAAATATGCCCTTAACAGTGTTGTGCTCTCATAAAATATAAAAGGAATTAAAGACTGAACAATAAAATACTCTTACCACCAATATTTGAACAAAATTGAGGAATTATCGTTAGAATGTGACAATGCTCCCCCCCCCCCTTCCTCCCCACAGAAATCTTGGTTGTGATGACAGAGTACACTGTAGCATAGCCCAAGGTCTAGTTTTCAAGTTGGGAGGTGACAGAAATGAATGTTGTGCTGCCATACTGATCTTTGTGATAACCTGTCTACATCTGTGCCATGCTGAACACACATTGCCAATTGTAATGTATTTTTCATTATGAAAGCGAAGTGGAGGAAAACTCGGGAAAAGTATATCAGAAAATGTACAAGTCTCTGACAAGCATTTGGATGTGGGGAGGGACGGAGGGAGGGAGGGAGGGAGGGAGAATATGAGGTTCCTCTTATTTCAGGTCCTACTTATTCCCACTTTTTGCATTATATTTGAACACTATGTGCAAGCTGGACAAGCTGCTACCGTGAACAGTAATACAGAGTGCTACTACAATGTAAAGGGAGGTGATTCTCACAGTCAGCAAGCAGACAGTGAGTATGGTCATGATATATGCCACTGTAGGTAGACTGGTTGGGTAGGAACAGATTGTGAGGGCAAATGCAGCATCTATATACAAGGGGGACAAGCTGACAATCAGGCGCAAACTACCTACTTTCTCTGCATCAAATATTAATTATTAGCATCCACTTTTAATGTAGTAAATCCTAACAGCATTACTATTATTACACTAGGCAGTAAAGGAATAAATAATAATGAAAATGAAACTTCCTGGCAGATTAAAACTGTGTGCCGGACCCAGACTCGAACTCGAGACCCTTGCCTTTCGCGGGCAACTGCTCTATCAACTGAGCTACCCAAGCACGACTCACGCCCCGTCCTCACCGCTTTACTTCTGACAGTACCTCGTCTCCTACATTCCAAACTTTGCAGAAGCTCTCCTGCAGCTTTCACAGGAGAGCTTCTGTAAAGTTTGGAAGGTAGGAGATGAGGTACTGGCAGAAGTAAAGCGGTGAGGACGGGGCATGAGTCGTGCTTGGGTAGTCAGTTGCCCGCGAAAGGCAAGAGTCCCAAGTTCAAGTCTCGGTCCGGCACACAGTTTTAATCTGTCAGGAAGTTTCACATCAGCACAAACTCCGCTGCAGAGTGAAAATCTCATTCTGGAATAATGGAAATGCTACAGACAAAGTATGAATCCTTCCAATGCACAAAGTTCGCTAGTGTTTCTTGTTGGGAGCCAAGTCAGTTGGCATAAAGACGTGCTCCTGGTCTAAATTCCATATCATTCATGCTCCCAGTTTTCAGTAACATACAGAATTAGGTCCATTACAGTGAATAATTATGCAATATTTTACACTGATATTCCAAAAATAGTTGCAAAGTTTGTAAGTCCAGTAAAACAAAAATACTGTACATGTCCTACTGTTCACATGCAGAAACTACTGATGAAATCCCAAGTGCTACTTAGGAATCCTGTAGACAGACAGCCTGTCAATTAAAATGGCTAAAGCCAGGACCCAATAAAAACCTGTTTTGGCACAGGAGAAAACATACTGACACACAGAAAATGACACAGGACAATCTTGGTATCCGTAAAGAATTCGGTAAGCTTCTGAACAAATACATTTTGAATTCATGGAAGATTACAAGAATCATCGTACATCCACAATAGGAATGTCAGGCACTGTAGCACCAACCAACACAATATTGGGTAAGGGAAAATCCAAGCTTCTTGATCTAAGTGTGATGCTGTCCACCTAAAAATCATCTGGTTACAAACTGATTGCCAACATAGTGCGAGGTATAGGTTAGGTTTGACGGTAACTATTTTGTTGTGTGATAGTGATGCCAACAAATGTGAATATGAAATAAAGGTTTTGATGACAGACTCATTTACAGCACAGCTCGAAATCTACATTTCCTCCATATTTAATCCACTTTTCATCACAAGCTCCAAAGTAAAACTCAGAAAAGCTGCTTTACAAATCTCAGATAAATATTCTGTGCGTATTTTGCACAATAACTATGAAGGGGAAGGGGAGCGAGAATACATAATTCTTATGTGAAATGCTGACTCGTTATTTCAGATGACCAAAGAGAGACCATAAAGATGCAGATGGGCCATAGTACCATGTTCAGGGTTCTAATCAACAATGGGTGTCCACAGTGTGTGGAGTGATAGTATAGAGAGATGCAAATAAACAGTGCAAAATTATTTTTCATATTATGTTACCTTGAACAGATTGTACATGAACAAAAGAGCATTGTATGCTAATGACCATCTGAATGAGGCAGTGCATTTGCTGAGACACTGACACATTCAAGTTTGCTCTGCCGTACCATCCTGATTTAGGTTTTCCTAAATCATTACAGGCAAATGCCAGGACGGTTCCTTCAGCAAGGACACTGCCACCAGCCTGTTCCATCCTCATAAAAACATCCTTATAAATTGTGTGTGTCTGTATATTTGATCCATTTATTTTAATTTTATAGCAATGAAAAATCTTGTATCATGATAAGTGAACGAGTAAGTAAATCTATGAGAAGTGATATCTCTCCCTCACTAACCCATTTTCATACTTTTAAGTACAGGGTGTTTTATAACATCAATAATAGCAACAGAAAATAACTAACTATTAACTTCATTATTCAGTTGTTAGGAACATTATCAACATTCTGACCCTGTTTACTATATTTCTTTGATACCTAGAAATAGGGTTTTAATATTAGCACAAATACTCAAACATACATAATCATGATCAATTCTTGAGAACATTTTCCACCACTCCTAGACCAACAACACTGTCAAATACGAAAGCAGATGTATGAAATGAGTACAGAAAAGATTCAGCACAACCTTTCCCTCACAATGAATACACTATCTGCCCTGGCAAGTTGAAGTTGGTTCAAATGTCTCTGAGCACTATGGGACTTAACTTCTGAAGTCATCAGTCCCCTAGAACTACTTAAACCTAACTAACCTAAGGACATCACACACATCCATGCCTGAAACAGGATTCGAACCTGCGACCATAGCGATCGCGCGGTTCCAGATTGTAGCACAAGTTGAAGTAATAAGGAATTAATGCTCCGAGCATATCAAGTTCAACACAACATAACACACTTACAACAGACATCACTAGCAAGGAAACTCGAGACATGTGCCTTATTTTCATAATCCTCCACAGGATTACACAAAACTGCTTTACCATACCTCAAAACTTCTCAAGATCCACTAAGCTAAATAATGTCATAATACTATCTGGACAACATAATACTTCATTATCTCAGGCTTTGAGAAGGTTACACTCAACAAATAATAATCACGATAATGAAACAGATAGTGACACATGCAAATTAATTAATTTAGCCTCCAAACACTTGAATTGGGAAGATTAGAACAGAATGGGCAATATTAACGAGTAAAAATTATGTTTGCATTTGTGATTCTGTGGTCTTGTTTATGTCAACACAACAGACTTTTCGGCGCAAATTGACTTCGTCAAACACTTCCAAGTTTTTGTCACATATACTATATTGATCCTGTAATTATTCATGCACTTATTTTATGTCTGTTTCTGTAAAGTCCACTACGGAAGGAGAGGATTTTCATCCCATGCAGATGAATATAAAGAATCTCCAATGAATCAATTATGTTCCTGATCCCCTTCAACGCTGTTACTTTCAGGTTGTTTACAACTGAACTTGAGGACAACAAGATTCGTGCAACTATCGACTATACAAACGGTCGATTATTTCAAAGACGGCTTGCCCATAGTAAAAGTCCATCGAAAATGCACACCTGCAATATACAGGAAATTTACTAGGAATGATACTTTCTGCAATTGGAAAATTTGAACTATGGAGTTAGGAATCCATAATATTGACAAGATAGTACCTGCATAAATTACACCATGACAAGATCTAAAATCTGACAGCTTTCAACGCAAAGCGGAAAAGAATCAACATGTTCATACTACTAATTCCTGCATACATTACAAATGAGAAAATTCTAAAATATGACAACTTCCAAAGTAAAGCGGCGACGTGTTTAAATACTATACTCCTATATGGGCTGTTGACAAGCGGAACTTATCAGATCAAGTGGTTCAAATACTAAGCGTTAATGATAATAGTCCAAGTTTACAGTGAGCTAACGGAACTTACCGCCTATGCGTTGAAAACAATCAACCACTAGTGGCAAAAACGAAAACCTATTCAGAGAAAAGCAGACTTCTTGAAGAAAAAAAGAAAAAAAAAAAAAGCGTTTCATTTCACTTGCAGCTGTGGTTATCGCATTCTTTGTAAAAGGAGAAAAAAAAAACATCGTCACAAACCTATAAGAATGAAATTTTGAATCTCTATAACAATATCGCTGTTACTTCGTTTTACTATGCCTCAAAACAATGCCTGAACGCAAAAGCGTTGAAAAGAATAGAGTAACAGCTTAGAAGAATTACTAGGAGTCATCCACATCAACCTTCGATAACACAAAATCACATACTCCGCCTGTCTCAAAAACGTATTGGACGTTCAGCTATGAATATATCATACGATCGACAACTGTCTATGTGAATGTCAAATTTCTATAAAGTGACACAAAACAAATAATTCCAAAAGTAATATTACCAAATGACAACAGGTCATCCTGATCTCAGATTCTTCCTAAGCACCAAGCTGTAACGGTCGCACACACTAACAACTTCAGAATCTTGCAAACAAACCACGATCGTAAATTACACCAAACACTCTGCACCTATCATTAACTGCAATCCCTACAGAATACCAAAGTTGTTGCAAACACTAACTTGACAACAGAAGATTCGTGCAACTATCGACTACACAAACGGTCGATCATTTCAAAGTCAGCTATATCGTTGGTTCGAGTTCATTCTCTATATAATGTATTAAGTTGCCTTTTGAAAATGAAATGCATACATCAATAATAAGAAATAATCAATATGCATGACTTGATTTCGTACAGTTTCAAACTCTTATTTAACAAGTATATCACTTACCAAAGATTTTAAAACGTATTTTTAAAGAAAACACATAGTCATCATCATAAAACTCGTTACAGGGTCGATATAATCGATCAAAATTAGTGTCAAATATCATTAAAATTGCTTAAATAATTTTTTATTTTATTTTAGGAATTATATTCTATGTTTACGCAGTACATAATAAGTAACGTTTCTGGCAAATTTCATGACCTTAGTAAATCTTTCGACGTAAAAACCAATTCACCGCCAGTTCACATTGACCGTCATGGCACCGTCACGTCACGGTACACCGTGAAGTGACGGTGCGATGACGTGACGTTGCCATGACGGTCAATGTGAACTGGCGTTGAATTGGCCTTTACGTCGGAAGATTTACTAGGGTCAGTCAAGGAATTTGCCAGAAACATGTTGCTTATAATGTGTAAACAGAGAATATGAGTAGCGGCGGAGCCCCTCCACACCAGCATGGTGACCAACTCAAAAGGTCTGCTGCCATCTCTGCATAAGGGTTAGCTTTCACTAAAGCGAGGTGTCGCAAGATGTGGGTACTGCGATGTTTGCGTATGTCTGGTTATGGTTAACCATTAATACGTGCTCATCTGGAGATAGATTGGGTCGGAAGTCGAACGAATGGTTGCAGTTTGAAGGGCAGAGGAAAAAAAGTGCCAAGGCAAGAGCCAAAGGAATAAAACCTCTCTGATAGGTCGGGTTGTAAGAGAACAGTAGCGGATGTCTGGCTGCCTGTGACAGGTCATGCAAGGGTAGGCTTTGTAAGTAGTGGGTATCATGCCTATCGATACCTTTGACATTGTGCGGTGCGGTTACTCGGCGGCTGGCACTGGGTGCCGACGTTGATCTCTCGGTCAGCATCAGCGTATCTTTAACAGTTAGGTTCATCGCTGTTTTGTCTGATAAATCATATATCAGATGCACAGTGTAGGGTGATTTGTTTGTCCGTCTGTGGGCGAGCTCGTCGGTTTTCCCGCTGTAGCCTGTGGTCGGCTTTAATAGCAGCTGGTATATCCAGTCAACGTTGCTGATATGCAGGGGCTTGCCGACGTTTGTCAATTGCTGTATGTTAGCTTGACATATGTGGTTATGCCCTAGCTAGTACATCTACATCTACATCTACATCTACATGACTACTTTGCAATTCACATTTAAGTGCTTGGCAGAGGGTTCGTCGAACTACAATCATACTATCTCTCTACCATTCCACTCCCGAACACCGCGCGGGAAAAACGACACCTAAACCTTTCTGTTCGAGCTCTGATTTCTCTTATTTTATTTTGATAATCATTTCTACCTATGTAGGTTGGGCTCAACAAAATACTTTCGCATTCGGAAGAGAAAGTTGGTGACTGAAATTTCGTAAATAGATCTCGCCGCGACGAAAAACGTCTTTGCTGTAATGACTTCCATCCCAATTCCCGTATCATATCTACCACACTCTCTCCCCTACTACGTGATAATACAAAACGAGCTGCCCTTTTTTGCACCCTTTCGATGTCCTCCGTCAATCCCACCTGGTAAGGATTCCACACCACGCAGCAATATTCTAACAGAGGACGAACGAGTGTAGTGTAAGCTGTCTCTTTAGTGGACTTGTTGCATCTTCTAAGTGTCCCGCCAATGAAACGCAACCTTTGGCTCGCCTTCCCCACAATATTATCTATGTGGTCTTTCCAACTGAAGTTGTTCGTAATTTTTACACCCAGGTACTTAGTTGAATTGACAGCCTTGAGAATTGTACTATTTATCGAGTAATCGAGTTCCAACGGATTTCTTTTGGAACTCATGTGGATCACCTCACACTTTTCGTTATTTAGCGTCAACTGCCACCTGCCACACCATACAGCAATCTTTTCTAAATCGCTTTGCAACTGATACTGGTCTTCGGATGACCCTACTAGACGGTAAATTACAGCATCATCTGCGAACAACCTAAGAGAACTGCTCAGATTGTCACCCAGGTCATTTATATAGATCAGGACCAGCAGAGGTCCCAGGACACTTCCCTGGGGAACACCCGATATCACTTCAGTTTTGCTCGATGATTTACCGTCTATTACTACGAACTGCGACATTCCTGACAGGAAATCACGAATCCAGTCGCACAACTGAGACGATACCCCATAGTCCCGCAGCTTGATTAGAAGTCGCTTGTGAGGAACGGTGTAAAAAGCTTTCTGGGAATCTAGAAATACGGAATCAACTTGAGATCCCCTGTCGACAGCGGCCATTACTTCGTGCGAATAAAGAGCTAGCTGCGTTGCACAAGAACGATGTTTTCTGAAACCATGCTCATTACGTATCAATAGATCGTTCCCTTCGAGGTGATTCATAATGTTTGAATACAGTATATGCTCCAAAACCATACTGCAAACCAATGTCAATGATATAGGTCTGTAGTTAGATGGATTACTCCTACTACCCTTCTTAAACACTGGTGCGACCTACGCAATTTTCCAATCTGTAGGTACAGATCTATCGGTGAGCGAGCGGTTGTATATGAGTGCAGGGAAGGTATTGACTGCGTCTTGCCACTTGTGTACTTTACATACGACCAGAATCTCTTCGGATTTTCTACCAAATTTCGAGACAATGTTTCGTTGTGGAACCTATTAAAGGCATCTCGCATTGAAGTCCGTGCCAAATTTCGCGCGTCTGTAAATTTTAGCCGGCCGCGGTGGTCTAGCGGTTCTGGCGCTGCAGTCCGGAACCGCGGGACTGCTACGGTCGCAGGTTCGAATCCTGCCTCGGGCATGGATGTGTGTGATGTCTTTAGGTTAGTTAGGTTTAAGTAGTTCTAAGTTCTAGGGGACTTATGACCTAAGATGTTGAGTCCCATAGTGCTCAGAGCTATTTGAACCATTTTTTTTGTAAATTTTAGCCAATCTTCGGGATTTCGCGTTCTTCTGAACTTCGCATGCTTTTTCCGTTGCCTCTGCAACAGAGTTCGGACCTGTTTTGTGTACCACGGGGGATCAGTTCCATCTCTTACCAATTTCTGAGGTATGAATCTCTCAATTGCTGTTGCTACTATATCTTTGAATTTGAGCCACATCTCGTCTACATTTGCATAGTCAGTTCGGAGGGAATGGAGATTGTCTCTTAGCAAGGCTTATAGTGACACTTTATCCGCTTTTTTAAATAAAATTATTTTGCGTTTGTTTCTGGTGGATTTGGAAGAAACGGTATTGAGCCTAGCTACAACGACCTTGTGATCACTAATCCCTGTATCAGTCATGATGCTCTCTATCAGCTCTGGATTGTTTGTGGCTAAGAGGTCAAGTGTGTTTTCGCAACCATTTACAATTCGCGTGGGTTCGTGGTCTAACTGCTCGAAATAATTTTCGGAGAAAGCATTTAGGACAATCTCGGAAGATGTTTTCTGCCTACCACCGGTTTTGAACAAGTATTTTTGCCAACATATCGAGGGAAGGTTGAAGTCCCAACCAACTATAACCGTATGAGTGGGGTATTTATTTGTTACGAGACTCAAATTTTCTCTGAACTGTTCCGCAACTATATCATCGGAGTTTGGGTGTCGGTAGAAGGAGCCAATTATTAACTTAGTTCGGCTGTTAGTATAACCTCCGCCCACACCAATTTGCACGGAGTATCGACTTCGACTTCACTACAAGACAAACCACTACTGACAGACACAAACACTCCACCACCAATTCTGCCTACTCTATCTTTCCTGAACACCGTCTGAGACTTCGTAAAAATTTCTGCAGAACTTATTTCAGGCTTTAGCCAGCTTTCTGTACCTATAACGATTTCAGCTTCTGTGCTTTCTATTAGCGCTTGAAGCTGGGCCACTTATGCTTCCACCTATGGTTGTGATCATAGTTTTCCAGAGAAAGAATGAACGGATTCTTCGAGTTCCTATATAGTCGTGTGGTGTGTTTTTTGAATACTTCCTTGAGGGTTTCAAGGCTGTATTCATTGTGAAGATCCACGGTGTGTGTGTAATGTGGAGCGTTGCTAATGATGTATAGCACTTTGTTCGGTACGATCTGCAGGCGTGTAGGAGTTCCATATCCCCAGATGGGAGCTGTGTACATCATCAGAGGTCTAATCAGTGTCATGCATATGGACATCGACACCCTCCTATTCAGTGTGCTTTCCCTGTTGAGCATTGGGCAGAGTTGTTTGAGCCTCGCGTGCGCTCTGTTGGCAATGTATTCGATGTGGTCCCCCCATGTCAGTTTCTGGTCCAGCCAGACACCAAGGTATCTGACTTTCTCTCTGAAACGTATTGGGCGTGTATGTAGTGTTATCTGTCTAGTGTGCTGATGTTTGTGCAGTAGTTTCGGTCTGTGTGTGAACAGAACTGCTTTGCACTTGTCAACATTTGCTTACACTGTCGGTCACGTCACAGCAAGTCAATTGAAGTCACGTGACCTCAGCTCGCATGGCTGTCTTCTACTGTTTTCTTTTTTCTTTTTTTTTTTTCGTGGTAGTTGCGATCTTTGTAAGATGATTTTGAACTGTTTTTAAGCACAAAGGACACATACACAGCGTGGTAGCTTATATAAGTGAATGCTGAGTCAATATTTGTACGAAAACTGCGTTTATTGGAGTCAAATGCTTTACAGCTTGCAGAAACAGGTCGTTAGAGAAAGAAGACAAAACAAAAGAGTGTGGGGTCAGAAAAATGTCATTACGTGGCAGAGAAAGGGAATTTCACTCACTGTAGAAGGGGCTCGAGGAAGAGGAATCGTCATTTTAAATTTTAGGAAGTTAGAAGCATCAGTTTTTTCATTTAGTATGTAAAATTACACCCAGAATTACTAAAAGAATTGTGTTACGAGCAGCCATCACATCCCATGAAAATTTGGTTTCTTAAGGTGGTTCCTTAAGGTTAAGTTTCGCCTCCTCCTCCCCCCCCCCCCCCCCCATCACCCCGCGCCGTGAACCATGGACCTTGCCATTGGTGGGGAGGTTTGTGTGCCCCAGCGATATAGAAGATAGCCATGTCGTAGGTGCTACCACAACAGAGGGATATCTGCTGAGATGTCAGACAAACATGTGCTTTCTGAAAAGGTGCATCAGCCTTTTCAGTAGCTGCAGGGACAACAGTCTTGGTGATTGACTGATCTGACCTTGTAACACAAACCAAAACGACCTTGCTGTGCTGGTACTGTGAACGGCTGAGAGCAAGGGGAAACTACAGCCGTAATTTTTCCCAAGGGCATGGAGTTCTACTGTATGGTTAAATAATGATGGCATCCTCCTGGGTAAAATATTCCAGAGGGAAAATAGTCCCCCATTCGGGTCTCCGGGTGGGGACTACTCAGGAGGATGCTGTTATCAGGAGTTAGAAAACTGACATTCTACAGATCGGAACGTGGAATGTCAAATCTCTTAATCGGGCAGGAAGGTGAGAAAATTTAAAAGGGAAATTGATAGGTTAAAGTTAGATACAGCGGGGATTAGTGAAGTTCGGTGGCAGGAGGAACAAGACTTCTGGTCAGGTGAATACAGGGTTATAAATACAAAATCAAATAATGGTAATGCATGAGTAGGTTTAATAATGAGTGAAAAAAATAGGAACACAGATAAGCTACTATGAACGGCATAGTGAACACATTATTGTAGCAAAGACAGACACAAAGTCCACACCCATCACAGTAGTAGAGGTGAAATTTAATAGTCATGAGGGACTGGGATTCGATAGTAGGAAGAGAAGAAAAAGTAGTAGGTGAATATGGACTGGGGGAAATGAATGAAAGAGGGAGCCAATTGGTAGAATTTTGCAGAGAGCACAATTTAATCATAGTTAACACTTGGCTTAAGAATCATGAAAGAGGGTTGCATACATGGAAGAGACCTGGAGACACCGGAAGGTTTCAGATTGATTATATAATGGTAAGACAGAGATTTCGGAGCCAGGTTTTAGAATGAAAGACATTTCCATTGGCAGATTAGGACTCTGACCACAATTTACTGGCTATGACCTGCAGATTAAAACTGAAAAAATTGCAAAGAGGTAGGATTTTAAGGATATGGAACCTGGATAAACTGAAAGAGCCAGAAGTTGTAGTGAGTTTCAGAGGGTGCATTAGGGAACAACTGACAAGAAGTAATGAAAGGAATACAGTAAAAGAAGAATGGGTAGCTTTGAGAGATGAAACAGTGAAGGCACCATAGGATCAAGTTGATAAAAATACGAGGGATAGTAGAAATCCTTTGGTAACAGAAGAGACATTTGAATTTAATCGATGAAAGGAGAAAATATAAAAATGCAATAAATGAAGCTGGCGATAGGGAATACAAATGTCTAAAAAATTAGATCGACAGAAAGTGCAAAACGGCTGAGCAGGAATGACTAGAGGACATATGTAAGGATGTAGAAGCATATATCATTAAGGGTAAGATAGATGATGCCGCCTATACCAAAATTAAAGAGACCTCTGGAGAAAAGAGAACCACCTGTGTGAATATCAAGAGCTCAGATGGAAAAACCAGTCCAAAGGAGAAATGTGGAAGGAGTATATAGAGGGTCTATAGAAGGGAGAGGTACTTGAGGGCAGTATTATGAAAATGGAAAAGAACATAGATGAAGATTAGAAGGTGATATGATACTGACTGAAGAATATGAGAAAGAACTGGAAGACTTAAGCCGAAACAAGACCCTGGGAGTAGACAATATTCCATTAGAACTACTGATAGCCTTGGGAGACCCAGCCATGACAAAACTCTACCGTCTGCTGAGCAAGATGTATGAGGAAGGTGAAATAGCCTCAGACTTCAAGAAGATTATAATAATTCCAATTCCAAAGAAAGCAGGTGCTGACAGATGTGAAAATTACCGAACTATCAGTTTAATAATTCACAATTGCAAAATACTAACACAGAAGCCAACCTCAGGGAAGATCTGTTCGAATTCAGGAGAAAAGTAGGAACACACAAGGCAATACTCACCCTACAACTTATCTTAGAAGATAGGTTAAGCAAAAGCAAACCTACGTTCATAGTATCTGTAGACATAGAGAAAGCTGTTAACAATGTTGACTGGAATGCTCTCTTTCAAATTTTAATGGTGGTAGGGGTAAAATACGATTTGTACAGAAAGTATACAAGTCGAGGGGCATGAAAAGGAAGCAGTGGTTGAGAAGGGAGTGAAACAGGGTTGTAGCCTATCCATGATGTTATTCAATCTGTATATTGAGCAAGGAGTAAAGGAAACAAATGAAAAATTTAGAGTAGGAATTACAGTCCAGGGAGAAGAAATAAAAATTTTGAGGTTTTGCTGATTACATTGTAATTCTGTCAGAGACAGCAAAGGACTTGGAAGAGCAGTTGAACTGAATGGACAGTGTCTTGAAAATAAGATATAAGATGAATATCAACAAAAGCAAAACAAGGATAATGGAATGTAGTCGAATTAAATCAGGTGATGCTGAGGGAATTAGATTAGGAAAAGAGACACTTAAGGTAGTAGATGAGTTTTGCTATTTGGGAAGCAAAATAACTACTGATTGTTGGAGAAGGGAGGATATAAAATGTAGACTAGCAATAGTAAGAAAAGCGTTTCTGAAGAAGAGAAATTTGTTAACATCGGGTAGATTTCAGAGTCAGGAAGTTCATTCTGAAAGAGTTTATATAGAGTGTAGCCACGAATGGAAGTGAAACATGAACAATAAACAGTTTAGACAAGAAGATAATAGATGCTTTTGAAATGTAGTGCTACAGAAGAATGTTCAAGATTAGATGGGTAGATCATGTAACTAATGAGGAGGTACCAAATAGAATTGGGGAGAAGAGAAATCTGTGGCACAACCTAACTAGAAGAAGGGATCATTTGGTAGAACACATTCTGAGGCATCAAGGGATCGCCAATTTAGTACTGGTGGGAAGCATGGGGGAAAAACTGTAAAGAGAGGCCAAGAGGTGCATACAGCAAGGAAATTCAGAAGGATGTAAGTAGCAGTAGTTACTCAGAGATGAAGAGGCTTGCAGAGGATAGAGTAGCATGTAAAGCTGCACCAAACCAGTCTTCGGACAAAAGACCACAACAACAACAAGAGTAAGTTTCGTTGCTAGTCCAGAGCAAATTTTTATGGAATAGTCATTCCTCCTTCAGTACATTTTCCTTCAAGATTTCCAGTTTTTCTTTTCTTCTCGTATTTGGCTTTTAATAGTTCGAGTGCCTTATTTGTACTCGGGTTGGCTAGTGGACACGTCCTGTCACGGATGAGGTCATTAGAGACAGAGCATGAGCTTGGACTAGGGAAGGATGGGGAAGGAAATCGGCTGTGCCCTTTCAAAGGAACCATACCACCATTTGCCTGAAGCGATTTAGGTAAATCACAGGAAGCCTAAATCAGGATGACCAAATGCAGGTTTGAACTGTCGTCCTCCTGAATGCGAGTCTAGTGTTCTAACCACTGCGCCATCTCTCTTGGTGGGGTTAGCTAGTGAAATCACATAAATATTGACCACTGATGCCCGCAAAACTGTTTCACACACAATCCATAGAGATATTTAACATTAAATAAGCCTAGCATAAATGCATATTTAAACAAACAACTCTGATACATTACTTTATTTATAGTTCACAAATAATGCATTTTACCACTTTTGCAGTGTCTGAAGGTTTCAGTCTATTTCTTTATCAGACGTATCAAATGCCTGACAACATACACTACTGGCCATTAAAATTGCTACACCACGAAGATGACATGCTACAAGTGCAAAATTTAACCGACAGAAAGAAGATGCTGTGATATGCAAATGATTAGCTTTTCAGAGCATTCACACAAGGTTGGCGCCAGTGGCGACACCTACAACGTGCTGACATGAGGAAAGTTACCAACTGATTTCTCATACACAAACAGCAGTTGACCAGCATTACCTGGTGAAACGTTGTTGTGATGCCTCATGTAAGGAGGAGAAATGCGTACCGTCATGTTTCCAACTTTGATAAAGGTCAGATTGTAGCCTCTTGCAATTGCGGTTTATCGTATCGCAACATTGCTGCTCACGTTGGTCGAGATCCAATGACTGTTAGCAGAATATGGAATCGGTGGGTTCAGGAGGGTAATACGGAACGCCGTGCTGGATCCCAATGGCCTCGTATCACTAGCAGTCAAGATGACAGGCATCTTATCCACATGGCTGTAATGGATTGTGCAGCCACGTCTCGATCCCTGAGTCAACGGATGGGGATGTTTGCAGGACAACAACCACCAGCACGAACAGTTCGACGACATTTGCAGCAGCATGGACTATCAGCTCGGAGACCATGGCTGTGGTTACCCTTGACGCTGCAACACAGACAGGAGTGCCTGTGATGGTGTACTCAATGACGAACCTGGGTGCACGAATGGCAAAACATTATTTTTTTCAGATGAATCCAGGTTCTGTTTACAGCATCATGATGGTCACATCCAAGTTTGGCGTCATCGTGGTGAACGCCCATTGGAAGCATGTATTCGGCATCGCCATACTGGCGTATCACCCGGCGTAATGATATGGGGTGTCATTGGTTACACGTCTCGGTCACCTCTTGTTCACATTGATGGCACTTTGAACAGTGGACGTTACATTTCAGATGTGTTATGACCCGTGGCTCTACCCTTCATTCGGTCCCTGCGAAACCCTACGTTTCAGCAGGATAATGGACGACCGCATGTTGCAGGTCCTGTACGGGCCTTTCTGGATACAGAAAATGTTCGACTGCTTCCCTGGCCAGCACATTCTCCAGATCTCTCACCAATTGAAAACGTCTGGTCAATGGTGGCCGAGCAACTGAGTCATCACAATACACCAGTCAGTACTCTTGATGAACTGTAGTATCGTGTTGAAGCTGCATGGGCAGCTGTACCTGTACACACCATCCAAGCTCTGTTTGACTCAATGCCCAGGCGTATCAAGCCCGTTATTACGGCCAGACGTGGTTGTTCTGGGTACAGATTTCTCACGATCTATGCACCCAAATTGTGTGAAAATGTAATCACATGTCAGTTATAGTATAATATATTTGTCCAGTGAATACCTGTTTATCATCTGCATTTCTTCTTGGTGTAACAATTTTAATGGCCAGTAGTGTACAAACAAATTCCACTCACTAATCAACCGGATTCTATCCATAGTACTGTTTTCAATTCAAGTTGAAGTCAATTTCATTGTAAAATATTAAATACAGTATCGATATGTATAAAAATCTACTTTACATGTATAATAGACTGCTGCCTCACTACTTCCATTAATCTTTCGTCATTTATTATAAATTTTAACAAAAGAAATAATGGAACGAAACAATTTTATAACAAATAACAAATAAAAAAACACAACTGGTATTAACCACTAAAACCAGAACAAAATGAAATATGGAGATCTGCACTTGGTTGTGTATTCGGAGGAAATGAACTTTGAGTTCATACAATCACCACTGGATGGATTACATCAGCCATCAAAACTTTCTTGCTGAGAAACCTTGATGGTGCCAAGATGTAACGGGAAATGATGGCTGTGTGGATGCCGCCACTTGAAATGCATTTCAGAATGTTTTGATAGGACAGGACATGACACGATGTGAGAGCCAGCGAGAACTCGCCTTCACACTGGCCGTCATATCACGTCATGTCATGTCCTGTCAAAACATTCTGCAATGCATTTCAAACGGTGGCATCAAACTAGCCATCCTGTCACATCACGGCACTGTCAAGGTTTCTCTGGAAGATAAGATCTGACTATTGATGTCATCCGTCTGTTGTTTATCACATGACCCCCAATCTCATTTCCTCCTTATACATGGCCACACGCAGATGTCTGGTTTTTGGTTTTGTTGTCATTGATATCAGTTGTTTGTTATTTCTTATAAATTGCTTGATTTCATTATTTCTTTTGTTAAAGTTTATAATAAATAATGGAAGATTACTGGAAGCAGTGAGGCAGCAGTCTGAATTGTATGACACGAGCGCACTAAATTAGATGGCCCTCTATTATATTTATAAAGTGGATTTTTATACATACTGGTACTGTATTTAATATTTTACAATGAAATGGACTACAATATGGCTGCAGCTTGAAGTGAAAACAGTATTGTGGGTAGAATCAGGTTGATTAGTAAATGGAATTTATTTGTATGTTGTCAGGCATTTGTGATGTCTGATAAAGAAGTGGACTGAAGCCTTCAGACACTGCAACAGTGGCAAAATGCATTATTTGTGAACTATGGCATTCTGTTGGCACCCACCTACATAGGGACAAATGATCATCACAATAAAATAAGAGAAATCAGGGCTCACACAGAAAAATTTAAGTGCTCGTTTTTCCCATGCCGTTCAAGATTGGAACAGTAGAGAGAAAAGCTTGAAGGTGGTTTACTGAACCCTCTGCCAAGCACTTTATTGTGAATAGCAGAGTAACCACATATATGTAGATGTAGATGAAGATCAGCTAGGTGGTGATGGTAGCCATTACAAGTCCACTGAAAGAACATGAGACTGGGATTTGGCAAAGCAGCAAAGGGGAAACAGGAGTACAAATTACTTTACAGTAAAGTCATGATCCATCTGAATGTGTGGTTCTACATCAGTATTCATAGATTCGACCCCAGGGAGGGTGGGCACTGGATCGACCAAAACCAGCAGAATTTGATTCCACTTTCAATTTTTCCTTCTTGTTGCTGTGGGGTATTGATTTCTTTGAGGATTTCCCTGTCTTGATTTCTGGGACAGAAGAAGACCTTTCTTAAGCATCATCCTTCTGTTGCTCTCTCAACAATTACTCAATTTTATTCTCCCTCTTGAAAACTGAAAATGTCAGTGAGAAAAGGGATGGTGTTCTGAGCAGTTTACGCATGCAGAAATTGTCTACAAGGTCCAACCTCATGTGTTGTCCTTCTGCCTGCTCCACAAGTAGCTTCATTAGTAAATGGGAGGAAAAATTTCTCCAAACCTCAAGTTCTTTAAGTGTTTGTGCAAGGATTTGTGACAGACTGCTGGTCTGTTTCCTCCTGGGATGGGGACACCTCAACAGATGTACAAATTACTGTGCTGGGGGGTTGGTTACCACTGGTGCTGTTGGTTTGGGAGCAGAGGAAGCTAATGTCCTCTCCCTCGACAGAAAATTATGCTTTTGATACCTTGTTGTCATTGTGCTAGTTATAGGTTTCATCACAGTGTCTGCAAAGTTTGACGTCATCATGTAAACTGGGTGGAAAAATTCAAACTTTTTCTACGCATTCTGATCTGACAGGTGGTCAAGCATTTCATATTCCTTGATTTTCTTCTCTCCCTTGAAAACTGAACATGTCAGTGAACAAATAGGTGGTGTTCTAGGGAGTTTATACATTTAGGGGTTGTTTTCAAGGGCCACCCTCATACATTATCCTTCTAGTTGTCTCACAAGTAGCCTCATAAGTAAATGGAGGACCTGTGTCCAAACCTCGGGCCCCTTAAGCATCTTGTAGGTGGAGGAAAGTAGGGTTTAACACCACGCCTATAAACCTGACCTTAACTTTCTGAGGTGAAATTCTTCTATCAAATGCTACGATAAAAACTCCAGTGACCACCATATTATCCTTAGGTCTTCTCTGAATGCAACAAACAAAATGGGCTCCACACCACTCTAATTAGCATGCAATTTTTCATCTGTTTGCAGCATTAGGTACCGAGGGAAGATGAAGCCTTGAATCCTCTCGAGTTTGTTATGAGGAGAGACTGTTCCTGGTATATCCCCAAGTTTTTCAAAGGCCTGAAATATCTGTGATTGGTTATCATTCAAAGTTTTGATCAATAGCAATTGCAGCAACTTGGCTAAACATATCCTCAATATTTCCAAAGAAAAGCACTTTTGTTGTTGAAAAAGATTATCCATTGGTTATGGTGCATACCAAGAGCTGGTCAAAGTATCTACCTGCATTTCTCCTTGCCTGACTTCATACCATGGCGTGGCCAGTGGTGAAAATGCCATCAAATTATTATACACTGAGGTGACAAGTCATATGGTACCTCCTAATATTGTGTCAGACCTTTTGCCCAGTGTAGTGCAGAAACTCAATGCGACATGGACTCAACAAGCTGTTGGAAGTCCTCTGCAGAATTACTGTGCCATGCTGCCTCTATAGCTGTTCATACTCATGAAAATGTTGCTGGTGCAGGATTTTGTGCCTCAACTGACATCTCGATCATGTCCCATAAATTTTCAATGGGATTCATGTTGGGCAATCTGGGTGGCCAAATCATTTGCTTGAATTGTCCATAATATTCTTCAAAACAAATTGCAAACAATTGTGGACCATTGACATGGTGTATTGTTATCCATAAAAATGAAGTCCATGAATGGCTGCAAATGATCTCCAAGTAGCTGAACATAACCATTTCTAGTTAATGGTCATATCAGTTTGACCAGAGGACCCATTCCATTCCATGTAAACACAGGCCCCTCCATCATGGAGCCATCACCACCTTGCACAATGCCTTGTTGCCAACTTGGGTCCATGGCTTCATAGGGTCTGTGCTACACCTGAACCCTACCAGCAGTTATTATCAACTGAAATCAGGACTCACTTGATCAGACCATGATTTTCCAGTCATCTAGGGTCCAACTGATATGATTATGAGCCAATGACAGGCACTGCAGGCAATGCCGTGTTGTTAGCAAAGAAACCTGTGTCGGTCATCTGCTGCCATAGCCCATTACTGCCAAATTTTCAACACTGTCCAGCGAATACATTCATCGTATGTCCGACATTGATTTCTACAGTTATTTCATACAGTGTTGCTTGTCTGTTAGCACTGACCACTCTACACAAATATCACTGCTCTTGGTCATTAAGTGAAGACCACAGTGAGAGGTAATGCCTGGAATTTGGTATTCTCGGTACACTCTTGACATTGTGGATCTCAAAATACCGTATTCATAAACAATTTCCAAAATAGAATGCCCTATTCATCTAGTTCAAACTACAATTCTGCATTCAAAGTCTTTTAATTCACATCATGCGGTCACAATCACGTCGTAAACCTTTTCTCATGAATTACATGAGGGTGAAAGGCAGCTCTGCCAAGCAGTGTCCTTTTATTCCATTTGTATATGATACTACTGCCATCTGTATATGTTCTCATCACTATCCCATAACTTTTGTCACCTCAGTGCAAGTCGCTGCATTGAAATCTTGTTTTCGAACTGCTGAGATAGCCATGTTCACATGGCCACCAGTGTGAGTAATTTTGATGCATTTAACTCAGATCGTCCACCCTGACATCTCTCATTCCAATTGGAGAATCTCTCGATAGATGCCACCCCACGATTCCAAAGGTAGCTAGCATATTAGCCATTGTCCTTAGTCCCACTGCACCAGGTCGGTTAGGCACCTCCTTGTTGGCATACATTTGGCAGTTTGCTGCTCAGGCACCGGCAGTGAAATCCCTGCAGTGTAAGGGGCTACAACCATGAGGGTACATGATGCTCCCCCCCCCCCCCCCCAACCCCCTGAGACAGAGTTACCATGTGGGTTATTGGATGCAGTCATAAATCCACTCTAATAGTAGGTGCATGGTGTCACAGCATGTGGTGGATAGATTGCACAACCTGTAAACTGTTCTTCCTGCACTTCCGTGAAGTTTAGAAAAGTGGAGGCCAAACCCAAAAAGAAAACCATAAGCAATTAAACCAAAAAGTTGAAGATGATGTGATCTGAGCAAAAACTGAGTTGTCTTCATAATAGCCAAGTCAGCAATGTAAATGCTTGACTGGGTATAAGACTCCTTTTGCAATGTAATCTCGATTTATATTCTCCGATTTTACGTTTTTTGTGATTCTACACCATAAATTCATAGCCCCTGTGAAAAACCCACAAGATCAATGTTAAAAATTCCTCGATTTTACATTTCTTCCTAGTAAGGTTTACCATGATTCTAAGTTTTTACTCGATGTTTCACTTGGCGTCATCCTGTTTTCTTCCTATTGTCATTTGATGCAACTGAACAAGTTATAAGTGGCTCAAAAGACAGATGGTTCACCCTACAAATGGTGGCAGAATTAAGGGAATATTATTAAGGGAATATTTTAGGCTGTTGTGGAGAGGGGAGATGTGAGACAGGAAATACTTCTGTAATCCACGAATGGTGTTGCCAACAAAACTTGCAACATTTAGCGTTACCACACAGTTATGATACAACTATTGCTAGGTACTGCTAGGTACTGCAGCGATAATTGAAAAACAAGACAGTCGACACAAGTGTTTTGGACCAAGCCAATACCTGACAAAGGGGCCCAACCACCACCTTTTCTTGTGCCAATTAAAACTCAGTCTCATCCTTTTGCATGTATTTCTGATGCACTGTATTCAGCACCAATATCAATCACCAACCTCTTAAATTCAAATGCTGTCCTGAAGAATATGCTCTGTCATAATAAATGAAATGTCGCCTATTTCTGGCTGGTGAACTCTTATTGGTTGGCAACTATTAAGTCTCCCAATAACCAGCACAGCCACCACACCACACTAACACAAATAAAATGAGCTCACTTACTTGATGTGTGGAGACGGTGAGTGGCCCTTCAGTGACAGGAGTGCAGGTAATGGTGAAAGCATTTTGTGAAGTCCTGAAAATGTACTTTTCATGCAGATGATGTGCTGTGACAGAAATGTCCCACGGAAATAGAACAAGGGTTTTGCAACAGAAAATTGTAAAGACTTTCACATTCAAATCTGACATGATACAGCAGCAACAACTACATACACTACTCATGTATGTACTTCGCACCACACACACCACATACTGTAGATCGTAAAGATTGGCAGCAGTGACAGAGGACATGAAGCGAAACAGTAGCATTTGAGCTTTCTTTCAAAATTAAATTTTACACAGTGTATGCAAATTCACTGAGCCGACTCCTAATAAGCTTGTAATGTCAATTGGGGAAGTAAACTCATTTTTTCACGTCTCTGTTTCTCTCAAGCCTGAAATAATACTTTAATGGTGGTGAGCATATGAAGTACGGCTCATAAGAAAAGCATTTAACAATAACAACAATGGTGACAAAGTATCTCACTAAGCAGATGTCCACATTTATGTTTATGGTTTAACCACTCGGCTGCTGTGGTGTTTCTTGTTTAATTCAACGTGTTCATCAATTATTGCTTTTTTCTGGGTGAGTGCAAAGGATGATCTCCCAAAAACGTGTGTTTTGAACATAGAATTTGTAGCCATAGCGTGTTGAGAAACAGCTCAATTACTTTGTACGGAGATACCAATTTCATTTTTTTGATGAGTTTTTACTTGCTGTTACACATCTGTGATTTTTTAAAGAACTGATGAAATTCAATACCACAAATTGTTGTATAAACATTGTATAATTTTTTACACTTAGACAGATTTTATACAAAGTATTGGACAGGATTGCAATTTTTAATCATATATGCCAATTACATGTGTTTTTTTTTCATTTTGGGGGGGGGGGGGGAGAGGGGGTGGTTAACATTTTCCTCAGTTCTGAATTTTCCTCAATTTTGTGTTTTTTAAGTCTGGACTGCATGGAAACGCATAATAGGGATTTCACTGTAGTCACCTCTTAAGACAGGCAGGAATTATTGTAGGTCTGTTCTAGCCCCCAACACTACAGGACTCCTGTGCTGTATTTAGTCTACCCTTGTTTAGACAAACCATGCAGAAACAATAGGCCCTACATAGGGAGCTGTGGTATATTCCCAGATTCCAGATTTTATTTTGGTTTTTGAAACTTTCTAAACAGACTTTCCCATGGTAGTTGGCATCTGTCATCATCTCTTTGCAAGGCAAAGATTTTCAGCATTTCTATGATGATGTTCTCATGGGAGTAAACCTGTGACCAACCTTGCTGTTCTTTGTATGTGTCTGTCCTATGCATTGTATAATTTAGAGAGTAGTCCGCCCCTGGTAGTTGAGTGGTCAGTGCAACGGAATGTCATACCTAACGGCCTGGATTCGATTTCCGGCTCAGGGATTGGGTGTTGTGTTGTCCTTATCATCATCCTTTCATCCCCATTGACATGCAAGTCGCCAAAGTGGCGTCAACTCGAAAGACTTGCACCAGGCAAATGGTCTACGCGACGGGAGGCCCTAGCCACAAAACATTTACATTTAGAGAGTATTCTAGAATGGATCCATAAGAGTTTTTTTAGTGGTCTCCTTTATAGAATGACTTTTTTCACAATATGCTACCAATGAAGCAAATTCTGCCAGCTTCTTTACATATGATTGATCTTAAAAGGTCATTCTGTTTCATTTCCTCGCAAGCTGATACACCCATGTATTTTTATAAGCTGACTGATTCCAGTTGTGAGTCATTGGTATTATAACCATAACATATTACATTTTTGCATTTAGTGAAGTGCACAATTTTGTGTTTGAAGCAGGCTGCCCATGTTTGCATCACCTTGAAATCTTACCAAGATCTGATTCAGTATCTGCTGGTATGCTTCAAATAGTACTTCATTCGAGTAATAGATAAGCAAAAAGTATCAGGTTACTCTTAATATGAACAGGGAAGGCCCCAAAAAACTTTTTTGGGACATGCCTGAAGTTACTTTTATATCTTTTGATAGCTTTCCATCCCAGATGACTGGCCTCATTCTGTCTGACAAGAAACTCTAAATTCAATTAAAATTTTTGTTTGATACTCTACGTGATCTTACTTCAATTAATAAAGATCAGGTTGTACTGAGTCATATGCTTTTCTTGAGTTGGGAAATACTTCATCCACCTTAGAGCCTGAAAGCATGGCTTTCAGAATGTTATGTGAAAAAAGTATGAGATGGGTTTTGCATGGGCAATGATTCAGAATCCATGCTGTTTGGCATGGAGGAGGTCATGTTGTTTGTGATAACTCATTATGTTTGACATCAAATGTTGTTCTAAGTTGTCAGTGGTCTTGGACAGTGGCTTTTTGGGGTATGTCTACTGTTTTTATTGTAGACAGTTGTGAGCTACACTTTCCTCCAGTTAACAGTGTTTTACGTGACGGATCTACAGTATATTATTGTTAAAAGACAGGTTTAATCAGCTATCAGTTCTCTATAAAGTCTGACAGGGATACCTCTCAATCTCTGGGCCTTGTTCATTTTTAGTGGTTTCACCTGTTTCTCAATGCCACTACCATTAACACCATTGTTGCTCACCTTTGGAGTGGAGCAACAATTAAGCTGAAGCAGTACTCTTGGATCTTCCACTGTAACAAAACATTTAAAAACAGAGATCAGCATCTCTTCTTTTGCTTTGGTACCCTCAGTTTTGGTTGTTACGTCTTCTATGAGTTTTTGGACAGAAAAATGTGGCCTTAACATGTAATCTGAATTTCTTTTAGTTTTGTAAGATGTCTTTTGGTAAGATTCTGCTATGGTAGTCATTGAAGGTTTCATACACTAGCTTTTTGATGGTCACATGCCTTTGACACTTTATCTATAGCTCTATGATTTGTTTTAAAACTTCTGTGCATTAGTCATCATTTCTTTAGACGTTTCATTTAAGGCTAGACCACGGAGGATCCCTCTTATCATGAATTTTTCTGCTAGCTACGTATATATCCAGTGGTTGGTCAACCAGACTCCTGAATTTGAGCCACTGCTCCTCTAAACATCCCCCCACCCCCACCCCCACCCCCCGAGCAAGAACAATTATATCTTTCTACTTGCTTTAGTTGCCAATTTGTTCTTCTGCAATCACTGTTGCTGCAACTGTCTCATTTCGTCAATACCAGTTTCAATGTCGACACCCTTAAAGAGGTCCAATCTATTTGTTGCAGCAGAGTTCATATATTTCTGCCATGAGTCAGCTTTCAGATTATCTGTTCTAAGTAGTTTGTAGAGAAGACATTCAGTATTGTTTAACAGAATGTCTTGTCATGCCCACCACTTACAATACAGTGCTTCTTTCCATTGTTTCTGGGATGACTAAATCTCCTGCATCTATGGCATTATGACTGGGAAACATGTGTGCTAATGAGCTGTGGTTTGCTCTAAAGTATTAAGTTGCAGGTGAAGTGTGTTGTACAGCTGAGGTTTCACTTTTTGGTGGGAAAAAGCACTTCAGACATGTTGAGGTAGAGTGGGCACAGGGCTGGTTCAGGTAGCCTGAGTTTTTTCTGGCACCTGCCTCCCCTGTTCATGGCCCCTAAACCTGCCACTGACATACCACTCACAGCCAAGACGATGAATAGTGATTAGTCCTGTATTTCTTGGAGAAAGAATAGTATTCATGGGAAAGAACAGTACTTGAGGTAAGGTTAGTACTCTGCTGCACCTCGTGATAGTCAATCTAACAAATTTTTTTCAGCAGCCAATCACTTGACAGCAGTCAGAATGATTTGCAGCTGTTTAAGAACAGCAAGTAATGTATCCAGTGCTTGAGAGCAGCATTCACAGTGGGCTTACATTGTGGCTGTTACAGCGTTTATCTGTTCTTATATATTATATGTCCAATTCATGTCCAAAAGAACAGACACTATGCAAAATCTGCAGCTGTGATACACATTATGTAAAGTGAAGGTGGAGGGGTAAGAAAGGAAAGGAAAGGGGAGGAACTATTGATATCAGCTGAATCGGGACTTCATATCGGTGATGAGTGAAAACGTGGGCTGCACCATGATTCGAACCTGAGATCTCCTGGTTGCTAGGTAGTTGCATTAACCACTTTGTCATTCAGACACAGTGTTTCTTACAACTGTGCTGACTACTTTGGCATGCTGCCTGGCTGACCCACATTCCCACACAGCATCACCTATCTGCAGTCCCTGTCCATGTCCTCCATGCTCGCTACTTTGAGATCCCCACAACAGGTCAAACGAAATTGTGCATCCGCACTGAAGGTGGTGGATTCATTCCCCATTGAGGCATATCAATTAGATGAATGCATGGTGTCCATTCTTTTTGATATGTCTGAAAGAACAGACACCACACATTCATGTAATTGAGACACTTCAATGAGCAATGAATCCACCACCTTCAGTGTGGATGCACAATTTCATTCAACCTCCTGTGGGAACCTCAAAGAAGAAGCATGGAGAACATGGATGGGGCTGTGGATAGGTGGCAGTATGTGGGAATGTGAGTTGGCTGGGAGGCATGCTCAGACAGGCTGCACAATTGCAAGAAACACTGTTTATGAATGGCACAGTGGTTAACGAAACTGCCTAGTAAGCAGGAGATCCTGGGTTTGAAACCCAGTCTGGCACACATTTTCACTCATTGCCCCTGACTCCGATTAAAGTCCCGATGCAGCTGACATCAATAGTTTCTTCCTTTTCCTTTCCTTTATACCCCCCTCTAACTTCACTTTACATAATATAACTTAAGCACACGGACACTCTTTTAATTCCAGGATTTATTATGCTATGAATATTACAGATCCCCTTTAAGGACCCAAAAAACTTGTTTGTGTTATGTTGCCTTCATCACAACCTCATGACGCCCAACATCACTGGAAGCAAGAAACAAACATCCTGTAACATAAGATGGCTAGCTTGCATGCTTCACAACTTTATGTAAACACATGGCTCCAGAACATAAATAATATGGGCAATACAGAATGAGTCAAATAATAAACATTTATTAAGTTTATGTACAAAAGCAATACTAATCTTTTAGCAGTGACAGAAGTGTGGCTCCATATTCAATGTCTAACATGCTGACTACCTTAACACATTGTAGACAGCTGTTGTTGTTGTTGTGGCGTTCAGTCCAGAGACTGGTTTGATACAGTCTCCATGCTACTCTATCCTGTGCAAGCTTCTTCATCTCCAAGTAACTACTGCAGGGCTTCACAACATACGTGTTCGCGGAGCAAGCTGTGAGCAGCAAGGCGCGAGCACGGAGCAGCGCGAGCACGCTACCCCCCACTACCGGAACCAGAGCAGAGAGTGGGGAGAGTCACGTGGGGCACACAACAGCTGCCGCCAGTCAATGTGAATCCGCGGCCACCTGCAGGGATATCACTCACGAATTATTACTGCGACAAATGAAACAAATAAAGGAGAACGTACACGTGCCACATAATTTTACTAGCTTAGTGTATGCCTCTACCATCTGTAGACACTGAAACTAAAGAATTCCACGACAATCCTATATTTTCAACACTTTCTTCAACACTACTTAAAATATCACCTCCGGTTGTAGTGTTCTTCATGGCTACTACATCGAGGAGCTCCTCCCTCACCTGAAGATCTCTGTTAACACCTCTAATAAATATGGCAAGCTGCGCTGTTCCAGTGATATCAACACTTTCGTCCAGAGCTAGAGAATACGCCATAAAATCTTAACAGATATTTGCAAGCTGGCTCTGGACGTCGTCTGCCATGTCCTGTATGCGACGCATAATGGTCATGTTAGATAATGGCACAATCCGAAACTGTTCAACTTGAGATGGACACAAATGTTCCGCTACAACCATCAAACATTCTTTTATTAAATCGCCATCAGTTAAGGGGTGCAGGGATTTTGCTAAAAGCAAAGCAATTTTGTAACCCACTCTGAGAGCTGCCTCATTTGATTTTTCTTCGTCGTCCAGATCTTCTTCGGATAGCTTCCTTTTATGTTTAATAACTTCCTGTGCACGATCTGGTCAATCACATTTTCCACGTCCGTAGTCTTTCGCGTGGTACGATATATAATGTCGCTGCAAATTAAATTTCGTAAAAGAATTCAGCGTTTTGTGACATACTAAACATTTTGCAACACCATCTTTTTCAGTAAACAGATACAATTCCTCCCAATGGGGGTTGAGCTGTGAAAGCATGGTTGGGGTTACACAACGGCGACTTCACATGATTCTTAACCAGCGAAGTGACTGTTAAGAGCTGATCGTAGTACTTTAAACGTTACACAGTCGGCGCGAATTCAATAGGCACGCTGCGGCCCTATTCAAACGTGCGCGCGCATTTCCCCTCCCTCCCCTCACTCCGTACTCCGCGACCTTGCAGCTGCTCGCGAGCACGTGCTTGAGCAGACGCGAGTACTCGCGCTCAAAACCGGCCAGTTGTTAAGCCCTGAACTACTGCAACCTACATCCATCTGAATCTGTTTAGTGTATTCATCTCTTGCTCTCCCTCTATGATTTTTACCCTTCACGCTTCCCTCCAATAGTAAACTGGTGATCCCTTGATGCCTCAGAACATATCCTCCCAACTGATCCCTTCTTTTAGACAGGATGTGGCACAAATTCCACTCCTCCCCAATTCCATTCAGTACCTCCTCATTAGTTATGTGATCTACCCACCTAATCTTCAGCATTCTTCTGCAGCACCACATTCTGAAAGCTTCTACTCTCTTCTTGTCTAAACTATTTATTGACCATGTTTAGCTTCCATACATGGCTACACTCCATACAAATACTTTTGGAAAAGATTTCCTGACACTGAAATCTATACTAGATGTTAACCAGTTTCTCTTCTTCAGAAACTCTTTTTTTGCCAGAGCCAGTCTGCATTTTATATCCTCTCTACTTCGACCATCATCAGTTATTTTGCTCTCCAGAGAGCAAAAACCATCTACTACTTTTAAGTGTCTCAATTCCTAATCTAATTATTCCCTCAGCATCACCTGATTTAATCCAACTACATTCCGTTATCCTCGTTTTGCTTTTGTTGATGTTGATCTTATATCCTCCTTTCAAGACACTGTCGATTCCATTCAACTGCTCTTCCAGGTCCTCTGATGTCTCCGATACAATTACAATGTCATCTGCAAACCTCAAAGTTTTTATTTCTTCCCCACAGATTTTAATTCCTACTCCACATTTTTCTTTTGTTTCCTTTACTGCTTGCTCAATATACTGATTGAATAACATTGGGGATAGGCTACAGCCCTGTCTCTCTCCCTTTTCAATCACTGCTTCCCTTTTGTGTCCCTCTACTCTGATAACTGCCACCTCTTTTCTGTACAAATTGTAAATAGCCTTTTTCTCCCTGTATTCCACCCCTGCCACCTTCGGAATTTGAAAGAGAGTATTCCTGTCAACATTGTCAAAAGCTTTCTCTAAGTCTACAAATGCTAGAAATGTAGGTTTGCCTTTGCTTAATCTATCTTCTAAGATAAGTCGTAGGGTCAGTATTGCCTCACATGTTCCTACATTTCTCTGGAATCCAAACTGATCTTCTCTGAGGTCAGCTACTACCAGTTTTTTCCATTCATCTGTACAGAATTTGTTTCAGTATTTTGCAACCATGACTTATTAAACTGATAGTTCGATAATTTTCACACCTGTTTTCTTTGGTATTGGAATTATTATATTCTTCTTGAAGTCTGAGGGTATTTTGTCTGTCTCATACAGCTTGCTCACCAGATGGTAGAGTTTTGTCAGGACTGGCTCTCCCAAGGGTGTCAGTAGTTATATGAAGTGTTGTCTACTCCTGGGGCCTTGTTTCGACTTAGGTCTTTCAGTGCTTTGTCAGACTCTTCACGCAGTATCATACTTCCCATTTCATCTTCATCTACATCCTCTTCCATTTCCATAATATTGTCCTCAAGTACATCGCCCTTGTATAGACCCTCTATATACTCCTTCCACCTTTCTGCTTTCCATTCTTTGCTTACATCTACATCTACATCCATACTCCGCAAGCCACCTGACAGTGTGTGGCGGAGGGTACCCTGAGTACCTCTATCGGTTTTCCCTTCTATTCCAGTCTCGTATTGTTCGTGGAAAGAAGAATTGTCGGTATGATTCTGTGTGGGCTCTAACCTATCTGATTTTATCCTCATGGTCTCTTTGCGAGATATACATAGGAGGGAGCAATATACTGCTTGACTCTTCGGTGAAGGTATGTTCTCAAAACTTTAACAAAAGCCCGTACCGAGCTACTGAGTGTCTCTCCTGCAGAGTCTTCCACTGGAGTTTATCTATCATCTCCGTAATGCTTTCGCGATTACTAAATGATCCTGTAACGAAGCGCGCTGCTCTCCATTGGATCTTCTCTATCTCTTCTATGATCCCTATCTGGTACGGATCCCACACTGTTGAGCAGTATTCAAGCAGTGGGCGAACAAGCGTACTGTAACCTACTTCCTTTGTTTTCAGATTGCATTTCCTTAGGATTCTTCCAATGAATCTCAGTCTGGCATCTGCTTTACGGACAACCAACTTTATATGATCATTCCATTTTAAATCACTCCTAATGCGTACTCCCAGATAATTTATGGAATTAACTGCTTCCAGTTGCTGACCTGCTATTTTGTAGCTAAATGATAAGGGAACTATCTTTCTATGTATTCGCAGCACATTACACTTGCCTACATTGAGATTCAATTGCCATTCCCTGCACCATGCGTCAATTCGCTGCAGATCCTCCTGCATTTCAGTACAATTTTCCATTGTTACAACCTCTCGATACACCACAGCATCATCCGCAAAAAGCCTCAGTGAACTTCCCGATGTCATCCACAAAGTCATTTATGTATATTGTGAACAACAACGGTCCTATGACACTCCCCTGCGGCACACCTGAAATCACTCTTACTTCGGAAGACTTCTCTACGTTGAGAATGACATGCTGCGTTCTGCTATCTAGGAACTCTTCAATCCAATCACACAATTGGTCTGATAGTCCATATGCTCTTACTTTGTTCATTAAACGACTGTGGGGAACTGTATCGAATGCCTTGCGGAAGTCAAGAAACACGGCATCTACCTGTGAACCCGTGTCTATGGCTCTCTGAGTCTCGTGGATGAATAGTTCGAGCTGGGTTTCACATGACTGTCTTTTTCGAAACCCATGCTGATTCCTACAGAGTAGATTTCTAGTCTCCAGAAAAGTCATTATACTCGAACATAATACGTGTTCCAAAATTCTACAACTGATCGACGTTAGAGATATAGGTCTATAGTTCTGCGCATCTGTTTGACGTCCCTTCTTGAAAACGGGGATGACCTGTGCCCTTTTCCAATCCTTTGGAACGCTACATTCTTCTAGAGACCTACGGTACACCGCTGCAAGAAGGGAGGCAAGTTTCTTCGCGTACTCTGTGTAAAATCGAGCTGGTATCCCATCAGGTGCAGTGGCCTTTCCTCTTTTGAGCGATTTTAATTGTTTCTCTATCCCTCTGTCGTCTATTTTGATATCTACCATTTTGTCATCTGTGCGACAATCTAGAGAAGGAACTACAGTGCAGTCTTCCTCTGTGAAACAGCTTTGGAAAAAGACATTTAGTATTTCGGCCTTTAGTCTGTCATCTTCTGTTTCAGTACCATTTTGGTCACAGAGTGTCTGGACATTTTGTTTTGAGCCACCTACCGCTTTGACATAAGACCAAAATTTATTAGGATTTTCTGTCAAGTCAGTACATAGAACTTTACTTTCGAATTCATTTAACGCCTCTCGCATAGCCCTCCTCACACTACATTTTGCTTCGTGTAATTTTTGTTTGTCTGCATGGCTTTGGCTATGTTTATGTTTGCTGTGAAGTTCCCTTTGCTTCCGCAGCAGTTTCCTAACTCGATTGTTGTACCACAGTGGCTCTTTTTCATCTCTTATGATCTTGCTTGGCACATACTCATCTAACGCATATTGTACCATGGTTTTGAACTTCGTCCACTGATGCTCAACACTATATGTACTTGAGACAAAACTTTTGTGTTGAGCCGTCAGGTACTCTGTAATCTGCTTTTTGTCACTTCTGCTAAACAGAAAAATCTTCCTACCTTTTTTAATATTTCTATTTACGGCTGAAATCATCGATGCAGTAACCGCTTTATGATCGCTGATTCCCTGTTCTGCGTTGTTTCAAATAGTTCGGGTCTGTTTGTCACCAGAAGGTCTAATATGTTATCGCCACGAGTCGGTTCTCTGTTTAACTGCTCTAGGTAGTTTTCAGATAAAGCACTTAAAAAAAATTTCACTGGATTCTTTGTCCCTGCCACCCGTTATGAACATTTGAGTCTCCCAGTCTATATCCAGCAAATTAAAATCTCCACCCAGAACTATAACATGGTGGGGAAATCTACTCGAAATATTATCCAAATTATCCTTCAGGTGCTCAGCCACAACAGCTGCTGAGCCAGGGGGCCTATAGAGACATCCAATTACCATGTCTGAGCCTGCTCTAACAGTGACCTTCACCCAAATTATTTCACATTTCGGATCTCCGTCAATTTCCTTCGATACTATTGCACTTCTTATCGTTATAAACACACCTCTCCCTTCACTGTCCAGCGTGTCTCTGTGGTATACATTCCAATCTGAGTTTAGGATTTCATTACTGTTTACGTCTGGTTTCAGCCAACTTTCTGTCCCTAGTACTATATGGGCGTTGTGACCATTTATTAATGAGAGCAGTTCTAGGACCTTTCTATAGATGCTCCTGCAGTTTACTATTAGTGCATTAATATTGTTATTCCCTGTTGCATTTTGCCTATCCTACCTTGCCGCGTCTCAGGAGGCGTCTTGTCGGGCCTAGGGAGGGAATTCTCTAACCTAAAAAACTCACATGTGCACTCCACAAGTACTCCGCTACCCTTGTAGCTGCTTCCGGTGTGTAGTGCATGCCTGACCTATTCAGGGGGACCCTACATTTCTCCACGCGATAGCGGAGGTCGAGAAATTTGCACCCCAGATCTCCACAGAATTGTCTGAGCCTCTGGTTTAAGCCTTCCACTCGGCTCCAAACCAGAGGACCGCAATCAGTTCTGGGAACGATACTACAAATAGTTAGCTCTGATTCCACCCTGCGAGCGAGGCTTTCTGCCTTCACCAATTCCGCCAACCACCTGTACGAACTGAGGATGATCTCTGAATCCAAACGGCAGGAGTCATTGGTGCCAACATGAGCAACAATTTGCAGTCGGGTGCACCCAGTGCTCTCTATCGCCGCCGGCAGGGCCTCCTCCACATCTCGGATGAGACCCCCTGGCAAGCAGACAGAGTGAACACTGGCCTTCTTCCCCGACCTTTCCGTTATTTCCCTAAGGGGTTCCATCACCCGCCTAACGTTGGAGCTCCCAATAACTAATAAACCCCTCCCCCCCGTGTGCCTGCTCGGACCTAGCTGAAGGAGCGGCACATGTCCACTCACAGGCAGAGCGGGCGATGCCACACGGCCAGCCTCCACATTGACCTTCCACCCCGTGCACCGCGAACGCCGCTGAACCCGCCACTCCCCTTGGGGAGAGGGTGGCCCAACCGCGCCCGGTACCCGCGAAGATGTCTCGACAGCAGGGACAGTGGGTGAAGCATGTAACATCTGGGGTGTACCATGCGACGCACCAGACTCCCCACTGCCTCTACACTCCGAGGCAGCAGCCTGAAGACGGCTGACTGCGGCCATCAACACGTTCAGCTGTTCGCGAACAGTGGCCAGCTCCTCCTGCGTCCGTACACAGCAGTCACACATCCTATCCATCCTGAGAAATCAATTTACTGTAGAGAGTTAATCAACTTTTAACTAGACTGCTAATTCACTAAAGGCAGCTGATTGTTGACTAAACTGTGGTTGCTAGCCACTTCTTGTAGAAAACAAGGAAAATAGCACTACCTGTCTCTGGACTGTATTGAAAACAAACACTAGCACTACTGGCACTATGGTTGACTAAAGGGACTCTCTCTGACTGTATTCAAAACAAACACGAAATCTGTGTAACACTAGTAGTAGCACTCGCAAATTAAAGCTTCCTAAAAGCAAAACCACGCTGAAGAAGAAGTGACAAGTAAGAAAAATACAGTTAATACTTAAATTAAGGTAGCTCGCCGTGAAGCAGACGGCAGTTAGGACGACACTGACACTACTGGGTTTCCATCACAGCTCTTGATATTCATACAAGTGGTCTTCTTTTCTCCAAAGGTCTCTTTAATTTTCCTGTAGGCAATATGTATGCTCTCCCAGAAACTCTCTACAACCTCTGGTTCTGTCAGTTTAACCAAGTCCCATACCCTTAAATTCCCACCTTTTTGCACTTTCTTCAGTTTTAATATTGAGTTCATAACCAATAGATTGTGGTCAGAGTCCACATCTGCCATTGGAAATGTCTTACAATTTAAAACCTGGTTGCAAAATCTCTGGCTTACCATTATATAACCTATCTGAAATCTTCCAGTGTCTCCAGGCCTCTTCCACGTATACAACCTTCTTTCATGATTCTTCAACCAATTATGCTCTGCGCAAAATTCTACCCAGGCAGCTTCCTCTTTCACTCCTTACCCCCAGTCCATATTCACCTACCACTTGTCCTTTTCTTCCTCTTCCTACTATCGAACCCCAGTCCTCCATGACTATTAAATTTTTGTCTCCCTTAACTATCTGAATACTTTCTTTTATCACCTCATACATTTCTTCAATCTCTTCATCATCTGTGGAACTAGTTGGCATATAAACTTGTACTACTGTGGTAGGAGTAGGCTTTGTGTTTATCTTGGCTACAATAATGTGTTCACTATGCTGTTGGTAGTAGCTTATCCAGTTCTATTTTTTTATTCATTATTAAACCTACTCCTGCATTACCCCTATTTGATTTTGTATTTATAACCCTGTATTCACCTGACCAGAAGTCTTGTTCCTCCTGCCACTTAACTTCACTAATTCCCACTACATCTAACTTTAACCAATCCATTTCCCTTTTTAAATTTTCTAACATACCTGACCGATTAAGGGATCTGACATTCCACACTCTGATCAGTAGAATACCAGTTTTCTTTCTCTCGGTAACAATGTCCTCCTGAATAGTCTCTGACAAGAGATCCAAATGGGGGACTATTTTACCTCTGGAATATTTTACCAAGAGGATGCCATCATCAATTAACCACACAGTAAAGCTGCATGCCCGCGGGAAAAATGAGGTCACTATTTTATCTAAAATGTTTAGCAGTATTGTTGTGTTTAACTGTTACTCATTTCTGTCTCTGATTAGAACTTCCCTATACACTTACCACTGAACAGTACAGTAGCGAATGAAGATAGCATTGGCTGATCGGGACTGGAGCTGTGGAACTGCAGGCAGCAGATCCACAGCTGGAGTGCCTGGATGATGACATCCCTGGTGCATATCACTGTGTCCCAGTAACTAAGTACAGGGCAGTTATAATTGAACTTTCACCACTTGAGAGGGCCCAGCATTCTCAACCATCACAACAGTAACTTCTTCAACAATTTGTGGCACAAATGAACATTGGCCTCTCACACAAGCAATTCCAAAACTGCCAGTTAACCTGAAATTCCAAATTGTGTTTAACTCCAATCTAGAAAGTGAACCTCTCCATATTCCTTTAATGCATCGATACTTGAAAAGAGCAACAGCACTATTGCTGTTGTTTTGATGAAGCAGCTTTTTGAGTAAATCCTTGCTCACGTTGTCCAGAGCCTTGTTTAGTGTCTACAACTATAATGCATATTCATGCTTGTGTTTTAACCCTATGTCACTGTACCAGTACCTAATGCCAAGTCAAAACACTAACACTACTAACAATGCAGATCCTGCAGGATACAGTCTAAACTTAATTTCTATAAAGTTGGGCACCCATACAGTCTGCCCTGACTCAAGTAGTGAAAGTTGAATTATAAACATCCATGTTATAATAAGAGAAAAATCTGGGATAAAATTTTCTGGTTCCCTGAAGCTACTCAGTACCTTGTTTTGTCAAGGCTACACTCACTAACAGTGAAAATTTATGATAAATGCAGACAATATACACTGCTCCTCAAGTGGGAAACTAACTGCAAAGTGACATGAGAGTTATAATAAGCATGGATCACAGTATTATGTCACAGCAGCAGACTTCATCAGAGCTGTGTTTACATCATGATCATAAACTTTTGAACAGTTTTATAGAAGTACCTGGTCAGTGTTCAATTAAAGGTGGAAATATTGCACTAATCAGTATGTACCTACGCTGAAGTTGAGGAGAGTTTTTCTACTTGAACAAAGTATTACTGTCTTAATTTGTAGAATGCACACTGATAACTCACAACCATTGATTTTCTACAAAATACACCAACTGATATTAGGAAGGTCCAGACCTATAGTATCAGTGGCTCATTAGATAACTTGCCAGATTCCTGTCTCCCAAACATATAGCAAAAAACAATTCTGGATGTGGCTGACAGCAAATTAGGAGTATCCATTATATCAGTATTATCTATCATGACCCATCAACTTACTTTGAGCCAACTTAAACACAATTTCATTCATGTTCATTCAGATCATAAAGTTGGAAAGGAATTTATAGTGATACACAGAAAGTGAGTTGTACTGCATTCCTGGGTCTTCACTTACAGTACAAACTAAACTGGGAATATCACATACATGGAATCATGAAGAGCTTGAACTTGTCTGCTAATCGGTCCCATCAGACTAGGGAAGGAAGGGGGAGGAAGTCGGCCATGCCATTCCAAAGGAACCATTTGCCTGAAGCAGTTATAAAACTATGGAATTGTTGGTTGCAGCTCACAGAAGTAATATTAATAATGTGCTGATAGCAGGACAATCACATTTAGCTTGCCAGCCACAAACAATAGCTCATCAAACCTTACCAACTGTAGCAGCAAAACCGACACTATCTACTTATAAAACACAGATGTCACCAACACCAACAGCAACATTACCTTCTCTAGAAACAACAGCAATTTCAGAAGAAGCATTATTGTCACCCCAACAAACATCACAACTACTATTACCAGAGTCAGTTGTTATGCCAGCATCACCAATGACAGAAGCATCAGCCTCCACAACTTCTGTAGAAGAAGAAACTATAGCAATAGCAGCACCAATAGAAGACTCCTGTGCCCCACCATCAACATCTCAACAGGACACAACCACAGTCTCCAATGTCCCATCTCCAGCATCACCTGAAGGAGCAACAAAAGAAGAGATGAACAATGAGAAACTTTTTTCAAAGCTTCTATGGTCCACTGAAATGAATGCTTCCACATATCCAAGAAAAAGCCATAGAAGTAGAAGACCTCCTGTTCAAAGACTATTTTTTATGAGATCAGTGCTGCATCAAGAAACAGAGGAAAGCACAAGTCAAATCGTAAGTAATGTGTGCACAAGCAGGCCCTGTAACAGAGAACCAGACAGTAAATCAAGTATCAATCCTGATGTATTGAGAGATTCTAATTTTAACAACCATAAACTGCAACTTTAAATCTGTATTGAAAGATAAATTATGTATATTCCACCAATATATCATGAGCCTTAGAGGAAAATTGGAGCTTTTGGGTCTCATTTTAAATGAAAACCAACCTCATATATTGTACTTTACAGAACACCATGTAAGGTCTGCCATGCTGATGCCCCATCTGGAAGGTTATGTTTTAGCTGACAGTTACTGTAGATCAAACAGAGAGAAAGGTGTATCTGTAATTTATGTCAAAGAGGGTATACCTCATAAATCACTTGACTTAAGTATGTATTGTGAAGATTTTAATTTTGAAGCATGTGGAGCTGAAATTTTTGCTGATAATAAGTCTTTTATAGTGGTAACAATTTATAGGGCTCCTGCAGGGAAAATCTGTATTTTCTTAAAACAACTTGAATCAGTTTTGGTAAAAATATATTCAAAGGCTAAGCAGTTAGTCATTATGGGTGACTTTAATATAAACTTCCTTACAGGCAACACCAGTAGAAGAGAATTGGAACATTTATTGGAAACCTTTAATTTAACTCCAATAGTTCAGTTTCCTACCCGAGTGACAGATACCAGTGTAAGCCTTATTGACAACATCTTTATTGATAAGTTTAGTAGTAGTCTTAGTACTGTATGTCAAATTCTTAATGGTCTGTCAGACCATGATAGGCAGTTGCTAACTCTTAATGACTTATGTTCTGGAATTAAAAAATACAAACCAGTTTTTAGGTCCTTCAGAACAATCAATGTGGACACTTTAGAAAATTTAAATCAGCTCTTGCAGCAGACTGACTGGAGCCCAATATACAAAGAAAGAAATGTTAATATTAAATTCAACCTATTCACAGATGAATTCATGTCCCTCTTGGAAGCAATATTTCACAAGAAAACTATTAAAATTAACCCACATAATTGCAAAATCAAACCCTGGATTACAAAAGGGATAAAAATTTCATGTAATACAAAAAAATGGTTATATATGTCACAAAGATGTTCTGAAGATCCTGCAATAAAAGAACACTACAGATGATATGGTAAAATCCTAAAAAGAATTATAAAGTGCTCCAAAACCTTACATATTAAAAGTGAAATAGAGAACTCTAACAACAAAGTAAAAATCATCTGGGATGTCGTCAAAAGGGATCTGGGAAAAAAAAGAGGAGAGTGTATCCAGCATAGAAATAAGACAGTGCGGTAATTTAATTAAAGAAACGAATGCAGTTGCAACAGTCTTAAATGAGCACTTTCTAACAGCTTCTCAGAAAACTGGCCCTAGGGGTTCAGTCAACGAGGCTATGGACCTTCTGAAAGGATCTGGTCTGTGCAAAATTAATGCATACCAAAATGTCATCTGGCTTTGATAATATCTCCACTAAGGTCCCTGATAGAATGAAGTATGCTGATGTGAAACCACTGTTCAAGAAGGGGGAAAAACTGATGCTTCTAACTACCACCCTATATCCCTTTTAACATGCTTCCCCAAAGTTCTCAAGAAACTGATGCATAGGAGAATTGTGGAACACTTGAATTTCCACAAGGCTCTTAGTCAATGCCAATTTGGTTTCCAATCAGGCCTGTCAACTGATGATGCCATATTCTCCTTTTCTAATAATGTTCTAGAAGCACTGAACAATAAATTGGCTTCAGTTGGTATTTTTTGCGACTTAACCAAGCCCTTTGACTGTGTAAGCCATAAAATCCTCCTTTCAAAAGCAGCCTATTATGGTTTAACTGACTCAGTGGGAAGGTGGCTCAGATCATACCTGACTGACAGAAAGCAGAGGGTATTGCTGAATCATGAAGATGGCTCAATAGCTTCATCTGGCTGGGGAACAGTTAGTGTAGGCATGCCGCAAGGTTCGGTGCTTGGCCCTTTGCTCTTTCTTATTTTTATTAATGGTTCTAAGGCTACCATCAAATTTACTCTTTTTGCTGATGATACATCTGTTGTAATTGAAAAAACACCTGAAAATGATATTGCATCATCTGCCAACTTGGTGTTCCATGACCTCCATAAGTGGTTCAGATGCAATGGCCTACTAACTTTAAATCTAAAAAAAACCCAGTTCATACATTTCCATGGGTCTCACAAAGCTCAGGATGACATAAGTCTAAGCTGTAATGATCAAGATATACATTAAGTTTATTCAACAAAATTTTTAGGCCTCCATATTGACAATAAATATTTTGGACTTGAGAAAAAGACTTAGTTCAGAAACTTATGCTCTATGTATTATAGCAACAACTGCTAATAGTGATGCTGTTAAGGCTGCTTATTTTGGCTATTTCCATTCATTGTTATCCTATGGCTTAATATTCTGGGGTAGCCAACCAATGGCAAATAAAGTATTTGTAACTCAGAAAAGAGCAATTCGAATTATAAGTGGAGTTAACACGAATCATTCATGCAGGAATCTTTTTAAAACACACAAAATATTAACAATGACCTCACAGTATATCTTATCCCTTATGCGCTTTTTTTTTAAGAACCTTCACATGTACAAAACCAATACTTCTTCTCATGACTATGACACAAGAACAAAACATGACTTTCATGTTGACAGAAAAAACCTGAGTCTGATACAAAAGGGAGTATACTACTCAAGCATAAAGGTGTTTAATGCACTCCTGTCTGGCATAAAAAATCTTACCAATGAAATGCCAAAATTTAAGAGTAATTTGAAGGAATATCTTCTGGAAAAAGCATTTAACTCTCTTAATCAATTCTTGAATGTAACTTTGTAACTTAGATGTAATACTTTACTTGTAATATTTGCTACTGCCACTTTGTAACTTAATACATCTTACACCAGTATGGGACTTCATGTTCAGGCAATTGGCACTATCAAATTCTTGCTAATGTATAGTTTGTAATATGGAAAATTGTAATTTATTATTTTATCATTTTATATCTCTGCTTTACCATAGAAAATGCTTAAGCCTGTAACTATTAACATACTTTGTTTCTTATACACCAATTGCAATTTACTTTTTGTTAGCATATACAAGTAGGCTACTGTGTTAATTTATATTATGACCTGTTCCATATCCATGCAATTCCTTTGTATACCAGATCTACAGAACACAAATAAATAAATAAATAAAGCAATTTAGGGAAATCATGGAAAACCTAAATCAGGATGGCCGGACACAGGTTTGGACCATCATCCTTCTGAATACAAGTCCAGTGTGCTTACCACTGCGCCACCTCACTCGGTAATAATATTTTCTCACATAGGACAACAGAAAGACACAAAGGCTGTCTCTTTTGTTCATGTATACTCTATTAGGTGTAGTTGAATTATTTCCTGGGAGAAATCTCCTCTTTTGCAAAACATCTTCTTTGATGAAAAAAGAATGACTAGACTAATTTGTACATTAAGTTCAAGAACTCCATTTGACAAATTGTTTAAGCAGCTGTGAATAACTACCTCTGCTTCCCAATACACATTTTCTTTTATATGCTTTGCTCTAAAGAACTATACTTCTTATGAAAGCAGTACATATCCACAAGCACAAGACAAGACACAAGGATAAAATCTGCTTACATCAACATTTTCAACTCAGGAATTCATTTTCAAAATAAGATTATGGCAGTTTGTGAAGACAGTTTTCCTATTCTACCAATGAATTTGGAGATATATTCATTCCAAATAAATGATTATCATAAACATTTTTTCCAAGTGCAACTTGTATAAGAGTATCGCCAGGTACTCAGTGTGTAGTTTGTATTTGTATTATAGAAAAGTTCTCAAATGCTAGCATAAAAATGCAACAAAATATTACCAGTACATTCAATGGTAGAAGATCAAGACTGTATGGCTCTATAAAACTTGTCTGCACTAAGTAGTCCAAAATACCACTGCCAATTTAGGCCTACTGGGAGCTTTTATGTCTGTGTGATCTATCATAATTTTCTGTCAAGATAAAGTCCCAAGAATTCTACAGATTGTCCTTTGTCAAGATGTTGAATGAGAAATCAAATGTGTTCAGTTTTACTGAAATGTAATGTCAGCTTATTATCATGTAACACTTATCATAATATATGATTAATTTGTTTCACAATGTACACATAATCATGTAATGTGATATTAGCTGTGTCATCAGGATGCATCATTGTTTAACATTACAATGAATTAGGCAGATAATTAAGAAACACACAAAACAAAATAAGCAAGAAAGGCTCGAGATAGAGCTTTTTGGGACTTAGTTCTTATATTCTAAGAAATTTAATTAATCTTCCATTATAGCCTTAATATTAGTTATCTTATTGTTGTGTGTATGTAATTTGAAGGTTATTTTTGTCTCTCTTTTCTTTTTTACATGTGTGCTAGATGTGTATAAGATTATACAGATGATTGCTACATCTTCTGAGAAGAAACAGAAGGTACCATAATGCCTCGTCTTGTGGAATGCTCAGTGCAATGACTTCATTTAGTATATTTTAAGAATTTTACATGACGTAGTGTCACCACTGTTTTTCACCACCACAGAGTAAAATATTAGCACTGTTATGGATGTTGCAATAAAGGCTGTGGAAGCCAGCCAGTGCAGAGCTGACCAAAACACTGTTACTTCAGATGCAGCAATACCACCAGTTGTTTCCACATTGTGGACCAGGGATCAGCACACACAATACTAACAGTACAGCAGAAAGGTGGAGACCATGGCAATAACAGGTCAGATGCTACACCTTCTGGCTGCCACCTTGTTTTGGAATACATGGTTGGAAGAGGTGCCTCAGCATGACAAGTAGGCACTGAAACTGTATAAATACCCACAATTTTTAGCCAAAGTCATCTCAATCTGGCAGCACCATCTATGAGGGGAGGAGTATGTCCGGTGACGGGTTGACATGGTTCTGCAAACAGCCACTTCAAGACTTGGGATACACCACCAGTGTGCCTACTGCTGGTTCTAAGTCCACTCCTGTGGACATGGCAGCTTTGAGCTGCTTGGGCACATTAGAGCACATTTCAGATGCAACCAGCCTTGTGTCCTGGAACGTAGCTGTCTGTGAGGGTGGTGCAACCATTCCACTGCTGGCACTTGTGCAGGCAAAGTGGTGCTGTACATCCCCGCTCTCAAGGACAGACACAACTGCTGGAAGCTGCCTTCCACTTTGAGAATCACTGTAGACTAATGCATCTGCCAGCACACCCTGTTCTGAGTTGCAGAATCGTGCCAAGATGGTAGGCTGCATATGCTGCTGCGGATGTCATATGTCAGCATACCACCCAAGGTGCCAGCAAGCCATTGGCTGCCTATTGCATCAGTACCACCATGCTCACTGCTGTCAGCACACACCTTGGAGGTGTTGCCACTATGGAATGATGCTACAAGTGCTGTAGCTTGTTTTCTAATACAATGTGTGATTGTCAATAATCTTTTCTGGAGCTAGCAGCAGTCAACATCATCTTGAGGACAACTCACCACCTCCAAGTCACTACAGAATCCACCCACCTTGGGAAACTACATTTTGATATAAGAACCATCTCTGAGACAGACATTGGCAACCAGACCCAGCATCACATGACAGCCACAGTGGTCAGCACTGAGTGTTACAGTGGGGTGAATGGATGAACTGTTTTGTTTTTCTTCTCATACTTTTGTATGTAAATGTGATCAGTTCAATGTGAGACTGTCATTGTAACTTGAGAGGAACATATATGAAGCTAGAGGATCTGGCTTACTTGTTGCAATTCTGTGGCAATGCTAGGAAGCACAATTTTCAACCTGTGAAATGCTTACAGTGCAACCTATTAGTGCACCATGAGCTGACTCAGTATCAGTGGAGTGTTTCACATGCCACCTTTATGGCCAAACTTCTAGGCAGTGAACTGAATTGAAGTGGCTCATGATTAGACATAAGGTGTAAGTAATATTATATAATTGTGTTTCTCTCCTGTTATTATTGTTTAAGTGTACTTGATTGTGATTGAGAATAAAGGTTACGCAATGACAGAGTCTAGGACATAGGTTGTTTCCAGACTGGAGGCAATTCAGTCATTAATAACTCAGGTAGCACAATTATCAATGGAAAGGCCAGAGATGCATAGGTGAATGGTTGCTATGAAGGTGGGTGGGGATCATCCAGTTTGCTACCCCATTGGTGGATTCAGGCACCACTAGTTTGACTAGCCCCTTTTCTAACAAACCAAATGAGGATGTATTGTCCTGCCTGGAAAGTATGGAAGCAGCAGCAAAGATGGATTTAGGTCCAATGATCATCTATTGCAAATGACTAAGTTGTGATTGACAGGCAGGCAAAAATATTTGTAAGATACAATGAAGAGGTGAGGAAGATACTATTTGAATGATTAAGACAAGGGCTCTTGCAATGACACACAAAACAGAATAGCATGAGCTCAAAGTGTAGTGTGAACTTCAAGGTGAGATGCTTCCAATACTTTCCACAATGAAACTTTGTCTTGAAATCTGCAATAATATCCAAAGAGATTCTGGTCATATGCAAAGTACACCAGCAAAAAGATACACCAATGTTTCACTAAGCAATAACAATGGTGATGTTACTGATGACAGTGCCATTAAGGGAGCATTACTAAATACAGTTTTCCAAAATTCCTTAACCAAAGAGGACAAACTAAATATTACAGAATTCAAACCAAGAACCACTGCTAACAAGAGTAACTTAGAGGTAGATATCTTCATCGTAGCAATGCAGTTTAAATCACTTAACCTGACTGTATACCAGTCACGTCCCTCTCAGAGTATGCTGATACAAAATTCCATATTTAGCAATCAAATATGACAAAAATTGCTCACTGATAGATCCATACCTAAAGACTGGAAAGTTGCATGGATCACACAAATACCCAAGGAGGGAAATAGAAGTAATCTGCTCAATTAAATATCACTAGTGTTGATTTGCAACAGAATTTTGAAGCACAGACTGTGTTTGAACATTATGAGTTACCTCAAAGGTAATGATTTATTGACAAACAGCCAGCACGAATTCAGAAAGTATTGTTCTTGTGAAACACAACTAGCTCTTTGACCTCACAAAGTGATGAGTGCTATTTTTATTTCCAGAAGGCTTTGACACCATACCTCACAGGCAACTTTTCATCAAATTGTGTGCCGATGGACTATCATCTCCGTAGTGCAACTGGATTCACAATTTCCTGCCAGAAAGGTCACAGTTCACAGTAACTGACAGTAAGTCATCAGGTAAAACAGAAGTAATGTCTGGCATTCTGCAAGGAAGTGTTATAGGCCCTCTGCTGTTCCTGATCTATGTAAAGAATTTAGGAGACACTCTGAGTAGCACTTTTAGGTTGTTTGCAGATGATACTGTCATTTACCATCTTATAAAGTCATCATATGATTGAAACAGATTGCAAAATGATTTAGACAAGGTATCTGTATAATGCAAAAAGTGGCAACTGACTCTAAATAATGAAAAGTGTGAAGTCATCCACATGAGTACCAAATGGAATGTGCTAAATTTTGCTTTCACAATAAATCACACAAATCTAAAGGCTGCATAAATTCAACTAAGTACTTAGGGATTACAATTATGGATAACTTAAATTGGTATAATCACATAGATAATTTGTGGGTAGAGCAAACCAAAGACTATGCTCTATTGGCAGAACATTGAGAAAATGCAGCAGGTCTGCTAATGAGACTGCCTATACTACACTTGTACATCCTTTTCTGGAGTATTGTTGTGCAGTGTGGGATCCACATCAGATAGCACCAATGGAGGGTATTGAAAAATTTCAAAGAAGAACAGCTTATTTTGTACTTTTGCAAAATAGGGAAGAGAGCACCATGAATACAATAGTTAAATTAGGGTGGCAATCATTGAAACAAAAGCGTTTTTTATTGCAGCGTGATCTCATGAAATTTCAATCACCAACTTTCTCCTCCAAGAGTGAAAATATTTTGCTGGTGCCCACCTACATAGGACAAAATGATCACCGTAATACAATACAAGAAATCAGAGCTCACACAGAAAGATTTAAGCATTCATTTTTTCTGCACACTGTTCGAGAGTGGAACAGTAGAGAAATAGCTTGAAGGTGGTTTGATGAACCCTTTGCCAGGCACTTAATTTTGAGTTGCAGAGTAATCATGTAATGAAGATTTTTTTCCAGTAGCAGTTGAGTGGAATATCACAGAAGCACAATGAGCTGGTAGAGAGTTTCAGTGATAGGTTAAGGAAAATCAGTGGGGATACATACAAATTTACAGGAAGTGATGAAGCAAATAAGGTTATCCTCCAGGAAGCAGAGCAAAGGGCATTAGATGCTTTCCTGAGGGGCCTGCCAGCTGATACGTCTAGGAGGGTTCAAGCAGTTACCCTAAAAGACCTGAATGCTGCTGTTAGGAGAGCTATGGAGCAGGAAGAAATAGATATAGCTACAGGGATGCACAATGGGTATTTTATCTACCAACATAAAGTGTTATAGCTGCCAGCCACAATGTGAGAAGCATGGTGTGGTTGGGCACAGTCAATGGGATTATAGAAGCAAGGGGTGGAATGCACATGGGTGGAATATTCAGGTGTTAAACACAAATGGGAACCCCAAGTCTCCCCCCCCCCCTCCACCACACCTCCCCCCCCCCCCCCCTCAGTTGCATTAGCATCAAATATGAATGCTGCAGAATGTATGCAGAAGTTGAGTATTGTGTAGTAGGAACTGTATGGGGTAAGAACCATGAATTTTTGTTGGACACACAGTCATATGAATCAATGGAAAGCCTGGACCTCATAGATAGGAAAAACAGTTAAACTCACCATGCTATTGGTTGTGTAGAGTGCCAGATGAGGCTGTATCACACAAAACATGTTAACAGGCAGTTATGGCCCCACACTTACCCAAACTTGCTTCCCAGTGCCTTACAGAACTGTATTTTGTGAATTAAGCCTTAGTGATTTTGTCCACAAAGAGTAACTGGTTATGCAAAGTTACTAGGTTCAGCAATATTAAGTTTTGACGTTGGCAGAGAATGATTTCATGAATGCATGGAATGGCAAAGGTTACTGTTCAATCCAGGGGCTAGACTCTCTGTTCAAGCATCATGCCAGAATTGACCTTTGCAATGTATGGTGGTACTCAAGAGGACAATGTTCCAATTAGGGCAAGCTGTCACCAGTGAAATACTGTTGCAAGGCTCATTTACCTTAAGGGAGGAACCAGTTAAACTGTGGACAAAATCATTAAGGCTTAATTCACATGATATAGTGTCAGAAATCACAAGGAAGCTATTTTGGGCAAGTGTGAGGCCAGAACTGCCTATTAACGTGTTGTGTGTGACAGAGCCACTAGACAAGAATGATGTGTTAGATGCATCACAATGTTTTATACAGAGAAGTACTGTACACATATGGGAGATGGACAGGGAGAGTGGTACCTGTCAGTGACTTTGGTGCTGATGAGGGGAAGCTGACCAAAGAATTATTGGTGGCAAGTTTAGATGTTTTGGATGAAGATGATTTGGCCATGTCATGTATAGGCCACAATCATATGCCAGTAGCCCCTACAACTACATTATGTGTGAGGGTAGAGCATTTGAAAAGAATGGAGAGAGCAGAAATGGAAGAATTATTACTGGAATTCAAGGAGCTACTTAATCCTCTGGACCTACTGCCAGCGACACCCATATCATAACATAGAATTCCAGTGGCGAATGAAGCATCTACAGCTACATCCATACTCTGCAAACCTCCATGAAATGCATGGCAGGGGGTATGTCCCATTGTACCAGCTATTACATTTCTGTTCCATTCACGTACGGTGGGAAAAATGATTGTTTGAATGCCTCTGTGCATGCAGTAATTATTTTAATCTTATCCTCATGATCCCTATGTGAGCAAAATGTAGGGAGTTGCATTATATTCCTAGAGTCATCATTGAAAGCCAGTTCTTGAAACTTTATTAATAAACTTTCTTGGGATAGTTTATGTCTATCTTCAAGAGTCTTCCAGTTGAGTCCCTTCAATATCTCCCGTGACACTCTCCCACAGATCAAACAAACCTGTGACCATTTCTGTCCTTCTCTGTATATGTTTAATATCCTCTGTTAGTCCTATTTGGTAGGGGTCCCATACACTTAAGCAATATTCTAGAATGGGTCGCACAAGTGGTCTGTAAGCAATCTGCCTTACAGACTAATTGCATTTCCTCAGTATTCTAACAATAAACTGAAGTCTACCACCTGCTTTACCCAGGACAGAGCCTATGTGTACATTCCACTTCATATAATAAAATGGAACACCTACAGCTGTTCTTATGTTATTTATTATATGGCTACCAGTTTCGGTGCTTCAGTACATCATCTTCAGGCCTTAACTGATGCTGAGGGGCTTAAGTCAGATCATATACATGAATCCATCAATGGCCACCATCTATGAACTGGTTTTTGCAGACTACCTGTAACAACGATGTTTTGTCTCCGATCATCATCTACCTGTCATAGAATACTTCAATTCTTCATTTTGTGAAGTGCACAGTTTTACATTTCTGAATATTTAAAGCAAATTGCCAATCACTGCACCACTTTGAAATCTTATCAAGATCTGACAGAATATTTGTGCAGCTTCTTTCAGACAGCACTTCATTATAGATAACTGCATCATCTGCAAAAAGCCTGAGGTTACTATTAATATTGTCTCCAAGGCCATGAATAGCAAGGGCCCAACACAGTTTCCTGGGGTGCACCTGAAGTTACTTCTACATCTGACGACGGCTCTCCATCCAAGATAACATGCTATGTCCTCCCTACTAAAAAGTCCTCAATACAGTCACAAATTTCTCTTGATACCTCACATGATCATCCTTTTGACAACAAGTGTAGGTGTTGTACTGAGTCAATTGGTTTTTGGAAATCAAGAAATACTGCATCTACCTGACTGCCTTGATCCAAAGTTTTCAGTATGTCATAAGAGAACAGTGCGAGCTGGGTTTCACACAATCAGTTTTCAGAATCCTTGCTGGCTGGCATTGAGGAGGTCATTGTGTTCAAGATAAGTCATTAAGTTTGAGCTCACAATATGTTCTAAGATTCTACAAAAAATCGATTTCAAGGATATTGGATGATAGTTTTGTAAATCACTTCTACTGCCCTTCTTGTAGAAGGGTGTGATGTGAGATTTTTCCCAAGAACTGAGCATGATTTTTTGTTTGAGGCATCTGTGATAGATTATAGTTAAAAGAGGGTCTAACTCAGCCACAAATTCAATATAGAATCTGACAGGGATGCCACCATACACTGGAGCTTTGTTCAATTTTAACAATTACACCTGAACACTGACACTAATACTTATTTCATTTGTCTTTACAGTGGTACAAGGACTAAACTGGTGAAATTCTCCTGGGTTTTCTTTTGCAAAGGAACATTTATCGGAAACTGTATCACATACCTCATTATTTACTGCTGGTTATGGAGGACTTCATTAACCAACAACTGAACAATGGCATAATAGAGGAGAGCAGCTGTCATTGTTGTATCCAAAACCTGGGTGGATGGAACAAAGAAGTATAGATTTTTTGTGACTACTGACAGCTGCATAGTAAAAGAATAACAAGTGTATACCCAATACCCAACATTACAGAAGCCATAGACAACTCGGGGCAGCGCCAGTACTTCTCTATGATAGACCTGAGGAGCTGGTATCATCATTTGTAGATGATTGTGTAGGTTTGGACAAAAACTGCGTTTTTGGTCCCCTGCAGTCATTACCAGTATCGGAAAAAGCTGGGCACATTTCAGTGGTTGTTGGATGGAGTACTGAAAGGTTTGAAGTCTCAGCAATGCATTGTGTACTTTGATGATCTAATGGTGTTTTCAAGGAATATGAAGGAACATACACAGCAGTTGAGGGAAGTGTTTAAGAGTTTACTTGGTGCCCATCTTACATTAAGTATGGAAAAGTGTTATTTTTCCCTGGAAGAAGTGAGTTACTTGCAAAACGTGATTAGTTTGGAAGGGGTAAAGACAGGCCCAAATTTAATACAAGCAGTGCTGGATTTTCAGGCTCCTCAGATAAGTAAGGAGTTACAATCATTCTTGGGTTGGCCAATTACTACTGAAAATTCATGAAAGGTTTTTCAGACACTGCATGGCCCTTAAACAATTACTGAAACAGAATGTAAAGTTTAAATGGGTGACTGAGCGTTGAGTCATGTTTGAGAAGCTGAAAGAGGCTTTGATGTCGAGTCCAGTTTTGATCTTTCCTGATTATGATAAGAAATTTGTACTATCATATGACCCTTCTAACCAGGCATTGCGATGTTTTTTGAGTCAGGTAACAAAGCTAAGGGGAATTACACCACAACAGAGAAGGAGCTGTTGAGCCTGATATGCAGGGATACATATTTTGATGTTATCTGTATCATAAAAAAATCAAGGTTCTAGCTGGTCACACAGCATTAAGGTGGTTGTTAGGGTTTAAGGATCCTTCAAGCAGGTTCTAGAGGTGGGAATTGAGACTGAGTGAGTTTGAATTCGAGGTAGTGCATAAAGCAGACAGGAAGCATGGAAACAGTGGTGGATTGAGCAGGAAGAACATGGTAATATGGGCTGCAGGCCCTTTATGGCACAGCCATAGTATAATGTGCATGATGGATTGCTATATAGATCAATGTGACTGGGGATGCACAAAGTAATATCTGCCAAGCTAAAGAAAGAAGTACTGAAGGTAAAGTACAATCCCATGAGATCTGGGCATGGGGTTGTCAGGCAATGAGTGAAAGAGTGGCAGAATATCGTTGATGGGGGACAATATAAAGGGATGTAGATCAGTATGTAAAGAATTGTGTACCATGTGCACAGTGAGGGATCTGAGCCATCAATGAGTACTGCTATAGAAGTTACTAGAAGCAACCAATCATTTTCATATGATAGGAATGGATACTTTAGGACCTTTTAGTCAGACACCAGTGGAAAACTGTTGCATTATTATTATTAATCATTTCTCATAATATTTAACAATAATTGCCATTCCAAACCAACAAGCAATGACAGTGGTGCAGGCCATGGTGGATAACTGGTTCCTTAAGTTTGGTTTTCCTGAAATGGTAATCTTGGACCAAGATTCTAACCTCAGTTGTGTTTGATAAAGTAGATATGTCACTTATTATGGATGTGAAAACTAAGGATTAGCATGTTACACCCACAAGTTAATGGCAGAATGAAGCATATACATCATACCATTGATAATATGTTGACTTACTATGTCACCAGCTATGAAATGATTTGGATATTTACTTACCATTCATTGTCATCACATATAACTCCGAAATGCACACAAGCACAAAGCTTTCTCCATATAAAATGATATACGGGAGGAAGATGCTTTCACTGTTCAAAATAGTCAAACCAATGATTGGGAGGAACAGAGAGGCACTTTAGAGTTTTGCAAAGATATTAAGGGAATCATGACCCCAAAGGATAAGACAAAGAAGTTTACTATACAGTACCATGGGCCATGCCTGGTCATCAAAATGATATTACCAAAAAACGTCAAACTAACTGGCAACTCAAATGACTGTAGTTCATGTTATATACCTACAGCCATTCCAAGGTGTTCCAGATCCATTACCACAAATGTCAGCACTGTTCACTAACAAAAGAGTGAGGAAAGATAGGATTAATGTGCCATCTACATGAGAGACAATGTGTAGATTGAGAGATTTTGGAAGTAAGAAAGAACGATGTGGATTTTGGGGTTGTAACTTATGGAAGAGGTTGGGAGGAATGCACGTCATTGCTATTCAGTTTGATTATATTGCTAGGAAGAATATGCAGGAGAATCAATAAATATCATAGTTATACATAAAGGGTGCAATCACTTTCAAAGGAATTTTGTTTGTTATCTGTTTACATTAGGTGTCATTTGGCAAAACATCAGGTCTTTCAAAAGGGAGAGGGAGAATAATGATGGCTTACCTTTCCTAATGTTGCCACATACCAGAGGATGGAGGTGAGGGTTGCTGTACTGGGTGTCATCAACCAACATCACATCAGTGCTTTAAAGATGCCTAACACACAAGAGACAGATTTCCAGAGGACAGACAGCCATAATCTGACAGTCCACCAGGAGGTGACCCAAGTGCTGCCACAGGCCACAGGCTGCATGAACCTATCAAAAATAGAATTGGTTGTATCCTAGTACCGAGTAATATTTAGGGCAGCTCTTCATCTACATCTATATCTAAATATATATTCTTTGAACCACTGTATGGTACATAGCAAAGGGTACCCTGTACCACTACTAGTTATTTCCTTTCCTGTTTCACTAACAAATAGAGTGAGGGACAAACAACAGCCTATATTCCTCAGTATTAGCACTAATTGCTTGTATCTTATTTTCATAGTCCTTATGCAAAATGTATGGTGGCAGCACTAGATTTGTACAGCAGTCAGCTTTAAATGGTGGTTCTCTAAATTTTCTGAATAGTATTGCTTGAAAAGAATGTCGCCTTCCCTCAAGGGATTCCCAATTGAGTTCCAGATGCATCTCCGTAATACTTGTGTGTTGTCCACATCTACAACAAATCTAGCAGCCCACTTTTAAATTGCTTTGATGTCTTCCCTTAATCCTGCCTCCACTTGGGCCAAACCACACCAGTTCACTCTGAGTGAGCTTTCATGGGCCAGATGCTGATAGAATCCATCAATCAGGATTCTCACTCAAGACCTGCCTCCATGACATTGTAGCCATTCATGTCTCCAGGAGCTGCCTGCTGTGGTCTAATTGCCAAAAAAGATAGGGACTCTGTCAGTGTGACAGACTTGTGAACTTTTAAATTATTTCTGTTTAACTTTCAAATGTCTTCACACTGTACTTTGACAATTTTGTTCTCCATGGAATTTTGAATTTTATGAAGTGTGGTTAATGAACTTAGACTGAGTGACCATCTAACTAGTCTTTAGCCACTACAAGAGCTATTGTTCTGTTTCAAGAGGTGACTTATTTTATATTTTGTTTCAATCCACATAGGAATAGATGTGCTATTAATCTTTGATAAATAAACTTGTTCAATCACTGCTACCTGGATATTTTTTGTGCCGTCATTGGTGGTGATATCAATTGGTGACAAGGTTTTGCATTCACATCAGGCTCACATGTGTTCTCTGATCAAGGTGGTCAGTACTTGCATGTGTTTTCCACTTGACAGTACATTCATTATAACATTGCTTAAATCATGATGGAGCTGGTGGATCCCTCTCCCCAGGTGTTGATACTATTCCAGCAGATGCAGCATATCCACAAACTCTTAGTTGAGCATCTGATGTCCATCTCCACATTGCCTCTGGAAAACTCCTCACACTTCTTTGAGATCAGCTGCAGTTGGCATCAACTGATTTCCAGTCAGTTCACAGGAAGGTCAAACCATCGGCAAACTATGTTGCAAGCATGGAGCAGCATTTCCTGGCTCATGGTATTTTAGGTGATGATCAGCAGTGCACTTTCTTTTTGGCATAAGTAAGCCCACAACTAAATCTCGTAACGGAGCCCAATGCCCCCCCCCCCCCTCCATTTTCTTTTTTTTTTTTTTTTCCCCAAAGAGTGATCACCTTTGGTGATTTTTTCTTCTGGAGTGGTAAGGTGTGAGAAATAGTTTAACTTTATTGTGTATTCACTTGCAAAGGGACTTGCACTCTCTGTGGGTCCTTGAGCCCTTTGAAGGTGTTGGTTGGGTTGCCCTTGCCTATGACAAGTTGAAAACCAGTTTACTTGAATACTTCAGCTCTCATGTGCACTTGGCCGAAGCCTGCAAGTATTTTTTCATCATCATAAGGTTCAAGAACAGTCACACAGAGAATGGATTTCCTACCAACAGATTTTATCTCACAACTGTCATTTTCAATGCAGCAATTGTATGCTGCTTCCTCATTTACAGGTATGATTTTCCTGTATGCCCCAGATAATGGTCTTAGAACTGATCCCTTGAAACTCAAGAACCCACCTCTAGGAACTGGTCTCCCCATCATCAGGGAAGTTGAACAGTCTCTTCAGTCATTGACTATCCGATAGGATCCCTCATCAGTGTTTGCAACTTGGACGACACATCAACCTCAAACTCAATTATGGAAACCTGCCTGATTTGATTTACAAAATTCAGGCAAATAGGCAGCATCCTAGTGCTGTTTCCAAATCTTCCTTCATGCTGTCAAGTGTTTTATGAGCCATCAGCAACACCAGTGCCATTAATGGCTAGCAAAGTGCACCTTTTGTGGGAAATCCAGATGTAGGGCTGAAATGTGACTACTAGCTTTTTAGATGTCAGTGGACTGTGACCCCACATGGACCCCCCAGTCATGGGGGCAGGCAACTGCACCCAGATATAGCATATATTCAATCAGTGTTAAAATCAATAATGTACCCATCGCCTTGCAGGTAGATACCGGGTCTCCTGCGACCATTATCAATTGGGAATCATATCATAGTGTCAGGTTCCCTTCCATCCAACCCAACGCATAATTATTATAATGACCTTACAAAAATTAAAGGACAATTAACAGCCCAAGTACAGTATTGGTCCTACAAGATCATGGATAGGATTTTGGTGATGAATACCCTGACAGCTGTCAGTCTCATGGACTCAGTCCTTTGTAATGCACTTAGGTTATAAATTCATGACTTCACCCCCACAGTCAACACCCTGGGTACAAACCCATACCTCAACAATATTTCCCCCCAATTCAGCTTTCTACTTTCACAACTCTCAAGACTTTGAAACCCACACAGCCTTCCTTCCATCAGCAATGCCAAAGTTCTTTAAGGCTAGAAATGTACCTTTTGTGCTCAGAGATTAACTTCAGGGGGGATTACAGTATATACAAGATGAGAGCATCCTCACTCCAATACCCTAAATCCAATGGCTCATGCCAATCATCACGTCTTGAAAACCAAATGGTGCCTTATGTGTCTATGGAGATTTTAAAATGACCCTCAGTGTCCAATCAGTCATTGATGAGTACCTGATACCTAAGGTAGACATCATGGCCCATCTAGTGGGCAGAAAAATGTTTGCTAAAACTGACCTGAGGGACGCATACCTCCAACTGCCATTGGGCGGAGAATCTCGATGTATCCTACGCATCAACACTCTCTTTGGGTTGCACCGGTACCAGACACTTCACTTTGGCATATTCAGCAACCTAGTGATATTTCAATGATATCTGGAGCGTATCATTCATGATATACCAGGGGGAACAAATTATTTAGATGACATTCTTGTTGCAGGCAAACATGCCCAGGACCTGGCCAACAACTTGCGATGCTCTGTTCATGATCCTCCAATGTAACATGGGCAAGTTCAAAAATGGTTCAAATGGTTCTGAGCACTATGGGACTTAACATCTGAGGTCATCAGTCCCCTAGAACTTAGAACTACTTAAACCTAACTAACCTAAGGATGTCACACACATCCATGCCCAAGGCAGGATTTGAACCTGCGACCGTAGTGGTCGCGCAGTTCCAGACTGAAGTGCCTAGAACCGCTCGGCCACGGCGGCCGGCCATGGACAAGTGTTCCTTCTTTGTTCATCAAGCTGAATACCTTAGACATATTTACAGTGCTTCTGGCATCCACTCCATGTCTCACTACATTGAGGCATTACAAAATCTTGCAGCTCCTACCAACACCCTCCAGTCGAAACCAATGTTGGGAGAACTAAATTACTACTGAAAGTTTATTCCCCAAGCACTCCACCCCGATAGTTGAGTGATCTGCATGACTGATTGCCGTCTGACGGGCCTGGGTTTGATTCCCAGTTGGGTCGGGGATTTTCTCAGCTCAGGGACTGGGTGCTGTGTTGTCTTCATCATCATTTCATCCCCATCTGGCATGCAGGTCGCCCAATGTGGTGTCGAATGTAATAAGACCTGCACCAAGGCGGCCGGACCTGCCCCGTAAGGGGCTTTCCAGCCAATGACGCCAAACACTCATTTCCATTTCCATTCCCCAAGCAGCTGCCATTGCTGCACTACAGCACCTGCCACAGAGAAACATCTGTTGGCAATGGACCCTGGTCTGTGACAAAGCTTTCAGAGATTTAAAACAGGTCCTTCTCTGACCCTCATGCCTCATGACGTCTGGCCCCCACCGAAGGTCTTATCCTGGCAGCAGATGCATCAGACTATTGGGTGGGGGTAGTCCTGTTCCACATGACTGATAGGATGGAATGCCCAACCACTTTTGTGTCCAAGACACTCACCACTGTTCAGCAAAATCATTTCCTGATTGAGGAAGAAACATTAGCCACAATTTTTGGTTTTAAAAAGGTCCATACTTACATGTATGGTATTCACCAACCTTAAATCTTTTCTTCTTCTTTTCAAGGCATCATCCAAATTTCCACCAAAACTGCATGCCATTTTTAGCAGTGGACCCTGTTCCTGTCAAGTTATTACTTATGATATTCAGTATTGTGCTACCGCACAAAGTGCAAATGCTGATCTCCTTTCCTGTTTAGCCCTGGCTCAGGAGCCAGTGTTTGTCAAGGATCCTAATGTGTGTTTCCACCTGGACACAACTGTGGAAGAAGCTGTAGCCAATGTTCCACTAGATGCCAAGATCATCACATGCCACACTATGGGGGACCCAACCCTCAGTGAGAGCCTCCACCTGGTATGCCATGCGTGGCCATTAGACCACAAACAGATCTGGCAGCCAGAAATCCAAGCTTAAGGCACCATTAAAACAAGCTCTCAACACAGAAGAATGTGCTGCTGTTTCAAGGGGGCAGCCACACCCTGGAGGTCATCCCTGCAGCTATCTAGCACTGCACTTTGTCGTTTCTCCATGTCACACACTGGGGCAAGTTGTTCACTAAACATCTGGCCCACCGTCATGTCTATTGGTGTGGCATGGACACTGCTGTTATTCAAATGGTATCCTCTTGCACCACCTGCTACGACAAGCAGGCTGCCCCTCCACACAGTTTCCTCTCTTTGCCACTCTTCCAGTCATTGATCCAGGCTTCTTTTGGATTTTCTTAGGCCACACTTGGCTCTCTGTAATGTTTCCTGCATGTCTACCATATCAGCTAGACAAATTGTTCAAATCTTATCTCACATTTCTCCACTGAAGGTTTTCTTGACATCATTGGCACAGACAATGGTCCCCAGTTTGCATCTCCAGAATTCTCTGCTTACTGTGTCAAAAATGCCATCATCCTAGTTCACACAGCACTCTTCCACCCTGCCTCAAAAGGATTAGTGGAATGTCCCATGCATACTTTTAAAACCCATATGTCTAAACTTCACCATCACCATCCTCTGGACAAGAGTCTTATCTTTTTCTGGCATCCTACATGTCACCCCTGCAGGACGGCTAATCTCCTGCTGAGAAACTTCACCCCTGATCTCAACAGACCCAACTTTCTATCCTTCACCCCACAGATCACAGCCTCCCTGCTCAGAAGTCTAGCTGCCACCGTTTTTCTCTTAAAGACCCAGGGTGGGCCCTTGTTTTTATTACAGGACACTAACATTGGTTTCCAGCAGCCATTTCCAAATTACTAAGCAGGGCCATGGCTGAGGCAACACTTCTGGATGACACACTGTGCTGAAAACATGTCAACCAATTATGAACTCACTGTGGTCCTTTTCCTAATGCTGGGAAACTACCACTTTCTTTTGTTCCAGAGATGGAGCCACCTGCTGCCTCCACCCCAGACACTACTGCGCCATCTCAACCGCACTGGCAACCAGCTCACTGAAGGGGCCTTCAACAGCTCCATACACCATGTTAGGACTGATACCAATGGATGTGGAGATGCACATCAGCCTCCCCCCCCCCCTCCCCCCTTCACAACCACTGCACCCACCAGTGCGGAACCTACCTACTCCAGGGACGTTGAACTGAGCTTCACCATCTCCCCCCCCTCTCAAGGGTAGTCACTGCCATTCTGTCTGACTTCATTACCCCAGGAGCTGCCTGCTGTGGCCTTCGTGTTGAAGAAGACAGGGAATCTGTTAGTGTGACAGACTTGTGGACACGTAAATTTATTCCTGTTTAACTTTCAAATGGCTACAAAATGTACTTAAGACAATTTTGCTCCCTATGGAACTGAACTTTGACTTTTATAAAAGTACGTGTTTAATGAACTTAGACTCAGTGACCATCTAACTGACATACAACTGTTGAACTGCGTACTTCAAAGAATGTGGCTTCATGATGTATGTAACTCATCGTATAAATGTAAACTAGTGCACAGTTATGAAATTCAACATCTAACAAGCATCGGTGGAATGTTATGTAGGGGAAGGGTGGGCAAAGTGGACATGCTAAGGAATATCTTTTTTAATCTTGAAGAAAATAAATAAGAACTAAACTATATTTTAACATACGATATCCTACATAGAGGGTCTATACAAGGGTGATGTACTTGAGGACAATATTATGGAAATGGAAGAGGATGTAGATGAAGATGAGATGGGAGATATGATTCTGCGTGAAGAGTTTGACAGAGCACTGAAGGACCTGAGTCGAAACAAGGCCCCGGAAGTAGACAATATTCCCTTAGAACTACTGACAGCCTTGGGAGAGCCAGTCCTGACAAAACTCTACCATCTGGTGAACAAGATGTATGAGACAGGTGAAATACCCTCAGACTTCAAGAAGAATGTAATAATTCCAATTCCAAAGAAAGCAGGTGTTGACAGATGTGAAAATTACCGAACTATCAGTTTAATAAGTCACTGCTGCAAAATACTAACGCGAATTCTTTACAGATGAATGGAAAAACTAGTAGAAGCCGACCTTGGGGAAGATCAGTTTGGATTCCGTAAAAATATTGGAACACGTGAGGCAATACTGACCCTACGACTTATCTTAGAAGCTAGATTAAGGAAAGGCAAACCAACGTTTCTAGCATTTGTAGACTTAGAGAAAGTTTTTGACAATGTTGACTGGAATACTCTCTTTCAAATTCTGAAGGTGGCAGGCGTAAAATACAGGGAGCAAAAGGCTATTTACAATTTGTACAGAAACCAGATGGCAGTTATAAAAGTCAAGGGACATGAAGGGGAAGCAGTGGTTGCGAAGGGAGTGAGACAGGGTTGTAGCCTCTCACCGATATTCAGTCTGTATATTGAGCAAGCAGTGAAGGAAACAAAAGAAAAATTCGGAGTAGGAATTAAAATCCATGGAGAAGAAATAAAAACTTTGAGGTTAGCCGATGACATTGTAATTCTGTCAGAGACAGCAAAGGACTTGGAAGAGCAGTTGAACGGAATGGATAGTGTCTTGAAACGAGGATATAAGATGAACATCAACAAAAGCAAAACGAGGATAATGGAATGTAGTCGAATTAAGTCGGGTGATGGTGAGGGAATTAGATTAGGAAATGAGACACTTAAAGTAGTAAAGGAGTTTTGCTATTTGGGGAGTAAAATAACTGATGATGGTCGAAGTAGAGAGGATATAAAATGTAGACTGTCCATGGCAAGGAATGCATTTCTGAAGAAGAGAAATTTGTTAACATTGAGTATAGATTTAAATGTCAGGAAGTCGTTTCTGAAAGTATTTGTATGGAGTGTAGCCATGTATGGAAGTGAAACATGGACGATAAATAGTTTAGACAAGAAGAGAATAGAAGCTTTCAAAATGTGGTGCTACAGAAGAATGCTGAAAATTAAATGCGTAGATCACATAACTAATGAGGAGGTATTGAATAGGATTGGGGAGAAGAGAAGTTTGTGGCACAACTTGACTAGAAGAAGGGATCGGTTGGTAGGAAATGTTCTGAGGCATCAAGGGATCACCAATTTAGTATTGGAGGGCAGCGTGGAGGGTAAAAATCATAGAGGGAGACCAAGAGATGAATACACCAAGCAGATTCAGGAGGATGTAGGTTGCTGTAGGTATTGGGAGATGAAGCAGCTTGCACAGGATAGAGTAGCATGGAGAGCTGCATCAAACCAGTCTCAGGACTTAAGACCACAACAGCAACAACATCCTACATACTTAGCAGCAATTTTTATTTTCACTTTATCTCAGTAAATTTTTTATATATATTTTTTTACTCTAACCCTACCAAATGGCCACTTTGCCCTTCGGGGACAAACGTCACAAATAAAGTCATTGTCTTTTTCTTCACACCCGGCACAAGCCCCATGTGCCCATTGTAAGCAGCCCGAACACCTTATCCATCCTTCATTTTTCCTTGACCTGGAATATAAGTCCCCACAGAAAAGGCAATCAGTATCACTCACGTCACTGTCCAAGTCATTAAACAAAGCGCGCTTCACTGATTTTGATTTAGTTTTCTGCTTTCCTTTAACTTTTTCTTTGCTTCCTTCATTCCTCTTCTTACTCTGTTTTTCATTTTTCAGTTCCAGCTTTATTTTCTTAGGTCTTTCCTTTTCTTCTTTTGTGGCTACTAGTTCGATCTTGAAAGGGCTTGAGGTCAAAACTGCAGCTGTTATTTTCTCATTTGATAATATTTGTTTTAGGGATTGGAACAATATCCTGTGGGATTATAGCAAAAGTATAGAGCTTATTGGTCTTGGAGATGCTGATTACATCACATGAAGTACTGCAATGAGGCAGAGGACTGGGTTGGCATTTTGAAGTAGGCCTACTTGGCTTTGGCAAGTCTTTAGAGATTAGAACAAATGTAGAGTTTGGCTCTCCAGATCATACAGTGACATTTTGTCTGTGGTCATTGGAAAAAGTAGGAACTGCAGTGTTGGATACAGAGGTTGCTGGTCAGCAATCTGTCTCTCCAGAAGGTGTGTTCTCTTTACTGGCAGGTGGTGTCTCTTGACGTCGAGCAACCTTGTGTTGCGAATCTGCAAACTCTTTTCCTGGCACCACAGTAGAAGTTTCCCATTGGTCTTCAACCCCTACTTCTTGATCTTCAGCTTCTTGAAAAGAGGTAGAAGCTTGCACAGAGATTTCTGTGGTCACAGCTGCAGCAAAATCTGCATCAGTAAACTTCTGTCTGTTTAATGGAACTGTGCCACATTTTCCAAACCCCTTTACCGCAATAGTAGGAGTAGCTGCAAGGGGAAATAACTCTCCAAGAAGTTTAGATATCTGATGCTGTGTCACTAGTCTACCATGATTATTAAGCAAGAATCTTTCAATCGCTTGGACATAATAAGTAGCGAAAAGTCCCAAGAAAGGAACGTCAAGTGGCTGCAGCTTATGACTGCAGAGTGGGGGGAGGGGGGGGGGATGCAAACTACAGAATGTTCATCAAATATGAGCAAGACTGGGTCATCTTCAGATGGCTTCGCAAACTTCCAGAAATGGTCTAAGCATTGTGTGAAAATCTCAGTTTGCATCCACCCTGAAGGATGACAAACAAAAGCTGTTCCAGGTAGTCTTGAAGTTCCACTATCATCTGCTGCCTAGGGAAGATGATAAAAGGAGGAATAAAAACTCCCCCAGCTGACACAGAAATTACAAATGTGGAGAGAACACCTGTCTCTGCAGATGTAAGAGAACCCACTTGCTGTCAACCTTTTAGAGCAAAAACCTTTGAAGACTTTGACTGGACAGTCATAAGTCCTGTTTCATCAACATTGTAAACCCTATGAGGATGATACAAGTGATGTTTTTGAACATCCTCTCAAATGTCATAAAAGTTGGATACATTTGTATTGTTAAATGTTTGCACCCTTGCTGCTGAAGTCGCCTCAGGTTTTCATAACACAAGTTCAGAATGGTGCTTTTTGAACCCGGTTACCCAATCTTTGCCTGCTAATTTAATTTTTTTTTATTGAAATTGTGAGGGATGTTATTCCATTCAGCCAGTTGGTAAGCAAGGCTGCACAAGTCAGTTACAGTAATTCCAAAAAAACGTACCTCCATATCCACGAGACAATTTACCAACTGCTGTTCTTGGTCTTGGTTGGAAACAGCTCCAAAATGGCCTAATACTTTTTTATTGTCAGTGGCATCTTAACTTTTATTTAGTACACGACATTTTAGTGTGTTCCTAGGCACATTGTAAGTTTTAGTAGCCGTTTGATAAGGCATTCCGTTTTTCTTCACTGCTTCAATTGCTCTTTGCATCGCTGTGGGGTCCCATGACAGCTACTGACTCCTCCTCTGATATTTTGACACCATTGCTACAGCTGGGAAAAAACAATGTTTTTAGTATTACATCTTAAATAGCATTAAAATATGAAAGTAACACGGCGTTTTCACCTCAAATAAAGTTGTAATCATCTTATAAAGTAATGTTAATTTATTGTACAATGTAAATACATAGTACAATAATGGGTCTTGGAATATAATTACTAGTCTACATTACTTGCTAAAATAGCTTTGTTGCAGGTGAAAACCCCTACACCAGGCTTTAATCCGTATGAATTCAAATAAAACACACACTATTAAGCTGTTTGAAACCCTTAATAGTTTTGCAAACAACATACAATACTATTATTTTTCAATGAAAATATATTTTACTTTATGTCGGGAAAGAGGACACAGGCAGGCATAGTGGCCACAGATATGGCAACTTTGCCCTCTTCGCCGCCATTACATAAACGCCACACTACCAGCTAAATGAATCGAGCAATGCGTTACACAGACACATCATTTTGTAGCCTAATACACTTCTTTTACGAGGTTACTGTCAGTTGCCTGTATTATGAATGAAAGTTTGGTTATAATAGTTAATTAAATACACTTACCTTACATCAGGACATTGCACTACACAAAAATATTCAATAACTTTTAAACAAGTGATAAGAACATCTTCCACCTTCAACACATCTAAGATGGCGTACCAATGGCATAGTTGACTCGTCCGTCACTGCGTAGCAGCACCGTACAGTGCAGTAACAGGCAGTGGCCATTATGCCTGCAGTGGCCACTATGCTCACCCTTCCCCTATGTGGATAGCCATAGTTACACAACATCCTTTTTAACTGTACTGTTTTTATTTGTGACTTAATGGAACACAACACATAACAAGTTTTTTAACGATCAGAGGATGACAGTCTCAATCGTTGAAAGCAGTCATCAGGAGGCAACAGTACTGAATGCAATCTTGGCTATTAAATTTTCTTCAAAGCAATTACAGATTATTCCTTCTTGTCTTCAACGATGAGAAATTTCAAGCTTAATGTTGAGTCAACAAACCTTGTAGTTAATACTGACTAGACTTAAGAAAAATCTATTGTGCCCCATTATTAGTGTGGAAATGTATGCTGAGTCTTTGCAGAACTACCCTGAGTTAGAATCCAGGGAGCAGATCTGCCAGAGGGTGAGGTATGTACTGCCGCCACTAATTTTGGTGCTACAGAGTAAAATAGCAGTGCTGCTACCACTGTTGCAAAAGGGCCATGGAAGCCAGTGGATACAGAGCTGATGAAGACACCATTAAGTCAGATGCAGAAATACCACCAGCCTGTTTGCACACTGCAGGCCAGGGGCCGGCACCCATAGTACTGATGACATGGCAGTGAGGTCAGTTGCAACACCTTCTGGCCACCACCTTGTTATGATGTACATGGTTTTAGGCCAGAGGCATCACACTCTGGAAACACCCTCTATGAGGACATGACTACGCCAGGCAGTGGGGTGACATGCTTCTGCAAATAGCCCCATCAGGACATGTGCTCCACCGCTGATGAGCCTGCCAGCTGGTAGACCACTTCAGCTGCAGCCAGCCTTCTGCTCTGAAGGCAAGTAATTTGTGACCATGGTGGTGCAGCCATTCTATCAGCTGCAGCTTGTGCAGTCAAACTGGCACCGTATGTCTCCACTTGTAAGGGCAGACATCACTATCAGGTGCTGTCTCCTGTCACAAGAATCACGGTGGGTTTATGCATCTGCTGGTGTGCGCTGCCTTGAGTTACAGAGTCACTCCAAGATGGAGCCTGTGCTGTTGCAGATGTCATGCTTCAGCATTCTGGCCCACATGTGAGCAGGCCACTGGCCATTTGCTGCATCAGCACCACAATACTCACTGCTGACAGCACACACCAAGGGGGTGTAGCTACTATGCAATGGAGTTATGATTGCTGTAGCTTGTTTTCTAATAAAATGTGTGACTGTTACAGTTCAATTCTTTTATCTTGGCGGTTCGCGCATGCCCACCCAGACGCAGGAGATTGCTGCGTTGCCAGTTGTAAGCGCCAAGAGAAGCAGCGCCATGGTATAGTTTGCAAACTTAAGTTTAGGGGGGAGCGCGCAGTTTATGAAGTAAAGCCACCATGGCCGCATTAATCCTTTCGCTGCTACAGAGATGTGCTCCCAGCATTCCGCATCGTGCGCGATTTTGTCACCATTGCACTGATCGCCTGTGCAGACACATGGTGTTTCGACTGCTTTGTCACACTTTATCATTCGATTTCACAAAAAATATTTGGCCCAAAAATTTGATTTTTACACATCTTCTTGACTGATACCTTCCCCCCATAAATGACTTAATTTTGTTTCGATGTTCAATACAGTTATTGTGCAGCATTAGATGTAGTAAACTATTGCACGAAATTTTGAAGAGTTTGCAAAGGTAAAAGTCCATAGCGTATACTTTCCGTATGGTAGATTTTAGTTGCTACTAGAAATTTCAAAAAAATATATTCAAACAAATAAAATTCACGAAGTAAGACACTTTGATATTGTTTTTAAATAAAGAAAATGTTAAGCACCAAACAAGGTTTGAACTCAGAACCTTTCTCTTAGTAGCCACATACTTTAACCATTACGCTAACGCAGCGCGTCTTTCAATAGAACTCCCGGAGGACTTTAAAATGTCATGCAAAATACCGGCAAACACTGTTGGTATGACTATGAATTACTCACGTTTCATCGAAGTACAACAGGAAATAAACAATTACCGCTGTTCTTTATTGCGAAAAAGCAGTTAGTGAGAATGATACAAACACCTTCCCTTGCTGTCGCCTGAATTAGGAGGCTTATTGGTTGTTTGGTTTAATTAATTAATAGAATATGAAGCAATTGGTATAAAGAATGCTTTTTCCAAACTTTCTATAAAACAAAGTCTGCTGTCAAGACATTGTTTTTGTTCAATTACTTTATTTATGACTGAACGTTTCTAAAACTGAAGACACTCGTCCGTGCTCTGCACTGCAGTCGAGCTCTGGCAAGTCGTTCTCTGTTCATTGGCTGACTGTGTTTTGTGACGTCAGATGCACAGAACGAACCTAAACTCGGCCGTCGTCGTAAATGACACGCACTTTGGTGATGTTTTCTTGAGCCATCATTGGTCAGCAGAAAAACAGTATTTACAATGTATTTACAGTGTGCTTGAGAACACCGTATACCCCTAGGTTGAAACAGTATATTCTTATTCTTCTTCTTCTTCTTAATTGTCACTTTAGCCTGGGAGACCATACGTGTTCTCTACATTCCTTCACCAATCATTCCTGTTCCCAACTTTCATGGTCCCTTCTCCCTTTCTGAGCTCCCTCACCACTTCATCTTTCCATCATGACTGTAGCCTACCCTGGTGCCTTCTGCCTTTCACAGATTCTGATAATGCTACTTGCAGTAGCCTTCCTCTTTCATCTTAATTAGGTGCCCTGCCCACATCAATCTTCTGATCTTCATCCTTTGGGCAATAACAGCTTGAGAGTATAGATTTGTCAGTTCTTGGTTTTTTAACATACTCCATTCCTGTGACTGGGTGTCCCTCTTGCAACCCAATATTTTTCTTAGTATCTTACCTTTGAAGACTAACAGTTTTTCTTCATCTGTTTTCCTTAATGTAAATGTTTGAGACCCATATAGAGCTAACAGGAGAATTATCCTCTGGTAGTCTTATTTCAAAACTTCTTGAAACTGCTCTACTGCACGGCATGTCCCATAAGCCAAAATAAGTTCTATCTTCACTGTGACCCTTGCATTAATCTCAATTTCCATTCTATTCTGCTTGCTAAAAATGCCTCCTACATTACCACTGCTTTCTGTAACAGTGACATGTCCTTGAATGCACACTCACCATACAAGGATAAAGGGGATTCATAAAGGAGGAATTTTACACTGAATTAGATTATGTGTATAATTTGTTGCCAAACCATAATGTTAAAATAGTATAGTCTGACTTTAATAACAAAGTGGATCAAGTAGCCACCTATAAACCAGTAAGCAGTAATGCAAGTCTGTGTCAAGGGAGCAGTGGAAAGGGCACCCATTTGATCAACTTCACCATTGACAATAATATATTCATCATGAGTACATGGTTTCAACATAAAAACTTATATAAAGGGACATAGATTGTACCAGATGGAAAAAAACAGTATATTTATGCATGTATATATATGAGGGTTGGAACTTTAATAGTGGCAACTATTTATTTACAGCTTGTACAAAATATATACATGTTTCTAAGTTTTACTGACCTTAAAAGTAGTCACCAGCATTGTGTATAACCTGTTGCCAGTGATGTGGAAGTCGTAGGATACTCTTAGCAGTGCCAGGTGTGTTGACAGTTCGAGTGGCACGGTCTATTGCCCGATGAATTTGTAGCATTTCTGAAGCGAATGCCGTGAAGTGTTTCCTTCAGTTTAGAAAATCGAGCTGAACTTATGAGGGCTTAAGTCAGGGGAGTGCAGTATCTGGTATAGCACTTAGCAGCCCCATCAGTCAAACAAATTAGTAACAGCTTGTACTGTACGTGCTTGTGCACTGTCCTGCAAAATGATGGTCAGGTCGTGCAGAAAGTGTCATCACTTCTGTCTCTATGCAGTTCATTTTTGGAACACATCCTATGACCAGCTTAGAGACAGAAGTGATGACTCTTTCTGCAGGACCTGACCATCTAACAACTTCTAAAATATCAGAAGCCATGAATGAATTATGGAGGAAGCTTTCAGCTGGGTCAGTACATCAATGCAGGCTCAACAGCCAAATAACAGAGTTGGAGAAAGAAAATTTTCATTTGAGACATTTACAACTGTTGCAGGAACCTCAGACAAGGTGCCAGCAACATTCAAAATAGAGGCAAGTGTGACAAAACAAGAAAGCTATATCTTTGTTAGAGCTCAAGATAACAAGGGTTCTAAAACACTAAGAAAGAGATCTGCTGATTTATTAGATCATAGACAGGAGAGAATAAAAAAAGAATATGAGGACCACAAAGAAAACATTAACTGAAGAAATTAAGGTCGAGAAAGATAGCAAGAAGTTCTTGAAAATTCATAGTTAAAAGAGGAACTGAAATGTGAACAACTGAGGAAGATAAGACCCTCCATCATATTGTATCATGTTGAGTCAAATCTTGCAAGAAAGGACTTCTTAGGCATGGTTTATGAACAGAACCTGGTAAACAATTTTAGTAGACAGGAATTTGAATAGGAGGTAAAGGCAAAATTCAGAACATGCCCCAAACATACACTCATAGTGCATAACACCTTTGAAGTTATTCAAAACTAAGGAAGATTCTGATACAGAGAAAGCAAATCTATGTGGGGTTTAGATCCATTGTTGTCATCCACTGTTTAACAGTGCAAGCATGTGTAAAGTGTAGAGAATGTGCACATATAGCTAAATTTTGTATGGTTACAGACAAGGTCTACTCAGATTGTGGGAAGAAGTATCGTATGAAAAAGGACTTCACGAACACTGCAGCTTCTGCAGTTTGTGTTCCTTGCAAATTAAGGTATCTACAACGAATGTGGAAAACCCAGGAAAGTGGATAATCTCTATCAAGCACAAAATTTTATGAATGTATTATGTACAAAACACAAACAAATGATATGTAGATATACAAAGATACGTACTGGTACAAATTAGTAATAGTGGATTTGATGGTTACTTCACAGTTGACATAATTAAATGTCAATGTGTAAAAAAAATTAAAATCTGAAGTAATGAAGCAAAAGAATCAGTTACTATCAATGATATGGGGGAAGAAAATAAAATTATCTATATTGTACACTAATAAGTTGGATGAGAGAACAGTAAGATCAGGAAACCACCATTTAAAACCCGAAGAAACTGGAAGAAAACATGGGAATGGAAGATGTAATAGGCCCTGCTTTGTAATAATGATAAAAACCACAATAATAATTGCAGTAGGTTCAAAATGACTATGAAGTTTTCTGTAATGTTAGTCTATTCAAGCAGCCGAATGTCACTTGTTGCATGTCCAGTTGTTCCAAAAATTAACTATTTGTGCTGTTTCTTACAATAATATAAGTCCTAAATTGTTCATCTGAGAGTATGTAAGCATTCTAGTTATAGCTGGATAATATTTAAATAAAAACTTGTCAACCTCAGATAAATTTACTTGCTGTATTTATTAACTTTTTAACTTCCTTTTCATGAAATATAAATTACACACATGTACTGTACTTGTACAATGTTTCAATTGCCCACAGCTGCCATGTACTCAATTGGGCTGCATTTTACTCTTCTGCAATGCATTCATTTCTTAGGTTCAGTTGCTGGGACGTACATATATTTTTATCATTGTGAGCTAGTACATGTGTTATTGACAACAACACTTTGTTATAATTACAATTGATAGTTAAGTTACATAAATGTGCCTTGGCATAAATGACAAAATATAATTACAATTTCTGTAGTAAGAATTAATAAGTTTGCATTCATTCCAATTAAAATTAGCATTATGTTTTTAAGTTACCAAAATAATTAGTTTACCTTACATTTTGCTAACATTTGCATCTAAAGTTCTTATCATATACAATCATTTCATGCATTTTGATTCCACTTCAAATTATAAAAAAAAGACTAATCATACAGTAATACCATTGCTTTTACAAAAATTGGGTAAAGATACTATATTAACTTTTGATATAACATAGTGAATATTATTTAAAATGAACAAAAATAAAAATATGTTGATAAACATTTACGTGTATCGTAAAAAATCTATCAGTTTGTTTACTAGATTGATGCACCATGATCAACTATTCATTAATGTGGATCTGTTACATTACACAAATTTCCAGAATTTCATGCATAACACTTATGCATGAGATTCTGCCAGGGCATGCATGAAACAGAAAATGAAAATAAAACTTTACATGTCAAGATAGTGTTGACACAGATGCCCCTACACAAATTCTTGATTATCCTCCATGTTCAATTACCCTTCTCATTATGACATGTCACTTTCTGTTAACAGTTCATCATTTAACATCAAATAAATTTAACAGTTTAAGCCAGAGGTGGGCAAATGCGTTTATGCAGGTGCAGGCATCCATGAGTACCCACACTACTTGCCCGCCACCGCTGTGAGCCAGCAGTTCCCCTCCACCTCTCAACCTCTCTGCCTACACCATTAGTTTGTTATCAATGCGTGTGCAACAAGACTGGTGTGTTTTCTTCGAGTTGTTAGAATTCTTGATGTTGATGTCTCTTTGGTGTTTATGGTAAGACAAAATTAGTGAGAGGTAAATGGCTGAGAAGTAGTTAAAATCTTCAAAACTAAAATCGGTTGAATCCCTACATTTCAAACAACCAGTGGAAGAGGATAACTTTTTTATTGAAACACTAACTGGCCCTCAGTGCCTGTTTTGTATAACTTTTTTTTATCAATGTGGAAAAAGTTCAATGTGAAGTGGCATTTTCAATTCCTTCATGAGAAATTCATGTTCACTTTGGATACTGAGGCAAAGAATTCCATACTCCTCACGCTAAAACACAGGAGAGATAGGAAGAAATTTAATATAGATGTATGTCACTTCTTGATAATGTTACTATTATTTATGAAGCATTACATGGTTTTCCCATAATTTTACCTCTGGCTTGTAACACATTTACAGGTAGACAACCATTTCATCCACAATTCCCCCCCTCCCCCCTGTACTTTACAGAGTAGAATTCATTTCCTTCCCCGCATGACAGAATTGTTATAAGCTAAATATTATTTATTACTTCTTATTCAGCAGCACTTTTCAGTAATACAAGATTGGTCTTTAAGGTTTGTCAGATGGTTGATTTGGGGGAGGGGACCAAACAGCGAGATCATTGGTTCCATTCAATTAGGGAAGGATGGGGAAAGAAGTCAGCTGTGCCCTTTCAAAGGAACCATCCTGGCATTTGCCTGAATCAATGTAGGGAAATCATGGGAAACATAAATCAGGATGGCCGGATGTGTGTTTCAAATCATCGTCCTTCTGAATGCAAGTCGTGTGTGCTAACCACTGTGCTACCTCACACCTCTTTAAGGCTACACTTCTACAAGTACTATGGAAATATTATATCATGCAGTGAAAATAATACTAATGTGACTACAAACTTGAGTGTCAGCTGCTAATCATGCATTAACAGCAGTGTTGAGTCCCATTTGCCAGTAAGAGAATGTGAACTGTGCACATATTGTGCCCGCACAATGATACACAATGCCCACATGCTCGTGGGCAGCCTTGCAGGCAACTCATGCACCCAGCACTAGTTTAAAGCAAGTGTTACCAAACTTTCTTATTCACAAAACAAATGTATCACAGATATTATCCCACGCTCCACGTTGACACCAAGTATATTCTTAATTGCCTTTACAAAACTACTTATATTTCTCAGTGAATACATTCCCATATGATGTTGTGGACATAATCCACTACATTTCATGACAATTAACCCATAACAATAACCTCATCTTTCTCTCCTTCACAATTACTGCAATAATATACAAAAAACGTCATAATCTTCCATAATACAACATAATCATTATCAACAATTTACAATCCAATGGTCCTGCAGCAGTGAAGATATCTCTTAGAGACATTTTGTATTAAAATACTGATTGGTGCTGTAGGAGTAGTGTTTTTTATTTCGATAGACCCATTTGGTCTAGATTGCTGTCTTTCGACCATCTGCAAAAGTTGCACAATATTTAAATTTTGTTTTGTTACAATGTTGGTTGTCATATTTTCAGAGATACAAGTTTTGTACTTATGTCCATGCATCATCAGTGGTCACTGTCACTCTGTACGCTACTACAATGTGGTATGCACCATGCTGGAGAAAAAAAACTGCTCTCGCCATAACTCACGTTGATGAAACGGCAGCCCTACAGAAGTTGAGCCATCTTCCAGGAACAGCAGTTGCTGATGTAGTTCCCTGTCACCAAAATCATGAGGATACAGCCAGTTCTGACACCAGTGCTGCAACATATGGACTGGGTGCACATTGTGATCAGGGAGTTGAGTGCTGAGTGAGGGTCAGTGGTCCAGTGCACACCCAGAGGTGTTAGTGATATAGCAATATCGGCAATAACATTTATTTATTGTGCAAAGTGTACAGGGGTATAAGTGTCTTCAGAGCTGCAGTTGGCAGCTGGGTACAAGTGCATGTGCTATGAAGGAGTGTTGATGTCTTACCAGCAACTCCTGACATTGCTGCCACAGGTCAGGGCCATGGCCATGTGCCATGCCAGGAAAGGTAGTGGGGTGAGGAAGGCACTGCCTTCCCTCTCCCCCAACCAAAGATATTTTGTGGTGACCTTCATACAGCTCCCACATCAGCGATCTTGAAGACAGCCCATCACGTGTGGCCCAAAATGTTGGTTGTTGTGAAGACTAGGCTCTTGGTCAACCATCACGGAATGACCAAGAGTGCAGCAGATGCTCACCAATCAGCCAGGGCTGCGCAGACATGCCTCATCTGGAAGGTGCTTGCAAATCATCTGCAATGACCCAGTATTGGAGCAGGGCTGGTCACTCACCAGTCTTTTCATCCATCATGGCCCAGTAGGCAACATCAGCAGACCAAAACTGTAGTATGCAACAGGTTCGCTGCATCTCGTTGTTGAAGTCAGAAAGCAAATAGCATGGCTGCCCATCATTAATCAGCCTGTCATGGTTCCACTGAAACTTAATAGACTGTCACTGTCTCTTGCTCTAGGAACACGGACAGAATGGCAGCATGACAGAACGAAATCTCCTCTATCTAATGGACCAGGTCCCACCTATGTTGTGGTGACTCTGAATATATGAGTGCATTTGTTCTCATTTACCAAACCTGTCAGCACTCCTGCCTCACTTTGGTCACTGAGGTTGGTTCTTTTCTGTCTATGTCTGATTTTGTATGGCACTTTGGCAGTGATGTTACATACCATTATTGCACAATGCTTTGTTAAGTAGCACAGCAGTGCTTGTGTTTCTATCTGCCTCATTCTGACATCTGTTGCATAGGTAGTATGCAGAATTGATATGCCGATTGGTACACCAGCCAAGGACTAACCGACTCCATTCTGAGCTTGCCTGGTGGAATTTAAAAAAAAAATTAAACATGTACAATAAAATTATTCTGCTGTGTAACACTGCAAAAAGTTAAGAGACATATATATGACTAAAATATATCTCTAGCAAATAGCAGGTTAAAATTTATTGACTATTTATAAAAACTGTTATTGTTACATACGGGCTACATTCCTCTTGGTACAGAGAAATACATTCATAATTTAAAAGACTACAAATAAGAGACAATTTATATATTATAAGTACACTTGCTATTGCCTCACTTGTTTCAAAAATTTCCTCTATTTTTTTTTTTTTTTTTTTTTTTTAATTGATGCAAAGTTGTCAGTCACATGCTGAGTGAAGTCTGCAATCTCCATTATGAGATCTCTTTCAATGGAAAGCATCACTGAGGCTGACAATCGTTTCCGGCTCATGGAGTTGCATAACAATTATTTTTATTCTTTTTCAAGTGGAAAAGCAACTTTCTATTTTTAGCAGCATCATGGGAATTGTGAGGATTATCCTCAACAGTTTAGAGCACTCAGTGAATGTCTTCCCTGGATCCTTGGATATTATAAACTCTGCTGGACTAACAGTAACTGAAAATGATGTTCTAGGCAGATAGAAGATAGTTCATGACATAGTTTCAGCTTATCAAAATGTATACACTGAACATACTTCCCTTCATATATCATCAAGAAACTTGAACATTATAATGGGAACATTGGAAGAAACAATGGTGAAGCTACAAGATGACGTGAGAAACTAAAATGATCTTTAGCCTCACAAATTATCACATGGCTCATCTCCTTTGCTTCTCTTTACCACTCAATCTTGTCCAACATCCTTTTATTCATTGAGCAGTTGCTAGAGTCATTACCACTAGTGATGTCAGTTTCTTCCCAACTCATAGTAATATTTATTTCAAATGCTCAAATGGCTTTATGGGAAGAGCACACATTATTGTCTCCATGCTGCAGCTGAGCGAAGAGAATTTTGACTAACCACCAAATTTTAGTGAGAAATTCTGACCAATAATCAAAGCTACAACTCAAAAGAACTTTCTTATGATGAAGGGATGGCAAATTGTAATTTTACTCAAGTGACCTTTCAATATGTGATTCATACATTTAATAATGTTTTTCTTGCATTCATGAACTGTGTTTACAGACTGATACTGAAAATTTCACCTAGTAGGACAAAATCAAGGCAAAAAAAAGTTACATTGCAGTTGATTGATACCACCTTGCTCATTATAAGATTAAACTAATGGGCATAGCAATGTACATATTCTGTGTTAGGACACAATTTTTTTCACCCTAAATTGAACTCCAACAGAGAAGCCAGCCATAACAGATGCTCAGATGCACAGTCAATTTTTGAGACTCTCATTTACTTTTTGTTTGTTTGTTCTGTCTAGCAAATTCACAGCTAATGTCTGTGCATCATTTCCGGAAGGAGGCAGGGATACACCAGAACCTTTCTACTGGTTTATCTCTTAATACATAAAGGTATACAATAGCCATTTGAAATACATTTGATATGTTATTACTTTCATCTGCTATTCCCTTATTTTCTCTGAAATTTCGTCTTGGCATAGCTAAAACGCAACTTGAAAAAGTACATTACAGCTGCAGTAACACCAATAACTGCAATATTCTAGCCATTTTCCCAAATTTCACAATGTTAGCATTAAATCTAAACTCTATTTATGATTGACAAGAATATAAAATGCAGCTATGCTGCAGAGAAACCATTTCCACTGAATTTCTGCTATCAAAATAAATCTGTGAATGGAACAAAGTTATTATGACTGCTGTTGAAACAGGAATATCAGTAATATTCTCTCATGGTTTGAATAACAAAGTAACACCATGGAAGGAGGGAAAGTGGGAAGAAGTGTCCTCCATAGAGTGTTTCTTGTCAGAGTTTGCTTGCTGACTGCAACACTCTGTTATGTTATTGGTGAACATATAACCTAGTGCTACAGACAAGTTCCGACTTGTATCTACTCGAAGTACAATAGTCCCCTATCACATGAACTGGCATATGGGTTCATAGCAACATGACCAGTGATCAAAGCACCAGAACAGCCATGAGGTTTTTCCACACAGTTACAGTAGTATGATCCCACAAAAATATTGCAATGACAACAAAAAAATCTTAGCCAGTAATTAACCTATATGACATAATAGTAAATGATATTCGCTACAAGAACATGTAATGATAAAACATGTAAGTTCCAGATGGGAAACTGAATTATGTACAAATTTCACTAACTCATAACTAGCAGTAATTGAATGAAACATTACTTTCTTCCTTTCATCACACACTGTGGCAGTACTCATTCAGTATGATTTATAAGCATTAGTTTCCTGAGCCTTTCTTAAGTAGTAATAACATCAGTTTGTTTAAATAGCAGAGTCATCGCACTGAAGTCACATTTCTTGTATTGACCACTACATAGTATTGACAGTAAGCCACTCAAAATAGCATTTCCTAAGGTACTGCATAGTGTGAACAAAGCATTAACAGGCAAAGAACAACATAGAAAAAAAAACATCTAGTGATCATTACAAGGATCATTTGTCATCAACTTTCACAGTACAGAATAAGCCATAGTATGAACAACATCAAATGAAAATTCAAAAGTTCATTTGTGATTAAAGTAAACAAAGAGTCTTTCAATAGGGCTTTAGTTCCATTTTGTCAGTTTTTGGAACCAAGGAGATGACAATAACACAGTCAGTGATATTTATGATTATTTGACATAACGAAATATTAGCCAATACATCTGGATAGAATATAATTGGAAAGAACTGTTACTAAGCAGAGACTGAGTTGAACATAATATTGGCAATATGAATGAATACCATAACCAGTGATATATTACTTGATTGGATTACATTCGGCCCCTGCCATTTGTAACATCCCTTACAGATAGATATTTCACAAAGGTAAGTCATTAGTTAAGCATAATGTACCTGAATTCCTTAACAGCTATCAGATCATACTCTATCAATCTGCAAAAGTAAAATATAATGCATTTAACTCTGACTATGAACTAATGGAGAATGGACAATGATGATGGTAATATATAGTTTTGACATACTGACAGGAAAGAAGAAGATAGAGCACAGAAAGTGAAAACAGAAATAGTGCTACAACAGCTTGAGCTCCTGTACATGCCACACAAATGACATATGAAGAATGTGTCCCTCTGAGTGTGACAAACACAAACCGCAGAAAGCAAAAAGTGAGGAACACAATGACAGGAACGTAAGAGAAGAAACAGACAGAAAATGTGGCACTAGCAAACATAAGTTAAAGAAAATGCTTCAGAGATAGGGAGGGATCCATGTACATGACATACGAAGAATGTATGAGGGACATTTCATAAATAATGCACAGGTTGGTATTACTGTTGACTGTTTGATGCAAAACTATGGAAATTACATCAGATGTAGTTGGGAGCTTGAGGAAGAAGCATGTGTTTTCATTTTTTTCACTGTGTACGCTAACATAAAATTGGTGAAAGGTAAAAATCAACCCTGCAGGGATCTTGGGTGGTGTGACTGTCAAAGACCAGAGGTTGTATGTGAAGATCAAAACTTTACATGGCAAAAACCTAACAGAAATCCACAATGTCTTAAGTGAAGTTTGTAGTGAGTTTTAGCTCTGTCACAATTTTTAAAACAATCAATGTAATAGAAAATAATGTGCAGAGAGATGATTCCTGTACATTATTACTAAAATAAGTCGCAGAACACCTGAATTTGATACAAGTTTTGAGAACTTTAAAGCAATACTGGTATTCAGAAGGTGATAAAGAGTGACAAAGGGCTTGAAAATAACAGATACATAAGAAATGCAGTCAATAAAATGAAAGCTGTACAGAATATTGTAAAAGAAGGAACAGGAAGTAACAAAAAAATTAATAACATGCAATCGAATGAAAATTCATGAACTATTAGCAAAGTGAATGATATATCTAATGTATTTATAAGTTATTTTGTAAACAGTCAAAAAAATTATTGAGCAAAATGCCACCCATAAATATCTCACACAACTTACACTATGTGATCAAAAGTATCCGGACACCAGGCTGAAAATTACTTACAAGTTTGTGGTGTCCTCCATTGGTAATGCTGGAATTCAATATGGTGTTGGCCCACTCTTAGCCTTGATGACAGCTTTCACTCTGGCAGGCATACATTTTCAGGTGCTTGAAGGTTTTTTTGGGAATGGTAGCCCATCCTTCACAGAGTGCTACATTGAGGAGAGGTATTGATGTCGGTTGCTGGGGCCTGGCATGAAGTCGGCATTCCAAAACATCCCAAAGATTTTCTATAGGATTCAGGTCAGGACTCTGTGCAGGCCAGTCCATTTTTCAGGGATGTTATTGTTGTGTAACCTTTCCGCCACAGTGGCTGACGAGCAGCCGCTCAACCATGAAATCCAAGTTTTCTCACCTCCTGCCTAACTGTCATAGTACTTGCAGTGGATCTTGATGCAGTTTGGAATTCCTGTGTGATGGTCTGGAGAGATAGACATTACGACCCTCTTCAACTGTCTGCAGTTTCTGTCAGTCAACAGCCAAGGTTGGCCTGTACACTTTTGTACTGCACGTGTCCCTTTACGTTTCCACTTCCTCCTGCCTAACTGTCATAGTACTTGCAGTGGATCTTGATGCAGTTTGGAATTCCTGTGTGATGGTCTGGAGAGATAGACATTACGACCCTCTTCAACTGTCTGCAGTTTCTGTCAGTCAACAGCCAAGGTTGGCCTGTACACTTTTGTACTGCACGTGTCCCTTTACGTTTCCACTTCACTATCACATTAGAAACAGTGGACCTAGTGATGTTTCGGAGTGTGGAAATCTTGTTTACAGACGTATGACACAATTGATACCCAATATGGAGTACCTGGCAGCTTACAGACGTATGACCACACCATAACACAACCGCCTCCGAATTTTACTGTTGGCACTGCACACGCTGGCATGTGATGTTCACCGGGACTTTCGCCATACCCACACCCTGCCATCGGATCGCCACATTGTGTACCGTGAGTCGTCACTCCACGACATTTTTCCCAATCGTCCAATGTTTACGCTCCTTACACCAAGTGAGGCGTCGTTTGGCATTTACCGGCATGATGTGTTGCTGATGAGCAGCCGCTCAACCATGAAATCCAAGTTTTCTCACCTCCTGCCTAACTGTCATAGTACTTGCAGTGGATCTTGATGCAGTTTGGAATTCCTGTGTGATGGTCTGGAGAGATAGACATTACGACCATCTTCAACTGTCTGCAGTTTCTGTCAGTCAACAGCCAAGGTTGGCCTGTACACTTTTGTACTGCACGTGTCCCTTTACGTTTCCACTTCACTATCACATTAGAAACAGTGGACCTAGTGATGTTTCGGAGTGTGGAAATCTTGCTTACAGACGTATGACACAATTGATACCCAATCACCAGACACGAAGTCCTTGGGTTCTGCAGAGTGCCCCATTCTGCCCTCTCATGATGTTTAATGACTACTGAGGTCATTAATATGGAGTACCTGGCAGTAAGTGGCAGCACAATGCACCTAATATGAAAAGCATATGTTTTTTGGGGTGTCCGGATCATATAGTGTACATCAAAAATTAAAGTCAATGAAGTTGATGATTTAATAATGAGAAGTATGAATGTTATAAGTTATTATGTGATGCAACAATGTTTAAGAATGCTGCCAAGACCCTGCCTTTGTAGTAGTTATGTTTGCTAATGTACTTTTTCATTCAACATATCTGTATGTAAAGAAGTGAATGGAATAATACACATTGACAAATAGGAAAGTATAATTATGTGCAAGAGAATGTTGTATTGTGATGACACATCTAAGTAATGAGGCAACTTATTGACAGCCTACTTTAAAGTGTGGCACTGTAGTCAGAAATACTTTGATATTTTTTATGGCAAATAATAATAATACTGAAAATTTGTGAGAAATCATTTGGTAAAGATAACTGAAGAACTATTCTAGTTGATAACTTGTTGAACATACACTGCTGCAGAGCTTCACGTTCATGATACAGTACTATTACTCATATCTCCTATGTGATTTATATTTCATTTTGAATGACTTCAAAGAATAAAGTTACATAAAAAGAAAATGCATATAATCTAGCTGAGTGAGTATATCATGTAAAAAGGTTTTTCTAATGAGAATTAGCAAAAATGAAAAAAATTAAATTCTGCAATATTAAAGTCAAACCTTGAGGATTTCACTGATTTAACCCTTGAGGATTTCACTGATTTATTTACAATTTCAAGAAAGTTAAGTGATCATATTTCAGAGCACAACATTTGATTATCTGAAGCAGCTTCCATTCTCTTCCCATTTTTCTCCACATTTCATTGTAAATTTTCTTTATTGTATTGTACTGATAACTATTTCTGTTTCTGATGTGTGACAATAAAGCAGTTAATGAGAAAAGTATTTTATTTCATGTTTACAGTTAAATTGCAATAATTTTCTAATATGGAATATTTTGTTTGCTCTTTTCATATTTGTAAAGGCTGAGCATCATTGTATCCATGGACATGGATTGGAGTGCAGAAAGAAGGACTCATAGCTTGGACCTCTAGCAGGCAGTTGGATTAGTGTTGGTAAAAATAGTGCCAGTAGTGAATGAAAGAAAGAAATGTTTTTCATTATTAATTCAGTGTTAATAATAAATAAAAATATAACTAAATACAAGATGAAACCAACTTCAAATTGCATCTACAATAAGAGATTGGTGGAATGTGAAGTCACATTATGTCCAGGGGAGGTTATTAGGAAAGATATGTTAGTGACATTCTGCCTGTACTATTATTTCAACTACTGTGATTTATTGTGGTATGCAGACCATTATGGAACACTGAAAAATCCAGTCTGCCATTTTTCAATAATTATCTGTATAACAAATGAAATCACTCAACAGAGAGAAGGCAAATGTACCTGATAGGATACCAGTACAATTCTACATCAAGGGTAGCTGCAGTGTACCAAAGATCCTTGGAGGAGCAAAGTGTTCCTAATGATCGGAAAACATTACAGGTCATTCCCATTTTTAAAAAGGTCGTTGAAAACGTGCACAAAACTATTAGCCTATATCCCTGATGTCAGTCAGCTGCAGAATTTTGGAATATGATTTACCCTAGCATATTGTCACATTTCTGAAGCCTGACAATCTTCTCTGTAGAAACCAACATGCAGCGCCAGATCTAAGATATCTCCCAATCGGGGCAGAAACTTGATAGTGGCGCAGACCCCACCCCCATTCTCCCTCCCACTTGAACGTTTGAGATAGGACGTTAAATATTTTAAAAAATATCGATTTTTCAAAAATATGTTCATTTTGTTGCGAAGATCTTTCTGAAGAGTTTGATATACAAATGTGTATACAAGGAAATGTAAGACATGTTATTTGGTCTTAAAGTGTGCCAAAGTGCAGTGCCACATCTCTTCACACGGCATTCTTCCATCACACGTCACTGTATTTTGCTCTGTGGGATTCAAAGATGTATATTTTGTAATGGAAGCCACCAAATCTATACAAGTGGAAATTAAAGTGACCTGTGGTGCCTGTCCTACTCCCAGTTGGCCGGTTCAATGACTTCCTAATAAATCTTGAGCTTGTGGAAAGTAAGGCAGATCCGTGTTTGTTCTATCGAGAAAACTGCAATGACAAGTTGATGGTGGTTCTGTATGTTGATGATGGATTAATATCTGCAAGTAAGAAGAAGTATATTTAAGTTTTCCTAAAGGAAATTGAAGATGAGTTTAAAATTATTGTTGAGCCAGTAGGATATTTCTTAAATATTAATATTGTATGTCATGATAATGGAACAATAGACATTAATCAAGAAAGTTATGCTAAAGATATTGCTCAATGGTTTAACATGACAGAGGCAAAACCTGTGTCAACTCCAATTGAGCAGTATTTGCAGCCAAATGAGTTAACCAGTGATAAACCAATTAATGCTCCATTTCGAGAAGTAGTTGGCTGTCTTATGTATTTAGCTGTTGGTACAAGGCCCGATATTGCATTTGCAGTGAGCTATGTGTCAAAATTTTTAGAGAAACCTCGAGAAAATCACTGGTCTGTGGTAAAAAGAATCCTAAAGTATATAAAAGGTTCAGTGTTAATGGGGAGAAAATATGATGCTAACTATGCAAACAGAAGACTGGGGATATATACTGATTCTGATTATGCCAGTGATCCAGCAACCCGATGCTCAGTTAGTGGAGTGGTTGCTGCACTTCATTCATGAGAAGATTCAAGAAGGCCAGCTAGCCATTGAGCATGTACCAGGCAATCAGGAAGCTGCAGAGATTCTCACCAAACCATTGCCACATGTCTGGCTTAACTATTTAAGATCATTAATTGGAATATGTTAAGTACTGCATTTAGAAAGATAAACATTTAGAAGAAGTGTTGAAGTGAAATGTTTATATTAATCTCTGTGCTGTGTACTATATCTATGTCTTTGGTTGGTGTCATAAAATAAAATACATGTGTCTTGTTACAGCAACTACGTCGTGCGTATGCTTTATGTTGTGCCCTTTTAGTTTCTTCTTGAAGTTTCTGCAATAATAGTCACTTTCATCTACCTCATTTGCAAAAATAACACAACAGAATATAATTGACGATGTACCAGTATCAAATGTCTATTAGGCTGTTACAAGCAAAGAGTTTTATGTTAGCAAATAGTTTCACATTTCATTCACATGCTCTAGTTTTTCAAGTATGAGATCGGAAAGTAGTAGTAGTAGTACGAAATTCTTACATAATTTTGGAATCGTCATACTCTACCATATAATTTGCGTGATGTCCCCGTTATTTCTTCTCCTTCCTCGTTCTAACAAACAATCCCATCATCATTAATTCTGTAACTATTCCTGCCACTGTCAAAACTTATTCTCTGGTTAACTTCACTAACCCTGCCAGAATCAATGGTTTAGTTATCCCGTGTTTATTCTCCGGTTTGGCGTTATTACGTGTTCGTACAACGCGTTTTCCGCGCAGTTCCGAGAATATAATTAAAAAGCTGCTAACCGGGGACTGTATAACTGACCCTTCTGGCAAAATTTTGTCAAAATTTCATTTTCTTTGATACACCGATAAGACATTACGTAGTTTCTCATCTGTTAATCGTTCATTTCCACTTTGGTAGACTGAATCTATCGATTTCGGTAATAATTATAATAACGCTTACCATTCACACAAGCAATCAGCCACATACACAGACATCAATTACTATTCGGTTTAATTCGGGTCAGCTCGTATAGCCCTGATCCCTTTTTTTCTGTGGGAAAATTTTTTATTTCTCGATGCGACGGGGATTCCCCTGGCAGAGACATGACGTACACTATGCACGCCTTCAAAAATCAACTTAGCATTCGTTCAGAAATCGACTTAGAATCTGTTCAAAAATGTTGAAAAACCAAAAGGGATGTTTTCCAAAAACATATGAATAGTCGACAAACCAACGTGCGCTGGATGCTAGGCGCTTTGTGAAACAAGGTTTTTTTTCTTCAAGAATATGAATTTGGCGCCCCCTGAAATTGCTGCTTAGGGCAGATACCCCAGTTGCCTGCCGCCCCCCCCCCTTCCCACGCCCACCTAGATCCGAGCCTGCCAACATGGGTTCGAAAAACAACAATCGCATGGAACCCAGCTCACTTCATTCATCCACAGAACCTGGAAGCAGCAGATACAGGTACTCACGTAGACACCATTACCCTTGACTTCTGGAAGGTATTCAGTACAGTCCCACACTGCCACCTAACAAACTATATACAAGTACACAAGATATCAGACCAACTGTGTCACTGGACTGAATAGCTTCTGGCAAACAGAATACAGTATGCTCATTCTGAATGGAAAGAAATCTTCAGAGTAAAACTAAATTCAGACATGCTCCAAGGGGGCAGTACTTTTCACAATATGTATAAATGACCTTTGACATAACATAAAAGGCTTTTTGTGGATGATGCAGCTGTGATGCTAGAAAATTGTAGTAAAATGTAGGAAGACCTGCAGAGAATCGACACCTGGTGCAGCAAGCGGAAATTGACCCTAATCACAAACAAATGTATGGTATCTCGACTATTTAGACAGAAAGATCTTCTATTGTATGATCACAAAATTGCAGAAAAATCACTGAAAGCAGTTACTTTCATAAAATATCCAGGGGTATGCATAGCAAGCAATCTGAAATGGAATAACCACCCAAAATTTACTGGGAGTAAGCCAGAAGCCAAACTTCAGAAAAAGTAGTCCATCAAGAAAGAAAGTAGCTTAAAAGCACTCGTTCAACCAATACTTGCATACTGCTCATTAGTATAGGACTCATACCAGATAGGAGTGATCGAAAAAGTAGAGAAGATCCATAGAAGAGCAGTGCATTTTGTTACAGGTTTATTTAGAAAGCATGAAAGCATTACAGAGATGATCAACCAACTCCAGTGGCAACCACTACAAGAGAGGCGTTCTGTGTCATGGTGTGTTTTATTGTTAGTTCCAAAAGCGTGTGTTCCTAGAAGCTATCGACAAATATATTGCTTTCTCATGCATAAATCTCACAAAAAGACCGTGAATATAGAGAGATTGAAGCCCTCACAGTGGCTTAGCGACAATTGTTCTTCCCGTAAACTCTTCACGACTGGAACAGTTAAATGAAAGTAGTACATAAAGTACCCTCTCCATACAATGCACAGTAGCTTATGAGACACAACAAGTGGGTACTCCTCATCTGGTATGTCTTTCGTTCTCAATAATTATCAATTTTTTGACATGTTATAGTTACAGGTTCATGAAAACTTGCAAATCAATTACCAGGCCAAGTTCAATTTAAATTCATTGTTCAGTTTATTATTCTTACTGTACTGATTTTCATTGATACAATCGGTTTGTCTGTAGGCTATGTTAATAAAAAGTTACGGTTAACTGAAAATAGTGCTAGTGCTCACGTCACGTCATGTCACGTCACGTCATGTCACAGCACGTCATGTCACGTCATGTCATGTCAAAACATTCCACAAGGCATTTCAAATGTTGGCATTTACATAGGCATTCAACAGGTCCTCATGTCATGTCTCATCAGATCATGTCACCATCAAGATTTCTCAGGAAGAAAGATTTCACGGTGTCGTCATGTGCTAACAATGGAAGCTTACCTACTTTTGTTACTATCACTCCCGTTATTGTAGTGGATTTTGTACTTTTGTCACTTCTTAATTTTTATGTAAGTCCGCCTGAGTGGTCAGCACGACGGAATGCCATGCAAGGGGCCCAGGTTCGACTCTCGGTCAGGTCAGAGGTTTTCTCTGCTATAGGACCAGATGTTGTGTTGTCTTCATTATCATTTCATCATCATTGACAATCAATCTCGAAAGTTGAGCCACCTAAAAAGATTTGCATCATGTTACTGCACTCCATGCAGGTCGGTTCCCAGACTATCCACACACAATATCATTATCTCATATAATTATTTTGCTTTGTTTTCGTGGCGAATTACAAATGTTGCATGATGACTTGAATTTTTTTCATTGAGGTCAGATACCTGATAGCGAAAAATTATTTAGGTTTTACAGTAAGGGAACAGAACTGATTCTTACACTGTGTATAAATATGAACTTAAGCTGATGAAGCAGTTTTCATTACATAACATTTTAAGTGAACAAATCAGTTCTAATGAAGGAGAAAGAGATTAGATTAGATTAATTATTCATTAAATAGACCCATAAAAGAGGGAATCCTCCTGGGTGTGGAATATGTCAGATAAACACATTACAAAAATGTAATTAGAAAAACTTGAGTTTCATTAATTTTAATGATCCCCAGTCAATAAACAGTAAAATTATGTACATGAATTAAATTTAAACTTCTAATATTTACGTGTTTAATACTTACATCTGCTTTCATTAAATCCATCATTCAGACATTTGCTAGTTTCTTGGCTATTACAACCAAGTATTGTCAAAAATTAAAGTAAATTATTCATTTCAGTGATCCTCAGTTAAGAGCAGTCAGATTATGTACAAGATTTAAAATTCAACTTCCACTATTTACAGACTTAAGTCTTACATCTGCTTTCCATATATCCATCATTCACACAGTAGGTAGTTACTTGGCTGTTACAACCAAGTATTGCCAAAAATTGAACTATAATAAATTTTCATTAAATAGTCTACTGCACTTGTTGAGAAACTCATGGATGGAATAGAAGGAGTTGGCCACCAACAATTCTTTTAAATTATGTTTAAATTGTGCTTCGTCTGAAACTGAACTCTTAATGGTTGCTGGTAACTTATAGAAAATATGCGTTGCTGAATACTGGACTCCTTTCTGGGCAAGAGTAAATGATTTTAAATCTTTATGTATGTTGTTCTTATTCCTAGTATTGATACTGTGTACTAAGCAGTTAGTTGGAAAAAGAAATGTACTATTTACAACAAACTGCATCAAGAAATAAATATACTGAGAAGCTGTGGTTAATAAGCCCAATTCTTTGAATAGGTTTCGACATGATGTTCTTGGATTTACACTACTCATTACTATTGTTATACACTTCTGTACTCTAAAATTTTTTTCTCTGTTTGTAGAGTTACCCCAAAATATGATACCATATGACATAATGGAGTGAAAATAAGCAAAATATGCCAGTTTTTATATTTATATCTCCTATGTCTGACATCATTTGCAAACACAGACTTGATTAGGCGCTTTAGCAGTTCGTTAGTATGTTGCTCGCAACTGAATTTATTATCAAGTTGTAATCGCAAGAATTTTACAATCTCAACTTCTCCTATTTCCATGTCATCATATTTTATACACACACCAGAAGGAAATCTCTTGGAAGTTCTGAACTGCATATAGTGGGTCTTTTCAAAGTTTAATGACAGTGAATTGGCTATGAATGTCAGTAAAAATTTGATTAGCTGCCCTTTCTAAATTTATATTTGATTTACTCCTTATTGCAATCTTTGTATCATCTGCAAATAAGACAAACTTGGCATCTGGTAATGTAACAGATGACAGGTCATTAATATACACAAGAAACAGTAGTGGACCTAGTATGGAACCTTGAGGAACACCACATGTAATTTCTTCCCAGTCAGATGATGTCTGATTGCCTACTGCTAAAGTGTTACGTAATGACACCCTTTGCTTTCTGTTAGTAAGATATGACTGAAACCTCTTTGCAGCACTACCAGTGACGCCATAATATTTTAATTTACTTAAAAGAATACAGTTGTTTATGAGGTTATTCGTTACATAATGAAAAAAACACAATGGTTAAGGTAAAGAGGCTCTATTTATTCCCATATAAATATTGTCAGATGTGTTTGTATGCATATATATTCACTAGCAAATAAATGTCGATCTTTCTAAATGATGACACTAGTACCATTATCCAAGATGGTGGCATACATTGTGTTCACCACATGGTCTAGTACCCAGAGGGAGCTGTCGTCCAAGATGGCAGCAAACAGTACGTTCACCACGTGGTTCGGTACATAGTACCGGCAGCAGACGACACTGTCATCCGTAACGTCACCCAAGATGTTGGCAAGCATGTGTTCACCACGTTGTCTAGGACACAGCCAGAGCACACTTCCATTACGTAATCCAAGATCGTCGCTCGTAGTAAGTGAAACGCGCGTCTCCCCTCGCCCTACCTGCAGTCAAGCACTGAGAGAGAGATGTCGCGTTGCCCCCTCTTTCCACGCCATCCTAACGTACCACGCCTGATGTGTATAGCCCTCCCATGCGCATACTGACAGTACAGCATATAGCCCGCACGTGCATGTTGATGTCACAGATCATCCTCTAGAAACCTGCTCGCAATTCAAATGGGGTACGTGTGACTCATCGCGCGCTCCTATCTACGTACCGCCATAAGTGGATGAAACAAAGTTCCCTACTAACATCACTATGTAGAAAATAAGAACCTAGTCGAACTCTCGGAAATTCTAGTGTCCCACAAATACTTAACCTTCGCTTTCTTGATGTCTCCATAGAAAAATTCATGCCCTAACATAAACTGGTTACGAAAATAGCCCAGAATTCCATCTTTTATGCTGTACACTATTCCTAAATACTAAAAAAGAAATTCTGCATTTTATCATCTCAAGACTTTCTAAATGATTTGCTTCAGTGTTTACGAAGCTAAACTAACTCTAATAAACACTAGTCTTAATACCAGCAACCTAGAATTATACATATATGGCATTCACGTTCGAAAAAATCACTAAGCTCACAGACTTTAAGCGAGATGCAATAAATCCTTGGTCAAGAATATACCTAATTGCTTCCTCCTCAGATGAGTTCGTAATATACACACATAATGACTTCAGATTCAAAGGCTGAATTCAATATCATACAGTGTCTATTCCAAATAGCATCTTCACTCATAGTATGAATTATTTAGTTGTAAATTGATAATTTATCATAGGCTCAGCTCTCCTCGAGGTAATGGAAACATCTGACTACCTCAGCTTTCAGTCACTAGGGATGCTAGTGAGTCGATTCCTCAACACCCATTGGTTCACACTGATATCACATGATACTACGTCATCACATCTATACAAGGAATCACTCTCCAGCACTGTTTCTGAATCATCTGTTGTTTGTCACATCGTTTGTGTGTGTATTCGCTATTTCTTCTATACCTGCAAAGATGAAGAGAGTTAACTCTAACACCTCAGAATCTAGTGGGAACAGACTTAGAGTTCAGGATATGGGATTGCCAAGTGAGTAAATAATTTCTATTTTGAGTGTGAATTTTTGTATTTATGTTAAATTCGCCTCATTAATTCTGTCTCCTTGTTATAGTACAACTCGCGGATTTCATCCTCCAATGTAAGGAGCGAGCAGGACCGCAAATGGCTCTGGAAGTCCAGTCTTCTGTGTTTGATGCATAGTTGGAGCTGTCTTGTGAGTATGATTTTCATTATAATTTCTTCTTCTTCTTCTATATTAGCCATTCAAAAGTTTTTCTTATTTCATACTTTTTTTGTTTCTAGATCACTTAAGGCAAATTCAAATCGATTTGGATGCAGAGCTGGGGGATGTTCGACGTAGCAATGCTGCAGCAGATAATTGTGTTCAGCCCATTGCTGTAGATAACCAACATCACTCACGTAAGTACAGAGAAAAATATCCATGTTTGTGATCTTGCAGTGTAACTAAGCATTCAAAATAAATAAAATTATATCTCATCCTGTTACAGGAACAGCTCTAGGCGATCTGGATTTGATGGATAGGAAGCTGGAGGCTGTTCATCGGCGGATGCAGGAGCAGCGTCCAACAAATAATAATGAGATGGCCAGGCAGCATACTTGTAAGTTTAAAAAAAGATTAACTTCCCCTATTAGTAGTGCTAGTAGTAGTAGTATAGGGAGTTCTTTTTTCTCTAACAAATCGATTTATATATCTTGTTTCTTCTAGGCGATGATCAACAAGATAAATCACTCCTATTCGACGATTGCCATGATTTTTTTGAGGGGGCGGTGGAGTCACCTGACGAATTGTTTATGTCCTGGAGCCAGAGCGAAAAAGGTAATTGCTCACCCTCCTTATAATCATGCGTGATCGTTAGAATTCATTTTCTTCACCTCGCCAGCAGCAGTAGACAATGTACTTATATATTTTATCTCTACTTGCTCTTCTTCTACAGCGGTCGCGCCTTAACATGGCACTGTGCGCATACCGGTGGCAGCTAAATCCTTATCAAAGCGGTGTCCGGAAAGGCGTGCATCTCCTATAAGGGCGCCGCTAGTCGCCGCGCGGGAAGCACACGCTGCAGCGGCCACGGCTGCTGCACTGGGGACCGACCCCGCTACAGGCTGCTCTCACTGGTGACCGGCTGCCAGCCCATCACTCAGGCCTCCACGGGCCGCCGCTCGCTCACCGCTGCTGGATTCGCAGGCGTTTCCTCCTGCACTGTCAAATTAGGTACAGCACTCACGCCTACCCACCTCACCCCCGTCGAATAGTTATAGTTATAATAGTATTAGTGAAGATCTTGTGGCTAGTGGCAGTTCTCTCCCCCATCCTTTTAGTGAAGGACATCAGGTCAGTGACACCATACCGCAGTTGCAGTACTCGGTGATTGCCGACGCCTTTGAGGAGCGAATCTCGTTCACCAGGATCGAAAACCCGACAGGAGGGTACTGCAATCCTTTTGGATTTCTAAGCGCATGCCTTCCTGTCGTGGTAACAGAGCTGCTCAAGGTAGTCAGTGATCCGTGGTGTCTCACCATTAAATGCGGTGCAGTGCTTGGCATTTAATTATAGCACGCCCTGAAAGTTGAGTCTGGCGCTGGAGGGATGAGTATTCATTATCTTTGGGGGGAAAATGGCGTGATAACGTGGAGCACATCAATTGCAGAGTGGTTTCGTAAATCCATCTTGAGTGCTATATTGGACCGGTTTTCAGAGATGGAAGTGAAAGGCTCAGCTAAAGTACTCAGCAGCATTCTACACCTGGACATCCATATACATGTCTACAATCCGGTAAATGGAGGGTCTAGCTATTTCAAGCTCCCTAAAGATACAGCTAATAAACAGGCATGCATCAATGTTGAAAATAGAAATGATCAAGCTTATTTTGCATGGCTAATCCTGGCTTGAAAAAGAAAGTAAAATTACAGAAATCATTCTGAGTGTCCCAGTAAATACCATGTAGGTGATAATATTCATTCGTGTCATAACTTTGATGGTATAGATTTCCCCATCAAGATTCAGGACATACCTAAATTTGAGGCCCAGAATACCGACATATTGATTCATGTTTATGGCCTGGAGAAGAAAAGCAACTCAGATGAGCAAGACAAGCACATCGTCGTCGGGCCCCTCCAATTCTCAAAATTTGCCGATGAGCGTCAGCTGCATGTAAAAATGCTGCTCCTCTCTGCAGGTGTTAATTATCACTATGTTTGGATCAAGGACATGTCCCAACTCCTTTCCTCCCAACTATCAACTAATTGTCGTCCAAAACATATTTGTTTAATGTGCCTCAATTATTTCTCCTCAGACAAGTTATTAGCTACGCATCTAGAACACTGCAAAGATCTGGTACGTGTTATTATACCTACTGAGGAAAACAAATTCATTAAGTTTGAGAATGCTCATCACCAGGAGTGATGCCCGTTTGTAGTGTAAGCCGACTTTGAATGCGTCCTCGCTCCTGTGAGCCACTGTGAAGGTGACCCTACAACCTCACACACCATCTTTACAGAGAAACCTGTACCATATGTGCCAGCATACCAAATTGTATCGTCGTATGACTCCAATCTTGACCAATACAAATCTTACATCGGGGATAATCCTGCAGTTTGGTTGCTCTCTGAGCTTGAAAATTTTCATGGTAGGTTGATAAGCTTTACAGTGGCAACGTTCCCATGACCAAATCGAAGGAGAATGAAGATTTGTATAATAACGCCACTGATTGTCATATTTGTGGGCTGCCATTAGACAGAAATGCGGAAACTCCTCGTGAGGATCACTGTCATCTTACGGGGAATTTCCGTGGTGCAGCTCACAACACGTGCAATTTGAAGTAACAGCTACCTAGGCACATACCTGTTTTCTTCCACAATTTAAGTGCATATGACGCTCGCTTTCTAGTTGAGCACTTGGCTGATTTCGGTTTAGAGAGAGATCAGGTGAGTGTCCTACCTGAGAGCGTCGAGAAGTATATTTCATTCTCCAAACCAATGACGCCAAGAATGACGTTCCGCTTCCTTGATAAGCTACTTTTTCTGCAGGCACCACTCCAGAAACTTACTGAAACTCTACCTCGGGGGGATATGCATATCACTCGATCTGCATTTCCCGACTAGGAAAAGTTTCAGTTTGTGACTGGGAAGGGGGTTTTCCCATATGAGTATGTGGATAGTATGACGAAACTCAGTGAAACCAGGCTACCCAAAATAACTGCATTCTCCAGCCACCTCACAGGCGATGCCATAACGAATGCGGAGTATGAGCATGACGTGAATGTCTGGAGGGAATTCAATATTTCCACTTTAGGAGAGTACGCACGGCTTTACGTGGACACAGACGTGCACTTGCTTGCGGACGTTTTCAAGAAGTTCCGGAGTCTATGTATGACCACATATTCGCTGGATCCTGCCTTTTATTACACGTCACCTGGGTTGTCTTGGGACACAATGTTCAAGAAAGTGAAGTGCAGCATCGAATTATTAACGGATCCTGACATGCTTCTTTTCTCTTAGCGAGGGATCCGTAGGGGACTTTGCCAATGTGTCCATAGGCATGTGAAAGCAAATAACCCACGGTTGGGTGACAGGTTCAACGCATCACTTGATTCAAGTTATATAATGTATCTCAACGTGAATAACTTACACGGACATGCCATGCAGTAATCACTGCCGATTGGCGAGTTTCTATGGCTGTCCAAAGAGGAATGCAAGGGATTAGATGGAAAAATCATGGGGGGTATGGCAGCTGATTCTGATGTAGGGTGTGTGGTAGAGGCAGAACTCACATACCCTATTAGTTTCCATGATGCGCATACCGATTTGCTGCTGTGTCCAGAGCAACTAGTTCCACAAGGAGGCTCCACACCAAAACTGATGACAACGCCGGGGGGTAAGCAGAGGAGTATTATTCATTATTGTAACCTCCAGCAATGCCTCAGCTTGCGTATGGAGCTGGTTAGTATCACCCGGGAAATCGCCTTCAAGCAGTCCCCCTGGTTGAAGGAGTATATTGAATACGAGACAGAGAGCTTCTGCGATGTGCGACTTTGAGAAAGATTTTTATAAATTAATTAATAATTCAAATTTCGGTAAAACTATGGAGAATTGCAGGGGGCAACATTAAATTTTTATTAGAACCGAAGGGGATGGGCGTTATGGCGTAAGAAATGCATTGCCACACCAAATTTTAAGCGGGTCACCATATTCAATGAGAACTTGGTCGCTGTGGAGATGGTTAAGACTGCAGTAGAGTTTACGAAAGCTATGTATGTGGGGATGTGCATACTAGACCTATCCAAACTCCACATATACCGCTTTCATTATGAGTTTACTAAAACTCATTTCGCAGATCCAAAATTACTTAATATGGATACAGAGAGCTTCATCTATTGGATGAATGACCGTGATCCATATGAAGTAATTAGGTGCCACAGTAATGAATTCGACACGTCCTCATATGCGGCTGATAATCCTTATGCTATTATTCCGCAGAACAAGAAGATTATAGGTCTCATGAAGGACGAGTCGAATGTTTGTGGAGTTTGTAGGTCTACGGTCAAAAATGTATGCATATCGCACATTCGAAGGTGCCACCCAGAGGCAGTGTGTCGCGCGGCATCGAGAGCCCTACCTTTGGAAGACTACTTGCGATGCCTGCGGAGTGGTGTTCGTGGTGCTGCACCACAGCTGCCACATATGGTACGGCAGATCAGTATTCGATCGATATAACACGAAGTGTACACTGTACTACAGTCTAAAATCGGTCTGTCACCTCATGACGATAAAAGGGTCATTTACGGTGACGGGATTGAAACTCACCCGTACTCACACTACTCACTTGTAGCGAAAGAAGGGGTGGGGGACTCTGATTGAGAGAGAGGGAGAGAAAGAGAGAGAGAGAGAGTCTGCAGAGTAGTAGTATGACCCTTTTCTCATAGTGTAATTAATTTTTTGTGTATGTGTGTACTGCCTCTTTACACAGTACTACGAAAGAACAAAGCCTTCAGAGAATGGTTCCAGACCCGAACAGAGGAAGCTAGGGTAAAATATAAGGAAAGCAAGAAAGCGGCACAGACCATAGTAAGGGCGGAGAAGAAGAAGTGGATGGAAAAATGGACAAGAATGTTAGAAGAGGACAGTGAAGGGAACAAAAAAGTACTTTACACCATGGTAAGAAATAAGAGGAACGACAGAAGCGAGTGCCTGAGGATCATGGATAATAATGGAAGAGTTGTGGAGGAAATGCATGAGCTCAAAAAGATTTGGAAGGAGTACTTTGAAGATCTGTTGAATGCCGCCGAGCGGGTAACTAACAGCGATGGAGAGCCTAAGGCAGCAGAGGATTATAATAGTGGGGAAATTGGTGATCTAACTTGGAATGAAGTGGAAGAAGCCATAAAGAGGATGAAAGGGGGCAAGGCACCAGGTTGGGACGAAGTAACAGTGGATATGATAAGAGCAGCGGGAGAAGTAGGAACCCAGTGGCTATACAGAGTGCTGAGGGTGGTGTGGAAGGAGAACAGAATTCCTGAGGATTGGAAGAAAGGAATTATAGTCCCGATCTTCAAGAAAGGGGATAAAAGGAGATGTGAGAACTACAGAGGAATCACCCTGCTATGCCACTGTGGAAAAATCTATGAAAAGATCGTGGAGAAGAGAATAAGAAGCAGTATTGAAAGTAGACTGCAAGAGGAGCAGTATGGTTTCAGACCGGGAAGATCAACAACGGACCTCATATTTGCGGTAAGGCAACTGCAGGAAAGGCACTATGAGTACGGGAAGGACTTAATCATGGCCTTTTTAGATATTGAGAAGGCGTATGACAGTATCTGTAGGGACAAACTCTGGGATGTGCTGAACGCAAAAGGGATAGATGAAGAGATAACACGAAAAGTCAGAAAAATGTATGAGGGAAGTGAGAGTTGTGTGAAAGTGGGGAGGGAACGTACTGCATGGTTCAAGCTGGAAAATGGGCTGCGACAGGGAAGTGCACTTTCGCCTTTATTGTTTATTATTGTTATGGATGAAATCCTACAGCAAGTATCAGATGCAATTGGAGATCATAAAATGAAAGCAGTGCTTTTTGCCGATGACCTGATGTTATGGGGAAATTGCGAGAAGGAGGTGCAAGAGCAGTTAGATGTATGGGAGGCAACGGCAGCACAATATGGAATGCATTTCTCTGCAAAGAAAAGTGAAATAATTGTCACAACAAGGAAGAAGAATAGGCCAAATGTGGATATAACTTGTGGAGGGGAAAAACTACAAGTGGTAGAGAACTTCAAGTACCTGGGAAGCATGATTGAAAGTAAGGGGGGAAACGCAATGGAAATAAATGAAAGGTGCAGAAAAGCAGGGCAGTTCTACAAATGCATTAGGGGGCTTATTTGGAGCAAGGAGGTGCCACAGAAATCCAAGGGAATTATATACCGAACGTACTTTGTCCCCATATTGGCATACGGAAGTGAGACAAGGGTAATGCACAGAAGCGACAAGAGTAGAATACAGGCTAGTGAAATGAAGTTCCAGAGGAGCAGGTTGAGTGTAACAAGACGAGACAGATTGCGAAATGTGTATGTGAGGGAAAGACTAAAGGAGGAACCAGTACAGGACAGGATAGAAAAATCAAGACTGCAGTGGTATGGACACATGAAGAGAATGGATGAGGGAAGAATTCCAAAGAGGATGTTTGATCTGCAACTGGAGGGGAAGAGGCCCAGAGGAAGACCAAGAGATAGATGGGTGAAGGGAGTGAAGGAATGTGTGACGAGAAGAGGAGAGAACTGGACGAAGGTGGAAGAGGGGGAATGGTGGAAAGACAGAACACGATGTAGAGGCTTGTGTTCCTGACAGACCCAGCCACTGGCTGGAAACTGTCCAAGATGATGATGATGATGTATGTGTGTGTGCGCATGTGATGTCTGATGTGATTGTGCGTGTGTAAGTGTGTGTCGTGTAAATATTTTTGCGTAGAATGTACACACACACACACACACACACACACACACACACACACACACACACACACACACACACACATATATATATATATATATATATATATATATATATATATATATATATATATATATATATATATGAGAGAGAGAGAGAGAGAGAGAATATGTGTAATATTTTTGTGTACTATGTACACATGTATCATAGAGAGGGAATGTGTGGAAGAGAAAGGGTAAAACGAGGAAAAAGAGAATAATCTTTTATATATATATATATATATATATATATATATATATATATATATATATATATATATATATATGCACACCATGTGTGTGTGAAAACAAAGAAGAAAATATTGAAAAATAGTAAAAAATTATACACTCCTGGAAATGGAAAAAAGAACACATTGACACCGGTGTGTCAGACCCACCATACTTGCTACGGACACTGCGAGAGGGCTGTACAAGCAATGATCACACGCACGGCACAGCGGACACACCAGGAACCGCGGTGTTGGCCGTCGAATGGCGCTAGCTGCGCAGCATTTGTGCACCGCCGCCGTCAGTGTCAGCCAGTTTGCCGTGGCATACGGAGCTCCATCGCAGTCTTTAACACTGGTAGCATGCCGCGACAGCGTGGACGTGAACCGTATGTGCAGTTGACGGACTTTGAGCGAGGGCGTATAGTGGGCATGCGGGAGGCCGGGTGGACGTACCGCCGAATTGCTCAACACGTGGGGCGTGAGGTCTCCATAGTACATCGATGTTGTCGCCAGTGGTCGGCGGAATGTGCACGTGCCCGTCGACCTGGGACCGGACCGCAGCGACGCACGGATGCACGCCAAGACCGTAGGAACCTACGCAGTGCCGTAGGGGACCGCACCGCCACTTCCCAGCAAATTAGGGACACTGTTGCTCCTGGGTATCGGCGAGGACCATTCGCAACCGTCTCCATGAAGCTGGGCTATGGTCCCGCACACCGTTAGGCCGTCTTCCGCTCACGCCCCAACATCGTGCAGCCCGCCTCCAGTGGTGTCGCGACAGGCGTGAATGGAGGGACGAATGGAGACGTGTCGTCTTCAGCGATGAGAGTCGCTTCTGCCTTGGTGCCAATGATGGTCGTATGCGTGTTTGGCGCCGTGCAGGTGAGCGCCACAATCAGGACTGCATACGACCGAGGCACACAGGGCCAACACCCGGCATCATGGTGTGGGGAGCGATCTCCTACACTGGCCGTACACTGGTGATCGTCGAGGGGACACTGAATAGTGCACGGTACATCCAAACCGTCATCGAACCCATCGTTCTACCATTCCTAGACCGGCAAGGGAACTTGCTGTTCCAACAGGACAATGCACGTCCGCATGTATCCCGTGCCACCCAACGTGCTCTAGAAGGTGTAAGTCAACTACCCTGGCCAGCAAGATCTCCGGATCTGTCCCCCATTGAGCATGTTTGGGACTGGATGAAGCGTCGTCTCACGCGGTCTGCACGTCCAGCACGAACGCTGGTCCAACTGAGGCGCCAGGTGGAAATGGCATGGCAAGCCGTTCCACAGGACTACATCCAGCATCTCTACGATCGTCTCCATGGGAGAATAGCAGCCTGCATTGCTGCGAAAGGTGGATATACACTGTACTAGTGCCGACATTGTGCATGCTCTGTTGCCTGTGTCTATGTGCCTGTGGTTCTGTCAGTGTGATCATGTGATGTATCTGACCCCAGGAATGTGTCAATAAAGTTTCCCCTTCCTGGGACAATGGATTCACGGTGTTCTTATTTCAATTTCCAGGAGTATGTATATATATATATATATATATATATATATATATATATATATATATATATACTGCACAACACTAACTAAATTGTGAACTCAAGAACTGAATTGAAATCAATAGAAGAAAACAATTCGTTAACCTACGTCACTGTTCTTATTTAAAAAACCCTAATCATTATGTTTTTGGTAAAATATATCTTTTAACATTCTGCAGTTACATCTGCTTTGCATGCGCATGCGTCTGCCAGATGCGTCGCCTTTAAGACACAATTTCAGAGAATTCCCTGCAGGAGAGGTGAAAGCGTACCTATTAATAGCGCAGGTGCCGCTACTCCCGTGTTGACAGTGCGCAAAGGCTGTGGTAATTGAGTCAGACACAGTTCCAGTGGAATCCAGGTGTAGATGGAAACAGGTATAGTATCACAGGTAAACTTACATGCTAATGATGCAGGTATCAAAAAGAAAAAGTATACAAGGATTTTTATGGAAGAAAACTTATTTATTTCTCATCCCACTTAAAAGTAATTTTACATTTTCATAAGCAGATACAACAGCACTTTTTTGATACATGTTCTTGAGTCGATGGATAGAAGGACAGAAAGGTTCGACACATCCACGACATCTTCTCCTTCTGCTTCATGTCGATGATGGTATCCACGTGATCGAATAATTTAAGTGCAGTCACCATATCTTTATAGGGTATGCCAGGATCTTCCCAGTGAATTCCATGGTAGAAATGTGTTAACCACTTTGTGCTCTTCTTTGTCTTAGCACACCTCACATGCTTGAAAGGTCTTGGTGATGCAATGTTTGCTGAGAATGTCTCCATTATTCCAAACTCCTGTGTGTACTCTGTGGTGTCACCGCCAGACACCACACTTGCTAGGTGGTAGCTTAAATCGGCCGCGGTCCATTAGTACATGTCGGACACGCGTGTCGCCACTGTCAGGATCGCAGACCGAGCGCCACCACACGGCAGGTCTCGAGAGACTGACTAGCACTCACCCCAGTTGTACGACGACTTTGCTAGCGACTAGACTGACGAAGCCTTTCTCTCATTTGCCGAGAGACAGTTAGAATAGCCTTCAGCTAAGTTAATGGCTACGACCTAGCAAGGCGCCATTAACCATTTGTAACGTTGCATGTACCTCAAGATAGAGTCTCACCTGTATAATCCAGAATGCTGTATACCAAAGGACAATATAAAAGTTAAGTGTTCTAGTAGCTACGTTCTTTTCTTTATCACATTCATTACGAATCCTGTTCCAGACTTAACGCCAGACGGCGTGAGTTGACGCGTGCCCTTTCGGCTACTTCACTGTGGACTGGCTGCCTTAACAGTCCACTACATACTCTACAAACGCAACATCTTTAAATACAAACTGTCTACGCTCACCGTCATAGAAACACTGAGCATCCGCAATGATGTTCACAGCATGACACATCATTGTGAAATGCTCTAGGTATGGTGCAGTACCTATTCATTTATACAGCTCATTGCACAACACCTGTGAGCGGGCAGTAGTTGATCACATGGTCATGTAGAACTAGAGCATACGTGGCAGTGTGTGCTGGGAAATTTGTCGATCATTGAAATTCAAGTCGCACATCTACAGGTCCAGACTTAGTTATTTCGTTCTGTTTCGAGCAGTCTATTACGATGATCGGTGAAAGCTTTTTGAAATTATGCAGACTGAGTAGTTACCTCTTCCATCAGTCTGAAACGCAAGTATAATGAATCTAGGTGTCTCGAGATGGGTGGACGTTTTAATAGCCCACGTTTGTCTGCTCGTAGTCGGTAACACTGGGTACTCGAAAACCTCCCATGAGCAAAATGTCAATGACAGAGATGTACCTGAATTCAGGACTTTTAAAAGTTTCAAACGCTCCTCTTCTGACACAGTGATGTGAGGCATTTTACATATTATCTTGCTGCTTGTGATCATATTCTCCTCTTGAGCTCCTTGAATGTATGAGTTATTGTCTGTTGCACTCTGTACCAGAATGAGTTCCTGTTTAGCGTTCATAATAATCTGTCTCATGTCCTCATAGTACCCCATAAGCATTTTTAGAGGTATGCAGGCAGTAAATCGCTTGTACCCTGCAACTGTTCTATCCTCTGGATCGTCTATGAACCATCCTGCATTTTCTAAACTATGCAAATCTGCCGGTGATACCGAGATGTATGTTTTAAGGGTTGATGTTATGCCGACATTGTGTGTACAGTCGTTCTTGGACCCACTGAGTTCATAGCATATCTGTTGGAACAGGAATGCTGAAGCGTTATGTGTCAGCTTGGATCTCACTGTATTGCTGCCGTCAGTTTTCTTGAATGACCCCTCTAGATATATGAAACTCTTGCGTGGAAGCACAAGTGCGTCTTGGTGCTGGATGACAGTCCTGATTTCATCATTCTTGTTAAACGTGGTTGAAGCGTAAGGTTTATGAGAGAAGTATTCCTGACATATAATTCTCTCGTCATACTCTACTGGACGGGTTATATTGAGTGAGGACGTCATTGCGCAGCTTCAGGCCAACTGATTTAAGAAACTCGTAGTTCGCACGTGTTATCACTTTGCTGTTCGGTAGCGAAGTGGCATGCTGTGGATTGCATGCGCTTGCTTTATACCGTATGCCCATCCAGCCTTAGATGTAATCGTACAGTGATTTCCTCACCACGGAAGTCAACAAGTTGATTATTCTGGTCCACAATACGCAGCTCCAAATAGTCCAATGTCTGAGTTGTCACCGGAAGGTATACTGTATCGGCAGGGGTCTCAACACTCTTAAAAAAAAAGATATTAAGTGTCATGTAATATTTTGTGTAATGTAATATCTTGTATAGACACCTTTTATTAACCTGACAAGTTCCACACCATTAAGTGTCGTATTCATGATCTATGGAACAAGTACTAATCTAATCTAATCTAATCTTATACTCCGTTGCAACTGTGTCTATGTGCCTGGTAAATAGTGCGAATCAGACTATCGTAGGGATAGGAGTTCGTTGCAATATTACACTTGACACGGATTGCGCTGATGGGGAGTATGTCCACTGTCTGATCTGACTTGTAAAGTTTACTTGGATCCTTCTTCAAAACGTGCCCTTTTGTGAAACCCAGCAGACGCCCTATTGAATCTTTCTGGTTAAAGTCAATCGTTGCATTTACAGTCCTTATTTCAGATTTAATTGTCTTGAGGTTTTCACGTAGTTTAAAACCTTTTCCAGACTGTTTTAAGACTTCGTTTGCATCGTTGATATCGTATGCACCCGGTTCTATTTCCACAATATCTTTTTCACCATTAATATCCAGATGCAGTTTATTGTTAGTCTCAGTGATATTTGGGATGCTGTTGTACGTCTCCAGTCTAATCAATGCAATACTCCATTCACCAACGCACAAATCAATTGGTGGGAAGTAATTTACACAGAATGCAGATGATCGTTCTTTTAACGTCAAAGTGTGTGACATTGCATCTGAACCTCAACTGATGAATGAATGTTCAAACCTCCTCCTTATGTAGTAACATGCTTCTTCTTCTTCTTTGTGAACATCAAGAGAAACGTGATGCATAGATGTCCACAGAGGTGTGTTTTAAAGTCCTAATAGCGTCGATAATTGTATAGCACACGTCTTCTGTGAGTGAAGTGTCGTTGTAATTCTTCTGGTGGTTGCAGGTCACCACATGAGTCGAAATAGTAGACAGTATCCGCATTATTCATAACATATGATACCCAGTGGGTGCCGGGGCCTCCAGCAACATCTAAATTCACAATACCGCATTCACCAGTTTTCCACATAATCTTCAGTAATGTATCCCGCATAAACACACCACGGAATCTTGGTATCTTGAATTTGGCTCTAACAAACTTAAGGAGATCTGTATTTGTGAGTGGTCGATCTGGTAGCACCGCTAATGGACTTTTGTTTAATTTATGAATAGACCAAGCCGTTTCCTGTACTGTTTCAAGTATAGTCCTTTTCCAATGGCTGCGGCTTCCATCATGTGGTTATGTCTTCTTGCCTCTTCTAACTGTGCTTGGGAGTTTTGCGCGTTCTTGACTGTTCGAGCAATAGCTCCAGCACCACCAGCGAGGGAACGTACCGCCGAGAGCGGGGAGAGGGCCGGGATGAGAAATGTAATAAAACTGCCAGATGTCTTGGGTATTGGTAGAGCTCAAGGTACTTTAACCGATCCTCTTCTTCTTCTTGCCGCATCTTTCTGCTTCAGTGCGTTTTTAGCTGCATACATCGCTGTCAGGATACTGTTCTTCAAACAGCTCTGCTTCCTGCCCTTGTCCTTCTTGTTCTTGTTTAGTGCACAACGTACAGCATTCATAACTCGCTTGAAATTCGTCACTCCTAAACCCAGCTTAATTTTTCCACGCATGGTTTTATCAACTGCAAATGCTGCGATGCGTTGACCTATACCAATATCCTTTCTTCTCCGGATCGCAAAAGCCTTATCAGCTGAAATCCTATCTGCAATGTGACGACTTGATGAATCTTTATTTGCAGCGTATGCAATGTCGTGTTCCATACACGCTTCGTCGAGCAGATTAACCCCATTATCACATCGCGCGAAGCGTTTCTGAAGCTGTGTCCCATGTCCACAGTAGTTATGCCCAGGGATGCGTAATTCCACTGGCAGTTTGTCTAGAATACCACCACTACCTCTAATGCGTCGCCTAGCACACATGCTATGCTACTGTGATGGTTGTGGACTACGCACACCCATTATATAGCAAATCATCGGCATCAAAAATGGTTCAAATGGCTCTGAGCACTATGGGACTCAACATCTGTGGTCATAAGTCCCCTAGAACTTAGAACTACTTAAACCTAACTAACCTAAGGACATCACACACATCCATGCCCGAGGCAGGATTCGAACCTGCGACCGTAGCAGTCGCGCGGTTCCTGATGAGCGCCTAGAACCGCTGGACCACCGCGGCCGGTTCATCGGCATCAATCCAGCTGTTTTGTGTAGCAGGAAAACCAAGCCATTTGACTAGTGCTTTATTTCCCCGACGTCTTATGACTCTCCACGAGAAAAACATCCAATTCTGAGCTTTTCTGCAACTTCTCGGTGTAGAAGCAGTCTGCAATTTCTTCAACTTTACTATCCTTCAATATGTAAGTTCTAGGATTCATTCGTTGCACCTTTGAAATCGTAAATATCTCAGTTGACCATTTCGGTAGGTATGATTTCTCGAATGCCGTCTTGTGTTTCTAGATACGCACAAAGTCACATACATTAAATTTCTGTTTGCGTGGATCCAGCATGTTAATGCGATAGTACACCGTATCCATGGGTCCATTATCACGAACATCGATTGGTCTCATTTTTATTGTGCTATTTTTGGTTCGATTATACTGAGCAATTATTTCTGGGAGGACATCCGTCCATTTGTATGAGCCGCGAAGGTTAAAACGCATCCACATTCGACCTTTTATCGTTCTGTTCAGGAGCTCCACGATACTTTCCTTCAGATGAGTGAATGTTGAGTAGTGATGTATTCCATACCGCTGCATCACGGTCTTGAAATACCTATTGTAGAACTCCCCACCGTGATCAGTTTGGAGATTGTCTGGGCATTGATTCGTCCCTCTCTGTAGCAAATGGTCAAAAACATCGGCGACATTTCCACCTGTTTTTGTTCTGACAGGTAATGCCCAGGCAAATTTGGAGTATGTATCAAGACCCACGAAAATATATTTGAATCCACTATTCTCATGTGAATATTCCCTCATATCTACAAGATCAGCTTGCCACAGGTCATCCAACCCTTTAATCATAATATGCCTGCGAGGGTATGTTTTGCGTGCTGGTTTATGCAGTTCCCAAACTACTGTTTCCATACTTATTAGATGATACCTCTCTCTCTAAGCGCAGAGATTATTGAAACAAAATCATTTGAATGAGCTGTATTACCTGCAGCAGCTGATGCCATGAGCAGCCATAGTCGATCTATTAGCTCGTTGGGGTCGTCATAATATATATACTCAGGGATTCGATTGTTCACTGCTTTATGCTCAATATCGATACCATCACCGCTGCTGCTGTTGTGTTCCCTTCCAAGTATTGGTTTTATAATGGTTTTATATTTCTTGTTGTTCAGACTTTTCGTGATCTTATGTATACCAGTCATGTGCAGTATTTCACTGTACGTTTCCCTATCATTAACTGAATAATTTATAGGTTTTTTGGTAGGTCTTAGGAAAATAACATTCATTAAGCCTGGTGTTCTCTCAAACAGCTTATCACCAGTCTGTATTGTGTCAGCAGTTACAGTTATAGGATGTGCACCCAACATGTACGGTCTTCCCCTGCTAACGCCGAATGTTCTATCTATCTGACAGGGAGTGTGATGAATAATGAATTCAACAATAGCAGTACCCTCGTTATTGCTTGTTTTTGTTTTTGCTGAGAGCTGTTGGAGAGATTCAGTAACCAGTTTAAAGGCCTCTCTTAGTGTTTGCTGTCGATCCATATGCTATAACCTCAGCAACGGTAATTTCTCACGAACTGCTTTCCGCTCTTGAATCTCTTTCTGCTTCGTCGACATCTTGGTGTATATTAATCAGACATCTCCGCAGCGTGAGGCTTTATATATCGGGTCATTTTCTTCTCCTCTTATTATGTACCTGCTCCCCGTTCTCAACAACATGGAACTCTACGTCTATTTTCCCTTCAGTGGCCTCAACCTTTTCAGTTAAGTGGGCTACTTTCTTACCGACTTTATTAACTAGCTCATTTAACGCATTCACCCTTCTCAATAGAGTGTGGTAATACGTCTCTAGCTCCCTGCACATACATCCAACTTTATGCACAATGGCCTGAATTTTCGCATCCATGTACAGGCGAATGTTTTGCCTGGGTAGACCCATTCTTTCGGGTTGAGAGCTAGACATGCTAGCGAATTTGTCCATGGTGCAGCGTATACTGTTGTATTAACTTCTCTTACCGTGGTATATATGCAAAAACTCTTGGAGGTTTCGCTTGTACCTACCATCAATCAGTTTCCTTGTTTTATCAATAACGAGAATCTCATACTGTGAATGATTCTAGAAATCATCACATATCTTTACAAAATCATTGAAAGACATGTCAATTCCAACATTTACCTGGTAAATGTTTTTTAAATTCAGGTTGTCTTGTTTGAAGGCTATAATGAGGTTTGCGCTATTCCTAACCAACTGTTTGGCGATTCTGGAATATGTTTGGCTTAGATAAAATACATCAGCACCCATATGACTACCGAACAGAAATATTTTCGAATTTGGTCTTGGTTTTCCACGGCAACATCGTCAAATATGAAGTCAGTGTTTGGATTTGCTTTTTCAGGTGGAGGGATATCACCGCTTTCACTGAATGTCGTGTATGTAACACCATCTACACCGCACAATTTCTCCTGCAATAGCCGATACTTGGGTTGAAACAGTGTTTTTGAGAATACACAAACATGTTCAAATCGGACTCCATCAATATGTGTTAGCAGAGTCATGAGGAAATTAGTCTTCCCATAATTGGATGGACCTACAATAATTTTTCATATATTACCAAGAAGGAGAATTCCGTTCTTCTTGTTCATCTTCAGGTCTTCTTTTACATCTTCACAGGACCAGTCACAGACAACAAAGTCCTTGTGATGAGGATTTTTCGCCTACCCTGCCATGATACTAACTACGCCAGGTACAGACAAGTAGCTGACATATATAGAAAAAATACACTTGAAAGGATAATAATAGTAAGTGTAGCCACCATAGTTCCATCATTAACCGACTGAACTATATTGACTACACAGAGAAAATATCTATATATTTTACCCATGAAGAGTAACTTGATCAATGATCATTTCAATAACTCGTATAGCATTGAAAAAAAACTAATAATTGTAATACTTCGATTATAATGAGAGAGGTATGAAATAAAACACAAACACGATTTGAAATTATATATATACATAAATTATTTATTTAAATATCTTACATGGGGTGTAGTATTTCAGGAATATCATTACAATCTGTATGTATCTTCTTCTTCGCACTTGTACAGTATTTACCAAATAAAGCTTTTTGACATGCAATAAATTCAGCGCATATCTCCCTTAAGTCAATAGGTGCCTCACAATACTCAGGTTTTTCACACACACATTTAATCTGTTTCTCTTTAGGTTCAGCGTTCATACACCAACAAAGGTGCTGCTTAAGATCATCAACATGTACACTATGCACACGTAGGGAGTTTATAACATCATTGTATGCAGAGTCTATGCTAGGCAACCAACGATTCAGTCTGTCCAATGCAAGATATATGGCAGTGACCAGATCGTATAACTTCATAAGTAAGGCATGTCTTAGGTAAACGCAGTTGTCACCGGATTTCACACATAATGCACAGTCATCATACACCGTTGTAATAGAAAGTGTCACACCAGTAAGGCGAATGTCTGGGGAGAAATGCGTTGGATAATACTCTGTAGTCATCTGCTGATTGATGTAGAACTCTGCACGACATATTTCATCCCAGCAGAACTCAGAAATTGACACTTTAACAAACTTGGATACATTTGCAATCTCCATTTTCACAAGCAACCTTCAGACATGATGTGCTTCTATAGCAATGTTCAAATGTTTCGATCCACTGGGAGTTAAATTGTATGTGGAGGTGAAAAGTGTAGGTGCACTCGATGCCTTCTTATCCACAGTATCTGCGCTCTGTGGTTGTATTATTACAGGGATGTTCTGCTGGGATGGGTCATATGTTGGAGGCGAGTACTGACCTCCATCTTGTTGTTTAACACCGCCAGCGACAGAATTTGATGTGTCGGGGGCAGATAGTGTGTCCCCATCACCCAAATTGATGACTGGGATGGATAACAGCAACTCTTTTCCTGCATCATCAAGTGGGCTATGTGCACTACCAGATCCCATGTGGCCGCTACTGGTTCAAACACGCTGGAGGCTGTTGCTGCAGGTCTCGACAAGACGGTACCTGAGGTTGCTACAGGTCTGGATATGGCAGCAGGGCTTGGCATGTTGTCACTCTACCCTGTTGAACAAAGATGAGGAAGCATTAGACATGGACCAAGACGTGAAAACTTTGAATAATAATACTAAGGCTAACCAGAGAGAATATGTGATATGGGAAACTTAATTTTCCATTTAATCCTGTTCTGCATGACTATGCTGCAGTGTGACTGCTGTTGGCGCTTCATGGTTCTTCTTCTTCTGCGGCTACTACTGACTGATTGGACAAGACTGAGGTCTCAGAGCTGCTGAGCCTCGCCTATATCTCCTACAATGACATCACCAGATATTACCATCCTACTGGCTGAAGTCAAGCACGTGACTGGATTAAGGGATCTTATTGGTTCCCGCCATTTTCCTCCACCATCTTGGAATAGGTAATGGAATGGACAACAGCGCCCTCTGGTGACAGTACGGTGTACTAAGCCCGGACCTCGTGGTGAACACACTGTTTCCAGCCATCTCTGATAACGGTACTTGCATCATCAGATGACGTCATGGCCGCCATCTTGGATGATGTCATGGGCTGTAGCCAAGTCTACACACCGCTATCTTGGATGACGTCATGTCCGCCATCTTGAATACATCTGGCAACAGCGGAGAGTGGGGTGGTAACCACTTTGATTCCACTACTTGCGAGAACATTTTATTCTATTCAAGACAGAATTAATTTAAAACACATTTATGAAGAACATATAGGAACTGACATGACATTCAATGAATTTATAGCCATATGCAGAGATTGCTGGAAAATCACATAATATAGACAAAAGCCCACAAATTTTGTGTTAAAAGATAATTTACCAATACATATCTGTGTCAATACATCAATACATTGCATATTATGGACAAATTATATATATATATATATATATATATATATATATATATATATATATAGGGTGAGTCACCTACGTTACCACTGGATATATTTCGTAAACCACATCAAATACTGACGAATCGATTCCACAGACCGTACGTGAGGAGAGGGGCTAGTGTAATTGGTTAATATAAACCATAAAAAAATGCACGGAAGTATGTTTTTTAAGACAAACCTACGTTTTTTTAAATGGAACCCCGTTAGTTTTGTTAGTACATCTGAACATATAAACAAATACGTAATCAGTGCCGTTTGTTGCATTGTAAAATGTTAATTACATCCGGGGATATTGTAACCTAAAGTTGACGCTTGAGTACCACTCCTCCGCTGTTCGATCGTGTGTATCGGAGAGTGCCGAATTACGTAGGGATCCAAAGGGAACGGTGATGGACCTTAGGTACAGAAGAGACTGGAACAGCACATTACGTCCACATGCTAACACCTTTTTATTGGTCTTTTTCACTGACGCACATGTACATTACCATGAGGGGTGAGGGACACCGAGAAAAGGGAAACACCGATGGTGGAACATGACATGCGACAGGTCCATAGAAGACAGAAGACAAGCCTGGAAAAAATTTAACAGCCATAAAACACAAGAAAAATGGGAGGACTTCAACAGGATACAGAAAACACTTAAAAAATAATCCCAAGAGAAAAAAAGAGGTTACGAAAACAGCAGGTTGAAGGAGATAGAAGAAGACTTCACCAGAAACAACACACGAAATTTTTATAGAGTATTATGAGAAAATATGACAGGATATCAACCACCAAGCTTTTGCTTCAAAAGACAAGATGGAACACTGGAGACAAATCCGAAGAAAAACTGTGAAATATTAGCCAGATACTTTGACACGTTACTTAACTGTGATAAACCAAAACAGAGATTACAGTTTACAAAACCAGAACCCAACCGGGACTCCGAACCCCCAACATATGAAGAAATCGTGAAAATAATAAAATCATTGAAAAATAACAGAGCACCAGGTGAAGATGGACTGATTGCAGAAATCTGGAAATTAGACCATGAAAACATTACACCCAAAATTCATAGTATAATCAAAAACATCTGGGAAACAGAAAAGATACCAGAAGAATGGAAGTCAGCCCTAATACACCCCCTCCACAAGAAAGGAGACAAAACAGACCCTAATAACTATAGAGGAATTTCGTTACTGCCGGTGGCATACAAAATTCTATCAAAAGCTCTGTTAAATCGCCTAGAACCTCAGATAGACCCACAGATCGGAGAATACCAAGGAGGGTTCAGGAAGGGAAGACCATGCAGTGAGCAGATCTGGTGTCTGAGAACATTATTAACAACGAGAAAGTCCAGAAACACCACAGTAACATTTGTTGATTACAAGAAGGCTTACGATTCCATAGACAGAGAAACACTTTTTAATACACTAGAAGAAATGAAGGTAGACAATAAGACCAGAAAACTAATTCAGGAAACATTAACAAATACAAAGTCAAAAGTGAAGTTCATGGGCGAGATCTCAGAATCTTTCGAAATCAAGACAGAAGTGAGACAGGGAGATGGCCTGTCACCCATTTTACTTAACGCTGTTTTAGAGGAAATAATCAGGACATGGGACAAATGAGTCAATGGAGTAAAGATGGGGAGAGAGAAAAATAGAACCGTCAGCATAAAATGTCTGGCCTTTGCCGACGATATAGCCATCATTAGAAATGACAGAAAAGAAGCCAGAGAAGCCCTAGAGATATTGCATGAAATCGCAGCCAGAACAGGACTACAAATATCATATGAAAAAACCCAGTACGTGGACACAAAATCTACAGACAGAAGCCCATTGATAACAAAGCACGGAAAGATAACACAAGTAGAAAGTTTCAGATACCTGGGAGAGATTATACAGAAAACAGGACTGAATTCAAAGCCAATGAAGAAAGGGTTACAAAACTACAAAAAGCATACAGACTTACATGGAACCATTACAATAAAAGAAATATTTCCGTCAATACCAAATTAAAACATTAGAAAACAGTAGTCTTACCTGAGGCCTTGTATGCCTCAGAAACAACAGTAATCAGAGGAAGAACTAAAATCAAGGAAATGGAAAAGCAAGAGAGGAAAATTCTGAGAAAGATCTATGGGCCAGTTCAGAGACAGGGGATCGGGATAAAGAGACCAACAAAGGAATTGTACAAACAGGCAGCGACAATTACAGACAATATCAGAAAAAGAAGGGAAAAATTCTATGGGCACATTCATAGGATGAATGAAAATAGGCTGACCAAGAGAATTTTTAACATAGTCATGACGAATACGGTGAAAACTAACTGGGTAAAGGAAACCATGGAAGACCTCAAAAATCTAAACATCTCCACAGAAGAAATATCAGAGGAAAATACAGAGAAAAAATCAACAAACAGAAATTCGAAGAAACACCAAAAGAGAAGAAATCAGGAAATAAGTGGACAGAAGAGAGGAAGAAGAAACACAGTGAATTTATGAGAGGTTTTTGGGAAGAGAAAAGAAAGAGACAGAAAAAAGTGCCATGAATTTGAAATGTACCAATTTATGTACCATATTGTCATTGTGAATATTGATTGTGTTTTAACGCTCTCATTAATGGGGAAATATATATATATATATATATATATATATATATATATATATATATATATATATATATATATATATATATATATATGTGTGTGTGTGTGTGTGTGTGTGTGTGTGTGTGTGAACAGATATCGGCAAATTGTTTACCTACTCATGTGAGAACTCTCAAAGGATGAAGTTATTGGGATGTATAACAATACTTTCAGCTGTATGACAACTGCCATGCCAGTATTAGCACCAATGATGATGAATAAGAAAGTGGTCAGAGCAAACTAATAATTATTTCTTTCTTTTTTCTGTAGAGGTGTAGTGAACTCACTGCAACAGCAACTGCCTGACAGGCATATAATGTTGTTTCACATCAGCTACAGTCTAAACAACAGTGCCTGTAAATGTGTCAGAGTGCATCTCTAACTGCTGATGAGTTCTCTGTCTGGATGTCAAACACCCGATAATTCGGAGCAAATGCATGCTGAGACGTGGTCTTTATAGTCGAAACCTGAATGAGATCAGTTATGTTCTGTAGCAGTTTCTGACTTTGCTGACTCTGTAGCTCTGACATCTGGACAGACATGATAATTCAAAAGGACACTCAAGCTGTGTGTGAAAACACACTGCCACTGAACTTGGAACTTGAACTATTATAAGAAATTCATCAAACAACTATGAAAAACAATGCAGACCAACATCATCAAGTAAGAGAATTTACACTTACACAGTACATGAATGGACCACCTAAAATGAGGGAAACAGATACATGACAAGAAACTGGTTGCATAAACTAGCATATACTGAGTAACTTGCACCCTCTTTACTGGAAACAATATAACCAAAAGCATCTACTGAGAAATTGTAACACTATTTACAAAACCAACGCCTACCAAAATCTGGACAACATACTACTGAAGATAGACTGTGACAACACAATAAGCATGAATACGCTACCCTATCAAAACTAGCACACAAACGAAAATCCAATATGTTGAAAACCACATGAGCAGTCTTGAAACCGAGCCCTGTCTCAGCAAAAGGAAACAATATACAGAGAGAAATATGAAAACAAAGGTGAAGAACAGCGTCATCGCCTTTCATATGTATGGCGGACGAGAAAACACCCTTGAACACACATGCAAATATACTTGTCGTCATTGACGTGTCCTTTAGTCAAGTGGTGAGACTGACAGTATTGAGATACACACTTTGTAGTGACAACTATTTATTAATATAAATAAACTACATACAGCTTCTGAAAATGAATGTCCACATGACTTGATAAGAGAAATGTAGATCCTCAACTGTGCCTATTAGATGCACAGTAGAAGTAAGTGCATACATGTTGAAGTGGCATGGAGCAGGAAAGATAAGTAACAACACAGTCCCACGTAGCTGGAAAAATGTCGACACTTCACAGATGAGCAGCCAGGTTCAATTATGATGCAGTGCCATGAGGTATTGAGTTCATAGGCAATGACATCCAGTTACTGTGGAGTGGGGCATTATCATAGTGGTCAGGGCCATATAAGAATATGGCTGTGGTAATTGTTAAACATGATACCATTTTCTATCAGTGTAATTTGTTATTCATCTTCACAGAATAATTTATTACCCAGCTTATTATCTTTCTAATTTATTGCCCAATTAGTACAATTTACTACTTGAAAATGGCCACAAAGATGTCCAATATATAGGAATGTGGTATAAGGATGCCTATATGATGTCAAAGTGTACTTGTGCTAAATAAAAATGGGTGGAAATTCAACTGTGGCGGCCAGATCCAAAATATCTTGGTCGTCTTAAGGGAAAAATCAGATTCAAATAGCTCACTTAAATTTGCTTGTTCCAAATTTCAAATGGCGAGTAATTAAAAACAAATCCAGTGTTTCTCACATGCATGTACCAGTATCACATTAAAAATCGGCGCTAAACGTCGCACACAATTAATGTATGTCATGACACAAAGTGATGTCACTATTAAACATGGCTGCCAAGGTTAAGTCCAGCATAATGGCATTACAGTGAATTTGTAAAAATGGTGAGAAATAAGAAAAGCCCAGGTGTCCTAAATTTAAAGTTCACTTGAGCTAAGTTTAAACCCCTATAACTCACTGCTGCCGCCTGTATGGTTCTCAAAAAATTACCACTTCACTGTGTGTTTAGGGTAAGTTAGGAAATGGGAGAGGTACACTCTTGCATTTTTTGTTTTTTTAAATGCTGCCACTCACGCTGTTCCATTTGCAGAACATGCACCACACTGCACTATGCCAACTCACCTCGCCTAACAGATGGTGCATTGTTGCCCACATGATGTGATGTGTGCTGCGGAGCTGGTCTCACACACAACCCACTGCAAGCACAGCTACACACGTGTGATAACTTCTTTGGCAGAGTGACGACATCAACTCCCCCCCCCCTCCCACTTCCAATAGACTAGCATATTCCTCTATTATGACAGCATCAAACTGCTAGGTGATAAATTCTACCTTAATCGATTATAAGTGATAGTGACTCTATATGGTTTTCGATATTCAGGTTGTTTATCTCCAGCGGAATTCTGTATTGTGTTACAGGTGTCACTGAAACTGGAGCTGAAAGATATCGATTTAGGTGTGTAATCCAGACATTTCTTACATCGACTGCACTATATGCTAAAACTCATCATCTGCCCACTGTCAAACACAATTCGATCATTTTCAGATATTATCCATTCCTCCAGGAACTCAGCCTTGAGCTATATATGTCTACAAATTTCAACACTCTCTCCACTGACTTCCCTGAAAAAGGTGGAAATCAAACAAATAGTACCTGAATCTAACAAAAGGAATGGCCAAATTAGATAATCCTCTGTCTTCTCTCATAGCAACCAGCAGACTATGGATCTCTGTGTTGTAAGTCATAGAGTTGCTACATAATGAAATTGGATATTTACCATGCAATACATCCTACTGCAACCTCAAGCCTGTGGAAAAACTGTACTTGTAAGAATCCACAGTAGCGGTTGTTGTTTCATCAGACACCTCACTTTTCCTTTATTTCACTTCGACCTCTTACATAAACTAAAGTCTGTTCAATACATTGACTCTTTTTCTTAAGATCTGTGGAATGACATTTGTGAGAACAGTAGAAGTTTATAGTTCTTTTTCTTTTGTATGCTTACTTATGTTCTGTGCATCCCAGATCCAAAGTACCATGTCACTTACTTTGTATTGCTGTTTGTCACACTATTACTGTGTTTCATTACCAGAACACTGCAAAGATGTAACAAATCTTGTACTAAGAGACTGCAGCACTATGCTTGCATTGTATGCACGCTGTCACCTGCTACCCAAATATTGCCAATATGTGAGCCATGTGTATATTTTTAGCGCTATCGAACAATTAAGTTACAGCACTAGTACTATACGTGTGTTTTATATTCGAAATCTTACATATTTTAATAAATAATACAGACAGTTTTTACTTTTGGACACAAGACTGAATTTTTCTGTACACAGTCAATCTGTAATCATGCATTTGTATTACAACAGGAAACATGTACGTGTATATTAAACACATAGTGTTACTCTGTACGCCAAAACAGCTGTGTATGGAGGAAATTTATGAAACTATGAGCCTCGGTGCCTTTCTAATGCAAGGTGTCAGTCCCAAGTGAATAGTACAGCCCACCCATGTAACTGTATAGAACAATGTAAGTAAAAAACATAAGGCAATACCAACCAGCTGTTATTGTCAGAAGTTACCTTAACATGATGGATCACTTTAATATATCAATGACTTCGGTACTGGTTTTAGCAGAAGTAAGACAACTTATTTGACAAAAAATATGGACAGTTTAAACTTTGGTACAAAGGTAAAATGTATTTTTTATATGTGAGCAGAAACCTATAATCACACATTTATACATATACTATACTATACTGTCTATAGTTTTAATTATTTGGCTGTAAACTACATGGAAGTTTGTTAATACAGACTCTAACAACAGAAGAAACAAATTTTTCGCAATCCAAGACATTTTTCTCTACAATCCAATCGCATATAAATACTGTCAAATTAGGATTGAATTCCACAACTGATATTGTTTCACAGGTCTTAAGAAAAAGAACCAATGTATTGATCACACTTAAACCATTCCCTATTAAAGAAATTACTCCCCTAAGTGCAGTCAAGTGTTATGCATACGAAAAAGGAAACTGGAAATAGGTGAAGTCAAGAAACGAAAGCTGGAGTATATAGCGGACACAGTATTCATGAAGGAGCAATATAAACTGTTATTGGAAAAAGAAGAAGCCATTGCAGATGTGCAAACAAGGTTTGCATGTTACTTTAAACACAGTGTATAGAAAAATCTGAATATGAGTAGGAAATGCAAAACGTCAGCAATTACTCTATATATTTTCATAAATCTCCATTCATGTTTGGATATGCTTAAGAAGGGTGGTTACATTGTATCTAAATGTTGTGGAATAGAAGTTGTACACCAAACAGGAGTACAGCCATTCGAAAGTGATGGAATAACAACATTTAAAAACAGGCCATTTGCAAAAACTGTAAATGTAATGTTTTATGTGGATATTCCACAAGAATGTGGAGCGGAAGAGTTGCCAGAATACACCCAAGAAGATATGGAATGACGTAACAATAATGTACTGCAGGAAATAAGAAGCAAAATTAAAATTCCTGATTGCTCTTGGCCAGCAGAGTTACAAGAAGGAATGGAGCTAACTGTTAAATGCATAAAAAAGACAGATTACAGCAAAAAATAGATACATATTAGAGTTTGATGACGTATCTTCTTTGCATTTATGGAAAAAGTTCAAGGCAATCGTAAAATGCGTTTTAGACAGGCACGTGCCGAGTAAAACTGTGAGCGACGGGAAAAACCCACCGTGGTACAACAACGAAGTTAGGAAACTACTGCGAAAGCAAAGAGAGCTTCACTCCAAGTTTAAACGCAGCCAAAACCTCTCAGACAAACAGAAGCTAAGCGATGTCAAAGTTAGCGTAAGGAGGGCTATGCGAGAAGCGTTCAGTGAATTCGAAAGTAAAATTCTATGTACCGACTTAACAGAAAATCCTAGGAAGTTCTGGTCTTACGTTAAATCAGTAAGTGGCTCGAAACAGCATATCCAGACACTCCGGGATGATGATGGCATTGAAACAGAGGATGACACGCGTAAAGCTGAAATACTAAACACCTTTTTCCAAAGCTGTTTCACAGAGGAAGACCGCACTGCAGTTCCTTCTCTAAATCCTCGCACAAACGAAAAAATGGCTGACATCGAAATAAGTGTCCAAGGAATAGAAAAGCAACTGGAATCACTCAACAGAGGAAAGTCCACTGGACCTGACGGGATACCAATTCGATTCTACACAGAGTACGCGAAAGAACTTGCCCCCCTTCTAACAGCCGTGTACCGCAAGTCTATAGAGGAACGGAGGGTTCCAAATGATTGGAAAAGAGCACAGGTAGTCCCAGTTTTCAAGAAGGGTCGTCGAGCAGATGCGCAAAACTATAGACCTATATTTCTGACGTCGATCTGTTGTAGAATTTTAGAACATGTTTTTTGCTCGAGTATCATGTCGTTTTTGGAAACCCAGAATCTGCTATGTAGGAATCAACATGGATTCCGGAAACAGCGATCGTGTGAGACCCAACTCGCGTTATTTGTTCATGAGACCCAGAAAATATTAGATACAGGCTCCCAGGTAGATGCTATTTTTCTTGACTTCCGGAAGGCGTTCGATACAGTTCCGCGCTGTCGCCTGATAAACAAAGTAAGAGCCTACGGAATATCAGACCAGCTGTGTGGCTGGATTGAAGAGTTTTTAGCAAACAGAACACAGCATGTTGTTATCAATGGAGAGACGTCTACAGACTTTAAAGTAACCTCTGGCGTGCCACAGGGGAGTGTTATGGGACCATTGCTTTTCACGATATATATAAATGACCTAGTAGATAGTGTCGGAAGTTCCATGCGGCTTTTCGCGGATGTTGCTGTAGTATACAGAGAAGTTGCAGCATTAGAAAATTGTAGCGAAATGCAGGAAGATCTGCAGCGGATAGGCACTTGGTGCAGGGAATGGCAACTGTCCCTTAACATAGACAAATGCAATGTATTGCGAATACATAGAAAGAAGGATCCTTTATTGTATGATTATATGATAGCGGAAGAAACACTGGTAGCAGTTACTTCTGTAAAATATCTGGGAGTATGCGTGCGGAACGATTTGAAGTGGAATGATCATATAAAATTAATTGTTGGTAAGGCGGGTACCAGGTTGAGATTCATTGGGAGAGTGCTTAGAAAATGTAGTCCATCAACAAAGGAGGTGGCTTACAAAACACTTGTTCGACCTATACTTGAGTATTGCTCATCAGTGTGGGATCCGTACCAGATCGGGTTGACGGAGGAGATAGAGAAGATCCAAAGAAGAGCGGCGCGTTTCATCACAGGGTTATTTGGTAACCGTGATAGCGTTACGGAGATGTTTAATAAACTCAAGTGGCAGACTCTGCAAGAGAGGCGCTCTGCATCACGGTGTAGCTTGCTCGCCAGGTTTCGAGAGGGTGCGTTTCTGGATGAGGTATCGAATATATTGCTTCCCCCTACTTATACCTCCCGAGGAGATCACGAATGTAAAATTAGAGAGATTAGAGCGCGCACGGAGGCTTTCAGACAGTCGTTCTTCCCGCGAACCATACGCGACTGGAACAGGAAAGGGAGGTAATGATAGTGGCACGTAAAGTGCCCTCCGCCACACACCGTTGGGTGGCTTGCGGAGTATAAATGTAGATGTAGATGTAGATGTAAATTACTGATATGAAAAGGAATCATATGATTCAGATGTAAATTTAACTCGTAAGTTAAAAATTAAGCTGGATAGGTATCATTAAAACTGCATCAAACAATTGTAAAGAAAGAATAGTTTTCTGTGTGTAAATGTATAAGGAAAATTGCACAAGAACGTTTTTTTTATTACTCGTTGCCATACCAGGTGTGGGTTGGTTTCTTTAGCATGCAACAATGATTTAGATTTCCCCATCCAGGCAGAGTATCTACAAAGTGCTTGCAGGATCGCTTCTTCTTCTTCTTCTTCTTCTTCTTCAAAAGTCAATCCACCAACACTTCTATCAAGACAGTGATAGCTATCAAAGCAACCACTTACATGCACACTAAAAACACAATGATTGTGATGGAGCTGGAGTGTGCTACAATATTATCAGTGTATCATAGGAAGACGTGTTGACTTTAGCTATCTTAAATACAGCTTCATGAATGCTAATTCTCACAAAGACTAGCTTTATGAGCACTACCAATTCTGACACCAATTTTTCTACTTTCTTGTATGATACTAACACAGAATACTGATCAACTGCAACTATCAAAACTCTGTATGCATGTACTCTAAAGATGCAAGACGCCTGTATCAGATGGTATCTTAAATACAGCTTTATGCTTACTGAGTATTACAAAGTCTATCTTCATGACCACCTACCAATGGCGGCACGCACTTTTTTACTTACTCGTATGCTGATAACACAGAATGCTGATCAACTGCAGCTTTCACAGCTTCTTAATTGATTCTAAAGATGCAGATGTATGCAACAGGTAGTCATAATGTTCGAGGAACTGATTTATCCAGGTGCAAACTCATAGCCCAGCTGTTCTGTCTGTGTGTGTGTGTGTGTGTGTGTGTGTGTGTGTATGTGTGCGAGCGCGCGCGCACGTGTGTGTGTGTGCGCACACACAGAGAGAAAACAGCGCATTTGGGGTAGGAATTTACAAGTGAATAAGTCACATGAATAAGTGAGACGACCACTGTAAAGTACAAGAGACTTAGGTCCATGAAGGAGGCGCATTACGACGTCGACGGCAGTGTCAGGGTATCCCATATTGCGGAGTACCCCTTCCGGATAGTCGTATTCGACCCGATCGAATGCCTACCTGAAGTCAAGAGCCGTCAAAAGTCCAGGAGTGGACGAGAGCGATTATGCTCCGATAACGACAGAGGGTTATTGCGAATGTTAGTGGCACCTCCCTTGTTACAGGACTAAAGGAGATCATTTCATCACAGATGCTTGGACAAAAGGAAAAGACTATATAATTACACCCTGGAGGAAGATGATTTGTGGCAACGAGTACCTGTAGACCACTGAGGTAGACAACAGAAACATGCGTTGACGTAACTGATCAGACAGTTATGTGTTTTTGCGTACTACGTAATATTGTCAACGACAGCAAACGCAGTTTAGTAGATGAAAACTTCTATTACAACGCTGATTGCTAAAAAATTAGTATCGCATTCAACAGGTTCAAAATGGCTCTGAGCACTATGGGACTCAACTGCTGAGGTCATTAGTCCCCTAGAACTTAGAACTAGTTAAACCTAACTAACCTAAGGACATCACAAACATCCATGCCCGAGGCAGGATTCGAACCTGCGACCGTAGCGGTCTTGCGGTTCCAGACTGCAGCGCCTTTAACCGCACGGCCACTTCGGCCGGCTCATTCAACAGGAATTCCGTATCATATTCCATGACAAACCGAAGAAATGCATTAAAATTAATACTGATAATCTTTCAATGACAGCTTTGAAATTGGAAAAAAATGATATTTTGAGCACGTATATGACCTCAAATAAAGCAATGTGACTTCCAAAGTAAGACAGTTCATATTCATGCTTACCATCTAAACCACATTTCATGCTCATCACAGTCCACAATCTGGAAACTGAATGATAAGCAACAGCTGTTATTGCTTGGTTCATCACTGCATTTCCATCTGAATTTGTGTCAAAGTTTCTGACAGGTACATTTGTAATGTGTTCAACAACGTTACGTGGGCGGCTCCGAAGATGTTGCAGAACTGGAGGGTTTCAGAGCGACCCTTTGCCATTATATTTACCCACATGTTAATGTTGATTGCACTCCCACGAGATCACGCCACAGAAGAGCGAAAAACAGGAGGGATTAAAAAGCATAGTACCCTCTGCTACTGCAGATCACGTTCATATTTCGTTGGATGGTTTTGAACGGCCCCTAGTAGTTTCAATCTGTGTACAAGAGCAAAAATTGCGGTTGCGCTGCAGTCAAAAGGGGTGCAATCACGTTCAATGTGGATGTAGCCCCACAACATCTTTAGAGAAGGGTTGAAAAGTCCGAGGCTGTCAGCACTGTCGAAGGTTGCCAAGGACGACTTCCTATTGCGCATCGCACTGCGAACTGTCGTTTTCAACCGCGAAATATGTGGGAATCAGCGCCCCAGTGAAAGGGGTAGTTTTATTGACGCACTTTATGTCACCAAAACATGTTCAAATGTGTGTGAAATCTTATGGGACTTAACTGCTAAGGTCATCAGTCCCTAAGCTTACACACCACTTAACCTAAATTATCCTTAGGACAAACACACACACACCCATGCCCGAGGGAGGACTCGAACCTCCGTCAGGACCAGCCGCACAGTTTATGTCACCCTCTGAGGCCTTTTCATCTCGTTTCTGAGCGGCGATGTGCCAGAATCCTTTTTTTTTTTTTTTTTTTTTTGTTTTTTTTTTTTTTTTTTGTTTTCGTCACCTCTAAGAAAGCCGTGTGACTTCAGCGCTGGACGTCTTGGTTATGCCCTCCATTTCAGAGACGTCAAAATAATGGATGAAATGTATCAGGGGCTATGACGACCTTCTCATCGTGTTGGGCATCCACGGGGTCTTTGGGCAGAATTGTAGTGAAATTTAGTGCCAATGTGACATCAGTAATCCACCTGACAGCCTGCGTGAACTTCCGAGCTGTCGTCCTTTTTTTTTTTTTTTTGCATGTGTCGACATGTTGCTGTCTGAAGGGTCGCCGAGTCCGAATGTGACATCGCAGGACGCCACGCTTTTGTACCATTACAGAGGAAAATCGTAGGCATCTTTGTGCTAACTTTCAAACTTACACGCCGCAATGGGAGAAAATTATAGCGTTTCGAAAAAATGTTCCTTTAATTTTGTTGCGCAGTGTAGTTCCAAACATTTTCTCTGCCACTAAGACCGGCTGATTTAGCGGGCCGTTCGTGGTGCAATAGGATGCCTAAGTGTTCGTCAACTATCAACATATGCTTGTAGTCCTGTGAGCACGGTTGTTGTCATCTTCTAAGACGGGGGTGTCCATAGCATACTCATTAGGAAGCTGTAGAAGAAAAGACAACACTTGGTAACCGAGCTGTGGACAGGAACATCGTCGCTCACGGTCTTGATAATATCATGAGTGAGCGCAGGTCGTCAATGAAAATAAAATAGGGTGAATCTTATTACATTTGGAAACAACCAATTTTGTTGTATGTCGGATGAAGGAAAGCAAGTCACAAGTTGTTCTGTAGAAAAGGAAGGTGCATGAAGTTTACTAGTACGAGGGTGTGCTGAAAAGTGATACCTCCGAATTTTTTATTCTCTTCTCAATATCGGTTGAGGTAACACATGTGATGCATAATACTCGGTTGACTTTCCCGCTTCGCTGACACAAGCTGCAACCGTCTGCCGCAAGAGGGCTCCGAATTATGGAGTGTAGCATGGCGGTGTCTAACTTAACTACGTCTGTGCGTGAGAAACAGCGTGCTGTAATCGAGTTTCGAATTCGAAGGGTTCGTCTACACATGGAGTACGCTCCCCTGCTGCGTGAGAATGCCAGAAAATGCACGAGTGCTGCGACATTTGCAACAACCCGGCGCCTTGGGCTCAATGCCATCGATCGTCCTCCCGATCATCCTCCGTACTATCCCGACTTTGCCGAATCCGATTTTCATCTGTTTCAAAACTTATAGAAAACCTTCGAGAACTTCACTATGACAACGATAGAGGGGTGGAAGCAGAGGTGAGGTTGTGGCTACGTCAACAGAGTCAAACATTCAAAAGTGATGGTATCAAGAAACTGGTCTCCCGTTGGGAGAAATGTGTTTGCGCCATGGCAGCTATGTAGACATGAAGAATAAATATGTAGACTATTAATGAAGTTTGTTTTATGTAAAAAGCTTTAAGCGCTTTCACATAAAAAATTGGAGGCTTTACTTTTCAGTTCGCCGTCGCACGACTCGCACAAATCACATTCAGATCTGTAAGTCCAATGATTATGCCAAGTTGTTTAGTCTCATAAATTCTTACAGTATACCGGTTGATATTACCAAGTATATGAAAAGTTGCTTCATCTTCCTTATGTGACAGAACTGCAACACAAAAGTCATAACATTTGCTATTGCCTTCTGGATGCAGTCCTTGCAGCAACTGCGGTTTTTAACGATTCTTAAATATAGCTGTTACCGAAAAAGAAACGAAAGAGAGAAGGTTAGAGTTCAATACCTCGTCGAAGTCAAGGTTATTGGGGATAGAACACTAGACTGAGTTGAGCAAAGATGGGGCAGGAAATCAGCCGTAGCATCTTGACATTCGTCTGGAATGCTATCGGAAATATATGGAAAATCGATAGGCAAGCGATTTGTTACTCGTGACCACGAGTCAATTGTCTGCGTCGTGTTCCTCGTTGGTGAACGCACAGTACTATGATAACTTATGACAAGTTTGGAGCCGGCCGAAGTGGCCGTGCGGTTAAAGGCGCTGCAGTCTGGAACCGCAAGACCGCTACGGTCGCAGGTTCGAATCCTGCCTCGGGCATGGATGTTTGTGATGTCCTTAGGTTAGTTAGGTTTAACTAGTTCTAAGTTCTAGGGGACTAATGACCTCAGCAGTTGAGTCCCATAGTGCTCAGAGCCATTTGAACCATTTGACAAGTTTGGAATGAATTCGATTTGATGATGTTTCAAATACACTGCCTGACAAAAAAGTTGAAGCAGCAGAAGAAAAAAATGGTTCAAATGGCTCTGAGCACTATGGGACTTAACATCTCAGGTCACCAGTCCCCTAGAACTTAGAACTACTTAAACCTAACTAACCTAAGGACATCACACACATCCATGCCCGAGGCAGGATTCGAACCTGCGACCGTAGCGGTCGCGCGGTTCCAGACTGAAGCGCCTAGAATCGCTCGCAGCAGAAGACATATCGGATGTAAATGTGACTTTGTACACGTACACACGATCGGCAACTCTCTGTAACAGACAGAACGGCCACCAGAGCACGTTAGTGTTGTTCATATTTAGTGTTGTTACCAGGACAGGTAGGGTATATGAGGGGCGTAAACAGCTCAGATGGAGAGTGATCACCGTAAATGACACGGAGATGCCGTATATTCTTGTGAGAGAGCGTTATCAGTCTGGAAAGGGCCTCATTTTTTGTCTCCATTTGGCCGGCTGGTAGACTCATGCAGTATCCAGATTTATGAGGCATTCGGATTTGACAGCAGCCCACCGTTTTACTGCATGCATATGTCAGGGCAAGCATACTTGTGAAGGGTGCGGTCGACCATGTCTGACCACTACAAGGGAGAATCGCCGTATTGCTTACCAAACACATCGAACCCCTTCACATTTGCGTCTGGCACCCGAGAACAAGTAATGGACTCAGAGCAACATTCTGTGTCATCCTGCAGCCTTAGTCGGAGACTAGCAGATGTTGAAATAGAGAATTAGCTTTCCAGGCGTAGGCTGCCGTTATCACTACAACACACAGGGCCGCGTTTGGTGTGGTACCATGACCGGAAAGCATGGACTTCTGATGAACGGCGTCACATTGTGTTCAGCGATGAACCGCGGCTCTGTGCTACCCCAGACGCCCATAATGGACGAGTATGGAGGCGACCTGGCAAGGGGTCTCATTCTTCTTTGTTTTGGAGAGCCCGCCCGGTTGGCCGTGCGGTCTAACGCACGGCTTTCCGGGAGGGAAGGAGCGCCTGGTCCCCAGCACGAATCCGCCCGGCGGATTTGTGTCGAGGTCCGGTGAGCCGGCCAGTCTGTGGATGGTTTTTAGGCGGTTTTCCATCTGCCTCGGCGAATGCGGGCTGGTTCCCCTTATTCCGCCTCAGTTATACTTTGTCGGCCGGCGATTGCTGCGCAAACAAGTTCTCCACGTACGCGCACACCACCATTACTCTACCACACAAACATAGGGGCTACACTCGTCTGGTGTGAGACGTTTCCTGGGGGGGTCCACCGGGGGCCGAACAGCACAATAACCACGGGTTCGGTGTGGGGCGGCGGAGGGGTGAAGTGGACTGCGGTAGTCGTCTTGGGGTTGTGGACCACTGCGGCTGCGGCGGGGACGAAGCCTCTCCGTCGTTTCTAGGTCCCCGGTTAACATACAATTCAATACAATACAATGTTTTGGAGAGGCATAGCAGCGTTACTCCTGTCATCATGGTGTGAGAAGCCATCGGGTATGACTTAAAGTCACAGCTGGTAGTGACTGAGCGAAATCTGATGGCACAAGACTACCCCTCGCGTGACAGTATCGTCGTGCCATTTTTCAACAGGACAACAGTCGTCCACACATGACACGTGCCTATATGAGTTGTCTGTATGCCCCATTCCAGATAGGACATGTGTGGGACCAGCTCGGACCTCAGCTCCATATTAGTGCCAGTATCCAGGGTATCAAAGACCAGTTACAGCTGCTGTGGGCCATTTTGCATCAGGCGAGGATACGACTTCATTACACCCATCCCAACCGAATTAGTGCATGCATTCAGGCCAGAAAGGGTGCAATGTCATCTACATCTTCGTGACTACTCTGCTACTCACAATAAAGTGCCTGGCAGAGGGTTCAATGAACCACCTTCGCGCTGTCTCTCTACCGTTCCATACTCTAACGGTGCGCGGCGAAAACGAGCACTTAAATTTTTCTGTGCGAGCCCTGATTTCTCTTATTTTACCGTGATGATCATTTCTCCCTATGTAGGTGGGTACCAACCAATGTTTTCGCAATCGGAGGACAAAACTGGTGATTGAAACTTCATGAGAAGACTCCGTCGCAACGAAAAGCGCCTCCAATGGATGTATCATGCCTGTGGCACTGTCACCCCTATTTCGCGATAATACAAAATGAGCTGCCCTTCTTTGAACTTTTTAAATGTCCCGCCTGATGCGGGTTCCACACCGCACAACAATACTCCAGGATAGGGCGAACAAGCGCGGTGTAAGCAGTCTCTTTAGTAGACCCGTTACACTTTCTAAGTGTTCTGCCAATGAATCGCAGTCTTTGGTTTGCTCTACTCACAACATTACCTATGCGATCGTTCCAGTTTAGCTTATTTGTAATTGTAATCCCTAAGTATTTAATTGAATTTACAGCCTGCAGATTTGTGTGACTTGTCACGTAATCGAAACTTAGCGGATTTCTTTTAGTACTCATGTGAATAACTTCACACTTTTCTTTATTCAGGATCAAATGCCACTTTTCGCACCCTACCGATATCTTATTTAAATCATTTTGCAATTCGTTTTGGTCATATAATCACTTTACAAGACGGTAATTGACAGCATCATCTGCTTAACGATCTAAGAGGGCTGCCCAGATTGTCTCCTATGTCGTTAATATACACTAATGGCCATTAAAATTGCTACACCACGAAGATGACGTACTACAGACGTGAAATTTAACTGTCAGGAAGAAGATGCTGTGATATGCAAATGATTAGCTTTTCAGTGCATTCACACATGGTTGGCGCCGGTGGCGACACCTAAAATGTGCTGACATGAGGAAAGTTTCCAACCGATTTCTCATACGCAAACAGCAGATGACCGGCGTTGCCTGGTGAAACGTTGTTGTGATGCCTCGTGTAAGGAGGAGAAATGCGTACCATCACGTTTCCGACTTTGATAAAGGTCGGATTGTAGCCTATCGCGATTGCGGTTTATCGTGTCGCGACATTGCTGCTCGCGTTGGTCGAGATTCAATGACTGTTAGCAGAATATGGAATCGGTGGGTTCAGGAGAGTAATACGGAACGCCGTGCTGGATCCCAACGTCCTCGTATCACTAGCAGTCGAGATGACAGGCATCTTATCCGCATGGCAGTAACGGATCGTGTAGCCACGTTTCGATCCCTGAGTCAACAGATGGCGACGTTTGCAGGACAACAACCATCTGCACGAACAGTTCGACGACGTTTGCAGCAGTATGGACTATCAGATCGGAGACCATGGCTGCGGTTACCCTTGACGCTACATCACAGACAGGAGCGCCTGCGATGGTGAACTCAACGACGAACCTGGGTGCACGAGTGGCAAAAAGTCATTTTTTCGGATGAATCCAGGTCCTGTTTACAGCATCATGATGGTCGCATCCGTGTTTGGCGACATCGCGGTGAACGCACATTGGAAGCGTATATTCGTCATCGCCATACTGGCGTATCACCTGGCGTGATGGTATGGGGTGCCATTGGTTACACGTCTCGGTCACCTCTTGTTCGCATTGAGGTCACTTTGAACAGTGGACGTTACATTTCAGATGTTTTACGACCCGTGGCTCTATCTTTCATTCGATCCCTGCGAAACCCTACATTTCATCAGGATAATGCACGACCGCAAGTTGCAGGTCCTGTACGGGCCTTTCTGGATGCAGAAAATGTTCGACTGCTGCCCTGGTCAGCACATTCTCCAGATCTCTCACCAATTGAAAACGTCTGGTCAATGGTGGCCGAGCAACTGGCTCGTCACAATACGCCAATCACTACTTTTGATGAACTGTGGTATCGTGTTGAAGCTGCAGGGGCAGCTGTACTTGTACACGCCATCCAAGCTCTGTTTGACTCAATGCCCATGCGCATCAAGGCCGTTATTACGGCCAGAGGTGACTGTTCTGGGTACTGATTTCTCAGGATCTATGCACCGAAATTGCGTGAAAATGTAATCGCATGTCAGTTCTAAAAAAAATGGGTCAAATGGCTCTGAGCACTATGGCACTTAACATCTATGGTCATCAGTCCCCTAGAACTTAGAACTACTTAAACCTAACTAACCTAAGGACAGCACACAACACCCAGCCACCACGAGGCAGAGAAAACCCCTGACCCCGCCGGGAATCGAACCCGGGAAACCGGGCGTGGGAAGCGAGAACGCTACCGCACGACCACGAGATGCGGGCTGTCAGTTCTAGTATAATATATTTGTCCAATGAATACCCGATTATCATCTGCATTTCTTCTTGTTGTAGCAATTTTAATGGCCAGTAGTGTGTATCAGGAACAATAGAGAGCCTACAACACTTCCTTGGCGAAGGTCGGATATTACTTCTGTTTTACTTGTTGACTTGCTGTCTATTACTACGAACTGTGACCTTTCTGACAGGAAATCACGAATCCAGTCGCACAACTGAGGCGATATACTATAGGCACGCAGTTTGGTTAGAAGATGCTTGTGAGAAACGGTGTCTAAAGCCTTCAGGAAGTCTAAAAAGTATGGAATCAATTTGACATCCCCTGTCGATAGCACTCATTACTTCATGGGTATAAAGAGCTAGTTGTGGTTCACAAGAACGATGTTTTCTGAATCCGTGCTGGCTATGTGTCAATAAATCGTTTTCTTCGAGGTAATTCATAATGTTCGATCACAGTATATACTCCAAATCGCTACTGCAAATCGACGTTAGTCATATGGGCCTGTAATTCAGCGGATTACTCCCATTTCCCTTTTTGAGTATTGGTGTGACTTGAGCAACTTTCCAGTCTACATCTACATGTACATCTACATACATACTCCGCAATCCACCATACGGTGCGTAATGGAGGGTACCTCGTACCACAATTGTGATCTTCTCTCCCTGTTCCACTCCCAAACAGAACGAGGGAAAAATTACTGCCTATATGCCTCTGTACGAGCCCTAATCTCTCTTACCTTATCTTTGTGGTCTTTCCGCGAAATATAAATTGGCGGCAGTAAAATTGTACTGCAGTCAGCCTCAAATGCTGGCTCTCTAAATTTCCTCAGTAGCGGTTCACGAATAGAACGCCTCCTTTCCTCCAGAGACTCCCACCCGAGTTCCTGAAGCATTTCCGCAACACTCGCGTGATGTTCAGACCTACCAGTAACAAATCTAGCAGCCTGCCTCTGAATTGCTTCTATGTCCTCCCTCAATCCTTTCCAGTCTTTAGGTACGGATCTTTCGGTAAGCGATCGGTTATGTATAACTGCTGAATATGGAGCTATTGTGGCAGCGTATTCTGAAAGGAACGTGACTGGTATAGCGATCTCGATCGTAGGCCTTGGTTTTATTAAGTGATTTAAGCTGCTTTGCTACACCGAGGATATCTACTGTTGACTAGAATTCAGGAATATCATACTGATAAGTAGACTCCTACTGCCAAGTTCTTTGTAAATTTGACTCGATACCATAATCACTGATGTAACTTCACGTACCGTCTCAACTCGTGACGTTTCATTTCGTTTCCTCCTCCCCTTCTGGGTGCGTCACTTAGTGCGTCATTCCGTGTTTCTACGTAAAAGAGTTTTTCGATGAAAATATGTGAAATAGGGTCTGTCTTTGTGAAGCGACCTGTATATCACAAACAACAATAAAAATGCAATGTTCTAAGAAACAATAAATTTATTACATATTACATGTATAAAAAACAGTTTAAAAAAATGAACAAAAGTGATTGAAAACACCACCTATGAATAACAGTTTATAGCTAACTGTGTTCACAACTAGACACGAGCGAGTGCTGCGGTGTGAGCTGTGAGGTGCAGGTCTCAGTAGGGGCCCGAGCCGCCGCCGCCGCCGCCACCACCGGCGCTCGGAGGACCGTATTCTGGGCTGGGCCCAGACGGCGATGGAGGTCCGTACGCGCCGCCCGGTCCGCCACCCTCCTGAGTCTGCAACAGGCACCAAGCACTTGCGGTCATTCATTCTGTTCTCTGCCTAGGTATTTGCTCCTATTGGAACGTTGTAACTCATTTCACAGGTGTTTCTGAGGCATCCTAAGTCATTGGGGTAGAGCGGCTCATCATATGAGAGTGTGTCGTGCAGATGCCTGCAGGGTACTGTCGTCTTTTGCATCTTATCGTATCGTATCCAGATCTGCAGGAAGATCTGCAGCGGATAGGCACTTGGTGCAGGGACTGGCAACTGATCCTTAACATAGACAAATGTAATGTATTGCGAATACATAGAAAGAAGAATCCTTTATTGTATGATTATATGATAGCGGAACAAACATTGGTAGCAGTTACTTCTGTAAAATATCTGGGAGTATGCGTACGGAACGATTTGAAGTGGAATGATCATATAAAATTAATTGTTGGTAAAGCGGGTGTGAGGTTGAGATTCATTGGGAGAGTTCTTAGAAAATGTAGTCCATCAACAAAGGAGGTGGCTTACAAAACACTCGTTCGTCCTATACTTGAGTATTGCTCATCAGTGTGGGATCTGTACCAGGTCGGGTTGACAGAGGAGATAGGGAAGATCCAAAGAAGAGCGGCGCGTTTTGTCACAGGGTTATTTGGTAAGCGTGATAGCGTTACGGAGATGTTTAGCAAACTCAAGTGGCAGACCCTTCAAGAGAGGCGCTCTGCATCGCGGTGTAGCTTGCTGTCCAGGATTCGAGAGGGTGCGTTTCTGGATGAGGTATCGAATATATTACTTCCCCCTACTTATACCTCCCGAGGAGATCACGAATGTAAAATTAGAGAGATTCGAGCGCGCACGGAGGCTTTCCGGCAGTCGTTCTTCCCGCGAACCATATGCGAGTGGGACAGGAAAGGGAGGTAATGACAGTGGCACGTAAAGTGCCCTCCGCCACACACCGTTGGCTGGCTTGCGGAGTATAAATGTAGATGTAGATGATCGTGGGAATGAAAGGAAAGGAAAGATGCATTTGTGTGGTAGTAGGTTACTTTCTCTTGTCTAAGAGTGACATTGAGCATCGTCTATCCATGTGCTGCATACGCTCTCACCCAGTAGACATTGCTGAGAGGTTTCGGATCTAATCCAGTACAGTGGCGCACCGTCTAACGACCAGAAACTGTATGCCACCGCTGCATACCGATGATGAGAATTACTTACGCCACCAGGTTCGAAGTCGACTGATTCCGGATCGAACGCTATATGCACAACTATAGGGGGCTCTACAGGCCGTTACTAGGCGAAGGAAACTGTGTTCCTCAAATAATGTCAGAATGGGCAGCAGAGAAAATAAATAAAGTTTCTTTTACAGTGTACTGTTTTACGGAGGTGAGAAATGGACCACTGGCGCATCGGGGACACTGATACGAATGGGAAAACACTACACTAGGGGCACGAACTGAGAACAAGGCGAGAAAACTAGCCTCGGTATGTGGGAAAGGTCGCTGATAAGGATGATATAGTGGGAAGATAGGTGCAGCGATGAAACAGTGGAGGAGGACCCAGGGAAAACTATATCGAACTTCCTCTGCAGTTGTACAATTCGCAGACTGAATCAGTGGAAAAGGACTACTGAAACCCAGCTCAGTGGTCGACTTTGACAGTAAAGTATATTTATAGCTGTTTACCCTGTCTCACTTTCATTTTTCGTCATTTCTTTTTATTTACTGGTTTAATATTCGATCAATTATTATTATATTAGATGAGCTTGTTAAAACAGAGAGAACGCTTTAATACAAAAGACACGATTATGCGAACTATGACCTGTACACGAAAATAAATTCTGTCTGTTTTCGATGTCCAGTAACTCATTACATCAGTATTGTTTTAACAAAAATAAGTTAATTTCGGAAGGGTTATAGATGTAACGAATGAACAACCAGTTTTGATTCTTTTCGGACGCTAAGAAGAAACTTCGAATATTCTGATTTTCCACTTTAACATTATCTTTCTCAGATTTTCTATTTTTCTTTAGCTTTATTCCCATTTTTTACGGACCCGAACATAATAGATGCTTGCTTGTTGCAGATTCTGCATTATTTTTTTACTGTATCAGATGTCCCTTCCGTCCACTATAACACTGTTTACTGCATGTCTTCTGCTTGCGAAAGTTAAGGAATTTTGTGTTGTTTTGTGTTTTAACTGTCTATTCTGACGTGGAGATGAGAAACACAAGAGTAAGGAAAACAACATTGCGCTATACATATGCTGGTCAATATATCACACCATCAGTATTGGTTTTCGTTATCCTCATATCCTCAAATGTTCTCGCCCAGCTACCTTGAGTTTCAGTATTAGTCGATCACAATATTATTACACCTGGGAGTGAGTGCGCTTCGGTCGGCTTATCTTGAGTTCTTATCGAGATGTTTCACGAGGACACGCTGAAACACTTGATAGTACGTGCACAGCTGTCTCCAAATCATTAATATTGCGATGCGCTTCCCTGAGTCACTACTAGTTTACTGCAACATCACTGCGTGTATCCGATGACGGCCAGGGGACGCTAAGTGCATCGTGACCGGCTAGTGACTACGTTCTTTACTTCTTGCGGGTGCCATAATTTTGGTCTTGTTGTTGTTGTGGTCTTCAGTCCAGAGACTGGTTTGATGCACCTCTCCATGCTACTCTATCCTGTGCAAGGTTCTTCATCTCCCAGTACCTACTGCAACCTACATCCTTCTGAATCTGTTTAGTGTATTCATCTCTTTGTCTCCCTCTGCGATTTTTACCCTCCACGCTGCCCTCCAATACTAAATTGGTGATCCCTTGATGCCTCAGAATATGCCCTACCAACCGATCCTTTCTTCTAGTCAAGTTGTGCCACAAATTTCTTTTCTCTCCAATTCTATTCAATACCTCCTCATTAGTTATGTGATCTACCCATCTAATCTTCAGCATTCTTCTGTAGCACCACATTTCGAAAGCTTCTTGTCTAAACTATTTATCTTCCAAGTTTCACTTCCATACATGGCTACACTCCATACAAATACTTTCAGAAACGACTTCCTGACACTTAAATCTACACTCGATGTTAACAAATTTCTCTTCTTCCGAAATGCTTTCCCTGCCATGGACAGTCTACATTTTATATCCTCTCTACTTCGACCATCATCAGTTATTTTACTCCCCAAATAGCAATACTCATTTACTACTTTAAGCGTCTCGTTTCCTAATCTAATTCCCTCAGCATCACCCGATTTAATTCGACTACATTCCATTATTATCGTTTTGCTTTTGTTGATGTTCACCTTATATCCTCCTTTCAAGACACTGTCCATTCCGTTCAGCTTCTCTTGCAAGTCCTTTGCTGTCTCTGACAGAATTACAATGTCATCGACGAACCTCAAAGTTTTTACATCTTCTCCATGAATTTTAATTCCTACTCCAAATTTTTCTTTTGTTTCCTTTACTGCTTGCCCAATATACAGATTGAATAACATCGGGGAGAGGCTACAACCCTGTCTCACTCCCTTCGCAACCACTGCTTCCCTTTCATGTCCCTCGACTCTTATAACTGAAATCTGGTTTCTGTACAAATTGTAAGTAGCCTTTCCCTCCCTGTATTTTACCCCTGCCACCTTCAGAATTTGAAAGAGAGTATTCCAGTCAACATTGTCAAAAGCTTTCTCTGAGTCTACAAATGCTAGAAACGAAGGTTTGCCTTTCCTTAATCTATTTTCTAAGATAAGTCGTAGGGTCAGTATTGCCTCACGTGTTCCAACATTTCTACGGAATCCAAACTGATCTTCCCCGAGGTCGGCTTCTACCAGTTTTTCCATTCGTCTGTAAAGAATTCTTGTTAGTATTTTGCAGCAGTGGCTTATTAAACTCATAGTTCGGTAATTTTCACATCTGTCAACACCTGCTTTCTTTGGGATTGGAATTATTATATTCTTCTTGAAGTCCGAGGGTATTTCTCCTGTCTCATACATCTTTCTCAACAGATGGTAGAGTGACGGCATATTCAAACTATGCTCTTTGCTACTTTCACTAGCGCGTGCCGTCATCTGATTCGGTTAAATACAATCTGTCATCAGTAAAAAAAGTCATAAAGCTAACTTGCGCGAACAATACCTTAGGCCAGATCCACAGATTTTGATCTGAGGAGTCTGTCTCTCCCGTCGAGCTCGAAATCTAGCGTTGTGCGCTTTAGATTATAGCAGTAGACCAACTCTTTAAAATATCTATTTAATCTAAACACGCACTTACTTGTGTTTTGTAGCGAATGAAGTAGACTTCCGGCTTGGAAGGCTGTGTGGGCGCGGGCGTGGGGATGGTGATCTCGGGCGGCTCCTCGGGCTTCTTGACGAGCACGTAGATGAGCGTCTTCTGTTCGGGGGGCGGCGCGATGGGCGGCAGGTCCGGCACCGT